>NW_027077810.1:0-615727 GCF_963930625.1 Muntiacus reevesi | reverse complement strand
CCCAGGCGCCCGTCCTGCCGGCTGCGCAAACCCCCTGGAGCGCCTGATCCCCGTCTTTTCGCCCTACCGAGGCCCACCCTGCCCCCACGCCACGGGCCCAGCACAGGACCTTCCTGGGAGAGCAGACGAGCGACAGCCAGGGACACGGACAGGCACTCGCACGCACCCACGCCAGGTGAGACAGAGGCAGAAAGAGTCGAGGGTTCAGAGAGAGACTGGAAGACAGCGTGTGGGCATGGGGGGCCTCGGGCAGGATGCCCGGCAGCTGCAGAGACCACCCGGCCCTGAGGAGCCAAAGCGATGGGACGGGGGGAGGCCCCTGAGCAGCGGCGGACCTGGAGAGGCCCAGGGTGGGAGGACACCTGAGACCTCCGCGCTCCGCGCACCGCCCCCTCCCCCCAACCCCCTGCACGCATGCCACGCCGGGGCGCTCTGACATTAGCTTCTCTGGAGCTTTGTCACTTGAATTCTCTCCCTCTGCTCAAATGAGTGATGACAGTGTATTGAACAGCTAGGTCATTTCCAAATAAATTAACCTTAGTGTTTCACAGGACACCCGGACATGTATGGAGAGACCAGCACGGATGCATGGACACCAACCTTGGTAACTGGACAACACATGGGAAATTACTGTCTGACTCAGGAGAGAGAAAGAAACCCGAACAGATGGAATGAAATGAACAGAAACACAAGTTTTGCAACTCACACCCTAATTCAATTACCAGAAAATAAACAACACTATTACCATTTTAGAAAAACTATAGACCTCTCCATGACCTTTGGTCGGGTGAGGAGTTCAAACACACACCAAAAAAATGCCAACTTTTCCAAGTCGTGAATATGTTAGTTCACACATTGACTTTTACATTGAAATGTGTAACAAATAAACTAAAATCATTGACTCACTACATAAACATGGAAGTATTTTAAACATAAAATATGTTCTATAGTATTCAGGAAGCACTTGGCACATCTCTAAGTGTATCAGACCCAAAACTGGAACGTAGTGGAAGAGTCAGGATAGTCTAAAAATGAATTCCTAACTAAAAGGAACACACAGGATTACTGTAGATAAAAAATGTTAAAGAAGAGAAGCTAGAAATCAGTCAATAAATGTCTTAGGGGTTAGCTTAGAGTGACTAGCCTCTGCGTGACTCTTTAAATTTTTCATGTTTGCAGCTTCCAAATTTTCCATTTTGAGAATAATACTTTCGCCTCCAAACCAGAGTGACTTGGGGACACAAAGGTAGAAGTCGATAATTTTCTTTGCCTATGTCTGAATATTTACAGTCAGAGGTAGAAAAGGAGGAGTCTGTCCCTTGTCTAGATGATGTCAATCCCCAGGTGTGGGATGTCTCCAGCCCTGGTTTAGCCATAAATATTCCACCAGTAAAGATTTCTCTGAGACCAAATGCTCCCTAGCCCTAGAAAAGACAATATCCCTTAAAACCAGAAGGTCTTGAGGGTGTTAGACCATTAGTTAACAAATAACGAGATACTGGAACTCGAATCAGCTGTGAGTCCCCCTGCAACACCCCAATATTGCCCGTTCAAAAACCAGATGGATCTTACCGATTCATCCAGGATCTAAGAGCTGTTAATGAAACTGTGGTTCCCATCCACCCCATAGTCCCAAACCCATATACCCTCCTATCCCAAGTCCCAGGAAATGCCAAGTACTTCTCAGTCTTGGACCTTTAAGGTGCTTTCTTTTGCATTCCTCTCCATCCTGAATCCCAAAATCTCTTTGCTTTTGAGTGGCGGGACATGGAAACAAGAGAGACCATACAACTCTCGACTGGACTCGACTACCCCAAGGGTTTAGGGACAGCCCTCATATCTTTGGGACTTCCTCGGGGAGAGAACTAAGGGAATTAACTTTAACAAACAGTAGTCTAATACAGTATGTGGATGACTTGCTCATAGCTAGGCCATATTTTACCAGCTCTCAAATGGACACTATTTAAAATGCTAACTTTCCTGTATGAAAAGGGTTATCGAGTATCCCCCAAGTAGGCTCAGATTAGCTTAACCCAAGTAAAATACCTTGGATTTATAATTATGGAGAGAAAAAGAATGCCTGACCCCGAGGGGAGATCCCTCATCTTAAATACCCCGTACCCCCAAACAAAACAACAGCTTAGGGGATTTTTAGGAAGGACCGGGTTTTGCAGGATCTGGATTCCTAATTATGGCAATCTGGCCAGACCCCTATATGAAAATTTAAGGGGGAAAGAGGAAGAGCCACTCGACTGGCATGAGACCTGCAAGGTGGCCTTTAATGCCCTAAAAGAGTCCATCACTACAGCCCCAGCTTTAGGCCTCCCCAACCTGGAGAAGCCTTTTAGACTCTATGTTTCTGGAAGGACAGGAACTGCTCTAGGGGTGTTAGGGCAGATGATGGGGCCCGTATTACAACCTGTGGCTTATCTCTCAAAATAACTAGATGAGGTGGCCAGAGGGTGGCCCACTTGCCTCCGGGCAGTAGCAGCCACCACTCTTATGGTTAAGGAGTCATCTAAGCTGACCCTGGGTCAGCTCAACACAGTTTATACGCCTCACTGGGTGCAAGCAGTCTTGGAAACTAAAGGGGACAGGTGGATGACAGGGGGAAGGATCACCCAATACCAAGCCCTCCTCCTTGACACTCCAGAAATAAAGTTGAGGGTCTGCCAGACTTTAAATCCAGCAACCTTACTGCCAGATCCCCCTACCTCCCCTCTGGATCACCAATGCATACAAATCACAGACGAGTTATACTCTTCTCGCCGGGACCTATCAGAGACACCTTTATCTGTCCCAGAGGAAAACTGGCACATAGATGGCAGCATTTTGTAGAAAAGGGAGAGAGGAAAGCAGGATATGCTGTAGTGAGCCTGGAAGAAACTAAGGAAAATGGGTCTCTTCCCCCAGACACCTCAGCCCAGAAAGCTGAACTTTTTGCCCTGACAAGAGCTTTGGAGTTAGGAGAAGGAAAGAGGATTAATGTGTGTATGGACTCTAAGTATGCTTTCCTCATTCTGCATGCCCGTGCAGCAATTTGGAAAGAAAGAGGGATGCTCAGTGCCCGAAGCTCTGCTATTAAACACAAAGAGCTCATTCTCAGGCTCCTGGAGGCAGTCAAACTTCCTGCAAAATTAGCTGTCATCCACTGCAAGAGTCACCAAAAGGGGCAAGAAAAAGAGGCTCAGGGAAATAGGAAAGCTGATCAAGAGGCAGGCCGAGCTGCCGGGGAAGCTACCTCTGCCACTGCTATCTGCCCCCTTTTCCCCAAGGAAACCCTGACTCCAGATTTTACCCCAGGGGGACATTCCCGATATGCTGAGCGGGGCTGGGAGGTTGGGTCACATGGGTGGTTTCAGCCTGATCAGGCCCAAATAATACTCCCTGATTCTCAGGTTTAAAACATTACTAACTCCTTACATAAGAGCGCCCATTTTGGAAAAGATAATCTAGAAATCTTGCTTAAGCCTATTCTCTCCCATCCCCAGTTAGATAAGGTTGTTAAACAAGTCACACAAAATTGAGACACCTGTCTAAAAAATAACCTAAAAACCAGACCTCCTCTAATTACACCTGTCCATCATCGGGGATCATACCCAGGACCGGACTGGCAATGCTGCTCCGCATTTAGAATTTACAGCCATGCCCAAGACCCAAGGGTTTTCTTACTTGCTAGTCTTTATTGACACATTCACAGGATGGATCGAAGCGTTCCCTACTGAGACTGAGAGAGCTACAGAAGTCTGTAAAGCTCTGCTGAAGGAGATAGTGCCTAGGTTTGGGCTGCCTCGGTCACTTCAGAGTGACAACGGGCCCTCACTTACAGCCACGATACCCCAGAACCTAGCCGCATGCTTAGGCATAAAATACCAGCTCCGCTCATCCTGGAGGCCTCAAGCTTCAGGAAAGGTAGAGAGAGCCAACCAGACTCTTAAAATGGCTCTGGCTAAGCTATGTCAGAAACACATAATAAGTGGACACATATGCTGCCCATAGCCCTCATGAGGATACGGACATCCCCAAACGGCCACTATTGTTAATTCCTTATGAAATGATGTATGGAGATCCATTCTTAACTTCTGATTTGTTTTTTGACGAGGATGCCAATACACTCTTAAAACATATAATTGACCTGGGAAGGTTTCAACATGAACTCCAACGGTATGGAGAACAGGTCCTCCCTAAACCACAGGAAGACTTGAAAAATCCCCAGGTAAAGCCAGGGGATCAAGTATCAGTAAAGACCTGGCAAGAAAAAGGGAGTCCAAACCAGCTGTCCGAGAAATGGCAGGGCCATAAAAGGTTGTTCTAGTGACTTCAACTGCTGTAAAAGTGAAGGGTCTATCTGCCTGGGTCCACAATTCTAGAATAAAACCCTATGGCCTACAGGAGGGGGAGACAGAAACTGAGACTCCAAAGCCAGAGGACAGCTATTCCTGTGAACCTGTTGAAGATCTCAGGCTCTTGTTCAAGCAGAACCCCATTAATCCTGCCTCAGATAAGTAAAATGCATCATATGATGTTCTTCTTCTTTCTAATCATATCTCCCTGTATGGCTATTGATCTCTCCCTAAACGAGGCATGTTCACTTGCAAACCACACTGCTTCTCAACTCACCCTAACCAGCCCGTGCTGGATTTGCATTAATAGCAACGTTGGGGGTATGGCTTCTTCCGTCAAGCCTCATGAATCAGTCTCTGCTACCTTCAAACTCTTCTGCAGCTTCCTCACCTCTCTCAGCCTTCAGAGAACTGAAGAGACTTACGAGAGTTTTAAGGATTCCCTTGTAGCTCAGTCGGTAAATCTGCCCTCAATGCGGGAGACCCGGGTTCAATCCCTGTGTCATGAAGATCCACTGGAGAAGGAAATGCCAACCACTCCCAGTACTCTTGTCCGGAGAATCCCACAGACATAGGAGCCTGGCAGGCCACTGTCCATGGGGTTGCAGAGAGTCAGATGCGACTTAATGACTAAATCATCATCAGGGTTTGCTCAAGATTTGGCTTTGGCTTAAGGGTCATTCAAACTTTTTCCGCATCATCAATAAGGTTGTTTCACTTTCTTATTATTCCTGTGTTCACGAAATAGCCCTTTTACTTTCAAGAACTTTTCTTTTGCACTCACAACTTGACTAACCAGCACAGAGTTCTAGTTGTCAGCCTATCTTGGCTGTCAACACACTTTCCTCACTAAGCTCATAATCATTTCTAGCTTTTGGTTTCAAGTAAGAGATACGCAACTCTGCCTTTCACTTGAACACCTGGTGCCTCAGATGGTAAAGAATCTGACCCAATGCAGTAGGCTGGGGTTTGATCCCTTGGTCAGGAGGATCCCCCAGAGAGGGAAATGGCAACCCACTCCAGTATTCTTACCTGCAGAACTCCATGGACAGAGAAGCCTGGCGAGCTACAATCCAGGGGTCACAAAGAGTTGGATACAACTGAGTGACAAACACACATACACTCAGAGGCCACTGCAGGGTTATTAACTGCCCTAATTTCAATACTGCTGAGTCTCAGGGAATAGGGAGACCTGAGGAGAAGGAGAGAGATAGGGAATGGCTGGCTGGTGGGGCAGTCAGAACACACATATTTTACTAAGATCACTGCACTATCTCCTGTGGGCACGGTTCATGGTTACAATTAATTACAAACTCTGAAACAATGACAACAGTATTATCAAAAGTCACCGATCACAGCTCACTCTAAGAAATAACAATGAAAAAGTGTGAAATACTGCGAGAATCACCAAACTGACACAGAGACCCAGAGTGTGCAAATGCTACTGGAAAGATGACGGACACCCTCAGTGCAGGGCTGCCGCAGAACTTCAGTTTCCAAAAACTGAATTTGCAGGTACAATAAAACACGGTCTACTTGTATGCTAAAGTATCGACAATGGGCATTTTGTCAAACAGTTTAAGAAAAGAGAAGTTCTTTGTACTGCAATTGTAATTTTTCTCCAAGTCTGAGATTGTTTCAAAACAAAAGTAAACAAAAATACAAACAGAGACACACAAACATACATATATACAGGGAGTCTTCACTTTTGCAACTAGTGTTAACTGAAATTTGCGTACATCAGAATCCTGACTTCATAAGTGCACAATTCCAGAACAGGCATGGCAGTTTGCTACAGTGTGGAAATTGAGAGTTTTTTAAAAATATAAAAAATTTTAACAAGATTTTGTACACTTAATTTCTACACTGAAGTATTTTCTACCTAATTTTATACAGAAATGTCACACACATAAAACTGTTAATAAAATCAGAGGTTTCAAAAACAAAGAAAAATGTTCTATTTCTTAAACTAGAGTAATGTTTTATTATTATTCTTCAGAATTTAGTTAAAAGTAGTCTTTTCAAACCATTCAAAATTTTATAAATGACAATTAAAATTAACCTTAAAACCTTGCACTGGCTCTGGAAAAGACACTTCCATTTGGGAATGATATCTCTGTCCAAAGATTCCTTTTCCCTTTTAACTACTATTTCCATCATTAATGGCAAGATCATACAATTCTTCCTTCAGTGTTTGGAAGAAATGATCATGAAGATACTAAATGAAAACTGCAAGGTCCAAATCAGAGTATGTTGTGTCTATAAAAGGAGAAGCCAAAAGAATATATATATAATCATTTGTGAAGACACAGAAGTTATCCAAAAGAATACATTTAGAAACTAAGGAAGGGACATGGATGGCTGGCAGACAGAGACTGGACGGACACTTTTACTGTTATCCTTCTGTTCTTCTACACTGTCCTGTGGGACTTTCCTAGTGGTCCAGTGGTCCAGAATATGCCACCCAGTAGGGGATACAGGTTCAATCCCTGGTCTGGGGAGGTTCCACAGGGCAGCTAAGCCTGTGTGCCAGAACTAACGAAGCCCTCGAGCCCATGCTCTGCAACAAGAGGAGCCGCCGCAGAGAGGGGCCCGCGTCCCACAGCTGAAGAGCAGCCCCAGATAGTAATCCCCACTTGCTGCAACTGGAGAAAGCCTGTACATGGTGAAGACCTCATACTGCCGTATATACATAAGTAAATTCTTAAATGTGTTAAGTAGGTAAGTAAATAAATTATACTTTGTGAAGAAAATCTACTCAGAAAAAAAAAGGTCCGATTTAAAAAAAAAAAAAAAAACAACACTTCAGACTAAGCAGATAGAACAAACTAAGCAAACTCACGCCATTGACTAGTAACTTTTCCAAATGAAATAATAATAAAAAATCAATTTTTACACTAAGGCTGTCAAAAACTACATATATTTCAAATAATTTCATGTGATAAGGCCAACTTAAAGGCAAATTTTATCGAAAATAGAACTGGAATCTTCATTTAACTTCAAAAGCTAAGAAAGAAACTTTCAGATTTTTCCTAATTTATGTCTTAACATTTCAAAGACAGCATCCTTGAAGTTTAATACATGTTCTTGCCAATGTACACTCAGAAATATAACCAATCACATTTTCACGACATCTGTGTCTTTACACAGATGACGTGATTCAGAAAAATTAAAATTGTCAGAGAGAGATTATTGGAGTTGTTCAAGTTATCAAACTAGACACTTAACAAGTCTCTGTCTGGAATCTGGGGCCCACTGATCAATCCCCATACCACGCTTTCCCCAATCCATGCATGAGGTAGTTTAAAAACATCAGAAACAAGCTTACAGAACACTTACTGACACTAAACCCAACCCTTCAAATCCAGCAGTGTGCAAGGCTTCACTCTCTGCATGTACTATGGATTAAGATAAAATGCCAGATATTAAATATGCAGGTTGGTTACCCAACTCCTTAGTTTTCATTGTTTCTAATCCACTATTTTTTGAAAGCCAATATATGAACATAGTTAGGCACTAGGTGATACCGAGAAGAAAGTGTCCCTGGCATGACCCAAGTATTGTGATCACAGTCAAACAAAACCATGAGAGAAATGTGTTAAATGTCTACAAAAGGTGTAGCCCTAAGATACAGGAAGAATGTAAAGAGTATTCTGGAAAAGAATGAAAGAAGTCGTCAATAGATCAGCTGAATAAAATCAATTGGTACAGCAATAAAACAGATTCAGGTTCTAGAGACGACCCTGTTGAGAACACTTACAAAGGTTATCTTTTGTTTGGAAAGGCTATGGCCGAGCAATTACGAGTTACAAGGAAAGAAGTTCCCAAGGACTTCAGTGCCCCAACCAAAACCTTATGAATCATTAAAAAAAAAAAAAAAATGCTAGCACAGAACACAACCTCGGAATGTGCAAGAAAGGTTCCAACCAACATTATTTGGAATGACACAACTACAATTCTACTGGGCAAGTACCTTTCAATGCAAGGAAAGAAACTGAAGAAATAAATAAAAGAAATTAACTAATATATAAATATCTTACAGACTCAAATCCTTAGTACCAGTATTTATGATGCTTTACATATTTATATATTTGTAACGTAAAACAATTCTGACTATTAGCGTAAAATATCAGCCCTCTAATTTCAATTTAAAACAGAATTAACAGCTAACCTAGACTTGTAATTTTAATTTGAATTTCACTATAAATAGTACTGAAACTTAAGATATTAATATGTACCATGCTTGTAAGTTTATTAAATGTTTTAAGATTTACCATAACATTTGTGAAGGTTTGTCTGAAAACTGAACTACTTACCAAATAGTGAATATATTAAGTTATTTAAACAGTTTTTTAAAGTTTTAAATATGTATGTAAAAGGGATGCAATATAGTTTAAGTCTCCTTTTAAAATGATTCCCTAAACTTACTATATGTATCTAAAAAGATTTGTTAAGTTGAACTTTAAAATTTAAGGGAAATTTGGGGTTTAAAATGTAACTTTGATAAACTACATACTAATTCTTTAAAACCAAAGGAGCTTCCAAATAATTATTTCTGTTTAGAAAAACCCACCTTCAAGGATACAAAATCCTACTTAACTCTTATTAATCCTTCAGTATCTACGTAAAATTCTTCCTTTTCCATGAAGTCTTTCCTCTTTTTCCTTTTACCCTATACTAGGCAAAAAGAAAATAAATGTGTCTCTATCATTCAAACTGCTAATTTATTCTATTCTAGTGGCATAACTTTATGAAAACTCTTCTTTCAGGAATCCACATCGCCTATCCAAGGGTCACACGCACTTTCAGAACAGGGACTGTGCTTTATACTGCCCTCAACCTCTAGAAACATCTTACACAAGGCAACGCTAGCACACAGTAACTATTGGCGGTGGATGAACTGAATTCTAACAATCTTCCATGCCTTTCCAAATGGACCATTACCTCTGTTATGTCCCAATGGTGTGAAAACTGATCCAAGTCAGTGAGGTAAAGTAGCACGGGAGAAAGCTGCGTCTGGATGACATGGGGCACTCCTCAAAGGCTCTGAAGCCAAGTCAGTTCCTCTTTTGAAAACCCTAATTTGAGTATAAAGAAATCCAATTTAAAATAAATCACAAAGCAAGTAACATTCTTAAGTAATTTTTTAAAAATAGACATGTATCTTCAAGTTAAATTCTTCAAGCTAACAAGCTATTTTCTCTGAATTTCTGTACTTTATGTATTATTTTAAAAAATGAAATGCCAGCGATGTAGTAAAATTCATATAATTATGTACACAAAGATTTGACCTGAATCAAATGTGTAATACATCAAGAAACAATATTATATCCCTTAAACTGAGGGCTTTGCCACCTTTATACTTAAATAAGTGTGAAAGACATAATCATTCTAATTAATGTCAGGTTTAAAAAAGCAAATGAACAAGAAAAACAATATGCTCCTTCATACATATACCAAACTCTGTATTCTTACATAATAGCCTTTCAAGTGTCTTAAAACTATTCCATCCCCCCTAAGTCTATTTCTTCAACAATTACTGTGTACTTCCTTCTACCTATTCCATATAATAAGATTTCTGATTCTCTTACCACCTCTATTACACCTAGTCTGACCTATACAAACAACTTGCCCAAGTCCCTCCTGAAAGACAGCTCTTAGAATGATCAGAATACGAGCACAATGTGGTCTGACCCTAGCTACCTGCTTTGATGTTTTCAGATCACTGTACTTCCATGAACATGCCCTAAAGAGCCATCATCTAGTTGGGAAGCCATATCACACTCCTGGCTGATTCCTAAGGAGTTTCCTAAAACCACTAAACCCTTTGACAGGTACTACTAATTAAAACATAAAGCCCTCACATCCATCTCAAACGCATACATCCAAAACTATCAAACAAACATGTACAAGTCTACTTGTTACTTGTTTCTTTTATATAATATTTATCTTGCTACATTCAGCTCCTTATCAGAACTTTTCAAGCTATTTTTGGATTCTGACAACATATTTCAATAAGTCTCTTAATTTTAAGTCTTCAGAAAATTTCAAACACTGTCATCTTTATCATCCAGTTACAAAACAAAACTACCAAAGACAGTATGATCATTTAAAACAACAGTAATAATACTTACTAATCTAACACATCAAGACTCATTTTACTAATTTTTCTCTGACATCAATGGAAAGCAACATATGGCTAATTAAAATGTGATGTTTTTCCTAACACACCGAACATGTTAAACATGCTTAAAATGGATATTCTGTTCCCCATCTTATTAAGCTATGCAGTGAGGTCCAAAACTTAGACCCAAACAGGTAAGACAGTAAATCTCAGGAGAATTTTCATACTAGGTTCTTTTCCTTTCCTTAACTTGGTGGGTCAGGGCAGTTACCTGTAAGTGTTGAAAATAAGAAGCTGAAATAGTCCTCATTACTGATGTTTAACTGATCACTTCCATTCCATTCTTTCACTGAAGACTTCCATCCAGAAAATGATGATCTACAATAAACAATGGAGACCTAGTACTAGAAGTGACCAAATTGAAGACTCAGGAATAAAGCACAGAATATATGACTATTCTTTATGGAATACAAGTATAATTTAAGAGCTCAGTCAAAATCCGTAGCATGTATCATCTTTACATGTAAGGGGGTTCAAGTATCGTAATATGGAAAATATAATTTCTAACATATGTTTATGTAAAGTTTCCTTGAAAAGCATAACCAGCCCACTTATATGGTACAACTGGAAAATTTTTCCACACCACTCAAAACTCAGTTTCAAGGAGCCAAGGTGAAGTTCTGCTTTTCAGTAGTAGGTTCAGCTGCTATGTATTTACTACCTCATCTTCATTAAAAAAAAAAAAAAAAAGTCTTACCTTGTTTATATGAATGAGCTAAGTTTAAACAAGCTCCTGCTTCCTACCTAAACCAAAGCATCTTAACTAGGTAAAGAATACTTCAATTTAAAGCCACTCTGCAATAACTATGCACTCCTATACTTTGCGAGGCTTTATAACTAGTCTACGTCACAATACTGCAGCTAAAGTATTGGTAGTGGACTTAAGGGAATAGCTAAACATAAAGCAGCTTCTCATTAAATGAAGATTATCTGGTTCCTGCTATGAGATCAGTTTCCAGTGATACCTTTAAAAACTCTCCTCAAGGTAAGACTAAGAAGGAATACAGCAAATGTCAGCCATGAATACAGCAAAAAAACAAAAAGCTGAGAATAATCAGATCCAAAAAGCTATCTTTTTGGATAGCTTTTTGTGACAAATTTTTTTTTTTGGGACAAACTTTTACAATAGAAATCTGAATAAATGTCAAGACAAAATAAGGAGTTTCTAATTCAATGAGAAGCACTTTTTTTTTTTTTTTAACCACTGAAACAACTGTATTTATTAACATTCTTAAAAGTTGGGGAGTTAAAAATAATGGCAACATTTTTCTGAATCACTTCTACTTAAAGGACTTCTCTTTGCTTAAAGGGCTATGGGAGAGAATATCACAAGCTAAGAGGTTATAAAAAGTCAGAGATGCTCAATGGAAATGAGTACAAAATGGGTGATTAGAAAAGAAGCTAATATCCTCTTATACCCAGTGAACACTGTGCTGTCCAGTGGCTAAAAAGAGTAGCAAATCCATTTAAAAATCTAGTTTGGACAAAAGACAAGCAATGTATCACTCTGTCCTTAAAACTACAATGACCACACATACTGGCCACACCAGAACAGTTCTGAGACTAGAAGGGATGCTATATCAATTATGCTTGGACAACAGAAGCAAACCAGACCTGCTCCTGGCAGGCCAGCTCACATATTCACCCTGCTTCAAAACCAGGCTGAATTTCTCAGTAATTTCTCCCTTCTCTGGTATTTTTATCTAACAGCATAGACTACGATTCCACATGCATGTCTCATGTTCCCCAAACCAGCTGTAAATGAACTAGGGGCAGAGAGGGCAAGAAGAGTAACGGTCAGCAGAACACCACAGGTAGATGGAGAGGAAAAACTCAAAAAACCTCTAAGTGAATAGTGAAAAAGGCAGGAACAGCAATTCTAAGTACAGTTTTTAAGACAAACTAAACACCAACAACTCTAAGGTGATGGGTTTTTCACACACTGAACAAACGGAGATGGTCTGGTGGTGACCTGCTCTCCGATGAACTTCCCCTGCTGGAGACAACAGTGTCAGAACGCTAACACCCAGAGTGAACTAGACCGCAGAGCCCAATTAATATAGCAGATGAGAATCAGAAATTATTGAAGGAATATTTCAGGAAAAGGAGCCTGCCAACAGTCCTTGGCACAGACGGAACTGAGGAGTGGGATGCCTCAGGTGAACGGTGCAGGTGGGAGACAGTGAGAAAGCTAGCTGGTTTACCGTCACCATCAAGGACGGAGGGGAAAACCAAAGACGTGAAATAACCCAGGTGATGTCTAAGGAACGGTATTCCTTAGAAGAACATCATTCCTTAAGAATAACCGAACATTATTCTTCAATTCTAAATCTAGGAAAAGTGATGCAATGATAATACCACTGGCCTGGGAAAGTTGAAAAGGCCCCATCTTGTTTTAATTTTTAAAGAGATTAGTCTGAATAGGGACAATACATCGACAGAAAGAGAAGTCTACTAAGACTCTGTGCAAATGCTAAAAGGCAAAGTTTAACTTGGTACACTTTTAACTACATGACAACTTGCTTTTGATGATTATAAACTTCTATTACCATTACTTGTAAATTAATATTTTCTCAGTACTCACCACAAACCCACAAAAAAATGTAAAAAAAGACTTGTGAAAAAATCCTTGACCAAAGTTATTGAGCACAAGTCAATCGTAATTAATGCCAAAAAAGATACTAAATACAAGTTCTAAAGAGAATTAATTTTAAGAGGTGTTCAAAAGTCACTTTTAAATGAATGCCAAAACAGATCCTCCACAAGTTCTATCATGGGAAATGAGTGCCCTCTACTGGAAGTTAACAGTCATAAAACCACTTAAGTTAAATTGTATTTCTTAAAGACCTGGCATTTAGTACTGAACTAGACAAAGAGGGGTTTCATATATAGACAACATATTGCAAACAGCTCTCTTTTGCTAAAAGGAAAAAGTAATTATCAGTTATGAAGCACAATTTGGGCGACAACATTCAAACATACGTCTTATCCTGGTACGAAGAGACTGGCAAACAAAGCTAAAGAAAGTCTACTAATAAAGCGAGCCACTCCTGTTTAATTGGGGCAGAGGGTCTGCACAAGAAGCCACAAAGAAGCTAGTTTTTAAATTTTTCAGCTACAGCCCAGATTCAACTCCTGCCTAAAACTGTATCAGACCCTGGCCTTGAGCCACAATCAGTAACAAATGGCTGAATATGAAAGTACTATGCCTGATACAAACATTACATTTTAAAGGATACTTTGAACACTAGCAACATGAAACATTATTAGTTTTAAGACCTTTGAGAGTAAAACACCACAGTCACATTCTGGAAAGTAGCTCCTTGAAAAATTAAACAGAAAATTAACATATGATTCAGCAATTCTACTTCTGGGTATACAGCCAAAAGAATTAAAAGGATTCAAACAGGTGTCTGCACACCAATGTTTATAGCTGCATTATTTGTAACAGCCAAAAGGCAGAACAACCGAGTATCCATTAACAGATGAATATATCAAAATCATGAAGACAAAATAGTGGTAAACAAGGGCTGGGAGAAGGGGAAATAATCAGTACAGAGTTTCAGTCTGCAACGATGACAGTGCTGGAGATGAATAGTGGTAGCAGTCGCACAACAATGTGAATGTACTTAATGCCCCCAAACAATTCTCACTGTATACCTAAAACTGGTTAAAATGGGAAGTTTTAGGTTATGTATATTTTGCCACACACACACACCCACCCACCCACCCACAGATATTTTAATGATTCCCTTTCTGAGTCCGCAAGCTTTTATTTCACCACCTACATTGAACTGAGCTCCCTTCCAAAAAGAAAGACCTGTATTACAATTTCATAACACCAGAAGTTTTAAAACACAGCACTGTCATCCGCCACTGAATCGTTACTATGGCTACACACTTCTGATAATCTTAACCCTTGTTTCAATGCACCTACACAAATCACTGTATGTTTCTACCTGATGGTTCAGCGGTAAAGAATCCACCTGTGGTGTAGCAGAACAAGATTCAATCCCTGGGTCAGGAGGATCCCCTGGAAAAAGAAACAGCAACCCACTCCAGTATCCTTGCCTGGAAAATCCCATGGGCAGAGGCGCCTGGTGGACTACAGCCCATGGACTTAGTGACTGCAACCATGACAATGCAAACCGCTAAGCAAACCACCTGGAACAGTCTTGCCCCAGTGACCTTCCTCTTACCCAGTATCATCAACAATTTTAACTGCTGTTTTAAGAGCAAATGAAGGGAGGGGTGGCATTTTAAAAAGTCAGTTCATAAACTGCCAGTGACAGGGGAAGGGTGAGGGAGAAGATTATACACTTGAAATACAGCTCACTTTAGCATGCTACCTCATGTGCAGTATCCCGATAAGCATGGCAGCCAAATTTGCACTGAGTCTTCCCATAATACAGCAGCAGCTTAACCGAGAAAGCAAGTCAGCAGGCAGACTGGGTAGAAAATACACAAGCTGGACCAAAAGCTGCTGAGACTCTGCTGACAGAACCACCACTGTGTCTTCTTGTGGATCTAGTGAGGCAGGAAGACAAGTTAAATTTTAAAAGATATACAAACAAGAATTAATAAAGCAGACTGACCATTTTCACTGTGCTATGTTGAATTCTAACATATCAACTACATGAAAAAAAAATATATATGTATGGCTTAAGGTACTGCCTAGAGTAAGACTAAATAGAATCATTATTTAAAGATAACATTTAACACTCGATTTCATAATATTCAAATGTGTTATTTGAAATAATAACTGATGGAGTTAAAGGTATTAGAAACAAAGCAAAACAGTAAAAAAAAAAAAAAAAAAAAAACAAGCACTTTTGCCAAACAGGGACAATTATAATATCAACCTAATCCGGCCCCATCACTTCATGGCTAATAGATGGGGAAACAGTGGAAACAGTGGCTGACTTTATTTTTCTGGGCTCCAAAGTCACTGCAGATGTTGACTGCAGCCATGAAATTAAAAGATGCTTACTCCTTGGAAGGAAAGTTAGGACCAACTCAGATAGCATATTAAAAAGCAGAGACATTGCTTTGTCAACAAAGGTCTGTCTAGTCAAGGCTATGGTTTTTCCAGTGGTCATGTATGGATGTGAGAGTTAGACTGTGAAGAAAGCTGAACGCAGAACAATTGATGCTTTTGAACTGTGGTGTTGGAGAAGACTCTTAAGAGTCCCTTGGACTGCAAGGAGATCCAACCTGTCCACCCTAAAGGAGATCAGTCCTGGGTGTTCATTGGAAGGACTGATGCTGAAGCTGAAACTCCAATACTTTGGCCACCTGATGCAAAGAGTTGACTCGTTGGAAAAGATCCCGATGCTGGGAAAGATTGAAGGCAGGAGCAGAAGGGGACAACAGAGGATGAGATGCTTGGATGGCATCACCGACTTCATGGACATGGGTTTAGTTGGGCTCCAGGAGTTGGTGATGGACAGGGAGGTCTGGCATGCTGCAGTTCATGGGGTTGCAAAGAGTTGGACATGACTGAGCAACTAAACTGAACTGAATTTAAAACCAAAGACTTATCTGAGTATACACACACACTCCTATATATAAGCAATACTGAAAAATACAGATTTTTAAATACCACACACAAAAGGTAGACACAAACCAACGTTTGTCATTTACTAAATGGGTAAATATAAAGTGGTGTATATTCAACAGTGGAATGTTACTCAGCATTAAAAAGAAATACAGTACTCGTATATGCTCGTAAATCCTAAGAACAGTATGCCAAGTGACGGAAGCCATACTGAGAAGATCCACATCACACAATGTCATCTGTGAGAAATGATGAAAACAGGCAATTACAGAGAGACAGAAATGGTGAGCAGTGGTTGTCAGGAGCTGAGGTAGGAAGAAATGAGGAAATAGGGATGGACTACTAATGGTAGAGTTTCTTTTTGAGGTGATAAAAATATTCTGGAATAAGATAATAGTGACTATCGCACAATCTTGGGAATATGATAAAAATTAATGAATTGCACAGTGTAAAATGGCCAATTTTATGGTATATAAACTGTGTCCTAATAATAAATACTAATTATACATATGCATATATGTATATTTTTATTGATATTTTTGCTAAAAGAATGAAAAGGTTTCAGGGGTGAGTGAAACGTTAATATATGAAAGCCGTACAAGATCTCAATAACGATTAAATAAGTAAAATTTGCCATCAAAGTTTCAAAAGAATTCTATAAAAATACCTGATCAGTTTTGAATTTGTGAATTTCGTGGCTTAAAAGATAATTTAAGATCTGAAGAGACATCTACAACCTTTAGTTTTCTTAAACTATTGTATTAAGTAATACTATTGAAAATGAATTTACTGTTTGATATTTTATTCATTTTACCATGGTACAATTAATGTATAATTTGAAGGAAAAGTAAAACCTAAAGATCTCCCCTTTGAAACATTGTTCTTAAGTCGGGGTAGACCGATTATTACATACACAGGTAAACAACACTCTTACCATAGATTCGGAGAGCAGTAACTTGTAAACTTTTGAGTAGCTCTTTATTTGCTCGGGCTGCAGCAGTATGGATAATGTCAACAAACTGTGTTGAAAGCTCAGGATTTCGGGAGCCGAGATGTGCAAGCTGCAGTTGTAAACCAGCCAACCAACGTGATAACACTTTACTACGGTATCTAAGGCCATCAAAGAAAAGGGAAATACACCACATTTATTTAAACATTTGAGAGCCTATAAGATGACTGGCATACTATATTCATCTATAGTATTCTCTAAGGTTTTACCCACTGTATTTTAAAAGTTTATGTAGTTTGGGGCACTATGTACATTGTAATTTTATCTTAAAGGACACAGGCTCTACTTAGCTTGTGAACTATTTACACTAATTTGTAATGACCGTTTTACTATATTAAGTCATTTATGCATTCAGTATAGGGTGCCCCCACATTAAGTGGCTTCAAACTTGGGTTCTTTCCATTCTTGCACATACTTGCTCACTCTCTAATGTCTCATCTTGGACACGGCAATCACTTTTGCTGTCCCCCAAGAGTTCAGTGATTTACACACAACCTTTGGAGTCTACCAGACTTGAACTTAAGTCTCAGTCTGGCTGCCCTTTAACAGCATGACACTCACCAACTTATTTAACCTAAGCTTCCTTCTATAAGGCAGAAACCAACAGTACCTACATAAAAGTATGAGAATTACTGAAAAATTAAGAAAAGCACCTGACTCACAGTAAAGACTTGAATATGTTCTAACAACTACCTATGTATGCTGAGGTACCACAAATCCCGTTATCTTTCACCCAAACATCTCTTCCAGACTATCCCAAGTAAACCTCAAACTCACCACATCTAAGACTGATTCCTGAGTTCTACTCTTCGTGTTGTCTGCATCACCAGACAGCACCAAACCAAGCTGGACACTTTTGCTCTTTAAGATACCGCCATTTAAAAATTTATTGAAACATTTTTGACACCCAGTATTATGTTAGTTTCAGGTATGTATCACATAATAGTCTGACATCTGTACACATTGCAAATGGTCACCATACGTCTAGTAACCACCTGTCCTAATAAAAGTTACTGGTCATATTCTTTATGCTCTATATTATATCCCCATGACTTATTTACTTTATAACTCAGTTTGCACCTTTTAATCTCTTTCACCTATTGTACACCTCTCCTCTTCTACTGCCCTCATTCTTATACCATGTGTCCCAATATGTCACTAAGGGCCGGAGGTTAAACCTCCATAATTTTTATGGGAAGCAAAACAAAATTCTGAGGCTGCTACAGGTGGTTCCAATAATTGTCCTTTAGCTGTTAAGCAGACAAGTGGAAATATATGCTCAAAGAGACTTTTACCTTCTCAGTTATGTGTATAAAGGTTACTGAAACTATTATGTATGCCTTTTTATTTAAAAAAAATAATAATAAAACCAAAAAGGATAAAAAGAAGATTTTCTCCAAAGATTTAATCACCCTATCATCTTATTCATACAGATTACAAAGTAACCTGGTAAGAAAAAGAAAAGCAAAATAACAAAGGAACTGTACCGGATTCTGTAAGATCTCAGTTCTTCTTTTTGATAGCTTTTACTGAAAAACTTCAGTAACAAAGTCGGAACTGGACGGAGAAGGCCTCTCTGCTGATACAATGTATAAACTGCCTTTATGAGAGACTCTGTAGCCTCTAAGAAACAAGAGAAAACAGCTGCATGTGAGTCAAAATGTTTCTTCACCAGCACCATAATTCTTCTAAAAAGCACAGAAGCACCTTGTTCCTATGAGGAAGCAGATTTTAGCCACAAACTGATGACTACCATCAAAATCCTACATCAATGGCCTAATAAAAAAGTCAAACCAATCGGAGATTACAGTACAAATTTTCCTAAGAGACAACAAACCTAGGAAAGGACAACAAATACCACAATACTAGAAAGGTGGATAAGCCAGGAACCAAACAGCAAAGTTCTGCTTGAATGAAAAGAATTAGTAAGTCACACTAAAAACTGACTTAATGCAACATAACTTCAAGTTACAAGAAAGGTAAAGAGATAAGGATCCACCAATTTCTAGTCAAACTAGATCAGAAAAGTATTTCTTTATCCTTAGGCTCAATGTCATTTCCTATTAATAAAACTTACCTTCTTTCACTCCAACTATGTAATCTAGTAGAAAACCTACCCATCAGCTTCAGAGTGGACCTACCCACCGAAAAGGGGGTGTTCTCAGCCATCAGGGTTCAAGCAGACATTCCTTCATGATTATGCTGGCTACCTTTTATGGCTCGAACGTAAATGACTATGAAATGTTTGACAGGTATGAACTCAAAATTAGATGCTCAACATTAACAGTATGCGTAAGAGCCCCTCTCTTAAGTAAGGACAGAGCATTGACACCCACCTCTGTCTGACTGCATCTGCATTAACCTCCAGGAGACACCAAGCAATCTGTTCAGCTGCTTACTGTTTAGCCTAGACCCATCTTCAAGGGTTTCTGTTACAAATTTCCTTATCCTTTCTATCCAACTGGAATCCTTCTGCAAAGTTGAGGCATTTGCCAGGGAGACCATGATATCAGACAGTGTTAAATTCAGTAAAAGGTGATCTACATTATTCGAGAGAATCGTGCAATGCTTGATGCTAAAAACAAAGACACACATAACTGTTAAGTGTTGTATCTACCATGCCTGTTTCACTTAAACACTTAACTATTCCTCCCAGAATGAACTGTCAAGAAGGTAAGTATATTAAAGCGACTGTAAGCAAACCATTCATTACAGAATCAGAGTTGTTAAGGCATAAATTAAGAATGCATACTGCTCAGTTCATTACCCAAGTTGCTATTCACACAAGAACTACAGGCCCTTGAAACATGGTGTGGTAATCCTAGATGTACTACAGGGATAAGAACACTTGAAAACTTCAACACACTTGAAGATTTTCATTAAGCAGATATTTATATTAGGATGAAACTCACGACAGACCTTGATTCTGCTTCTAACTAATTTTGACTTGACAGAATCACTAATTTCTCCTGGCCACAATTTCCTTATATGTGAAACAGGAGACTGGTCTAGATAAGCCCAATTCTGAAACAATTTAATTTTATGACTCACATATTACAATCACTTTTTCTAACAGATTATCTTAAGAAAAACAAAATTTGCAACTTAGGATAAAAACCACTAGATATATAAACACTATATAAACACAGTGTAGATTTCAGGCTACACTGCATTCAACAGCAGAGCCTATTTATTCTCATGTTCAGAAACATGTAAAGTTGATTAAACTAAAAAAATACCTGAAACTAATTTATTTTAAAAGAAAGTTAACCCTGGATTAGGCATGAGAAAGGACACAGTCGTAAGGAACCACAAATACAAGGGGAGGGAAATTTTTAATATTTGGTGTTATTCGGGTATCAAATGTAGGGTTAGGAATGACAAATGGGACCAGATCACAAAGAGTTGAAAACTAAGGACACTAAAATCAATTCTGCAAGCACAGGAGTAACATAGTTGAAAAGTTCTTTCATTTCTGCTGATGAAAAAGAAAATATCAGTTACAAGACTCTAAACAAAGAAGTAGTTGTATGTCTACTTGAGCAATACAGGCAAGACGTGACAAGCTCAAGAAACAATGCTGGTACAGACTAGGAGAAAGGGGGATGTATAGCAAGAATAAAAATTAGCTGGATTTGAAGTCTGCTTAAATGCATACATGTATGTGAGCTTTTAGCTGAGCTGGTAAAGAATCCGCCTGCAATGCTGGAGACCCCAGTTCGATTCCTGGGTTGGAAAGATCCTCTGGAGAAGGGGTAGGCCACCCACTTCAGTATTCTTGGGTTTCCCTGGTGCCTCAGTTGGTAAAGAATATGGCCGCATTGTGAGAGCCCTGGGTTCCATCCCTGGGTTGGGAAGATCCCCTGGAGAAGGGCATGGCAACTCACTCCAGTATTCTTGCCTGGAGAATCCCCATAGACAGAGGAGCCTGGTGGCCTACAGTCATGGTGTCGCAGAGAGTCGGGACCTGGCTGAGTGAGTGAGTAAGCACAGCACAGCCCAGCAAAAAACTGGGAATTCTATCATGGAGAGAGAATGAATGAAAACTGGGACAGATGAGTAGCAATCTATACTACAAACCCAAAACTACTGGTAGGTTCTTTGCCCAACTGTTCAGTGCCCAAAACCAAGGCACATTTTATACTAACCAGACCACACAAAAACTCAACTGCATCATTTCTTCACCACAGGTAGAGCTTTTGAAGATCTACTTACCTATTACTGTCTGGAAGGTGTCAACAGACATTCAAAAGTTGGGAGAATTCATCCCGCTCCTCCAAGAATTTACACAAAATTTTAAAGTCTAAATACACTGACCACCAATTCTATGAGGGAGACAGGAAACTGGGGAAACTCATTTTCAGCAATGATAGAGGAGGAAATTAGAACTGATTCCCGTCCTGAAAATAACTTTAAAAGCTGGATGAAATAGTTTTTAACAACTCAAAAGCATTCAAGAGGTAACAAGGTGATGAACAATTGCTGGGTCCCCAAAATAAAGCAAGATCACAGTACTCAGGTTCCAAGGGCTGTGGAACCAAATACCCAATTCCAACGAAAAGCCTGGAAAACGGAACTAACCTTTCAGAGGCCTCACAGGGAAAAGTCAAACTCCAGAGCCAGACAAACATGGGGACTCTGGTATATTATCCCTACTTCAAGCTGAACCTGTAAGGGCTCCCTGCCAGAGTAACGGTGAACTGGAAGTAAAAAGAGCTCTTACATAAAACAATCCCAGTTATACATCATCTCAGTAGTTAACGCAACAATTTTTCCCAACTAGATCTATAGATTCAACACAATGCCAATCAAAACCCCAGCCAGTTACTTTATAGTTATCAACAAAATGATTTCTGAAGTTTACACACAAAGGCAAACACTAGACTACCCAACACAAGACCAAAGCGGAACAATGTTGGAGGACTCACACCACTCGATTTCAAGGCTTACTGTACTACAGTAATCAAGACAGCACAGAACTGGTGAACGAACAGACAAACATAGGTCAGTGGAAGAGCCCCAAGACAGGCCTACAAGTACAGTCAACTGATGATTTCAGACAAAGGAGCCGAAGCAATCCAAAAGAGAAATAAGAGTCTTTTTCTGCAAACAGTGCTGGAATAACTGGACAGAAACTCTAGAACTGAAAAATAAAAATAAAACAAATTCAACAAATGTATGTTTGAATGAGACAAAGAGAAACAAAAAATTCAGTAAGTGGGTCTTATATACAATCAATTAGTCTTTAAAGGGAAGGAGAAAAATGGCATTAATATTTTAAAGATGAGAATTTTTCAGATGTGTTTAGACACTTCACTCAAGATCTCAGATTTAAGAAGCTCACTGAATTCCAAGGAAAATCAATAACAAAGAAAACCACACCTGGATACATCATTGTCAAACAGCAGAAAATAAAAGACAAGGAGCAAAGTCTTATGGGGGAGGTGGGGGGGGTGGGGAGGGAAGTAACTTTTATAAAGTAGCAACAGTTCAGACTCATAGCTGACTTCCTAACAGCAGTGGGAACCAACAGAGCGAAGCGTTGCAGTCAGTACGGTCAGTACGCTCAAACAAGAAAACTGCCAAGCTCAAGCACTGTGCTCTGTTAAAACAATCCTCGGAAATAAAGGAGAATACATATATTCTCCTTCATTTTATATTATATATTATATATATATATATATATATATATATATATATATATATTTGTGTGTGTGTGTGTAAATCCTCTAGCAGCTTCTAAATAAGCCTAATGAAGAGAGATGAAAAAAATGAAGAGCAAAAAAATAGAATATACAGATAAAACTCAGATGGTGGATACAAGTTCTCCAAAAATATTAATTTTTGCTTGAAAGTTCAAATTTTATCTCTAGCACAGACACTATTTTCCTGAAACTGATAGGCTTATTTTTTTCATTTCTGAGAAAATATCTACAAATACCCAAGTCTGAATAAGCATAGTTAGTCATTTAAATTAAAATCATGTCCATTGCAGAAAATACAAACAGAATGACAAGTGCATTTCCTCGAGACAACCATCATTCTTTGGCATGCAGCCAAAATACTTCAGGCACACTTTCCATTTCACCACACAGAATATTAAAATTACGTGTTTTCAAGGATTGTGACTTAATAAGATTAGTAATTTTTTACTTAATTAAGAACAATTTTAAGTGAAACTGGCATGTTCTTTTAAACTGTGAATGCATAGTGGTGAAGAATACTGTTAACCCTCCATACCGTTCTGCCTCCACATATTCAACCAACTGCAGATGGTGTATCATGTGTATGGATTGTGGCTTTCTGAATCCATAGATGCAGAATGTGTATTTGGAGGGCAACTTGCTTCTGGATCAGTGAAAATACCACGTATGACACTATGTCTTTACACAAAACTCAGACTGTACAACAAGAAGAGTGACCCCTCACATAAACCAAGGACTCCAGTGTAAATGATGTATCACTGAGGTTTGTATTTTACAACAGATACACAACTCTGGTGTGGGACGCTGACTTGAGGGAGGCTGTGCATCCATGGGGGTAGGAGTAGTGTATGAGGACTCCGTACTTTCTGTTCAATTTTAATACGAATCTAAAATTGCTCTAAAAAATGAACTCCATTTAAAAAAAAAAAAAAAAGGAATGAAATGCTAGCAGTGCCACAACATGAATAAACCTTAAAGATATCATGCTAAGTGCAGTTAAGCCAGACATAAAACAGTGTTTTCAGTTTCTACAGATACATGGTACCAGAACAGTCAAATTAATAAAGGGGAAAAATGCAATAGCGGTTCCCAGTACCTGGAGGGAGAAGAGCATAGGAAGCTGTTATTTAATGTGTACCGAGTTTCAGACTGGTAACATGAAAAATGTGAAATGTACTTAATGCCACCAATCAGTACACTTTAAAAATGGTTAAAATGCTAACTTTTATGCTATGGACATCTTACCACAATGAAAATAATATCTTTTGTAACTCCACAGTTCAACCCAAGATTAAAAAAAATCTAGACATCAGGTCAAAATTGAAGACCACCAGCTTAGGCCACATTGGCTCCTCTAACTTGAATCTGTGAATTTAGTAGATAGCCTCCAAAGGCTATCTGAGAAATATTCAACACGCTTCCTTATGGAAGTTCAAGAGCAGCCTGCGGACCCTCAAAACAAATCACTAGGGAAATTTATGGTAATACTGTCAATCCACTTTTGTTAAAAATGCCACAATTTCACCACCTCAGTGTCTTCATCGTTAACTCCTTTTTCACCTTCTATATCTTAGCACAAATCACTACCTAGGCAGGCAGCCCTCCCTAGGACCTATGCCCCCCATGAAAGAGCAGGACCAGCTCCCTACTATACTGATATACTTTTATTACCCTACATTCTTTTTCCTAAGTGCCTTCAACATATTAAGTGCCCAATAAAGTGAATAATGACAGTACACCCATATGCTCTTGAGTAGTTTACTTACATTTAATGGTCTACCAAATTCCAAACATCCTTTTATTTAATCTCATTTTGATGAAAATTACACCTGAAACCTCTTCCTTGACAACATAAAAATCACATGTAATTATATTCACGCATTGAAGGATATTCTCAACCTTATCCATGGACCTGATTAAAAACTTCTGTGTTAATAAGAAAACTGTATCTGGAGCAAGTAACAACTTACTTGCTCAAGAAAGTATCTCCATATTTGATTCTCTGTCACCTCCAACTCCAGAAACTCTAAATTAATGGTCCTAAAACATGGTTTTGATCCAACCAATAATAGTCTTCAATGCCTAAAGGATCAAGGATGAAAGAGAAATGAGAGTCAGAGACAAAAAATGACTTTCAGCATTAAAGTTAGTCATCAGTAGAAACCAATTTGATCCAGGTCTGTCCCATGTCCTCCATTATGCAATTTTATAGCTTTCTCATACCCTATAATATCTCCTTCCATTACTGCAATCATCCCTCACTTCGCTTCTGCCTGCTAAAGTCACATTCACATTAAAACACTACTCTCCAACACTGCCTTGTCTGTTTATCCTGACAAGGATCTGTCTTCTCCTATTAATTCCTATAGCATTTCTTGACTATAAAGTTCTAATGACACTTAAATATGCCTTGTGTGAAAGATGTAGATTCATTTTTCTTCCTGCAAGTTATTGAGCTTTTGTTTCTCAGCCTTAAAACTACCCTTCCACGCTCTTACTTTGTGATCCTGGGGGTGAGTCACATTTTCTCCTTTACAGTTTGCTTCTTGTTAGGCTCTGCCAATAAAGTGCTTGTTTTTGTTTAGTCACTAAGCTGTGTCAGACTCTTCAGCAACCCCGTGGACTACAGCCCGCCAGGCTCCTCTTTCCATGGGATATTCTAGGCAAGAATACTGGAATGGGTAGTCATTTCCTTCTCCAGCAGATCTTACCAACCCAGGGATTGAAATCTGTCCCTGCACTGGCAGGAGGGCTCTCCACCACTGAGCCACCTGGAAGTCAAGGGGTACTTGAGACCAGAAAGCTGGAGGAGGAAAATGCGGCACTTTCTGTTTGCTTCCTAGTCCTATTTTTTGCTTCCTTTTGCCACCAGTGCAACCCAACCACTCTTCAGGCCAGCAGCAGTTCATTCTAGCAGCCAGAGTTGGTTCCAGTCTGTATCTTCCTGACACAGAACCAGTATCACCGTGCCCCTAGAACACCAGCGCCAGCCAGCAGAACCCTCTTCGCTGAGCCCTGTACCCTTACCCCACTGGGCCCCTCTCCTGATCCCAAAGACATTAGTCCCAGCTGAGTGCAAACCCCTTCCTCGAGGCCTGAGTTTGGGCTGCAGCCTTTCTTTCCAGCCACTTGCCCTCTTCTCTTTGCTCTCCGGTCAGGAGGCAGTGGTGGCTTCCGACAAGACCTTGCTGTTCCCTTTTGTCTTTCCACTATTAAGTGGAAATGCCTAGTTAACAACCGGTTGTATTAAATTCTCTGTGAAAATCACTGGTATGATTTCCATCTCATGACTAGAGTCTGACACACATTTTTATCAATTTTAAGATTTTGTATTGATTTTTGCAATTTATGAATCACTTAAGAGATCAAAGAATATACCTTAGGGCATCTAATTATCTGTCATAATACTTTACTTACAGTGAGAGACCAAAAAACTTCAGTGAATGAAGTTTCTCTGCCTACAACATACTTATCACTTCTGAGCATATCCTCTGAACTCTGCCCAAAGAGCCTCACTGATTCTCCAAGTAGTTTCTTCCTTTTGATAAGTTTAAGAACCTTCTGACAAAGACTTTAAAATCTGTTCAAGCGTTTGCTCATTTGGGGAATTGCACCTTGAGTATCTGTATCTGCTTGTCAAGTTTTATTTGGTAATTTGTTTTTACGTTTATCTGCTCTTACTTCAGGTAAACATTTCAAATAACTTCCAGGCTTACACTTTTCCAGTGAAACTTCATCCATAATTTGTTCTTTTCACTTATTTTAAAAAAGAGAACTGCTTTTCTTCAATTATCCCTCTTCCATCAGGATACTGATAACAGTTACATTACGCTTCCTTGTGTATATAAATGAGAGCAGAAACTAGTGATGTTATGCTCTCAAAGATTCAGTAATTACACAGTGCCTCTCACAAACAAACTATCCACTCTAAGCAAATTTTTATTAAATTCTTATCTATACAATTTGATAACTGACACTCATTTAGCACAAAACATTCACTTCACAGATTAAAAATAAAAATAAAAACTAAGTAAAATTGGAAGTCCAGGGCTTAAAGTGACTTGTTTAAGATCAGATACTACAGCTTTTATCTTTACTTCACAGTCTAGATAACAACTACTTGCAGTGTACAAAGTTCAGTGTGAGACTGTTTTCTGACTTTAAGCAGAAACTTAACAACTTGTCAATATTCACTTACAAATTTACCCTTATAACACACCTTTTGCTAATGATATAATATGTAAATAAATCTTAAAATCTGAATAAACTGTTAGGCCATCCAACTTTCACCCACAGTTCTTTTTGGTGCTTTCATTTTTACATGCATTTCATCTACTTAAAATGAGAAAAAAAGGGAGAAAGTAAAATTTAATAAAATTCTGATTTTGAACTACTAATGCAATATTTATAAAGTATACAAGAAAATCTTCTACTTAGTGTTCCATTTAAGAGTAACTATATTCTCTAGAAATTCTATTGCTCATTAAAGACATTTAATACCTTCACAAATCAATGTGTTTGTCTAAATTCTTCAGCAGTATTCTTCAATGTATCATGTTCTCCTACCTGAAACACTGATTCCCTACTATCCAGAGGACCAATCATTCCAGTCTGCCAGTGGCTGAGGGGTTGCTTGGGATATGGGACATGAGACACTACAATAGCTAGCTCCAGCTCTAGCAAACCTGGAGGCCAAACTCAGACCATAAATCAACAGCTAGCTATTGCAGCATATCTCCTTAGTTACCTTCACTGGGTTTTCCTCTTTTTCTTAACCTAAAAATGTGTCCTTGACAACCTCTGGACTTCTACTAGGTATCTTAAACTTAACATGAATAAACTGAACTCTCCTATGGGCAGTCACATCATCATCTGGACCACAGTACAGGCATCACCCCTGCTCCTCTTTCCTTAACTACATACACCAGCATTCCTGCTGGTTTCACCAGAATCTGGCTGCTTCTCATCACTTCAACCACCACCTGCCGTTCGACTCCAAGCCACCATCACTTCTCACTTAAGACTGCTGTCTCAGGCTCCCAAAGGCCCTCATGCTTTTCCTCTTGCCCCCCTAAACTTAACTCTCTACACGGCAGCCAGGGTGATCTTTTAAAACACAAATCCTACTTCACAATATTACAGGGAAGGATAAAGGAGATAATATATATAAAGGAAGGACAGGTCATCCATGGGATCAATGATCTCAGTTGGGCCCATTTTGCTAGAGTTGGAGAATGAGGGCATGGGGGTTTTTAACTGTTTTATTTGTAAATCTGGCATATTAAAGTTAAATAAACATAATTTAGATCATGCCACTCCTCTGCTCAAAACCCTCCAATGTCTTTTCACCACACTCAGGTTAAAATTCTAAGTCTTTACCACAGACCACAAGGTACCACATGATGTGGCTACTGTCCGTCATGTCCCCCCTCATCACCCACCATTCTCCCAGGACCTCACTTGCACATGCCTTGCTGCCATTCCTCAAGTATGTCCAATCTGTTCTCACTTCAGGGTTTTGCACTTGCTGTTCCCTGTGCCTAGAAGGGTCTTCCTACAGGTCTTCACAAGACTTGCTCCTTCTCTTCATTCACTGACATGCAAATATTAAGAAGGCATTTCCTGACCACCTAGTTAACAGGTACCTCACCGCACACTGTTTCATTACATCTTCTCTCTTATCCACTTTCATCTTTCTTCCTAATGGTGACATGATGGACATCAGCTATTTGTTTGCCATCTCTCAACCCCACCAGGAGCTAAATGTTTGCCTTGTCAGTCATGTTTATCTCTGTATTCCCAGAGTCTAGACAGAACCTAACTCACTGCAAAGCAGCACTATTCAAAAGACCTTTCTGCAGTGACAGAGCCATTTTGTTCTTGTATTTGTGCTGTCCAATACAGTAGCCACTGCCACCTGAAGCTACTAAGCATCTAAAATGTGACTACTGTTTACTGAGGAACTGAATTTTAATTAAACAGCCAAATTTATAGGTGCTCAATTAACCTTTGCATCTAACTCTTTCTCACAAATTCTGATCTTCATGGTAAAAACAAAACAATAAGGAAACATTTACACTGAACGCAGCAAGCATTAAAATACAAAGCTAGGACACAACAAAATCTCTATAGTGTATAAAATTATACTACTGACCTAAAGTTAGTAATACAGGACTCCAAAAACTGAAGTTAATTAAAAAGTTAACATTACATTGTATTTTAAAACACTGTGTGTTTTAAAAATATTAAATACAGTATACTTTAAATTAAGGATCCTAAGGATACAAAGAGTGTATTACAAATAAACCACCTCAGTCAGGATCTGAGTACTCAACCACTGAAAATAAGATTTAATATTAACTTGAGATTTCTTTCCAAAGATGAAAGATTTCAAATTCCTAAAAAGCTTTACAATAAAAAATACTTGGGCAAAAATGAAACTTCTCAATTATGCAGCAAATACAAACACACTATATGCGTTTAACAAAACTTAAAAAGTAAGCAGTCAGTTACCCTAAGGTTGCACCCTAATACAGATGCCAATTTATCAACAGAAAACCTACTCATTTTGAGAGAAAAGAGCTACAATTCAGCCTGTGGTGCATAATTAGAATTTAAGACCAAGAAATGCCATTTCATTCCTCCTAAAGTTTGAACTTTGACCACTCAATACTTTAAGTACTAAGCTATAACTAAGGTGAATGAGAAAGTGGAACTGACAGCAGGAATGGTAATGAAAAATAAACTAACAGACATTTTAATGTAATCTGGTGTAACATACATATTTATACTTTGTCTGCAAAGTAATAGATTTACCTTATTCAGTTATTATAGTTCAAATCTGCCGTGGTCAATTAGAGAACTCTGCCAATGGATGCTTTTAAATACTATTTCAGTTTGAATTTGCACCATACCTGCAACTGCAGCTTACCTACAGTAAAGGTTAACTTTAAGAAATATTTTCCGATTTATATCCTTTATCAAGAAAATAGAGAGAGACTGAGTAACTCTCTTAGTAAATGTCACATTGCACTTGAAAAGATGTGGGTTATTTTCAAATATCTTTTTATGTTGGTTTCTAACGTAATTCCACTGTGATAAGAGAACAGACCCTGTGTGATTTCAATACCTTTAAGACCATGAAATTTTTGCACGTTGTTTTATGTCCTTGGATAAGTTCCAGAGTCTCCCAATTTACAGTCTATGGGAACTTGAATAGAATTTGTGTCCTACTGTTGTGTAAAAATTGTATAAATCTTAATTATATTGAATTGGTTCATAGTGTTTTTCAGGTCTAGTATATCATTCTATTTCTCTACATATTCATTCTATTAATTTTTGAGAGTTTGATACTAAAACTCCAACTAAAAATCTTAATTTATCTCCTTAAAAAATAATTGTAATATACAGTGTATTTTCCAAGTCTCCTGTAAATGTGTTATCATACTTTCAGAATTTAAAAAATTGAAATTAAAAAACTACTATGTATGAAGTAAATAAACCCCAAGGATGTATTGTACAGCACAGAAAAAATAGTCATTATTTCATAATAAAATGGAGTATAATCTGTAAAAATACTGATTCACTGTATTGTATAACTGAAACAAATGTAACATTATAAATCGGCTATGTGCTCATGCATACTCAGTCTCTTCCATCGCGTCTGACTCTTTGCCACCCTATGGACTACAGAACACCAGCTCTTCTTTCCATGGGACTCTCCAGGCAAGAATACTGGAGTGGGTTGCCCTGCCCTCCTCCAGGGGATCTTCCCGACCCAGGGATTGAACCCAAGCCTCCCGTGTCTCCTGCATTGTAGGCGGATTCTTTACTGCTGAACCACCAGGGGAGTAAATCAACTATATTTCAATATAAATACCCTCCTCAAAAGAGAGACTGAGTAGGAAGATAAAGATCAGAGAATCTTAAGTGATACATCAGCCAAGAACCCTGATTTAAACAAAGAAGCTCAATTATATATTATGGCAATCAAGGAAATATGAACACTAGATCTTTGATAATATTAAGGAATCGTGGATAATGATAAAGGAATTTAAATTATTTTTTTAAAAGACTCACTGCCTTTTAAGAAAACATGCTGAAACATTTATGGATGAAATGATGGTATAAGATGATTTGCTTTGCTTTGCTTTAGGATTTGCTTCAACCATCTGTATGAAGGGTTGGGGGGTGAGGTGGGTCGAGCAGAAATAGAAAAAGCTTGTCCTTGAGCTGAAAACTTGGAGCTGGAGGATAAGAGAATATGGAGATTTGTGTTCTATTTTTTGTGTGTGAAATTTTCTACACTATAATCTTTAAAAAAAGAAAAAAAGAAAAAACTAGTAGAGCCATTTTTTTTTTAAATGCAAGTAGGTCATAAGAGAGTAAGAAGATTTCCAATAATGAATTAACAACCTGCAAATAGCTATATATTATGGTTATCCTACTGGAAATTTTAATATAAATAAATTCACTTATTTGGGAAAGTTTGTTTCAGGTTATATGTTGTATTTGGAAAATATAACAGCCATACCCAGGGGCAAGTGACAAGACTCATCTGCACACCTGGGTCTTCACTGCCAGTGCCTGTGACACTTGACTATTTTACCATTTCCACGTTACCATTCTCAGAATATAAGGCAAATCTTGCCTGAATCACTGTCACTGACCCGAGAGGGTCCTAGCCCAGAGTCTTAAAGAAGGTCTTCCTCCAGAAATTAGACACGGTCCTTGTGTAGTTCTGTCCTCTAGAATCTTTCTCCCAAGTAACATAAGAACAAGAGGAGAAAGGCAGAGATGATCTGGGTTTCTTGAGCCATCTGGGTGGATCAAGTTTTTTTTTTTCTTTCCTCTGCACAAAGTCCCTCACCTGTGACAAGCTTCAGCATTAGGTCCTGGTGACACAGTCCCCTGCGGGGGGAGATAGAGAAGTAAGGAGGCAGGTAGTAGTAAGTAGCTTCTTAATCTGACTAAGATCAATTTAATTTGAAAGAGGAAGTAGCTTTACAGCAATCCTTTTTCTCATCATTGCCAGATTACCTCATTGCTTTAAAAGAAAATGAATTCCTCCATCTCAAGTGTTTGGCAAACAGTAGTCAGCAGATTTGTGTAAAAAAAAAAGTATACATAGTCAATTAGGGGTCGATTACAAATTTCTATTTGGGGAGTCTCCAAATTGGGAACCTGAGAGTAGAGTAGAAAAAAGATTTTTCCCTTTGAATACTTCATGCTTTTAAAATTTTGAGCCATGTGAATGTATTGCTTTATGTAATTAATTAGTTAACTTATTAAAAATAAGATTAAATAAATAAATAAAAATAAAGATAAAAATGGAGATCATAATGCCTAAAAAGAGATTAAGATCACAGGGCCATTTGCTTCTAATGTAAAAACTAATACAAATCACTCTGTTAAGAATCAAAAGGCTATTATAATTAAATGACACATAATATCAGATTTTCTTTTGCAAAATAGGCCCTTATGGGCAAAGTTGGTGAATTCTGAATAAAATCTCTAAGTTAGATAACAGTATTGTATCAATATTAATTTCCTGACTTTAATAATAGTACTGTGGTCATATAAAAGTTTTTTTAAGAAACACACTTCAAAACATTAGGGGTAAAGTGGTGTCATATCTGCAACTTTCTCTGAAAGAGTGGGGATGAGATATATAGAGAAAGACAGAGAGAAAATAATAATAATAAAGTAGACTCGATAAAATGTTGATATTTACTGGCAAAGAGGGGGAGCGCCTGGAACTCTCATACACTAATGGCAGAAGTAAAAAAATTATGACTATTTTTGAAACCAGGCAATGCTTTAATAATGTTAAACATAGACTTATCATATGGCCTAGCAATTACAGTCCTAGGTATTTACCCTAGAGAAATTAAAACATAGAGATCCAAAACATGTGTCTAAGAATGTTCATATCAACTTTATTCATAATGGCCCAAAGTGCAAACAATCTCCATGTTCATCAATAGGAGAGTGAATCACATTCATCAATAGGAGATGAATAAACAAATATTTATCAACAGGAGAGTGAATAAACTAATGTGTTCTCACACAAATGTTTGACAAACATTATTTTCACAAACAAATGTATCCACCTGCAAAGTGGGAGACCTGGGTTCCATCTGATCCCTGGGTTGGGAAGATTCCCTCGAGAAGGGGAAGGCTACTCACTCCAGCATTCTGGCCTGAAGAATTCCACAGGCTGTATACACATGAGGTGACAAAGGGTCAGATATGACTGAGTAAGTTTCACTTCACTTCATTCACACACCAGACACTGGGACAGGATTCCCATGGGTCCCTTGTGTTTCCACATGTCTTATGAATAGAGGTGCTGACAGTTTTGCTCCAGACAATCTTCTTTAAAAAAAAAAAAACACTTTCACAGAAGATACCCTTGGAAAATATAATTTCTCCATCTGGAGCAGAAGGCAAATTTTTTGGAGTCCAGTATGATGAAGATAATGTCTCCTTCCAGGAACAAAGGTTGGGCAGATTTTCTTGAAGTCTCTTATTAAAGATTGAGGTTTTCTAAGCTTAGGGTTCCTCAGCTATGACTCAAGATTTACTATGTGTGGACATTTAGGTTGTTTTTACCTGTATAAGTTTATTGAGGCATAACTTACATGCAAAAAAATCATATTTGATCTGGTACAAGCATGAATCCGAGGCAGCCTAACTTTTTAGCTTGCAAACAGGATAAAATCTCAGATTCTTCACAGTCCTTGCCAGTGGAATGCTGCCCAGCAACAAAAAGGAAAGAATCACTGAGACACACAGCAGTACAGATGAGTCTTGAGTTTGGGGCATGTTGACAGAGGTAAAGGATGAAGGATTTTCCCAAGAGTCCAGTGGTTAAGAATTATCCTTGCAGTGCATGGGACACGGGTTCCGGGAACCAAGGTTCTGCGTGCTGCAGCACAGCTAAGGCCACGCGCTGCGGATACTAGGTGAGGAGGAGCCCCACAATGCGACTAAGGCCCGGTGCAGGCAAATAACCAAGTCTTTAAAAGGAGGTGAGGGGGAAGCTTTCTAGCGTGGTGGGAGTGGTGGAACTACTTTGTATCTTTGTTGTGTTTGCATGGATATATACATCTTTCAAAGTGCATCAAACAGTGTGCCCTAAAATGTATAATTTTGTTATATGTGAATTACGCCTCAGTAAAATTACATAGAAAGAGTCTAAATATTTATCAACATGTGAACAGATATGCAAAATATGGTATATACATAAAATGGAATATTATTCAGCCTTGAAAAGGAATGAAATTCTGAAACATGCTAGAACATGGGTGTTCCTTGCAATCATTACACTACGTGAGAGAAGTCAGACATGAGAAGACAGTTACTGTGTGATTCCACTTCTTTGAGCTGCCTGGAATAGACAAATTCATAGACAGAAAGTAGAGCAGTGGTTATCCAGGGCTGTGGAGTTGTGGTCTAGTGGGTACAAGGTTTCAGTTTGGAAGGATGAAATAATTCTGGAGATGGAGGTGATGGTGTTGTACAACAGTGTGAACACACTTAATGCCACTTAACTGGACACTCAAAATGTTTAAAATGATAAATGTTATATCTAGTACATTTATATGTATTACAGTAGTGGTGTGAAAAAAAATAATCTCTCTCTCCAGTGGTGTGCTGCAAAATGTATAACAACCAGCTATGAGAGGGAAGCATATTGGTAGTATTCACTTTGATAGAAACACTCCCACAGTGATCCAGTTCAAGCAACAGTGTGATATCACTGAATGTAGAGTTTGGAAAAGATACAAACAACTGACTTTACAAAGTCAATAGGAGTTGGCTCAAAGACACTACTGTCTCTATCCAACCAACCGATTGTTAGTACACAGCAAATCCAGTAAAGAAAACACAACATAAAAGTTATAAAGAAAAAGGGAAAAAAATCACCCCACCACTACTTATAGGCAGTTGTCTGTATGCCAGCCAGGGAGGTCGATGGTTATTTGTGGGCTGATAACATACAGGAACAACAAAGTGCCAGTTCACTGATCCTGCAGGCTGGAAGGCATCAATTCTGGTTGGTTGGTACCCATTGCCACATCAGTTATTAAATCTTGTGGCTCTTATTCCTGGTGGTGACATCCAGAAAAGGAAAACTGTGGGACCTTCTTGAATCATGTAAGTTTAGCTACCAGTAGGTAACCCTTTAAAATTTTTATCGATCTTTACTGTCATCATATTCCCTTTGTTTTGGCACAAAATGGCTGCAAAAGTACAGGAGATACAAAATTTTGAAGCCATTTCCAGAAGATTTAGGCTGATTCTCGGTGCCAGTAACTCTCAGATAGGGTGTGCATGTAATTACTTGGAGTAATCTTCATTTTGAAAGAACTACAGGTGATTCTAATGCAGTTGGTTCACAGAACACATTTGGCAACATGGTTCGATGAGGTAGCTCTTTCCCTTCTCCCCTTTCATAATTTCACACCACAACCACATTGCTCTAAGATGCAAATTAGGGTAACTGATGTTATAAAACATGTCCCAATGTGTGTATAACAATGTCTGAAATGATTTTAAGAATATTCAGTATAGAAAAGGTGACATAAAATTGTGCTAATTCATTTTACTGTCATTGGTGAAACAAGTGTTATTCAAGCCTTTTGATGTGGCAGAAATATTTTAAGACAACCCCTTCTATTCTTTGAGCAGGAAATAAAATCTAGCAAACTGTGTAGCCAGTAACCTTAGGGATGGTACTTGAGGCTTGATCTCTAAAAGATGTTGAGTCCAAAAGTTGAACCTAAATCTGCCTGTATTGTTCTGCCTTGAGTGAATCTTTCATGCAGGCTGTGATCAGTGCATTTAAAAGAGCAGAGATCTGAATTTTATTGAGATTTACCTTATGTTTTATTATTGTGGGCTTGCCAGGTGGCACTAGTGGTAAAGAACCCACCTGCCAATGCAGGTGATGTAAGAGGTGCTGATTGGATTTCTGGGTCAGGAAGATCGAGGAGGGTGTGGCAACCCACTCCAGTATTCTTGCCTGGAGAATCCTATAAACAGATGAACCTGGTGTGCTACAGTCCGTAGAGTCGCAAAGAGTCGGACACAACTGAAGCAACTTAGCATGCATGCATGTTTTATTAATAATGAATTTCTGTTTAGTAAATGTTTCATAGTTATGTGCCAGACTTGCTTTCCTTATAACATGGTGGCAAGGTTAAGAAGGCATCGTTAGTCTTCATCCACTCTAATTAATAAATGCTACATGAATCTACCAAAAAGAACCTTATAACTGTGCTTGAAAAGTTGGCTTAGGGTAGCTCTTTATAGGGTGTTTGGGGGAACACTAAACCCCAAGATGCTCATTTGAAGATAGAAGACCTGCAAAAAAAAAAAAAAAAAGAGAGAGAGAGAGAAAGAGAAGAGAAAGAAGACTTGCATGATTAAATAAACATAGGAAATGCTGCATAGGCGAATATTTTATTTTTTTTAATTTAGTCCACCATTTACCAAAGTTATTGATTAAAGATTTTAAAATTTCATAAGAATAACATTTTGTGGAATATATATTTAGCAAAGAATTCTCCAGTGCTCTGGTGAAAATTTTAGCTGTGAAGGGGAACACAGGGATAGAGAGGCAAATTAATTTGGCATTCTTGACTTCAAACTTACATTAACCACATTTGTTTCCACTATTAAATGTAAAGAATTTGATGGATTTAACAACAGTCATCAAGGATAGTCAAAAGGTAACTTCCTCAGTGGTCTGGTGCAGCCAAAAATCAACTGGAGAATATACCTCAGGTGCCCGCTGCAACTCGAGAAAAACCATGAGGCTTCCCCCTCGCTACGAGATGAACCCCAATTCCCCAGCATTGCGTGAAGACCAATTCCGTGTTCCCCATCAAACAAGAAAGGAGCCTTGACTTCCTTGATGGAACTCCAGAGAGGCCCCAAGAACACTGTCACAAGTCTAGAGGGACCTGAGGTCACCACAATCACACAAAAGAGCTCCATGTACCACAAATCAACTCGAGATGAGGCCTGATTCCCCTGCAATGGCTCCAGAGCTAGCAGGCGTTCCCCTGCAAACACAGCAAGTGGCTTGCCTTCCTTTAGGCAACTCCAGAGATTCCGCGAGAACACCATCCCAAGTCTAGAGGAACACGAGTTCAGCACAGCAACTAGAGAGAAGCTCCGTGTACAGCAAATCATCTCGAGATGAGAGCTGATTCTCTGGCTTTGACTCAAGAGGAATGCCAACTTTCCACAAGCACCTCAAGAGGAGGCTTCTCTCAGCTCTAGGTATGTGAGAGGGACCCTGAGTTTGCTGCCTCAAGTGGAATGGACACCGAGATGCCGTGACTCGAGATAAGGCCGGATTTCCCTGCAGTGACCTGAATGCAAGCTCGTCTTTCATCTCACGAGATGAAGGGATGTCTGAATCCCCTGTGGAGACCCTAGAGAAAGCCCTAGTTCCACGTATCATCTCAACAGGAGGCCTCACACTCCTTTCAAAACTCGAGAGTCACGCGGAGGTCAATGCCTCAAAAGGAGACGATTCCTGACTCCTCTTGAAAATTGATAGGAATCCCAATATCCCTGTGGCAACTGGACAGGAACCCTGGGTCTCTCGCCTCACCTTGAGAGGGGTCCCTATTGCCCTATCAAGCCTCGATGAGAATACCGAGGTGTCCCTAACATCTAGGCAGGAGTCCTGATGTCACTGAACAACATGAGTTTTGAAGGGTCATTCCCGCCGTAACTCGAGAAGATACCCCAGGTCCCCACCACAACTCAAGAAAATCCAGGAGAATTCACCCTCGCCGTGAGATGAGGCCCAAATCCACTGCATCGCATGTAAAGCAATTCCATGTTCCCCATAAAACAGGATATGAGACTTGACTTCCGTGATGGAACTCCAGAGAGTCCCCAAGAACACTGTCGCAAGTGTAGAGGGACACTGAGGTTCCCGCAGCAACACGAAAGTGCTCCGAGTACCCAGATTAACTCGAGATGAGACCCGATTCCCCTGCACTGGCTCCAGAGCAATCCCGCTTTCCTCATCAAACTAGACAAGTGGCTTGACTTCCCTTAGGCAACTCCAGAGATTCCCCGAGAGCACCGTCCCAAGTCTAGAGGAACACCAAGTTCAGCACAGCAACTCGAGAAAAGCTCCGTGTACCCCAAAACATTCGAGATGAGAGCTGATTCCCTGGCTTCGACTCAAGAGGAATGCCAACTTTCCACAAGCAGCTCAAGCGGAGGCTTTTCTCAGCTCTAGGTATGTGAGAGGGACCCTGAGTTTGCTGCCTCAAGTGGAATGGACACCGAGATGCCCTGACTCGAAATAAGGCTGGATTTCCCTGCAGTGACTTGAATGCAGGCTCGTCTTTCATCTCACAAGATGAAGAGATGTCTGAATCCCCTGTGGAGACCCTAAAGAAAGCCCTAGTTCCCCACCTCATCTCGACAGGAGGCCTTACATCCCTTTGACAACTCGAGAGGAACACGGAGTTCAATGCTTCAAAAGGAGACGATGCCTAACACCTCTTGAAAATTGATAGGAATAGCAATATCCCTGTGGCAACTGCAAAGGGAAGCTGGGTCAACACCTCACCTCGAGAGGCATCCCTATTGCCCTGCCAAGCCTCGAGGAGACTCCCGAGGTGTCCTTCAAAACTAGACAGGAGTCCTGTCGCCGCTCAACCAACAAGGGTTTTGAAGGGCCATCCTCGCCGTAACCCAAGAACATACCCTAGGTCCCAGCCGCAACTCAACATAAACCATGAGACTTCCCCCTGGCCGCGAGGTGAGGCCCGATTCCCCTGCACTGAGTGCAGAGCAAATCCGTGTTCCCCATCAAACATGAAAGGAGGCTTCACTTCCTAGATGAAACTCCACATAGTCCCCAAGAACACTGCCAGAGGTCGAGAGGGACCCTGAGGTCACCGCAGCAAAACAAAAGAATTCGTGTAAATGAAATCAACTCGAGATGAGGCGCGATTGCCCTGCATTGGCTCCAGAGCCATCTCGCATTCCCCATCAAACATGACAAGTGGCTTGACTTCCTTTAGGCAACTCCAGAGATTCACCAAGAGTACCGTCCAATATCTAAAGGAACACAAAGTTCAGCACTGCAACTCGAGAAAAGCTCCCTGTACCCCCAAATCATCTCGAGTTGAGAGCTGCTTCCCTGGATTCAACTCAAGAGGAATGCCAACTGTCCACAAGTACCTCAAGAGGAGGCTTCTCTCAGTTATATGTATGTGAGATGGGCCCTGAGTTTGTGGCCTCAAGTGAAATGGACACCGAGATGTCCTGACTCGAAATAAGGCTGGATTTCCCTGCAGTGACTTGAATGCAGGCTCGTCTTTCATCTCACGAGATGAAGGGATGTCTGAATCCCCTGTGGTGACCCTAGAGAAAGCCCTAGTTCCTGGCCTCATCCCAACATGAGACCTCACATCCCTGTGAAAACTCGAGAGGCACACGGAGTTAAATGCTTCAAAAGGAGACGATGGCTGACTCTTCTTGAAAAATGATAGGAATCCCAAAATTCCTGTGGCCACTGCAAATGGAATCTGGGTTTCCCCTCTCACCTTGAGAGGCGTCCCTATTGCCCTCCCAAGCCCCGAGGAGAATCCCGAGGTGTCCCTCGCAACTAGACAGGAGTCCTGACATCACTGATCCAACCCGAGTTTTGAAGGGCCATCCTCGTCATAACACGAGAACATAATCCAGGTTCCCACCGCAACTCGAGAAAAACAATGACACTTTCCCCTCGCCACGAGATGAGGCCCGATTCCCCTGCACTGCATGCAGAGCAAGTCCGTGTTCCCCATCAAACAGGAAAGGAGCCTTGACTTCCTTGATGGCACGCCAGAGAGTCCCCAGGAACACTTTCACAAGTCTAGAGGGACCCTGAGGTCCCCGAAACAACATGAAAGCGCTCCATGTACTCCAAATCAACACGAGATGAGGCCTGATTCCCCTGCACTGCATGCAGAGCAAGTCCATGTTCCCCATCAAACACGAAAAGAGCCTTGACTTCCTAGATGAAACTCCACATAGTCCCCAAGAACACTGTCACAGTTCTGCAGGGACCCTGAAGTGACAGCAGCAGAACGAAAGAACTCGTTTAACTCAAATCAGCTCTAGATGAGACCCGATTCCCCTGCATTGACTCCAGAGACATCCCTCATTCCCCATTAAACAGGGCAAATAGCCTGACTTCCTTTAGGCAACCCCAGAGATTCACCGAGAGCACCGTCCCATATCTAGAGGAACACCAAGTTCAGCACAGCAACTCGACAAAAGCTCCGTGTACCCCAAAACATTTCGAGATGAGAGTTATGACACAGGAGGAATGGAAACTTTCCACAAGCACCTCAAGAGGAGGCTACTCTGAGCTATAGGTATGTGAGAGGGATCCTGAGTTTGCTGCCTCGTGTGGAATGGACACCGAAATGCCCTTACTCGAAATAAGGCCGGATTTCCCTGCAGTGACTTGAATGCAGTCTCGTCTATCATCTCACAAGAAGAAGGGATGTCTAAATCCCCTGTGGATACCCTAGACAAAGCCCAAGTTCCCTGCCTCATCTCGACAGGAGGCCTCACATCCCTTTGAAATTTTGAGAGGCACGTGGAGTTCAATGCCTCAAAAGTAGATGATGCCTGCCTCCTCTTGAAAATTGATAGGAATCTCAATATCTCTGTGGCAACTGGAAAGGGACCGTGGGTCTCCACTTTACCTCGAGAGACTTCCCTATTGCCCTCCCAAGCCCCGAGGAGAATCCCGAGGTGTCCCTTGCAACTAGACAGGTGTCCTGACGTCGCTGACCCAACACAAGTTTTGAAGGTCCATCCCCACCGCAACTCAAGAACATACCCCAGGTTCCCACCGCAACTCGAGAAAAACCATGAGACATCCCCCTCGCCGTGAGATGAGGTCTGATTCCCCTGCATTGCATGCAGAGCATGTGTGTGTTCCCCATCATACTTGAAAAGAGTTTTGACTTCCTTGATGGAACTCCAGAGAGTCCCCAAGAACACTGTTACAAAGCTAGAGGGACCCTGCGGACTCCGCAGCAACATGAAAGAGCTCGTGTACCCCAAATCAACTCGAGATGAGGCCCAATTCACCTGAATTGGGTCCAGAGCCATCACACGTTCCCCATCAAATAGAACATGTGGCTTGACCTCCTTTACGCAACTCCAGAGATTCCATGAGAACATCATTCCAAGTCCAGAGGAACACCAAGTTCTGCAGAGCAACTCGAGAAAAGCTCCATGTACCCCAAATCATCTCGAGATGAGAGCTGATTCGCTGAACTCGACTCAAAGGGAATTCCAACTTTCCACAAGCACCTCAAGAGGAGGCTTCTCTCAGCTATAAGTATCATAGTGGGACCCTGAGCTTGCTGCCTCAAGTGGAATGTACAATGAGATTCCCAGACTCGAAAAAAGGCCGGATTTCCCTGCAGTGACGTGAATGCAGGCTCGTCTTTCATCTCACAAGATGAAGGGATATCTGAATCCCCCGTGGAGACCCTAAAGAAAGCCCTTGTTCCCCGACTCATCTCGACAGGAGGCCACACATCCCTTTGACAACTCGAGAGGAGTGCAGAGTTCAAGGCATCAAAAGGAGACGACGCCTGACTCACCTTGAAAATTGATAGGGATCCCAATATCCCTCTGGCAACTGCGAAGGAAGTCTGGGTCTCCTGTCTCACCTCGAGAGGCGTCCCTATTGCCCTGCCAAGCCTCAAGGAGAATCCCGAGGTATCCCTGGCAATTAGACATGAGTCCTGAAGTCGCTGAACCAACATGAGTTTTGAAAGGCCATCCCCGCCGTAATATGAGAACATACCCCAGATTCCCGCTGAAACTCAAGAAAAACCATGAGACTTCCCCATCGCTGCGAGATGAAGCCCGATTGCAATGCTGCGTGCAGAGCAAGTCTGTGTTCCTCATTAAACACAAAAGGAGCCTTGACTTCCTTGATGGACCTCCAGAAAGTCCCCAAGAACACTATCACAAGTCTAGCGGGACCCTGAGGTCCCCGCAGCAACACAAAAGAGCATCGTGTACCCCAAATCGACTCGAGATGAGGTGTGATTCCCCTGCATTGCATGCAGACCACATCTGAGTTCCCCATCAAACACTAAAGGAGCCTTGACTTCCTAGATGAAATTCCACATAGTCCCCAAGAAGACTGGGGACTTCAGCACCTCACAAGTCTAGAGGTGCTGAGGCCACCACAGCAACACATAAGAGCTTCGTGTACTACAAATCAACTTGACATGAGGCCGGATTCCCCTCCATTGGCTCCAGAGCCATTGTGCATTCCCCATCAAACAGATCAAGTAGCTTGACTTCTTTTAGCAACCCCAGAGATTAACCGAGAGCACCGTCCCATATCTAGAGGAACACCAAGTTCAGCACAGCAACTCGACAAAAGCTCCGTGTACCACAAATCATCTCAAGATGAGAGCTGATTCCCTGGATTGGACTCAAGAGGAATGCCAACGTTCCACAAGCAACTCAAGAGGACGCTTCTCTCAGCTATAGGTATGTGAGAGGGACCCTGAGTTTGCTGCCTCAAGTGACATGGACACTGAGAAGCCCTGACTCAAAATAAGGCCAGGTGTCCCTGCAGTGGCTTGAATGCAGGCTCATCTCTCATCTCACAAGATGAAGGGATGTCTGAATCCCCTGTGGAGACCCTAGAGAATACCCTAGTTCCCAGCCTCATCTTAAAAGGAGGCCTCACATCCCTTTGACAACTCGAGAGGAACACAGAGCAACATGTAAAGGCTCTGTGTACTCCAAAACAACTCGAGATGAGGCCCGATTCCCCTGCACTGCATTCAGAGCAAGTCTGTGTTCCCCATCAAACACGAAAGGAGCTTTGACTTCCCTGATGGAAATCCAGAGAGTCCCCAGGAACACTGTCACAAGTTTCGAGGGTCCCTGAGGTCCCCGCAGCAACATGAAAATGCACGGTGTACTTGAAATCAACTCGAGATGAGGCCCGCTTCCCATGCACTGCATGCAAAGCAAGTCTGTGTTCCCCATAAAACACGAAAGGAGCCTTGACTTCCTTGATGGAAATCCAGAGAGTCCCCAGGAACACTTTGAAAAGTCTAGAGGGACCCTGAGAACCCCACAGCAACATGAAAGTGCACTGTGTGCTTCAAATCAACTTGAGATGAGGCCCGATTCCCCTGCATTAGCTCCAGAGCCATCACTCATTCCCCATCAAACACAACAAGTGGCTTGACTTCCTTTAGGCAGCTCCAGAGATTACCTGAGAATACCGTCTCAAGACAAGAGGAATACCAAGTTCAGCACAGCAACTCGAGAAAATTCCGTGTACCCCAAATCATCTCGAGATGAGAGCTGATTCCATGGCTTCGACTCAAGAGGAATGCCAACTTTCCACAAGCCCCTCAAGAGGAGGCTTCTTTCAGCTCTAGGTATGTGAGAGGGACCCTGAGTTTGCTGCATCAAGTGGAATGGTTACCCAGATGCCATGACTCGAAATAAGGTTGGATTTCCCTGCAGTGACTTTAATGCAGGCTCGTCTTTCATCACACATGATGAAGTGATGTCTGAATCCCCTGTGGAGACCCTAGAGAAAACCCTAGTTCCCCGGCTCATCTCGACAGGAGGACTCACAGTCTTTAGAAACCTCCAGAGGCACATGGATTTAAATGCTTCAAAAGGAGAGCATGGCTGCCTCCTCTTGAAAATTGATAGGAATCCCCAAATTACTGTGGCAACTGGAATGGACCCTGGGTCTCCCCCCTCACCTCGAGAGGCATCCTTATTGCCCTACCAAGCCTTGAATAGAAACCCGAGTTGTCCCTTGCAGCTAGACAGGAGTCCTAATGTCACTGAATCAACACGAATTTGAAGGACCATCCCAACCATAACTTGAGAACATAACTCAGGTTCCCGCCACAGCTCAAGAAAACCGTGAGAATTCCCCCTTGCCATGAGATGAGGCCCGATTCCCCTGCATTGCATGCAGAGCAAGTCCATGTTCCCCATCAAAAACGAAAGGAGCCTTGACTTCCTAGATGAAACTCCACATAGTCCCCAAGAAATGTGTCAGAAGTCTAGAGGGACCCTGAGGTCAGTGCAACAATAGGAAAGAGCACCGTGTACCACAAATCAACTCGAGATGAGGCCCGATTCCCCTGCACTGGCTCCAGAGCAATCCTGCATTCCTCACCAAAGAGCACAAGTGGCTTGACTTCTTTTGGGCAACTCCAAGATTCCCCGAGAACACCATCCCAAGTCTAGAGCAACACCAAGTTCAGCACAGCAACTCGAGAAAAGCTCCGTGTAGCCCAAATCATTTCGAGATGAGAGCAGATTCCCTGGCTTTGAAACAAGAGCAATGCCAACTTTCCACAAGCAGCTCGAGTGGAGGCTTTTCTCAGCTCTTGGTATGTGAGAGGCACCCTGAGTTTGCTGCTTCAAGTGGAATGGACACCGAGATGCCCTGACTCGAAATAAGGCCGGAATTCCCTGCAGTGACTTGAATGCCGGCTCATCCTTCATCTCAAAAGATGAAGGGATATCTGAATCCCCTATGAAGACCCTAGAGAAAGCCCTAGTTCCCCGCCTCATCTCGACAGTAGGCCCCACATCCCTTTGACAACACGAGTAGAACACGGAGTTCAGTGCTTCAAAAGTAGACAATGATTGAGTCCTCTTGAAAATTGACAGAAGTCCCAGTATCCATGTGGCAACTTGAAAGCACACTGGGTCTCCCGCCTCACCTCGAGAGGCATCCCTATTGCCCTGCCAAGACTCGAGGACAATCCTGAGTTGTCCATCGCAACTAGACAGGAGTCCTGACGTAGCTGAAAAAACACGAGTTTTGACGGGCCATCCCCATCGTCACTTGAGAATATAACCCAGGTTCCCTCCACAACTCGAGAAAATCCATGAGACTTCCCGCTCGATGAGAGATGAGATCAGATTCCCCTGCACTGAGTGAAGAGCAATTCCGTGTTCCCCATCAAACATGAAAGGAGCCTTGACTTCCTTGATGGAACTCCAGAGAGTCCCCAAGAACACTGATAAATGTCTAGAGGAACCCTGAGGTCACCGCAGCAACATGAAATAGTTCGGTGTACCCCAAATCAACTCGAGATGAGTCCAGATTCCCCTTCATTGGCTCCAGAGCCACCCGGCGTTCCCCATCAAACATGACAAGTGACTTGACTTCCTTTAAGCAACTCCAGAGATTCCCCGAGAACAACGTCCTGAGTATAGAGGAACACCACGTTCAGCACAGCAACTAGAAAACAGCTCCGTGTACCTCAAATCATCTCGAGATGAGACTTGATTCCCTGGCTTTGACTCAAGAGGAATGCCAGGTTTAAACAACACCTAAAGAGGAGGCTTCTCTCAGCTATAGGTACGTGAGTGGGACCCTGAGTTTGCTGCCTCAAGTGGAATGGACACCGAGATGCCCTGACTTGAAATAAGGCCGGATGTCCCTGCAGTGATTTGAATGCAGGATTGTCTTTCATCTCACAGATGAAGGGATGTTTGAATCCCCTGTGGAGACCCTAGAGAATACGCTAGTTCCCAGCCTCATCTCGACAGGAGGCCTCACATCCCTTTGACAACATGAGAGGCAAGCGGAGTTCAATGCTTCAAAAGGAGACGAAGCCTGACTCCTCTTGAAAACTGACAGGAGTCACAGTATGGCTCTGGCAACTGCAAAGGGAAACCTGGTGTCCCGCCTCACTTCGAGAGGCATCCCAATTGTCCTGCCAAGCCTCGAGAAGAATCCTAAGGTGTCCCTCGGAACTAGACAGGAGTCCTGACGTCGCTGAACAAACACGAGTTTTGAAGGGCCAACTCTGCCGTAACTCGAGAATATAACCCAGGTTCCACACCACAGCTCCAGAAAAACAATGAGACTTTCCCCTCACCGTGAGATGAGGCCCGATTCCCCTGCATTGCATGCAGAGCAAGTCCGTGTTCCCCATCAAACACGAAAGGAGCCTTGACTTCCTAGATGAAACTCTCCATAGTCCCCAAGAACTCTGTCAGAAGTCTAGAGGGACCCTGAGATCAATGCAGCAACACGATAGAGCCCCGTGTACCACAAATCAACTCGAGATGAAGCCTGATTTCCCTGCATTGGCTCCAGAACAATCCTGCATTCCTCATCAAAGAGCACAAGTTGCTTGACTTCTTTTAGGCAACTCCAGAGACTCTATGAGAATACCGCCACCAGTCTAGAGGAACACCAAGTTCAGCACAGCAACTCGAGAAAAGCTCCGTGTACCCCAAAACATTTCGAGATGAGAGCTGATTCCCTGGCTTCAACTCAAGAGGAATGCCAACTTTCCACAAGCAGCTCAAGCGGATGCTTTTCTCAACTATAGGTATGTGAGAGGGACCCTGAATTTGCTGCCACAAGTGGAATGGACACCGAGATTCCCTGACTCGACATAAGGCTGGATTTCCCTGCAGTGACTTGAATGCAGGCTTGTCTTTCATCTCAAAAGATGAAGTGATGTCTGAATCCCCTGTGGAGACCCTAGACAAAGCCCTATTTCCCCACCTCATCTCGACAGGTGACCTTACATCCCTTTGACAACACGAGTCGAATGCGGAATTCAATGCTTCATAAGGAGACGATGACTGAGTCCTCTTGAAAATTGACAGGAATCCCAGTATGTCTGTTGCAACTTGAAAGGACACTGGGTCTCCCCAGTCACCTCGAGAGGCGTCACTATTGTCCTGCCAAGCCTTGAGGAGAATCTCAAGGTGTCCCTCGCAACTAGACAGGAGTTCACACATCGCTGAACAAACATGAGTTTTGAAGGGCCATCCCCGCCGTAACTCTAGAACATAACCAGGTTCCCTCCACAACTCCAGAAAAACAATGAGACTTTCTCCTCACCGTGAGATGAGGCCCAGTTCCCATGCAATGTATGCAGGTTAAGTCCGTGTTCCCAATCAAAAGGAAAGGAGACTTGACTACTTTGAAGGACCTCCAGAGAGACCCCAAGAACACTGTCAGAAGTCTACAGGGACCCTGAGGTCCCCGCAGCAACATGAAAGGGCTCCGTGTACTCCAAATCAACTCAAGATGAGGCCCGATTCCCCTGGACTGCATTCAGAGCAAGTCTGTGTTCCCCATCAAACACGAAAGGAGCCTTGACTTCCTTGATGGAACTCCAGAGAGTCCCCAGGAACACTGTCACAAGTCTAGAGAGACCCTGAGGTCCCCTGCAGCAACATGAAAGTGCACCGTGTACTTCAAATCAACTCGAGATGAGACCCGATTTCCCTGCATTGTCTCCAGAGACATCACTCGTTCCCCATCAGACACAGAAAGTGGCTTGATTTCCGTTAGGCTACTCCAGAGATTACCCGAGACTACCATCTCAAGACTAGAGGAACACCAAGTTCAGCACAGAAACTCGAGAAAAGCTCTGTGTACCCCAAATCATCTCGAGATGAGAGCTGATTCCCTGGCTTTGACTCAAGAGGGATGTCAACTTTACACAAGCACCTGACGAGGAGGCTTCTGTCAGGTATATGTATGTGAGAGGGACCCTGAGTTTGCTGCCTCAAGTGGAATGAACACCGAGATGCCCTGACTCATAATAAGGCCGGAATTCCCTGGAGTGACTTGAATGCAGGCTCGTCTTTCATCAAACAAGATGAAGGGATGTCTGAATCCCCTGTGGAGACCCTAGAGACAGCCCTAGTTCCCCGGCTCATCTCAACAGGAGGCCTCACATCCTTTTGAAACTCGAGAGGCACGTGGATTTAAATGCTTCAAAAGGGGAGTATCACTCCCTCCTCTTGAAAATTGATAGGAATCCCAAAATTCCTGTGGCAACTGGAAAGGACCTTGGGTTGCCCCTCTCACATTGAGAGGCGTCCCTATTGCCCTGCCAAGCTTCGAGGAGAATCTCGATGTGTCCCTCACAACTAGACAGGAGTCCTGATATCACTGAACCAACACAAGTTTTGAAGGGCCATCCCAGCTGTAACTCGAGAATATAACCCAGTTTCCCGCCACAACTCGAGAAAACCATGAGAATTCCCCCTCGCCGTGAGACGAGGCCTGATTCCCCTGCATTGCATGCAAAGCAAGTCGGTGTTCCCCATCAAACACGAAAGGAGCCTTGACTTCCTAGATGAAACTCCACATAGTCCCCAATAACTCTGTCACATGTCTAGTGGGACCCTGAGGTCAACGCAGCAACACGAAATATCCCCGTTTACCTCAAATCAACTTGAGGTGAGGCCTGATTTCCCTGCATTGGCTCTAGAGCAATCCAGAATTCCTCATCAAGCAGGACAAGTGGCTTGACTTCTTTTAGGCAACTCCAGAGATTCCCCGAGAACACCGTCCCAAGTATAGAAGAATACCAAGTTCAGCACAGCAACTCGAGAAAAGCTCCGTGTACCCCAAATCATTTCGAGATGAGAGCTGATTTCCTGGCTTCGAATCAAGAGGAATGCCCACTTTCCACAGCAGCTCAAGCGGAGGCTTTTCTCAGCTCTAGGTATGTGAGAGGGACCCTCAGTTTGCTGCCTCAAGTGAAATGGACACCGAGATGCCCTGACTCGAAATAAGGCCGGAATTCCCTGCAGTGACTTGAGTGCAGGCTCGTCTTTCATCTCATCAGATGAAGGTATTCCTGAATCCCCTTGAAGACCATATAGAAAGCCCTATTTCCCCACCTCATCTTGACATGTGGCCTCACATCCCTTTGACAACACGAATGGAAAGTGGAATTCAATGCTTCAAAAGTAGACGATGACTGAGTCCTCTTGAAAATTGACAGGAATCCCAGTATCCCTGTGGCAACTTGAAAGGACACTGGGTCTCCCGCCTCACCTCGAGAGGTGTCCTCCTTATTGACTTGCCAAGTCTCGAAGTGAATCTCGAGTTGTCCCTCGCAACGAGACTGGAGGCCTGATGTCGCTGAACAAACACGCGTTATGAGGGGCCATCCCCTTCATCACTCGAGAATATAACCCAGGTTCCTTCCGCAACGCGAGAAAGTCCATGAGACTTTCCACTCGAAGAGAGATGAGATCAAATTCCCCTGCATTGCGTGCAGAGCAATTCCATGTGCACCATCAAACATGAAAGGAGCCTTGACTTCCTTGATGGAACTCCAGAGAGTCCCCAAGAACACTGATACAAGTCTAGAGTGACCCTGAGGTCACCGCAGCAACACGAAAGTGCTCAGTGTACTGCAAATCAACGTGAGATGAGGCCAGATTACACTACATTGGCTCCAGAGCCATCCGGCGTTCCCCATCAAACACGACAAGTGGCTTGACTTCCTTTAGGCAACTCCAGAGATTCCCTGAAAACACTGTCCTAAGTATAGAGGAACACCACGTTCAGCACAGCAATTAGAAAACAGCTCCGTGTACCTCAAATCATCTCGAGATGAGAGTTGATTCCCTGGCTTCGAATCAAGAGGAATGCCAACTTTCCAGAACCCCCTCACGGGGAAGCTTCTCTCAGCTATAGGTACGTGAGAGGGACCCTGAGTTTGCTGCCTCAAGTGGAATGGACACCGAGATGCCGTGACTCGACATAAGGCCGGATTTCCCTGCAGTGACATGAATGCAGGCTTGTCTTTCATCTCAAAAGATGAAGGGATGTCTGAATCCCCTGTGGAGACCCTAGAGAAAGCCCTAGTTCCCCACCTCATTTCCACAGGAGGTCTCACATCCCTTTGACAACTCGAGAGGAACACGGAGTTCAATGCTTCAAAAGTAGACGATGACTGACTCCTCTTGAAAATTGACAGGAATCCCAGTATTCCTGTAACAACTTGAAAGTGACAGTGGGTTTCCCTACTCATCTCGAGAGGCATCCCTATTGTCCAACCAAGTTTCGAGGAGAATCCCGAGGTGACCCTCACAACTAGACAGGCGTCCTGACATCATTGAACAAACAGGAGTTTTAAGAGTCCATCCCTGTCGTCACTCGAGAATATACCCCAGGTTCCCTCCGCAACTCGAGAAAAACCATGAGACTTCCCACTCGATGAGAGATGAGATCAGATTCCCCTGCATTGAGTGCAGAGCAAGTCCGTGTTCCCCATCAAACATGAAAGGAGCCTTGACGTCCTTGATGGAACTCTAGAGAGTCCCCAAGAACACTGATACAAGTCTAGAGGGACCCTGAGGTCCCCGCAGCAACATGAAAGCACTCCGTGTACTCCAAATCAACTCAAGATGAGGCCAGATTCCCCTTCATTGGCTCCAGAGCCATCTGGCGTTCCCCATCAAACACGACATGTGGCTTGACTTCCTTTAGGCAACTCCAGAGATTCCCCGAAAACACTGTCCTAAGTATAGAGGAACACCCTGTTCAGCACAGCAACTAGAAAACAGCTCCGTGTACCTCAAATCATCTCGAGATGAGACCTGATTTCCTGGCTTTGACTCAAGAGGAATGCCAGGTTTAAACAACACCTAAAGAGGAGGCTTCTCTCAGCTATAGATATGTGAGAGAGACCCTGAGTTTGCTGCCTCACGTGGAATGGACACCAAGATGCCCTGGTTTGAAATAAGGCCGGATTTCCCTGCAGTGACTTGAATGCAGGTTCGTCTTTCATCTCATAAGAGGAAGGGACGTCTGAATCCCCTGTGGAGACCCTAGAGAATGCCCTAGTTCCCCGCCTCATTTTGACAGGAGGCCTCACATCCCTTTGACAACACGAGAGGCACGTGGAGTTCAATGCTTCAAAAGGAGATGAAACCTGTCTCCTCTTGAAAACTGACAGGAGTCACAGTATTGCTCTGGCAACTGCAAAGGCAAACTTGGTCTCCCCCCTCACCTTGAGAGGCGTCCGTATTGCATTGCAACATCTCGAGGAGAATCCTGATGTGTCTCTCCCAACAAGACAAGAGTCCTGACGTCACTGAACCTCACCCCAGACCCTGCACCTGGGGTCACTCCTCCAGTTTCCAAGGTGACTCCACCTGAAATATCCTGTGTCTGTAATCACATGTGCACATCTCCAGGATGACGCCACTTCCCAGACCCAGTACCTGTGGTCACGCTTCCACAATCTCCAGGGTGATCACAACACACTGGACCATGCACCTGGGGTCACATGTCCACAGTCTGCAGGGTGACATTCTCCCAAACCCTATATCTAGGATCACATATCTACAGTCCCCTGGGTGATCCCTCCCAGACACTGTATCTGGAGTCACACATCCACAGTCTCCACGGTGACCCCTTCCCAAGCCTTGCAACTGGGCTCACAATTCCACAGTCTCCAGGGTGAATTCCTTCTGACCATTCCCCTGGGGTCACATATCCACATTCTTCAGGGTGACCAACCCAGTCCCTGTCCATGGGGTCACATATCAACAGTCTCCAGGGTGACACTCCTCCCCTGAATGCACATTTCAAGGGGAGCACAAAAAGCACACCCAAAATATGCACATTTGACAAAAGGGTTATTTTGGATTGATTAATTAAAAAAAAAAAACAAAACAAAAGAAAAAAACAAACAGCCGCCCCAGGAGGATCTTTGAAAACCAAGTCGAAATTCCATTTTATGAAGTAGATTTACATTTGTTAAGGATATCTCCATCTTTAAGGACGTGTCCCTGTCTGGACCAGGAAATAGAGGATGGCTAAATATCAAGAATGGACTAAGTATCAAGACTGACTTGATATCACTAAATGACTTGACTAAATATCAAGAAGGTCTATGGAATGGACCTGGAAGTTAATCTGCATACCACCATGTCTTTGTTTACTGTGCTTCACCTAATAATCTCCCTTAAATAGCTTCTTCCATTCCTTGACCTCCTTCTTTCATTCTTAGCTGATGATAGCATTTAAGGTAAAGTCTTGGACCATTTCAGAAAGTGACAGTTTTCCCAGGTATCTTTCAACTATATAGGAGGTATGCATGTCATATATTAAACTTCTGATTGTTTTTCTCCAATCCATCTTCCTTTCATTATGAACATCTCAGTGAAGAACATTGAGGCTAGGGGGAAAATTATCTTTCCTCTCATCTAATGCAATAAAATAGCATTCAGAGATATAGAGGAATGAACCACAGACCAATTTAAAATAAAAATAAAGGAAAGCATGAATCTAACACTTACATTACTGAGTGAGGGAATCCAGCCTCAAGTGCTACACACTGTATGATCGTATAAGACATTCTAGCAAAGGTAAAACAGACATGATAAAGAGTTTATGGAATATATGGTTGAAATATTTCACATGGTACTTTAGTGAGGAATACCTGCCACTATGCATTTGTCTAAGCCCATAGATTTCTGTTTTCAGAACACAAGTAATTTATTACCTATTCACATTTATTTATTTATGGTATGGAGTGCTAAAGACTGGAATGCAGAATTTAACAAAGAATATAACAGATTGAGAAATAAATGAAAAGCTTCAGACTTCCCTAGGGGCCCAGTGGTTAAGACTCCACGTTGCCAGTGCAGGAAATATGGGTTCAATTCCTGGTCAGGGACCTAAAACCCCACATGACGCGGCACAGCCAAAAGATTTAAAAGGAAGAAGAAAAATTTTAAAAGGCCACTCTCACTCTTAGGACAAAATTATCTGACCTAAGTTCACTGTGTAAATGAATGGAATCTGCAGGCCAAAGGCAAATGTACCATACATAAACAATGGGCTCTGTAAGTTCTTTCCACGGGGGTTTGTAGCTAACAGGACTGAAACTACCATATCAGTTATTGAAGGAGCAAGCCCTGAATTTGGTAAGTGATGAGTAGTGGAAGCCAGGTTTCTTACCATTGGAGTGGGAAGTTACAGGCAGACAAAAGGAGAAGGTTATAATACCTGTGTCATAAGAGATCAGGTTGGAGACATCATTATAAACTATCTTTAGCCTAATGCAGAAACATATAACTCCATGTGAAAATCTTCATAACCGTCTGTATGCATAGTCTGGATACATGCATGTGTATTTCCATGCATTGTCTGCTGAGATTATTAAGTTCCCACATACAAGTTTTTATTAATATGCTCTAACAAAAAGGGACAAGGACTCTTTAAATATGTGTCTGATACTAGGACTGAGACAATAAATATGTAAAGCAGCATAATCTTAAAATGTGAGAAAGAAGGACCAAAAAGCCCCATAAAAGCTGAATTATGTAAAATAAAAGTAGGAGAGTATGGAAAAAGCTCTCAATAGCCAAAGCTAGAATGAACTAAGCAGTCTACTTGGCTTGATTATAGCCAAAAGAAAGTGAAAGTGAAGTTGCTCAGTCGTGTCTGACTCTTTGCAACCCCATGGACTGTAAGCTATGAGGCGCCTCCATTCATGAAATTTTCCAGGCAAGAGTACTGGAGTGGGTTGCCATTTCCTTCTCCAGGGGATCTTCCCCACCCAGGGATTGAACCCAGGTATCCTGCATTGCAAGCATATGCTTTTACAGGCTGAGCCACCAGGGAAGCTCCCAAAAGTTTAAAATAATTTTCAGGTGTCCAAACTGGTAAAAAGTAAAAATTAGGTTTTATGAGTAATGTTGAATAAAAATCTCACACAGAAAGATTCTAAATAATTGATACAGACTCAGCTGTCCATCAAGTATATGAAGCTAACTCTCCTCTCCTCAAATGTGGGTCCTGCATTATGACTTCCTCCTTAATAAGGCACTCAGGATGGACGTGAGGAAAATCAACAATAAAGACAAATAACAAATGTTGGCGAAAATGTACGAAATTGAAACTCAAAACTTTACTTGTGGAGAGGTAAAATGGTGCAATCAATGTGTCCAAAACAAGCATTTTCTCGAAAACATAAAAATGTAAATATATCACTCAGTAGTGGCCACAGGACTGGAAAAGGTCAGTTTTCATTCCAATCCCAAAGAAAGGCAAAGCCAAAGAATGTTCCAACTGCCACACAGTTGCACTCATCTCACATGTTAACAAAGTAATGATCAAATTTCTCCAAGCCAGGCTTCAACAGTAAGTGAACCATGAATTTCTAGATGTTCAAGCTGGATTTAGAAAAGACAGAGGGACCAGAGATCAAATTGCCAACACCCGTTGCATCACTGAAAGAGCAAGAGAGAAAAACATCCAGAAAAATATTTACTTCTGCTTTGTTAACAATGCCAAAGCCTTTGACTCTGCAGATCACCACAAAATGTGGAAAATTCTGAAAGGTATGGGAATACCAGACTGCCTTACCTGCCTCCTGAGAAATCTGTATGCAGGTGAAGAAGCAACAATTAGAACTAGACATGGAACAATGGACTGGTTCCAAATCAGGAAAGGAGTACAGCACCCTGCTTATTTAACTTATATGCAGAGTATATCATGTGAAATCCCGGGTCTGGATGAGGCACAAGCTGGAATCAAAATTGCCAGGAGAAATATCAATAATTTCAGATACACAGAGGACACCACTCTTATGGCAGAAAGCAAAGAAGAACTAAAGAGTCTCTTGATGAAAGTGAAAGAGGAGAGTGAAAAAGTTGGCTTAAAAATCAGTATTCAGAAAACTAAGATCATGGCATCTGGCCCCATCACTTCATGGCAAATAGATAGGAAAACAATGGAAATGGTGACAGAATTTATTGTTGGGGGGGGGGGCTCAAAAATCACTGAAGATGGTGACTGCAGCCATGAAATTAAAAGACACCTGCTCCTTGGAATAAAAGCTACGACCAACCTAGACAGCATATTAAAAAGCAGAGACATTACCAACAAAGGTCCATGTACTCAAAGCTATGGTTGTTCCAATAGTCATGTATAGACGTTACAGCTGGACTACAAAGAAAACTGAGCACCGAAGAAGTGATGCTTTGGAACTGTGGTGTTGGAGAAGACTCTTGAGCATCACTTGGACTGCAAGGAGATCCAACAAGTCAATCCTAAGGGAAATCAACCCTGAATATTCATTGGAAGGACTGATGCTGAAGCTGAAACTGCAATACTTTGGCCACCTAATGTGAAGAACTGACTCATTGGAAAAGACCCTGATGCTGGGAAAGATTGAAGGCAGGAGCAGAAGGGGATAACAGAGGATGAGATGGTTGATGGCATCACCAACTCGATAGACATGAGTTTGAGCAAGCTCTGGGAGTTGGTGATGGATAGGGGAGCCTGGTGGGCTGCAGTCCACGGGGTCACAAAGAGTCGGACATGAGTGAGTGACTGAACTGAAATATCATATGTTTTGGTAACTCCACTCCTAGATATACATCCAAAGAATTTAAAAGAGGTGCTCAAATATATACTTGTACACCAATATTTACAGCAGCAGTGTTCTTGATAATCCAAGTTAAAAACAATGAAAATGTCCACCAACAAGTGAATGGAAGAGCAAATAGGGCAGTTCCATCCATGAGATGCATTACTCTGCCATATAAAGGAATATAGTAAAATAATGCCACAGCTTCAGAAAATAGTAGGGGGCTTTACAAAAACTTAAACACAGAGTTAACATAGAATCCATCAATTCCGGTCCAGGTTATACACTCAAGATATTTAAAACCAAATACTGAAACAGATATTCAAACCCCATATTCATAGCAGCATTATTCATAGTAACCAAAAGGTGGCAGCAGCACAAGTGTTCAACAGATGACTGGATAAGCACGATGTAGTATATACACAGTGGGATCTGATTCAACCTTTAAAAACAAGATAACTCATACATGCTATAATGTAGATGAAACTTCAAGTCATTAGGTGAAGTGAAACAAGCCTGACACAAAAGGAAAAATGTTCTATGATTCCACTAGTATGAGATATCCATATAAGACAAATTCCAAGTAGAGTAAGATGGCCAGGGATTGGGGGTTATGAGTATTTAATGGTTACAGTGTCACTTCAGGAAAAGGGAAAGATTCTGGAGATGAATGGTGGGGAAATTTTTACAATGAGAGTGCAGTTAATGCTATAGAAGTTCATACTTAAAATGACTCAAATAATAAATGTTGTTATATGTTTGTAAGCACAGTGAAAACAATGACACATGGCACAACATGGAAAAGCACTAAAAACATTCTCAGTGAAAGAAACCACACTGAAAAGCCACCCAGATCATAGTCATCTTGTCACTTTAAATCCATGAAGGTTTTTAACATGAGGGAAAGCCCCAGTGATGGCTCCAGAAAAAGAAAACTGCATTAGAATGAAGAAAGACAGTTGCACAAAGCTTGGGCAGCTGATGAAAGTTGAACTGGTCCTATGGATAGGATTGTAATGTGGAAACCATAATTATCCCCCATTTTGGGGTTGTGGGCTGGTTCCCTGGGAAAGTGACCATGTTTTGGGTAAAACACATTGCGGTATTTGGTGTGAATGTAGAAAACTTTGTACCACTAGTTAAAGTAGACACGTTTGAAATTTTACTAGAAAGTAAGTTACTTTTCAATACAGCCATGTAAGTCACATGCCAGAAAATCAGAGATGACATCGAACATTGCAATAGAGGCCAAGAGTTAACCTAACTAAATTCAGCTAAAGTAGTTTGATGCTAATTGCCTTGTACTAGTCCACATGGTATTAAAAGGCACCATAGGAAGAGTATATTAGTAGACACCATGCCCTGGGTGCTGTGGATGACCAGATGGAACTGAAACTATTAGATGTCTTAATTCTAGTTTTCCACATAACACTACACCAAAGCAACTGTCAGAACTAAAAAGCGAATTCACAGACTTGCCTGGCAGTCCAGTAGTTAAGACTGCACTTCCACTGCAGGGGGTACAGGTTTGATCCTCGGTCAGAGAACTAAGATCCAACATGTCGAGCTGTGGGGCCACAAAAAAAGAAAAAAGAAAGTCAGCAGAACTGCAAGATCATTTGTGATTCTCTACACTAATAATGAACTATCAGAAAGAGAAATTAAGAAAATAATTCCTTTTACAATTGCATCCCCTCCCCCACATAACTAGAAATCTAACCAAGGACTTGAAAGACCTGAAAGCTAAAAACTACAAGACAATGATCAAAGAAACTAAATGGATACAAGTAAAAAGATATCCCATGCTTATGGGTGAAAATACCATTAAAATATCCATTCTAAACAAAGCAACGTACACATTCATGCAATCACTGCCAACATTTCAATGACATTTTTCACAGAAACAAAAGCAATCTTTACATCTGTGTGGAGCCACAAAGGAACCAGAAGAGCCAAAGGGATCCTGAGAAAGCAGAACAGGCTGGTGGCATGTCTATCCTTGACTTCAATCTAGAGTATGTACCTAAAGTCACCAGAAGACGTGTGGAATTGGCACAGAAATAGTCAAGAGAGCTCAGAAGTAAACCTACAGGTGCATGGTAATTAATTTACAAGAAAGGAACTAAAAATATATACGCGGGAAAGGACAGTCCCCCCCACCCCCCTCAATAAACCGTGCTGGGAAAAATGGAAACCACACACCAAGGAACAATATAGGACACCATCTTATACTACAGACAAAAACTGACTAAAATCCCACAACTTTCCACATCAAGCCCTAACAGTCTTGGGTCCTCTTAAGACAGACTTTCAGCAACAGCCACACACAGAAGCTTCTTCCCAATTTTCCTCACTTTTTCTTTCAGCAGCACATCGTTGCAGGAATCTTGAGGAAACCAGACTCCCGTCAGACTCAACTGAACCCCACAATGTCCCAAAGCTGAAGCACCAATGGGTTCTGAGGAGATCATGGGTCCTGAGGAAACTAGATTCCATCAGTCAAAACTAAACCCCATAATGCCCCAAAGCCAAAATACAATGGATCCTGTGATGACCCATCTCCTGTCAGCCTGAACTGAACCCCACAATGTCACAAAGCTGAACCCCCATAAGGTCCTGAGGAGATCAAATTCTATCAGCCTGAATTGAACCCCACAATGCCCCAAAGCTGAAACCACATGGGTCTTGTGGTGACCCATCTCCTGTCAGCCTGAACTGAACCCCACAATGTCCCAAAGCTGAACACCCAGCAGGTCCTGAGGAGACCAGATTCCATCAACCTGAACTAAACCCCACAATGCCCCCAAACTGAAGCCCCAGTGGGTTCTGAGAAGACCAGATTCCATCTGCCTGACCTGAACCTCAGAGTATCCTGAAGCTGGGTCCTGAGGAGACCAGAGTGCTGTCAGTGGCCACCAACAGCCAGGTGCTCCAGCAGAGTGGGGAGTTCCCCCTGGGGTGAGGAGAGTGTCAGGGGGGCGGGCTCTTCATTATCATGAATAGGCATGATCAAGAAGGTTTGCAGGGGCCAGGGCAAGGACAAGGGAGATAAGCTCCAGCTCCGAGTATTCTAAGTCCCCACTTTCTGAGATTGCGTGACCTACATGATCCAGACTTTGCAAGGAGCAAGCTGAGTTACAGAGGCAGAAGGAGCAGGAGGTGATGTAAAATTTTAACGTTTCCTCTTCAGGTTCAGAAAGATGAAGCCCTCCCAGGTTCCCAGGTCCTTGTGCCCCAGTGACTGTGAGCTCTTCCTTCTGGGTGTATGACCAACCCCCACGCTAAGTCCCCTCTATACCCATGGCCCTGGCCCAAGCCTAACCTCCCCCTCAGGCCCTGATGAAGCTCCCCGCCCCCATTGTGCATCTCACATCCCACCCCAACGTGGTCTTTTTGAAGCCTAAACAAGACCATCCTCCTCTCCTCCCTGTGATTCCCCTCACCTGATGAAGCCAGGTCTTCATCCATTCCAGGTGACTCCAAGGGCCTCATTCTCTCCATGTGTGTGGCCGCTCTCTGTGCCCATCTTTATGGGCATGTGGTGATCTCCTAAAATGAGGGTTATTTGACAGAGAGAGAATGGGGTAAATGGTGGCCACCAAAGATGTGTCCCCCCAGAACAGGGCCGTATCTGGGAAAAGAGTCTTTGTAGATGTAGTTAAGGATAGCAAGGTAAGGTCATCTAGGGTTAGGGTGACCTTCAATCCAACTGACAGACTCCTTTAAAGCGACGAAAGAGGACGCAAAGGGGAAGCCTCTTAAAGGCAGAGGCAGAGATGGGAGGGAGGGGACCACAAGCCTAGGGACCCCTGGAGCCCCTGAAGTTGGAAAAGGCAGGAATGATCCTGTCCTGGAGCCTCTGGAGGGACCTCAGCCCTGTGCCACCTTGATTTCCGGTGTCTGGTCTCCAGGACTGAGAGAGGATGAACTCCTGTTGTTTTAAACCACCCAGCATGTGATCATGTTAGAGAAGCCACAGAGCAGCCACACAGACCCTGCTCTGTAGGATCCTAGAAATGTGGGTCTCATTAAAGCAGATGAAGGGTGGATTACAGAACCCTTAAAATCAGCTCTGGACCCTCAGAAATGCTAAAGCAGTGGCTGGGCTCCAGAATGTTGAGGGGTCAAGTCTGAAGCCTGTGCCTAGGGGTACTGGGTGCACACGCCTCCCCGGGTTCTTACACCAGTACATGTGGTGTAACATCTCAGTCTTGATGGAGGACATTTAATATCAATGGCCACATTGCTAATTAAGAAGCCACCAGTTGCACAGGTGAAAGCCCAATTAGGGCACTTGCTTCAGGGATGAGCAATTCTGAAGATGGTCAGGGATGGGGACTTACTCATGTGTAGCCAGCCAGCAGCCCTTGCACATACCCCACCCCCTCCCCTCCCAAGGAGGGACCTCAGTGGGAAGCTGGGAGACTACACGGAGTCATCTCTAAGTAAATGCTGGCTGACCCCCAGGCTAGCCATTCCTGAACCTCATCCACCCTTCATAGATAAAACACTTGAATATGTGCAAAGACCTCACAGGCTGGAGAAAAGTGGAGCCACTCCAGCGACAGCATGCTTACTGACGTGGCTCCTGTAGGTCAGGCAGAATGGTCCTGGCCTGGGTGATCTGGAAGCTTTGCACTTTCCTACCTGAGTTACTCCTCCTGTGCTGCTCCCATTGCCTGTTTTCTTGCTTCCTCACTTCTGCCTGAGAAGATTTCCAACAGCAGGAACAGGTGACACAGCCCATCCTTAGGAAGTGACAGCTTAGCACCTCCTGCAGAAGGTCCAGCAGAGCCCAACACAGACCCAATCCCCCGAAACACTATGGGCCCTCACTCTCTCTTATCAAGCCAACCCTGCAAGATCTAAGCAGAAAGACAGCATCAGGTACAGCTGCAGGCACTTGAGGGGGTTTATATAGACCTCAACCCAGGCACACATCCAAAGGGCAGGCCAGTCAGGTCAGCCAATCTGCCCACCTGGGCTTGTGGTTTCAGAAAATGGGCCTCGTTGTCCTGGCCAGGGTTCCAGGAACAGGTGTGGGTCCTTTGGGTCAGGATGGATATGGGGCTGCTGCTCTGACTTGTTTTCTCATCTTCTTCTCTGACCTATAAGTGGGAGAGGATTTCAGGAAGGCCTTCTTCTAATGAGAGGGACCCAGGGGTCAGGGAGAGGATGGGTGGTGGGTGGAGACAGACTCAGTGCCCAGGTGCTATGGGACCCTCTGGAAAACCTGCTGGAAGGAGGCTGCAACCAGTGAAGCCCAAGGTCACAAAACTATCCTGAAGCTGCTGTATGTTACCTCAGGTCCTCCTCTGAGGGTCTCAAGGTCAGATCTGTCCAACAGAGGAGCTGGGGGCTCTTTGCAGTGAGGGCTCTGTGAACAGCTCCTGGGTGCTGAGCCCTGCAGGATACCTGCCCAGGTGAGCCCCATATCCTGGGAGGCACCTGCCCATAAGAACCATGTATCCTGGGAGGGGCGAGTGAACAAGTATTCTCTCTGTGCAGTTATCACAGATTAGCTTAGTGACTCTCACGTGGGCAGTGCTGGAATTAGATGAGAACAAGGACATGTTGGGGGACGTTCCCTGAAACACCCCCAGGCCCATCCAGAGTGAAGAGTTCAGTAGGTGGGTACTGGTTGCTGTGCTGGGGTGGGAGGTTTCATGGGTGCCTCTTGTTTCTTCACCTGACACCACAGAGGCCTCTGCAGGACACAGAAGACAGCCTGCCCAGGGACGGTGTGAGCCCCTGGCGACCAGGCACGGGAAGTGAGAGGGAAGGACCAGGCTGAGGGGGCCTTTCTGCTCTGAGTTGGGAGTGGACAAGCAAGTGGTGAGTGTGATCTAGGAAAGTGGCTCTGGTGATGGGAGGCTTGTTGAGGCCGTCTGAGTACGAGTTGGAAAAGAATGTTCAGACATAGAGCATTTCAGAAGGGAGTGAGTTTGTATTGAGAACAAAGAGCAGAGATAAAGTGGGCACTGTGGGCTCAGGGGGCCAACCACCTGACAGACTAGGGAAAGTTGACTGATTTCCTGGGTTAAGAGCCAATTTTTACAGTTTCAAGGCAAAGAAAATTCCTACTGGAAGGTTGATATTAGGTGATTGGGTGGGGTACCATAGGGTGTTTACTGGAGTGGGCATCCTTGCCTGGTAGGGAGTCAGGAAGCTCATTAGCGATGATCAGGTGCTTTTGGCAACAGTTGCAAAGGGGGCCCAGTCCGATTCACAGGTGACCTTGGTTCTGGGGCCCACTTCTATGGCCTTGGTGTGAGGACTCCCAGGTGTGGCCTTGGGGAAGGAGTCACCTCAACAAGACTGACCCTGCTTCAGAGTAAAAGTTCCATCAAGTTTTCTCTGCAGGAGAGATCTAGTGATCCTAGATCTGTTTGGAAAAGTCTTGGACACTGCAGGGACACATACTGAGTGTGAAACTGGATATTGAACCTTGTTGGCAAAACTCACCTTTTCTCTCTGTTGGCATTAAAAGGGTGTGGGCTGACAGCTACCTGAGAATCCATCCAATTGACAATTTCCTATTTACAACATAAATGAGTTTGGTCAAATTATTTCTATTTCTATGCAAACAGGCAGCTTGCAACACCTTGTGGCAGGATCATTTCCAATAGATTGTCAACTAATCAAGGTAACAACATTATGACACTCAACACATTTAGATATAATTTCCTAAGCCTTTTTCTTGAGGGACAGACCCAATATGAGCTAGGAATGTGTTCAAAAGGCTCAGAAAGTGCAGGAAAATACACTGGCTATGACTGGAAATTAGGGTCTCTGTGCAAACCTGGAGTTCTGACATCTTACAATCTAGACAGTTCCTGATAGACAGATGCATGAAAAACACTCTACTTTTATGTTTTTCTTTCATCAAAGGAACATGGATTTCCTAGCATTCTGTGTGCTGAGAGTAACTCACTGCTCTAAAATGCTTGCTTGGACTTCATTTTTCAGTAAGAACTTCCCCTGACTGTGTTACAGTCAGGACGGTCCCACACTCACAGGGAAAAAGCAAACTAGCATCCAAACGTTTGTTCCATCAGGTTTTCCCTGTAGGAGAGATCCAGTGATCCTAGGTCTGTCTGGAAAATGCTTGGGTAGTGCATGGACACATACTGAGTGTGGAGCTGGATCCTGGACCTTGTTGGCTAAATCAGCATTTTCTTTCAGGTGGTCCTAAAATGGTGCAGAGTAGCAACTGCCTGAAGATCCATCCAATTGCTGTTTTCTTACTTGTGACAGCAATATCTTTGGTCAGACCTCTTGGATTTCTGCAGCAAACATGGGACTTTCAATTCCTTGCCACTGGATCATTTCCAATGGCAGGTAAACTCATTAGGTAACCAGACTCGATGGCATTCAGCACTCTCAGACACACTCCTACAGCCTGTTTCTTCATAGACAGTCCCAGGATGACCTAGGAATGGGTTCGCTAGTATCAGAAATGTGAGCAAACATACTGGCTGTGACTCTGAAAATTAGGTGCTCTGTGCAAATCTGGAGTTTTAACATTTTAGAATCTAGACAGTTTCTGATAGATGTCTGAAATACACTCCTTTTTATTTTTTGCCTTTCATTCCTCAAAGAAACACAGATTTCACAGCATTATGTTTGCTGAGAGTGACAGACTGCTTGGAAATTCTTGCCTGGAAGTCATTTTGAAGTAACAATTTCCCCTCCCCTGTGTTACCATGGGAAATGCCCCCACACTGACAGAGAAAAGTAAACAAATGTCAAAACATCTGTTCCGTGAAGTCCCCTGTAGGAGGGATCCAGTGATCCTAAGTCTGTCTGGAAAATTCTTGGATAGCGCTTGGACACATGCTCAGTGTGAACCTGGATTCTGGACCTTGTTGGCAAATTAGAATTTTCTCTGTGTTGGCCACAGTAGGCTGGGGTTTAGCAACTCCTTGAAAATCAGTACACTTGCTCTTTTCCCACTAACGACAGCAATAGCTTTGGTCAAAACACTGGAATTGCTGAAGCAAGCAGGCAGCGTGCAACTCCTTGTGGCAAGATCATTTCCATTGGAATGCCAATTAAACTACTTAGAAACAGTATGGCACTCAGCTGTGTCAGACACACTCCTCCAGACTCTCTCCTCATGGTGTGTCCCAGTAAGATAGAGTACTGTGCTCATGAACCATGGAAAGTTCAGGGAAACTTACTGGCTGTGTCTCTGGAATTGAGGGCATCTGTGGAAGCGTGGTCTTCTCACATCTTAGAATCCAGACAGCAGTCATGGATAGAGAGATGCCTGAAAAGCACCCTATTCATTGCCGCTCATTCCACGAGTGAACACAGGTGTCCCAGCATTCTGTTTGCTGAGAGTAACCCGCTAAGTGGAAACCCTTGCCTGGAAGTCATTTTTAAGTAAAAATTTCCCCTCACGTGTGTTACACTAGGGAAGGCTCCCACACTCACAGGGAAAAGCAAGCAAACATCAAAATGTCTCTTCCATCAATTTTTCTCTGTCAGAAGGATCCAATGGCCCCAGGTCTCTCTGGAAATTTCTTGGATACTGCAAGGGAAACATACTGACTGTGAACCTGAATATTTGACCTTCTTGGCAAAATTAGCATTGTCTCTCTTTTGGCACTAACAGGATGTGCGCTGGCAGCTGCCTGAAAATCCATCCAATTGATATTTTCCTACTTCTGACATCAATAGGTTTGGTCAAATCTTTCAGGTTTCTGACACAAGCAGGTGGCTTGCAACCCCATCGAGCTGGATCATTTCCATTAAAATGTCAAATAATCTAGGTAACAACAGTATGGCTCTCAGCAATCTTAGATAATTTCACAGCCAGTTTCCTCTGAATCAGACCCAATAGGAGCCAGGAATGTGTTCATAAGGCTCTGAAAGTGCAATGAAATATACTGGCTATGACTTTGGAAATTAGGCCCTGTGTGCAAACCTGGAGTTCTCACATCTTAGACTTTAGATAGTTCCTGACAGATAGATGCCTGAAAAACACCCACTTTTATGTCTTTCATGCATTTAAGTAACATAGTTATCCCAGATTTCTGTGTGATGAGAGTAACACACTGGTTGAAAATCCTTGCTTGAAGGTGATTTTTCAGTAACAATTTCCCATGACTGTGTTACTGTAGGGAAGACCCCCAAACTCACAGGAAAAAGAAAACAACCAACCAAATGTCTATTCTATAAAGTTTTCTCTTTAGGAGAGATCCAATGATCCTCTGCCTGTCTGGAAAATTCTTGGATACTACAGGGACACATACTGAGTGTGAATCTGCATCCTTGAATCTGTTGGCAAAATTAGCAAATTTTGTCGGTTGGATCTAAAAGAGTGCGGCCTTAGCAACTGCCTGAAGATTCATCCAATTGGTCTCTTCCTAATAATGACAGTGATAACATTGGTCAAACCTTTGAGGTTTCTAAAGCAAGCAGGCGGCTCACTACTCCTATCTGCTGGCCCATTTCCAGTGTAATGTCACCTCATCTAGTTAAGCACTGTATGGCACCCAGCCCTCTCAGACATACTCCTGCATCCTGTTTCCTCATGGGCAGGCCCAGTTTGAATAAGGAATGTGTTTAAAGCCTTGGAAGGTGCAGGGAAACACAGTACCCTAACTCTGGAAGTTAGGACCCTGGGAAAGCCTTGAAGTCTCATGCCTTGAGTTCTAGACAGTTCCTGATAGATAGAGGCCTAAAAATACACTCCGTATGGATGCCTTTCCGTCCTCGAAGGAACATAGCTTTCCCAACATTCTGTGTGCTGAGAGACACACGGTGCTTGAAAACACTTGCTTGTAGGCCATTGGTCAGTAGAAAATTCCCCTGAAGGTGCAATGGTAGGGAAGGCTCCCACACTCACTGGGAAAGGCAAACCAACATCCAAACGTGTACTCCATAACATTTTGTCTTTAGGTGCGATCAAGTGAGCCTAGGTCTGTCTGGAGAATTCGTGGGTATTGTGGGGACACATCATGAGTGTGAACTTGTATATATGAACTTGGTGGCAAAATTCTCATTTTCATCTCCCACACTCATTTTGGGACCACATTGGTTCTAAAATGGTGCAGTGTAGCAAATCCTTGAAAATCCATCCAATTGCTGTTTTCTTACTTTTGACAGTGATAGATTTGTCCACCCTTTGGAATTTCTGAAGCAAGCAGGTTGCTCACCACTCCAGCCACTAACTGATTTCCATTGTACTGGCACCTCATGCAGGTAAGCACAGTATGCTGCCCAACACACTCGGATACACTCGTGCAGCCTGTTTCTTCAGGAGCAGTCCCAGTATATACTTGGAAAGTGTTTACAAGGCTTGAAAAGTTCATGGAAACACACTGCCCTGACTCTGGGTGTTAGGATCCCTAGGAAAGACTGAAGGTCTCACGACTTAGAATGTAGACAGCTCCTGATAGATAGAGGGCTGAAAGCACTCTCTGTTGATGCATTTCTTTTCTTGAAGGAACATAACTTTCCAAACATTTTGTGTGCAGAGAGACACACACGGCTTGAATATGCTGGCATGGAGGTCATTTTTCAGTAGCACTTTCCCCTGATGGTGTGACCATGGGGATGCCGCACTCTCCATTTTTAGAGAAAGACAAATTAGCATTCAAACGTCTGTTCCATCACATTTTCTCAGTAGGATCGATCCACTGAGACTAGTTCTGTCTGGAAACTTTGTGGATACTGCATGGAGACATCCTGAGTCTGGACATGGATACCGGATTTTTGGGGCAAAAATAATATTTTTTCTCTTGATTTGGGAAAATGCTACGGCCTTGCAACTGCTTGGAAATCCATCCAATTGCTGTTTTCTTCCTTCTGACAATGATAGCTTTGGTCCATCCTTTGGGATTTCTGAATCAAGCAGGCGACTCACCACTCCTACCCTCTGGCCCATTCCCAGAGGAATGTCATCTCATCTAGGTAAGCACAATATTGGTACCATACAATCTCAGACACTCTCCTACAGTCTGTTTCCTCATGGGCCATCCCTATATGAGCTAGGATGTCTTTGGGAGGCTTGGAAGGTGTAGGAAAAATAGTGCCTTGACTCTGGTAGTTAGGTCCCCTGGACAAGCCTGGAGGTCAATGTTAGATTCTAGACAGTTACTAATAGATATAGGCCTAATAACACACTCTCTGTTGATGCCTTTTCTTCCTTGAAGAAACATACTTTTCCCTGCATTCTCTGTGCTGGGGATCACACACTGCTTGAGAACGCTCTTTGGAGGTCATTTTTCAGTAGAAACTTCCTCTGACAGTGTAACCTTAGGGAAGGCCCCCACACTCACTGGAAAAGGCAAACCAACATCCAAACTTCTGTTGCATCACATTTTGTCTCTAGGAGTGATCCAGAGAGCCTAGGTCTGTCTGGAAAATCGTGTATACTGCAGGACCACATCCTAAGTGTGAACCTGGATACTGGAACTGGTGGCACAATTCACATTTCTCTTTCGGTTTGTCCTAAAACTGTGTGGCCTGGCACCTGCTTGAAAATCCATCTAATTGCTGTTTTCTTACTTTGAAGAGCAATAACTTTGGTTCACCCTTTGGGATTTCTGAAGCAAGCAAGGAGATCACCACTCCTAGTCATGGGCCTATTTCCAGTGGAATGTCACCTTATCTAAGTAAGCACATAATGGCCCCTCTGTATACTCAGACACACGCCCACAGTCTGTGTCCTCATGGACAGTCCCAGTGTGACCTAGGAATATGTTTACAAAGCATTAAAAGGGCAAGGAAGACACTGCCCTGACTCTGGAAGTTCCGTTCTCTGGGAAGGCTGGAGGGCTCTTGTTAGAATCAAGACAGTTCTTCATAGATAGAGCCCTGAAAACACACTCTCTGTTGATACCCTTCCTTCCTCGAAGAAACAGTACTTTCCCAGTATTCTGTGAACTGAGAGTCACACATTGCTTGAAACCGTTTGCTTGCAGGTCATTTTTCAGTAGCAATTTCTTGTGATGTTGTGACAGTAAGGATGTCCTCTACACTCACAGGGTAAGGCAATCCAAGATCCAAACATCTGTTCCATCACATTTTCTCTATCAGAGCAGCCAGTGAGCCTAGGTCTTTGTGAAATATGGGTAGATACAGCAGAGACACCTCCTGAGTCTGACAGTGGATACCGGAACTTGATGGTCAAATTTGCAACTGCTAGAAAATCCATACAATTGCTTTTTTTTTTTTTTTAATTTCTAACAGTGGTCACTTTTGACCCACCTTTGGGATTTCAGAAGCAAGAAGGCAGCTCGCAAGTGCTGCTGATGGCCTATTTGCAATGGAATGTCACCTCACCTGGGTAACAACAGCATGGCACCCTGCAGTCTGAACACATTCCTGCAGCCTGTTTCCTCATGGGCAGTTCTGGGATGATGTAGGAAGGTGGTTAAAAGCCTGGGTTAGTGCAGGGAAACACACTGCCCTGACTCTGCAAGTTAGGTCCTCAGGGTAAGACTGGAGGTCTCACATCTTAGAAATCTAGACAATTCTTGATAGATAAAGGACTGAAAATTCATTCTCTGCTGATGCCTGTCTTTCCTTGAAGGAACATTGTTTTCCCAGCATTCTGCTTCCTGAGTGTCACACACTTGCTTGGAGGTCATTTATCACTAAGAATTTCCCCTGAAGATGTGACTGGAGGGAAAGCCCCACAAACACAGTAAAAGGGAACCACATTCAAATGTCTGTTCCATCACGTTTGCTCTGTAGGTGAGATATAGTGAGCCTAGTCCTATCTGGAAAATTCTTGGATACTGCAGGGACACATCATGAATGTGAATCTTGATAGCAGATCTTGGTGGCAAAATTTGCATTATCCTCTCCATTGGGCTTAAAACGTTGTGGCCTAACAACTGCTTGAAAGTTCATTTAATATCTGTTTTCTTACTTCTGACAATGATAGCTTTGTTCCAGCTTTCTGGATTTCTGAAGCAACAGGCGGTTCATAACTCCTAGTCCCTGGCCCATTTCCAGTGGAATGTCAGTTCATTTGGTAAGGGCAGAATGACACACAGCACACACGGACACTCTTCCATCGCCTGTTTCATCATGGACATTCCTGAGTGATCTTGGAATGTGCTTACAAGGCTCAAAATTTGCAGGGAAACACTGCCCAGACTCTGGAAGATGGGTCCTCTGGACAAGCCTGGAGATCTCACATCTTAGAATATAGACAGATCCTGATAGATAGAGACCTGAAAACACACTCTCTATTGATGCCTTTCCTTCCTCAAATGAACGTAGCTTTCCCAGCATTCTGTGTGCTGAGAGTCACATACTGCTTGAAAATGCTTGCCTGGAAGTTGTTTTTCAGTAGCAATTTCCCTTGATGGTTTGACCATAGGGAAGTCCACCACACTCACAGGAAAAGGCAAAACATCATCCAAACGTCTGTTCCATCATGTTTCTCTGTAGGAGAGATCCTAGGGTTAGGGTTAGGGTTAGGGTTAGCCTAGGTCTGTCTTGAAAATTCTTCAGTGCTGTGGGGACACATCCTGCGTGTGAACCTGGGTAATGGACCTTGGTGGCAAATTTCGCATTTTCCTCTAGGTTGGCCCTAAAATGTTGGGAAAGCAATGGCCCTTTGAGTAAGGAAAGGCGTCACCAGAGAGTGTGTTTCCAGGCCTCTATCTATTAGGAACTGTCTAGATTGTAAGACGTGAGACCTCCAGTCTTGCCCAGATGACCTAACATCCCGAGTCAGGGGATATGTTTCCATACAATCTCTGAGCCTTGTAAATACATTCCTAGGTCATACCAGGACTGCCAAGGAGGAAACAGGCTGTCAGAGTGTGTCTGAGAGAGCTGGGTGCCATGTGGTGCTACCTATATTATGTGACATTTCACAGGAAAGGGACCACCAGATAGAAGTGGCAAGCAGACTGATTGCTTCAGAAATTACATGGGTGAACCATATCTGTCACTGTCAGAAATAAGAAAACAAGTACTGGATGGATATTTAAGCAGTGGCTATGCCAAACCATTTTAGTGCCAACTGAGAGAAAAAGGTGAATTTTGTCCTGTATTCAGGTTCACACTCAGGATGTGACCCCACAGGATCCAAACTTTTCCAGATAGACCTGGGTTCACTGGACCTCTCTAACAGAGAAAACGTGATGGAACAGGTATTTGGATGCTTGCTTGTCTTGTGATTGTGGGCGCTTCCCTACTGTCACAGTCTCAGGGGAAATTGCCACTGAAAAATGAACTCCAAGCAAATGTTTTCAAGCAGTGTGTGACTCTCAGCACACAGTACATTGGGAAAGTTATGTTCCTTCAATGAAGGAAAGGCATCAACAGAGAGTGTGTTTTTTATAGCAGGAACTGTTCAGCTTCTAAGATGTGAGAGCTCAGGCCTGATTAAAGGACCTAAGTTCCAGAGTCAGGACAGTGTGTCTTGCTGCACTTTCTGAGACTTCTAAATGCATTCCTAGGGCATACCAGGTCTGCTCCTAAGGAAGGATGCTGAGGGAGTGTATCAGACTGTGCTGGGTGAAATACTGTGGTCACATAGATGAGGTGTCATTCCACTGGAAATGGGCCTGCAGCTAGGAGTTGCAAGTCATTCACATGCTTCAAAAATCCCAAAGTGTGAACCAAAGCTAGCATTGTCAGAAGGAAGAAAACAAAATTCAGATGGAATTTCAAGCAGTTGCTCGGCGGCACTCTTTTAGGGCCAAGTGAGAGAAAAATGCATATTTTAACACCAACGTCTGGTATCCAGATTCAAACATAGGTGTTTCCCCGCAGTGTCCACGGATTTTCTAAATAGACTTACATTGATGAATGGCCCCACCAAGAAAACGTGATTGAACAGATGTTTGGAAGTGCTTTTGAACTTACCTGTGAGTGTGGCGCCTTCCCTACAGTCACACCTCCAGGGGAAATTGCTAATGAAAAATGACCTCCAACAAGCGTTTTCAAGGAGTGTGTGACACTCAGCACACAGAATGTTGAGAAAGCTATATTCCTTTGAGGAAGGAAAGGCATCTCGAGAGAATATGTTATCAGGCCTCTACCTGTCATGAACTGTCTAGATTCAAACATGTGAGTCCTCCAAGTTTCCCAGAGGACCTAAATACCAGAGTCAGGGCAGTGTGTTTCCCACCACTTTCTGAGATTTGTAAACACATTCCTAGGTCAAACCAGATCTGACCATAAAATTCATGCTGCAAGAGTGTGTCTCAGAGTGCTGGGTGACATATTGTGCTAACCTAGATGAGATGACATCTCCCTGGAAAGGGGCCAGTGGCTTGGAGTGGAGAGTCTCCTGCTTGATTCATAAATCCCAAAGGGTGCACCAACACTATCACTGTCAGAAGTAAGAAAACAGCAATTAGATGCATTTTCAGGCAGTAACTAGGTTTAACCGTTTTAGGGCCAACTGAGAAAACAATGGAAATTTTGCTGCCAAGGTCCGGTATCCAGGTTCAAACATAGGGTGTGTAGGAACAGTATCCATGAGCATTCTAGACAGTTAGGTTGAATGGATTGCTCCTATCAAGAAAACGTGATTGAGCAGACGTCTGGATGATCCTTTGCCTTTTCCTGTGGGTGTGGCGGTCTTCCCTAAGGTCACAACATCAGGGGAAGTTGCTACTGAAAAATTACTTCTAACAAGCCTTTTCAAGCAGTTTGTGACTCTGAGCACACAAAAAGCTGGGAAAATTATGTTCCATCCAGGAAGGTAAGGCATCAACAGAGAGTGTTTTATCAGGCCTCTGTGTATCACAAACTGTATAGACTCAAAGATGTGAGACTTCCAGGTTTGCCCTGAGGACCCAAATTCCAGAGTCAGAGCATTGTATTTCCCTACGCTTTCTGAGATTGCATCCAAGTACCATATTTTGGACTCGATTGTTGACCATGATGGCTACTCCATTTCTTTTAAGCGGTTCCTGCCCACAGTAGTAGATATAATGGTCATCTGAGTTAAATTCACCCATTCCTGTCCATTATAATTTGCTGATTCCTAGAATGTCGACATTCACTCTTGCCACATCCTGTTTGACCACTTCCAATTTGCCTTGATTCAAGGACCTAACATTCCAGGTTCCTATGCGATATTGCTCTTTACAGCATTGGACCTTGCTTCTATCACCAGTCACATCCACAACTGGGTATTGTTTTTGCTTTGGCTCCATCCCTTCATTCTTTCTGGAGTTATTTCTCCACTGAACTCCAGTAGGATATTGGACACCTACCGACCTGGGGAGTTCCTCTTTCAGTATCCTATCATTTTGCCTTTTCATACTGTTCATGGGGTCCTCAAGGCAAGAATACTGAAGTGGTTTGCCATTCCCTTCTCCAGTGGACTACATTCTGTCAGACCTGTCCACCATGACCCGTCCGTCTTGGGTGGCTCCACACGTCATGGCTTAGTTTCATTGAGTTAGACAAGGTTATGGTCCATGTGATCAGATTGGCTAGTTTTCTGTGATTATGATTTCAGTGTCTGCCCTTTGATGCCCTCTCACAACACCTACCATCTTATTTGAGTTTCTCTTACCTTGGATGTGGGGTATCTCTTTACAGCTGCTCCAGCAAAGCACAGCCACTCCTCCTTACCTTGGACAATGGGTATCTCCTCAGGCCGCCCCTCCTGACCTTGAATGTGGAGTAGCTCCTCTCGGTCCTCCTGCACCCGTGCAGCTGCTGCTCTGTGGACGTGGGATTGCTTCTCTTGGCCACAGCCCCTGACCTTGGGCATGGGGTAGCTCATCTCAGCCACCTCCCCTGACCTCAGGCATGAGGTAGCTCCTCTCGGCCGCTGCCCCTGGTCTCGGACATGGGGTGGCTCCCCTCAGTCACTACCTCTGACCTTGGGCGAGAGATAGCTCCTCATGGCCATGCTTCTGCATGGTCCGTCACAGCCTGCACCATTTGAATGCCGAGTTCCAAAGAATAGCAAGGAGAGATAAGAAAGCCTTACTCTGATCAATGCAAAGAAATGGAGAATAACAACAGAATGGGAAAGACTAGAGATCTCTTCAAGAAAATTAGAGATACCAAAGGAACATTCCATGCGAAGATTGGGTTCAATAAAGGACAGAAATGCTATGCATCTAACAGAAGCAGAAGCTGTTAAGAAGAGGTGGCAAGAATACACAGAACAACTGTACAAAAAAAGATCTCCATGACCCAGATAATTATGATGGCGTGATCAGTCACCTAGAGCCAGACATCCTGGAATGTGAGGTCAAGTGGGCCTTAGAAAGCATCACTACAAACAAAACTAGTGGAGGTGATGGAATTCCAGTTAAGCTATTTCAAATCCTAAAAGATGATGCTGTGAAAGTGCTGTACTCAATAGGTCAGCAAATTTGGAAAACTCAGCAGTGGCCACATGACTGGAAAAGATCAGTTTTCATTCCAATTCCAAAGAAAGGCAATAACAAAGAATGCTCAAACTACTGCACAATTGCACTCATCTCACACGCTAGTAAAGTAATGCTCAAAATTCTCCAAGCCAGGCTTCAGCAATACATGAGCCGTGAACTTCCAGATGTTCAAGCTGGTTTTAGAAAAGGCAGAGGAACCAGAGATCAAACTGCCAACATCTGCTGGATCATTGAAAAAGCAAGAGAGTCCCAGAAAACATATATTTCTGCTATATTGACTACGCCAAAGCCTTTGATTGTGTGTATCACAATAAACTGTGGAAAATTCTGAAAGAGATGGGACTACCAGACCACCTGACCTGTCTCTTGAGAAACCTATGTGCAAGTCAGGAAGCAACAGTTAGAACTGGACATGGAACAACAGATTGGTTCCAAATAGGAAAAGGAGTATGTCAAGGCTGTATATTGTCTCCCTGCTTATTTAACTTATATGCCGAGTACATCATGAGAAACACTGGGTTGGAAGAAGCACAAGCTGGAATCAAGACTGCCAGGAAAAACATCAGTAACCTCAGATATGCATATGATACCACCCTTATGGCAGAAAGTGAAGAGGAACTAAAAAACCTCTTGATGAAAGTGAAAGAGGAGAGTGAAAAAGTTGGCTTACAGCTCAATATTCAGAAAACTAAGATCATGGCATCTGGTCCCATCACTTCATGAGAAAGAGATTGGGAAACAGTAGAAACAGTGTCATACTTTATTTTTGGGGGCTCCAAAATCACTGCAGATGGTGATTGCAGCCATGAAATTAGAAGATGCTTACTTCTTGGAAGGGTTAAGACCAACCTAGATAGCATATTAAAAAGTGGAGACATTTCTTTGCCAACAAAGCTCCATCTGGTCAAGGCTATGGTTTATCCAGTGGTCATGTGTGGATGTACGAGTTGGACTGTGAAGAAAGCTGAGCACTGAAGAATTGATGCTTTTGAACTGTGGTGTTGGAGAAGACTCTTGAGAGTCCCTTGGACTGCAAGGACATCCAACCAGTCCATCCTAAAGGAGATCAGTCCTGGGTGTTCATTGGAAAGACTGATGCTGAAACTGAAACTCCAGTACTTTGGCCACCTGATGTGAAGAGTTGACTCATTGGAAAAGACCCTGATGCTGGGAGGGCTTGGAGGCAGGAGGAGAAGAGGATGACAGAGGATGAGATGGCTGGATGTCATCACCAACTCGATGGTCATGAGTTTGTGTAAGCTCCGGGAGTTGGTGATGGACAGGGAGGCCTGGTGTGCTTCGATTCATGGGGTCCCAAAGAGTCGAATACAGCTGAGCGTCTGAACGGAACTGAACTCTTTCTGAGCATTGTAAACACATTCCTAGGTCATACCAGAAGTGCCCTTAAGAAAAAACAGGCTGCAGGAAGATTTCTGAGATTGCTGGGTGCCATGCTGCACTTACCAAGATGATGTAGCATTCCACTGTAATTGGGCGAGCGGCTACGAGTTGCTAGCTGCTTACTTGCTTCAGAAATCCCAAAGGGTGTACCAAGTGATCACTGCCAGAAGTAAGAAACCAGCAGCTAAATGCATTTCCAGGTAGTTGTTATGCTCTACTGTTTTTGGCCAACTGAGAGAGAAAGGTGAATTTTGCCACCAAGGTCCACTGTCCATGTTCACACCTAGGATGTGTCCACTCAGGATCCAAGAATTTCCCAGACAGACCTAGGCACACTGAATCTCCACTACAGAGAAAACATGATGGAACTGACCTTTGGTTGTTGCTTTTCCTTTTCCTGTGAGTTTGGTGGCCTTCCCTATGGTCACATTATCAGGAGCAATTGCTAATGAAAAAGGACTTCCAACAAGTGTTTTCAAGCAGTATGTGACTCTATGGACATGGAATACTGGAAACCTACGTTCCATTGAGGAAGGAAATGTATTTATAGACAGTGTGTTTTCAAGAATCTGTCTATTAGGAACTGTCTAGCTTCAAAGATGTGAATTCTCCATATTTGCCCAGAGGACCTCAATTCCAAAGTCAGGGCAATGTGTTTTCCTGCACTTTTTGAGCTTTGTAAATACATTTCTTGGTCATACCAGGACTGCCCATGAGGAAACAGGCTCTCTATATGAGGAACTGTCTAGATACTAAGATATGAGACCTCTAGGTTGGTACAGAGGACCTAAATTTCAGAGCAAGGGCAGTGTGTTTTTGAGCATTTTCTGAGCTTTGTAAACACATTTCTGAGTAACGCCAGGTCTGCTCATGAGAAAACAGGCTTCAGGTGTGTGTCTGAGGGTGCTGAGTACCATACTGTGCTTACCTAGATGAGGTAACTTTCCATGGCAAATCGGCACGTGACCAGGAGTTGTGAGCCATCAACTTGCTTCAGAAATCTTGAATGGTGGACTAAAGTTTGCACTGTCAGAAGTAAGAAAAAAGTAATTGGGTGGATTTTCAAGCAATTGCTAGCCACACCTCTTTATGGCTCCAGAGAGATAAATACAAATTGTGCACCCTAGGCCCTTTATTCAGGTTCACACACGGGATGTGTTCCCTCGTGATTCAAGAAATTTCCAGACAGACCTTTGCTCCCCAGAGTTCTTCTACAGAGAAAACTGGTTGGAACAGCCATTTGGATGTTGCTTTGCCTTTCCCTGTGAGTGTGGGGCCGCTACTTATGGTCACAGCCTCAAGGAGATATTGCCACTGAAAATAGACTCGCAAGCAAGCACTTTTCAAGCAGAGTGTGACTCTCAGGTCGCAGAATGTGAAGAAAGCTATCTTCCTTTGAGGAAGGAAAGACGTCCACAGAGAGTGTGTTTTCAAACCTCTATCTTGCAGGAAATTTTGAGCTTCTAAAACATGAGACCAGCAGGTCTGCTGAGAGGACCTATATTCCTGAGTCAGGGCCGTGTGTCTCCCTGTAATTTCCGAGTCTGACAAACACATTCCTAGATCATAACGGTACTGACCATGAGAAAGCTGGCAGCAGGAGTGTGTCTGAAAGGGCTGAGTGCCTTACTGTGGTCAACTGTGTGAGGTGACATTCCAGTGACAGGCTCAAATCTCCAAGGTGTGAGCCACCCGCTTGCTTCAGAAACCCCAAAAGGTAGAGCAAAGCTAGCTCTGTCAGAGGTAAGAAAAGAGCAATTGGACGGATTTTCAAGCTGTTGCTAGGCCGAACCACTTTAGGGCCCCCTGAGAGAAAAATGTGAATTGTGCCCTGTAGGTCAGGTATCCAGGTTCAAACACAGGGTGTGTCCCAGCAGGATCCAAGAATTTTCCACAGAACTAGGCTCACTAGACCTCTCCTGCTGGGAAAATGGGATGGAACAGACATTGGAAGTCGGTTTGCCCCTCCCTATTGTCACAGACTCAAGGAGAAAGTGCCCCTGAAAGATGACCTCCAAGCAAGCACTTTTCAAGCAGTGTGTGACTCTCAGTTCACAGAATGCAGGGAAAGATATCTTCCCTCAAGGAAAGAAAGGCATCAAAAGAGAGTGTATTCTCAACCCTCTATCTTGCAGGAACTGTTTAGCTTCCCAGATGGGAGGCCTCCAGTAGTGCTCAGAGGAACTAAATTCCAGAGTCAAGGCCATGTTTCTCCCTGCACTTTCCAAGCCTTGCAAAGCCATTCCTAGGTTATACCAGTACTGCACATGAGGAAGCAGTCTGCGAGAGTGTGTCCAAGAGGGCTAGGTTCCTCACTATACTCACTTCAGCGAGGTGGCATTCCACTGTAAAAAGGCCCACAGCTGGGAGTTGAAATTCACCCACTTGCTTCAGAAATCAAAAAGGAAGGAGCAAATCTAGCTCTCTCAGAATCAAGAAAAGAGCAAGTGGATGGATTTTCAAGCTGTTGCTAGGCTACATTGCTTTAAGGTCCACAGAGAGAAACACAAATTGTGCCCCCTCATTCTGGTATCCTGGTTCACAAACAGGGTGTGTCCCCAAAGGATCCAAGAATTTTCCAGACAGACTTACGCTCACTAGAGTTCTCCTACAGAGAAAACGGGATGGAACAGACATTTAGATATTGCCTTGTCTTTCCCAGTGAGTGTGGAACCCCTCTGTTTGACTACAGCCCCAAGTGGAAATTACCATTGAAAACTCATGTCTAAGCGAGCACTTTTCAAGCACTGTGTGACTCTCAGTTCGCAGGATACTGGCAAACCTATATTTCTTCAAGGAAGGAAAGGCATCCACAGAGAGTGTGTTTTCAAACCTGTCCCTTGCAGGAACTCTTTAGCTCCTAAGACATGAACCCTCTAGTTCTGCTCAGAGGACCTAAATTCGAGAGCCTGTGCCCTGTGTCTTGGTGCATTTTCCCACCTTTCAAACACATATCTAGGTGATACTGGTACTGCCCTTGAGGAAGCAGACTGTGGGAATATGTCTCAGAGTGCTGGGTCCCTTACTGTGGTCACCTCTGTAAGGTGACACTCCAGTGTAAATAGGCCCAAAGATAGGAGTTGCGAGCCGCCCATGTGCTTCAGAAACCCCAGGGGTGGAACAAAGTTAGCTCTGTCAAAAGTAAGAAAATGGCAATTGGACGGATTTTCAAGATGTGGATAGGTTACACCACTTTAGGGCCACCCGAGAAAAATATGCAAATTTGAACCTGGGTGTCCAGATTAACGCACAGGGTGTTTCCCCACATGATCCAAGAATTTTTCAGACAGACCTAGGTTCACTGGAGCTCTCCTGCAGAGGAAACATACATCCAGAGTCTCCAGTGTGAACCCTCCAAAATCTATACTTGGTGTCACGAATCCACAGTCTCCAGGATGACCCTACCCTCAAGATCCTGTACCTGGGGTCACAAGTCCACTATTTCCATGTCGAGTCCACCTCCAAGAACTTGAACTTGTGGTCACATGTCCAGAGTCTTCAGGGTGACCCCACCTCCCCGAAGCTACTGGTGTGAAGCATCCACAGTTTTAAGGATGGACCCAATTCCCAGAACCTGTAGCTGGGGTCACACTTCCAAATTCTAAGGGTTACCCCACCTCCCACACATTGAACCTGGTTTCCCATGTCCCTGTTAGCCAAGGTTACCCTCTCCATGACCCTGTAATGGGGATCACATGTCCACAGTCTGCTGTGTGTCGTCACTTCCCAGACCCTTCACCTAGAGTCACAATCACAGTTTCCAGGTTACTCCTTTGCAGACCCTGCACCTGGAGTCACTTATCCACAGTCTCCAGGGTGACTCATTCAAAACCCCACACTGGGGCTCACATGACCACAGTCTCCAGGGTGACCCAAGCACCCAGATCCTGCACCTAGGGTCACATATCCACAGGCTCCAGGGTGTACCTCTTGCAGACCCTGCACCTGGGGTCACATATCTACAGCCTCCAGTGTGATCCCCATCCCCAGACCTGATTTGGGTGAGAAATATCCATAGTCTCCAGACTCACACCTTGGATCACATATCCACAGTCTCCAGAGTCACACCTTGGGTCACATAGCCATAGTCAGCAGGGTGAACTCACCTCCCAGAGCCTGTACATGGTGTCAAATGTGCACATTCTCCAGGGTTACCACCCTTCCAACATGCTGTACCTGGGTCAAAAGCCCACAATCTCAAGGGTGACCCCCTCTCAGACCCTGTTCCTGGGGTCACATGTCCAGAATCTCCAGAATGATCTACCTCCAAGATGAAGCACCTGATGTCACATGTCAACAGTCTCCAAGGTGACCCCGTCCTCAGAATCTGCACCTGTGGTTACATTTCTCCAGTCTGCAGGATGACCCTCAATCTCAGTATTTGTATTATGTGTCACATGTACATAGTCACCAGGGTAACCACTGCAGGCCCTTTTTCTGACATAACATTTCCACAGACTCCTGAAGAACTCCCTTCCCAGACTCTGAACCTGGGATCCTACCTCCAGGGTCTCGAGGGTGATGCCCTTCCCTGTCCCTTCACCTGGTGTCAAACATCCACAGTCTCCATGGTAACATCCACACCAAAGTCTGATATTGGGGACACAGATCCATAGTCTTCTGGGTCGCAACCCCTCCCAGATCATGCACCTGGTCTCACATGTCCTCAGTCTCCAGGTTGACACCCCTCCCAGACACTGCAGCTGGGGTTACACATCCACAGTCTCCAAGGTGAACCCACCTCACTGACTATTGTACCTCTGGCCACATGGCCTCAGTCTCCAGGGTGACCCTATATCTCAGACACTGTACTTGAGGTTACATATCAACGGTGTCCAGGATGACACCTCTCCCCAGACCCTGTACCTGGGGTCGCATTTGCACAGTCTCCAGGGCGATGCTATATTCCCAACCCTGTACCTGGGGTCACAGGTCGCAGTCACCAGGCTTTCTCCACCCTCAAGAGCCTTTACCTGGGGTCATACGTCCACAGACTCCAGGGTGACTCCCTCCCAGACCCTTCACCTGGCATCCTATGTCCACAGTCTCCTGTGTGATATCACTTCCCAGACCCTATACCTGTGGTCACAGATCCACAGTCTCCATGGTGATCCCCTTCCCAGACCCTGTAATTTGGATCCCATGTCCTCAGTCTCCAGTGTGACACCACCTCTCATACCTTGTACTTTGGTGACTTGTCCACAGTTTCCAGGATGACCCAAACGGTGCATGTGGAGTCACATGTCCACATTCTGCAAAGTGACCCCAGTCCCTAACCCTGAACCTTAGTCACACAGCCACAGTTTCCAGAATGACCTCACTCCAGACCCTGCACATAGGGTCACACCTCCACCTTCTCCATATTGACCCCCTCCTTGAACTTCTATCAGGTTTCACACATGCACCATCTCCACAGTGACCACCACCAGATCCTGTAGCTGTGGTCAGGGTCCGCAGTCTGCAGGGTGAGACCATTTTGTACCTTAAACCTTGGTTCACCTAGCCAGTCTCCAGGGTCATCCCTGCCAAACCTGCACCTGGGGTCACATGTCCATACTCTCCATGGTGACATCCCCCAGGCCCTGTACTGCTGCTGCTGCTGTTGCTGCTGCTGCTAAGTCATGCCAGTCGTGTCCAACTCTGCGACCCCATAGATGGCAGCCCACCAGGCTCCCCCATCCCTGAGATTCTCCAGGCAAGAACACTGGAGTGGGTTGCCATTTCCTTCTCCAAAGCATGAGAGTGAAAAGGGAAAATGAAGTCACTCAGTCATGTCTGACTCTTAGGGACCCCATAGACTGCAGCCTACCAGGCTCCTCCATCCATGGGATTTTCCAAGCAAGAGTACTGGAGTGGGTTGCCCACTCCAGTACCTAGTGTCATATATCTGCGCAGACCCTATACGTAGTGTCATATATCCACAGTTTCCCGGGTTACCACACTTCCCATATCATGCACCTGGGATCACATGCTCAGTCTGCAAGGTGACCCCGATCCCATTCCTGTACCTTGTGTCACAAGTCCACAGCCACCAGGATGGCCCCACCCTCAAGATCCCATACCTGGGGTCACACTCCTATCTCCAGTGTGATCTCACCTCCCAGAAACTTTACCTGGGGATAAACGTCTACTGTTTTCAGGATGGTCCCAACTCCCTGAAACGGTACCTGGAGTCACTCTTCCATAGACATTGAGGCTGTTCCATGCCCCTGGTCCACAGGGTTACACCCTCCAAGACCCTGTAATGTGGTTTACATGTCCACAGTCTCCTGTATGTCATCACTTCCCAGAACCTTCACCTGCAGGCACACAAACAGAGGTTCCAGGATGACTCCCTCATAGACCCTGCACTTGGAGCCACATATCCACAGTCTCACAGGTGACTCATCCAAATCACTGTACCAGGGCTCACATAACCACAGTCTTCCAGATGCTGGACTATTGACCCCAGCACCCAGTGTCACATGTCCACAGATTCTAGCATGGCCTCACACTCCAGACACTGTACCTTGGGACACATACCCACAGTCTCTAGGGTGAACACCCTCCTAGACACTGTACATGGTGTCACATGGGCACATTCACCAACTCCCAAACCCTGTACCTAGGGTCACACGTAGATAGTCTCAGGGTGACCCCACTTGCCAGAACTTGCACCTGGGTTCATATGTCCGCAGCGCCCAGGGTAACACCACCTGTCAAACAATTGTACTCGGTTCAAACACCCACTGGTTCTAGGGTGACACCAATTCCAAGCCCGTGAACCTAGCTAGGGTCACACATCCATGGTCTCCTGGGTGGCAACCCCTCCCAGATCATGCATCAGGTCTCACACCTCCGCAGTCTCCAGGGTGACTACACCTCACAGAATATTGTAATTCTGGTCACATTGCCCCAGTCTCCAGGGTGACCCCGTATCTCTAACCCTCTACCTGGGGTTACATGTACATGTTGGCCAGGAATACACGCCTCCTCAGACTCTGTACACGTGATTACATTGGCACAGTCGCCAGGGTGACTCCAACTTCCCCACCCTATACCTGGGGTCACATGTCCAGAGTCTCCTGGATTTACCCACATTCAAGGGCTAGTAACTGGGATCACATGTCCACAGTCTCGAGGCTTTCCCCACCCACAAGTGCCTGTACCCAGGGTCACACGTCAACTGACTCCAGGGTGACTCCCTCCCAGACCGTTCACCTGGCATCCCATGTCCCTAGACTTTTGTGTGATGTCATTTCCCAGACTCTGCACATGTACTAACAGATTCACAGGCTCCGTGGTGACCCCCTTCCTGGTCTCTGTAACTTGGGTCACATGTTCTCAGTATCCGGTGTGACCCGACCTCTCATGCCCTATACCTTTGGTGACTTGGCCACAGATTCCAAGGTAACCCTCCCCTGCCAGACCCTGTGCTTATTTACACACATCCACAATCTCCAGGATGTTCGCCCTCCCATACCCTGCACCTGGAGTCACATGTCAACAGTTTCCAGCGTGAACCCCACTTTGCCCACTGCACCTGGGCTCACATATCCACATCATGCAGGGTGACACCCCTTCCAGACCATTTCCCTGCCATTAAATGCCTGCAGTCCCCAGAGTGACCCCGTACCTCCCAGACACTGTACCTGAGGTCACATATACAGAGTTTCCTGGATCACCCCCATCCTAGACCCTGTACCTGGGTTCAGATATCCTAGTGTCTTGGGGGACCCAGGTCAGACCTTGCATCTAGGGTCAAATGCCCACTATCCAGGATGACTTGCCTCCCCAATCAGTGCATCTGAGGTCATATGTCCACAATCTTCAAAGTGACCCCATCCCCTAACCCTGCACCTTACTCACACATCCACAGTCTCCAGAGTGATGTCCACTCTCTCACGGGTGGCCTCTTCCCTGAACTTGTTCCAGATTTCACACGATCACCATTGCCACAGTGACCACCAGCAGATCCTGAACTTGTGGTCACAGTTCAACAGTCTGCCTGATGAGACCCATTTTGTACCCTGAACCTTGTGAACCTGCACCTGGGATCACAAGTCCATATTCTCCATGGTGTCATCCCCCAGACCCTGTACCTAGTGTCATATATACAGTCTCCTGGACTTCCCCACTTCCAATACCATGCACCTGTGATCACACATCCACAGTATCCAGGGTGATCCCCCTCCTAAACCTGTACCTGGTGTCACAAGTCGACAGACTCCAGGATGACTCTACCGTTAAGACCCTGTACCTAGGGTCACAAGTCCACTGTTTCCAGGGTGAGACCCCTCCCAGACTCTGCACTTGGGGTCACTTGTCGAGAGTCTCCAGGGTGACCCCACCTCCCAGAAACTGTACCTAGGGTGAAACATCCACAGTCACTCAGGTTGGCCCCAATTCCCAGAACCTGTACCTGGGGTCCCACTTCCATAGTCTCGGTTACCACACGCCAAGACATTTAACATGGTGTCCCATGATCTTGGATGCCAGGGTTACCCCCTCCAAGACCCTGTAATGGGGTCACATGTTCACAGTCTCCAGAGTGTCGTCACTTCCCAGACCCTCCACCTGGAGTCACACAAACACAGGTTCCAAGGTGACTCCCTCGCAGGCCCTGCACCTGGAGTCACATATTCACAATCTCACCTTGGGGAATCCCATTCAGACCCTGGATCTACGGTCACGTATCCAGTCTCCAAGATGATTTGCCTCCCAAATGGTGCATTTGAGGTCACATGACCACAATCTTCAAAGTAAACGCGTCCCCTAACCCTGCATCTAAGTCACACGGCAAATAGTTTCCAGAGTGACCTCAACCCAGACCCTGAAACGAGGGTCACATGTACACAGTCTTGGAGGGTGACCCCCTCCGTGAACTTGTACTAGGTTTCATACGTCCATCATCGCCACAGTGACTACCACCAGATCCTGTACCTGTGGTCATAGATCCACAGTCTACAGGGTGAAACCCTTTTCCTACCCTGAACTTTGGGTCACACAACCACAGTCTCCAGGGTGACCCCACCCAAACCTGCACCTGGGGTCACATGTCCACACTTTCCATGGAGACATACCTGAGACCCTGTACCTACTGTCATATATCCACAATCTCCAAGGTTACCAAACTTCCCATACCATACACCTGTGATCACATGTCCACAGTCTCGAAGGTGGCCCCCTGTATAACCTGTACTTGGTGTCACAAGTCCACAGCCTCCAGGTGACCCCACCCTCAAGATCCTGTATCTGGGGTCACAAGTCCACTTTTTCCATGGTGAGTCTACCTCCCAGACCCTGCATTTGGGGTCACATGTCCAGAGTCTTCAGGGTGACCCCACCTCCCAGAAACCATACCTCGGGTGAAATGTCCACCATTTTCAGGATGGCACCAACTCCCAGAACCTGTACCTGGGGTCACACTTCCATACTCTCAGGGTATCCCCACCTCCCAGACATATAACCTTGCATCCCATGACCCTGGCCACAAAGGTTCCCCCCTCCAAGACCCTGTAATAGGGGTCACATGTCCACAGTCTCCTGTTTGTCAAAACTTTGTAGACCTCACCTGGAGTCACACAAACACAGGTTCCATGGTGACTCCCTTGCAGACTCTGCACCTGGAATCACATATTCACAGCCTCCAGGGTGACCCCCTCGGAAATCCTGTACCTGAGATCACATATCTACAGTCTCCAGGGTGAATCCCATCCCCACACACTGTCTGAGCGGAATCATCCAGTCTCCCATGAGACCCCAATGTCAAGAACTCATCCCTTCTGCTAGAAGTCTACATTCTCCAGGGTGACATTATTTCCCACACCCTGCACCTTGGGTAGCATATTCACAGTCTCCAAGGTGACCTTACCTCCCAGACCCTTTACCTGGGGTCACATGTGCAAATTATCCAGGATTCCCGCCACTCCAACACCCTGCACCTGGGTCAAAAGCCCACAGTCTCAAGGGTGACCTCCTATCTGACCATGTTCCTGAGGTACATGGCCAGAATCTCCAGGATGATCTTGAAAGGTATTGCTGAACCACGCAAAGACACTGGAATTCTTGGCCTCCAGAGGAGATGAATTCAATTCAGGTCCAGAGACGAGGCTTGATTGCTTAGAGCTTTTGTGTAATAAAGTTGTATTAAAGTATAAAGGAGATAGAGAAATCTTCTGACATAGGCATCAGAAGAGGGCAGAAAGAGTAGCCCCTTGCACGTGTTAGCAATGGAATTATATGGCTCAAATGGTAAAGCATCTGTCTGCATTGCTGGAGACCCAGGTTAGATCCCTGGGTCAGGAAGATCTCCTGGAGAAGGAAATGGCCACCCACTCCAGTACATTTGCCTGGAAAACCCCATGGACAGAGGAGCCTGGTAGGCTACAGTCCATGGGGCCACAAAGAGTTGGACATGACTGAGCAACTTTACTTTACTTTTAATTAGTTATTCATATCAGTTCAGTTCCGTTCAGTCGCTCAGTCATGTCTGACTCTTTGGGACCCCATGAATCACAGCACGCCAAGCCTCCCTGTCAGTCACCAACTCCCGGAGATTTCTCGAACTCATGTACATCGAGTCGGTGATGCCATGCAGCCATCTCATCCTCTGTCATCCCCTTTTCCTCCTGTCCCCAATCCCTTACAGCATCAGGGTATTTTCCAATGAGTCAGCTCTTCGCACCAGGTGGCCAAATTATGGGAGTTTCAGCTTCAGAATCAGTCGTTCCAATGAACACCCTGGACTGATCTCCTTTAGGATGTACTAGTTGGATGCCCTTGCAGTTCAAGGAACTCTCAAGAGTCCTCTCCAACACCACAGTTCAAAAGCATAAACTCTTCGGTGCTCAACTTTCTTCACAGTCCAATTCTCACATCTGTACATGACCACTGGAAAAACCATAGCCTTGAACAGAGGGACCTTTGTTGGCAAAGTAGTGTCTCTGCTTTTTATTATGCTATCTAGGTTGGTCATAACTTTCCTTCCAAGGAGTAATTTTCTTTTAATTTCATGGCTGCAATCACCATCTGCAGTGATTTTGGAGCCCAAAAAGATAAAATCTTACACTGCTTCCACTGTTTCCCCATCGATTTCCCATGGAGTGATGGGACCTGTTGCCATGATCTTAGTTTTCTGAATGTTGAGCTGTAAGCCAACTTTTTCACTCTCCTCTTTCACTTTCATCAAGAGGCTTTTTAGTTCTTCTTCACTTTCTGCCATAAAAGTGGTGTCATCTGCATGTCTGAGATTATTGATATTTCTCTTGGCAATCTTAATTCCAGCTTGTGCTTCTTCCAGCCCAGCATTTCTCATGATGTACTCGGCATATAAGTTAAATAAGCAGGGTGACAACGTACAGTCTTGACGTACTCCTTTTGCTATTTGGAACCAGTCTGTTGTTCCATGTCCAGTTCTAACTGTTGCTTCCGGACCTGCATACAGGTTTCTCAAGAGGCAGGTCAGGTGGTCTGGTAGTCCCATCTCTTTCAGAATTTTCCACAGTTAATTGTGATCCACACAGTCAAAGGCTTTGGTGTAGTCAATAAATCAGAAATAGATTTTTTTTTCTGGGACTCTCTTGCTTTTTCAATGATCCAGCAGATGTTGGCAGTTTGATCTCTGGTTCCTCTGCCTTTTCTAAAGCCAGCTTGAACATCTGGAAGTTCACAGTTCACGTATTGCTGAAGCCTGGCTTGGAGAATTTTGAGCATTACTTTACTAGCGTGTGAGATGAGCATAATTGTGTGGTATTTTGAGCATTCTTTGGGATTACCTTTCTTTCTATTTGGAATGAAAACTGACCTTTTCCAGTCCTGTGGCCACTGCTGAGATTTCCAAATTTGCAGGCATTATGAGTGCAGCACTTTCACAGCATCATCTTTCAGTATTTGAAATACTTCAACTGGAATTCCATCAACTCCACTAGCTTTGTTCTTACGATGCTTTCTAATTGCCACTTGACTTCACACTCCAGGATGTCTCGCTCTAGGTGAGTGATCACACCGTTGTGATTATCTGGGTCATGAAGATATTTTCTACAGTACTTCTGTGTATTCTTGCCACATCTTCTTAAAAGCTTATGCTTCTGCTAGGTCCATAGCATTTCTATCTTTTATCAAACCCAGTTTTGCATGAAGTGTTCCCTTGGTATCTCTAATTTTCTTGAAGAGATCTCTAGTCTATCCCATACAGTTCTTTTCCTGATTCACACGTGATGCACACAAGGTGCACATGAGGTGCACACGTGATGCCCACGTGATGAACACGTGATGCACACGTGATGCACATGTGATGAACATGTGGTGCACAAGTGAGGCACACGTGATGAACACGTGATTCACACGTGATGCACATGTAATGAACAGGTCATGCACACGTGATTCACACGTGATACACATGTGATGAACACGTGATGCACACATAACACACACGTGATGAATGCGTGATGAACAAGTGATTCACAGGTGACGCACACGTGGCGCACACGTGACGAACACGTGTTGCACAAGTGATGCACATGTGATGGACATATAATTCACACGTGAAGAACACGTGACTCACATGTGATGAACACGTGCCTCACACATGATGAACACGTGATGCACACGTGATGAAAACATGATGCACACGTCACACAGACGTTGTGAACAAGTGAACAACACGTGAGGCACATGTGATGAACACGTCATGAACACGTGATGCACACGTGATGCACACGTGATTCACGCGTGATACACATGTGACTCACACGTGATGAACACGTGATGCACACATAACCCATATGTGATGAATACGTGATGCACACATGACACACACGTGACGCACACGTGACGAACACGTGATGCACACGAGATGCACACGTGACGCACATGTGATGCACACATGATGGACACGTGATCAACACGTGACGCACACGTGATGAACACATGATTCACACATGACGCAAACTTTATGCACACGTGATGCACACGTGACGAACATGTGACGCACACGTTTCGCACATGTGATGCACATGTGATGCACACGTAACACATATGTGATGAATACCTGATGAACACGTGACACACACGTGACGAACACGTGATTCACACGTGACGCAAACTTGATGCACACGTGATGCACACGTGATGAACACGTGACGAACACATGTCGCACACATGATGAACTCGTGACGCACACATAACGCACACGTGATGGACACGTGATGCACCAGTGACGCACACGTGATGGACACGTGATGCACACATGACGCACCCGTGACGCACACGTGATTCCCACGTGCACACACGTGATGCACACGTGACACACAAGTGACGCACATGCGATGAACACGTGATTCACCCGTCATGGACACGTGACACACACATGATGAACATGTGACTCACACGTGATGGACATGTCACGCACACGTGATGCACACGTGATGCACACGTGACACACACGTGACACACACATGATGGACACGTGATTCACACTTGATGCACACGTGATTCACACGTGATTCACTCATTTCAACTCGAGATGAGGCCCGATTCCCCTTCATTGGCTCCAGAGCCATCCCACTTTCCCCATCAAACACGACAAGGTGCTTGACTTCCTTTAGGCAACTCCAGGGAATCCCCGAGAACACTGTCATAAGTCTAGAGGAACACCAAGCGTAACACAGCAACTCGAGGAAAGCGCCATGTACCCCAAATCGTCTCGAGATTAGAGTTGATTTCCTAGCTTCAACTCAAGAGGTATGCCAACTTTCCACAAGCACCTCTAGAGGAGGCTTCTCTCAGCAATAGGTATGTAAGTTGGACCCTGAGTTTGCTGCCTGAAGTGGAATGGGCCCCGAGATGCCCTGACTCAAAAGAAGGCCCGATTTCTCTGCAGTGGCTTTAATGCAGGCTCGTCTTTCATCTCACCAGATGAAAGGATGTCTGAATCCCCTGTGGAGACCCTAGAGAAAGCCCTAGTTCCCCATCTCATCTCGACAGGAGGCCTCACATGACTTTGATACCTAGAGAGGCACCAAGAGTTCATTGCTTCAAGAGGTGACGATGCCTGACTCCTCTTGAAAAGTGATAGGAATCCCAATATCCATGTCACAAGTGGAAAGGGATTTTGGGTCTCCCGCCTCATCTCCAAAAGCGTCCCTATTGCCTGCCAAGCCTCGAAGAGATTCCCGAGGTGTCCCTCTTAACTAGACAGGAGTCCTGACATAGCTGAACAAATCCGAGTTTTGAAGGGCCATCCCCACCGTAACTCGAGAATATACCCCAGGATCCCACCGCAACTCGAGAAAAACCGTGATACTTCTCCCTGGCCACGAGATGAGCCCCGGTTCCTCTACATTGCATGCAGAGCAATTCTGTGTTCCCCATCAAACATGTAAGGAGCCTTGACTTGCTTGATGGGACACCAGAGAGTACCCAAGAACACTGTAACAAGTCTAGAGTGACCATGAGGTTAGTGCAGAAATGGGAAATAGATCCGTCTACCCCAAATCAACTCGAGATGCTGCCCCATTCCCCTGCATTTGCTCCAGAGTCATTCTGCGTTCCCCATCAAACACAAGTGGCATGACTTCATTAAGCAACTCCAGAGATTCCCCGAGAACACTGTCCCAAGTGTAGAGGAACACCAGGTGCAACACAGCAACTCAAGGAAAGCCCCATGTACCCCAAATCGTCTTGAGATTTAGAGCTGATTTCCCTGCTTCGACTCAAGAGGTATGCCAACTTTCTGCAAGCACCTCAAGAGGAGGCTTCTCTCAGCAATATGTATGTGAGTTGGACCCTGAGTTTGCTTCCTGAAGTGGAATGAACACCAAGATGACCTGACTCAAAAGAAGGCCAGATTTCCCTGCAGTGGCTTTAATGTAGGCTCGTCTTTCATCTCACAAGATGAAGGGATGTCTGAATCCCCTGTGGAGGACCTAGAGGAAACCCTATGTCCCCGCCTCATCTCGACAGGAGGCCTCACATCCCTTTGACACCTCGAGAGGCACGCGGAGTTCAATGCTTAGAAGGTGACGATGCCTGACTCCTCTTGAAATGTGATAGGGATCCCAATATCACTGTGGCAACTGGAATTGGACCCAGGGTCTCCCGCCTCACTTCAAGAAGCGTCCCTATTGCCCTGCCAAGCCTCAAAGAGATTCCTGAGGTGTCTCTCATAACTAGACAGGAGTCCTGATGTTGCTTAACAAACAGGAGTTTTGAAAGTCTATCCCCACCTTAACTCGAGAATATGCCCCACGTTCCCACCGCAACTTGAGATAAACCATGAGACTTCCCCCTGGCCGCAAGATGAGGCCTGATTGCTCTGCATTGCAGAGCAATTCCGTGTTCCCCATCAAACACGTAAGGAATCTTGACTTGCTTGATGGCATTCCAGAGAGTCCCCAAGAACACTGTCACAAGTCTAGAGGGACCCTTGTGTCACTGCAGCAATGCGAAATAGCTCCATACTGCAAATCAACTCGAGCTGAGGCATAATTCCCCTGCATTTGCTCCAGAGCCATCCCGTGTTCCCCATCAAACAGGAGTAGTGGCTTTCCTTTAGGCAACTCCAGAGATTCCCCGAGAACACCGTCCCAAGTCTGGAGGAACACCAGTTGCAACACAGCACCTCGAAGAAAGCCCCATGTACCCCAAATCGTCTCGAGATTAGAGCTGATTCCCTGGCTTTGACTCAAGTGGTATGCCAACTTTCCACAAGCACCTCTAGAGGAGGCTTCTCTCAGCAATAGGTATGTGAGTTGGACCCTGAGTTTGCTGCGTCAAATGGAATGGACACCGAGATGCCCTGACTCAAAAGAAGGCCTGATTTCCGTGCAGTGGCTTGAATGGAGGCTTGTCTTTCATCTCACCAGACAATGGGATGTCTGAATCCCTTGTGGAGACCCTAGAGAAAGCCCTAGTTCCCCTCCTCCTCTCGACAGGAGGCCTCACATGCCTTTGACACCTAGAGAGGCACCAAGAGTTCATTGCTTCAAGAGGTGACGATGCCTGACTCCTCTTGAAAAGTGATAGGAATCCCAGTATCCCTGTGGCAACTGGAAAGGGACCCTGGGTCTCCCGCCTCACCTCTAGCAGCGTCCCTATTGATGTGTCAACCCTCGAAGAGATTCCTGAGGTGTCCCTCATAACTAGACAGGAGTCCTGACGTCGCTGAACAAACGACTTTTGAAGGGCCATCCCCGCTGTAACTCGAGAATATACTCCATGTTCCCAGCGCAACTCGCGGAAAAGCATGAGACATCCCCTTGCCACAATATGAGGCCAGATTCCTCTGCATTGCGTGCAAAGCAATTCCGTTTTCCCCATGAAATGCGTAGGAGCCTTGACTTGCTTGATGGAACTCCAGAGAGTCCCCAAGAACACACTCACAAGCCTAGAGGGACCCTGAGGTCACTGTAGCAACGCGAAATAATTCCGTGTACACCAAATCAACTGGAGATGAGGCCCGATTCTGCCACATTAGCTCCAGAGAAATTCCGCTTTCCCCATCAAGCAAGACAAGTTGCTTCACTTTCTTTAGGCAACTCCAGAGACTCCCCGAAAACACCGTCCCATGTCTAGAGGAACACCAGGTTCAGCACAGCAACTTGAGGAAAGCTCTATGTACCCCAAATCATCTCGAGATGAGAGCAGATTCCCAGGATTCAACTTAAGAGGTATGCCAACTTTCCACAAGCACCCCAAGAGGAGGCTTCTCTCATCAATAGATATGGGGGAGGGACCCTGAGTTTGCTGCCTCAAGTGGAATGGAGTCCGAATGCCCTGACAAGAAAGAAGGCCGGATTTCCCTGCAGTGGCTTGAATGCAGGTTCGTCTTTCATTGCACAAGATGAAGGGATGTCTGAATCCAATACGGAGACCCTAGAGAAAGCCTTAAGTCCTGGCCTCATCACGCCAGGAGGTCTCACATCCCTTTGACATGGAGGTAGGCGGAATTCAATGTTTCAAAAGGTGATGACGCCTGACTCCTCTTGAAAATTGATAGGAATCCCAGTCTCACTGTGGCAACTGGAAAGGAACCCTGGGTCTCCCGCCTCACATTGAGAAGCGTCCCTATTGCCCTGCCAAGCCTCGAAGAGATTCCTGAGGTGTCCCTCGTAACTAGACAGGAGTCCTGACGTCGCTGAACAAACATGAGTTTTGAAGGGCCATCCCCGCCGTACCTGGAGAATATACCCCAGGTTCGCGCCGCAACTCGAGAGAAACCATGAGACTGCCTTCTCGCCGCGAGATGAGGCTTGATTCCCCTGCATTGCATGCAGAGCAATTCCGTGTTCCCCATCAGATACGTAAGGAGCCATTACTTGCTTGATGGAATTCCAGAGAGTCCCCAAGAACACTGTCTCAAGTCCAGAGGGACCCTGATGTCACTGCAGCAATGGGAAATAGCTTCGTGTATCCCAAATCAACTCGAGATGAGTCCCTATTCCACTGCATTGGCTTCAGAGCCATCCCGTGTTCCGCATCAAACACGACAAGTGGGTTGGCTTCCTTTAGGCAACTGCAGAGATTCCCCGAGAACACTGTCCCAAGTCTAGAAGAACACCAAGTTCAGCACAGCAACTCGAGGAAAGCTCCATGTACCCCAAATCATCTTGAAATGAGAGCTGATTCCCTGGCTTCCACTCAAGAGGTATGCCACCATTCCACAAGCACAACCAGAGGAGGTGTCTCTCAGCAGTAAGTATGTGGGAGGGACCCTGAGTTTGCTGCCTCAAGTGGAATTGACCCTGAGACGCCCTGACTCGAAAGAAGGTCCGATTTCCCTACAGTGGCTTGAATGCAGGCTCATCTTTCATCTCACAGGATGAAGGGATGTGTGAATCCCCTATGGAGAGCATAGAGAAAGTCCTAGGTCCCCGCCTCTTATCGACAGGAGGCCTCACATCCCGTTGACACCTCGAGAGGCATGCAGAATTCAATGATTCAAAAGGTGATGATGCCTGACTCCTCTTGAAAATTGGTAGGAATCCCAATATCCCTGTGGCAACTGGAAAGGGACCCTGGGTCTCCCTCCTCACCTCGAGAAGTGTGCTGATTGCCCTGCCAAGCCTCAAGGAGATTCCTGTGTCCCTCATAACTAGACAGGAGTCCTCAAATTGTCCAAGAACACTAGAGCAAACAAGCCCATTCATAACTGGTAAAGATTGAAATAGACACCTGGCCACGGAGGGTATACTGATAGTAAACTCTCCTACAGAAACATACTCAAGATACTGGTGGGATGCATGCACAGCCCCCTTTGGAAGACAGTCTGACAGTTGTTTCAGTAACCACATGGGACAAGCACTGAATTCCATACATGACAAGTGGTGGAAGCCAGGTATCTTACCATTGGAATGGTAAGTTATAGATAAACAAAAGGAAAGGTTACAAGATTCATGGAGACATCATCACAAATTACCTTCAACTGAATATATAAGCTGGAATACATGTATATATTTCCAAATATTGTCAGCTGAGCATATTTAGCTCCTACATGTATGTTTTAAATATCACTCTATAATGAAAAAGAACAGGAAATGTCCCTGGTGGCCCAGTGGTAAAGGATCTGCCTACCAATGCAGGGAACACTGGTTCAACCCCTGGTCCTAGAGGATTCCACATGCCCAGGGGCAACTAAGCCCCCGTACAACTATTGAAGTACTTGCGTGCTCCAGAGCCCAAGTTCTGCAACCAGAGAAAGCGCTGCAATGAGAAGCCATGGCAAGTCAACTAGAGGGTAGCCTCTGCTCACTACAACTAGGCATCTAGCTACAAAGACCCAGCATTGTCAAAAATAATTCAGTGTTTAAAAAAAAGGACAGAAATTCTTTGAATAAACGATTGAGACTAGGGGCGAGACAGTAAATATATAAGCTAGGATAATCTTAAAGTATGAGGAAGTAAAGAAAGTAAAGACAACTATCAAGCTGTCCAAGCTGATAAAAATGAATGATTACACAGTTTTATCTGTATACACTAGCAAATAATAATCTGAAAAGGAATTTAAAAAAACAATTTCCTTTTGATAGTGTCAACATTAATAAAATATTTTGCCATGGGTGTAATGAGGATGACAAGACTGGCACATTGGAAATTATACACGATTGCTAAAAAATATCCTGAATACATGCACAGATATTCCATAGCGATGGAAAGACTTAAGATGGCAATACCATGGAATGCATCTTCAATCTGAAATGAAGATTCAATATGAATTACAAAAGACTGAAAGGTCATTGCTGAACCACAAAAGGCGCCAGGACTTTTGGCCTCCAGAGGAGAAGAATTCAATCCAGGGCCAGTTGACAAAGCTTGATCGCTCAGAGCTTTTGTGTCATAAAGTTTTATTAAAGTATAAAAGAGATAGAGAAAGCTGCTGACATAGACATCAGACGGGGGCAGTAAGAGTACCCCCTGCTAGTCTTTAGGCAGATGTTATACAGCCACTAGCAGTCTGCTAATGAAAGAAAGGCAATGTCTCAGAGAATGACACCAGGCCCCTCACCCACAACATGCATTGAGATAATATTGGCAGCAGGTGAGTCATCCCGGGCCATAGAATGATTGACATGAATTTTGAAGAAAGGCAGATTTCCAAGCAAATATATCATTTCATTAACATAGGTTAGGAGAACAGGTATGAGTAAAACATATTGGTTTGTCAAGTCGGTTCTGAGCCTTTAGGGGGAACCGACCTGAAGACAGAGCCTAGCAGAAATACGTAGTATATTAACATAGCTTAAGACAAACCTTTCCTTAAGACAAAATGCATTGCTTAGCTGAAGGTTTGAGAAAAGTTAAGTTCAGGTGGAGCCAGGAGTCGTCATAGCAACACAAAATTTTAAGAGAAACCTCTTAAATTTGTATTGAGAAGGGGAAAAAATGTAGCACTCGTTTCGTTCCTCCAGCTGCTTGAGAGATGAAAAAACGTCTGACACTTGCAGCCTATTCCCTCTGTCTGGAGACCCCTGGCCTTCCTGCCTATTACCCTCTCCAGGCCTTTAGGAAGCAATATACAAGCTGACCCTAACATACACGTGGAATAACAAGGGACTCCAAAGAATCCAAACAATCACATGAGTCTGCAGTTCAAAGGTCCTATGGTATGCTGTGCTAAGTCGCTTCAATCACGTCTGACTGTCAGAGCCCACCAGGCTCCTCTGTCCATGGGAATTTTCCAGGCAAGAATACTGGAGTGGGTTGGGTGCCCTCCTCCAGGGGATCTTCCCAACCCAGGGATAGGATTCCTGCATTGGCAGGTAGGTTCTTTACCACTAGCACCACCTGGGGAAAAAGTGCCTAAAGGAGATCATGGAAACCCATTTAGGAAAAGGGACTCAGAGGAAAGACAGTGAGGGAAGGAAACTCTTAATCACACTCAGAGAAGCCCAGCAGGTAGTTCTGCAGGTGGAAGAGGAGGAGGAAGCATGCTGGAGCTGTGTAGAAGATGAAAGAGGGAACTAAAGCAGGGGCCCCCAAACTCTAGGATCTAATGCCTGATGATCTGAGGAGGAGCTGGCGAAATAATAATAGAAATAAGAGTTTGATCACTCAGCCATGTCCAGCCCTTGGTAGCCCATCAGGCTCCTCAGTCCATTGAATTCTTCAGGCAAGAATACTGGAGTGGGCTGTCATTTCCTTCTCCAGGGGATTTCCCTGACCCAGGGATTAAACCCGGGTCTCCCTCATTGCAGGCAGACTCTTTACCAACTGAGCCTCCAGGGAACAGAAACTGAAATAGAGTGCACAATAAATGGACTGCACTTGAAACATCCCAAAACCTTGCCCCACCCCTGTCTGTCAAAAAATTGTCTTCCAAAAAAACTCCCAAGGTCAAGGAAGGAACTTCAAGTGTACTCAGCTGTCCTAGATTGCTGGTTTAGGGAGATGCTGAAGTGGGGATGTGCCAAGAGGTAGAACCTCCCTTGTGTGGAGTCTGCAATAGACCTCTGATAGCCTTGGTGATGATCAGAGAGATTTGTTTCATTTTTTAAAAATATCCTTGTGGGTACCAACTGGGACCATCACTGTTCTAATATACCTCATAGTGTTGCTGACACTACAGATACAATTGTGTGACATTGAACTTATTCAATAAAAATGATGAAGCATCTGCCCTGTGCCCAGCACTTTCCAAGGGCTGGGAAGTACAATGAAAATACTCCATAGGATGCACAGCTGGTAGGCACATTCTTTCAAAAAGCCTTTTTCATTTCCACCAATAGTTTATTCTCAATGTCAACCCTTGCCACTTAATGATCATGCTGGGTAGGAAGCTCATTAAAAACCCAGGAGCCAGTGTTCCTGGAAGGATATCCCATTCTCCCTTGGACAGTCCTCCACCCTCTCCGACTCTCAGTTTCCTCATCTGCGAAATCATGGACAACTGACTATAATTCATCAACGGAACCCAAGCCTATTGAGGGGGAGGGGAAATATTACTCCAAGGCCTGGATGATAGACCAGATTGAAAGAAAAATATGCCATTTCTGGTTTTCAGTCAAAAAGACAAATACAATGAAGAAAGGAGTCCCTGGCCCTGTGGGATTTGCCTAGGGGTCTAGTCTGGGAAATTCTTACACATCAGGAGATGGCTCTGAGCTGGATTTCCACAAACAAGAACATCCATGCAAAGGACAAGCCTGCAGAGCTCTGTGCCCATTGGTCACAAGAGACTGCCTCCCGATGGCCAGCAGCATTTACAAGTGACCTCCTAAGACCTTCACCAAACTCCTGGGGCACCTCTGGCTTTTCTGTTTCCCTCACTTTTCTGACCCTTTTCTTTAAAAAAACGCACATTTCTTCATAGAATGCCACAGTGGAAGGAAAATAGGCCTTCAAGTTTGAGGCCTCAATTTGCAGAAAACATGGAGCTGCTTGTTTTTTTTTTTTTTTTTAATTAAAGCACCACATAAATTAAAAATTTTACACGTTCTAATTATTCAGTTCCAAAACACCAAACTTATTGCACAGGGTCCCCATGGAAAGGCCCCCTCTCAGCAGGACAGCCACAGATTCCCCCATGAAAGGGCAGCAAGGTGCCCTCCTCCCTTCTCTCCTGCCTGGGTGGCCACCAGGTTTTTAAATACATGCACCCTACTAAGTTTCTAGGATGCAATTCGTGGACCCTTCCCTTTCCTGTCCCAGCAGGTGGTCAAGGGCCTGCTGGCCTGCAAAGTGCTGGAAGCAGGGCTGGGTCAGCCGGCCAGACTAAGGGTTGTGGAGTCCCAGCTGGTGAAATTACCAGGCAGGATAAATCCCTTGGACTTCCAGCAGGCACTACGCTGCATGGGAAAATAGATAGATATAACCGGCCTGGAGCCTCAGGGTGGGACCTAAAGTTCGATTTTGTTTTCTCCAATGTTAAATGATACAAGCAAGGGCCTTTGAGACTGTTGTTTTCTTTTCTAAGCCCAAAGACTCCTTCAGTTACTAATGTAGGTATCCTAGAAACTATGTGACATCCATGAAAATCTGATATGTCCTGGTAAAATGCTGTCAGTTGTAATTCTAGTTATCATATTAAAGTGTTTCAAGTCACAGCAGTGACTATTTTGTCACTTTTTTTGTCAATTTTTATTTTGTCAATTTTGTCAATTTTTATTTTGTCAATTTTTATCTAATCAGGTTTTAAACATGCCTTCCATGGTTTCACACTGATGCCTTTGCAAAAATACTGCTACCTCAAGATACATGGAAAAGACTTTCCTGAGCTTACCCATAAACAACGCTTTTTGTTTGTTATCTGGTAAGCTGGTACCAGACTGGAATTTAGTCTACTCTCTAGGTTAAGAGAACACAGCTTTCTTAGAATGCAGCTTTCAATCACAGATGATGAATTTATTTACCTTTCAGTGATTTATATTTGTTTTTATCATCTGTTTTTTTCTTTTTTTACTTCCGTAAAATAAATAAGCATTATTTAAGTACGGTACATGTAGGATGGACCAAGATTTCCCCACTCCTGCAAATTCCCTTAAGCCCTCAGATTCTTCTCTTGGGACCAAGGTCTCACTTTCCTCCAGAGGGACAATCCAAGCTTTTTATCAGCTAGCTGATCTGCCCCTGATATCAGAGTCAATTTGAGCATGAGTTGGTCTATAATTTAGGCATGAAACTGTGATTACATAAAAGAAAGATGACTTTTTGATGGAGGATGTCCATGATATTCCTTGAACTTCAGAGAAAATTGGTTAAAATGAAACTTTTTTCCCTTGGAAACTGCAAAGGCAGTTCTTTTAGCATATGCGATTGGAAACATCTAGGTTGTTAGCTCAGTTTTCATTCCAGTCTCAAAGAAAGGCAATGACAAAGAATGTTCAAACTGTCACACAACTGGACTCATCTCACATGCTAGTAAAGTAACACTCAAAATTCTCCAAGCCAGGCTTCAGCAATATGTCAACCGTGAAATTCCAAATGTTCAAGATGGATTTAGAAAAGGCAGAGGAACCAGAGATCAAATTGCCAAAATCCACTGGATAATTGAAAAAGCAAGAGAGTTCCAGAAAAACACTTACTTCTGCTTTGTTGACTATGCCAAAGCCTTTGACTGTGTGTATCACAATAAACTGGGGAAAATTCTGAAAGAGATAAGAATACCAGATCACCTGACCTGCCTCTTGAAAGACCTATATGCAGGTCAGGAAGAAACAGAACTGGACCTGGACTAACAGACTGGTTCTAAATAGGAAAAGGAATATGTCAAGGCTGTATATTGGCACCCTGCTTATTTAACTTATATCTGCTTATATATAGGGCATCGTGAGAAATGCTGCACTGGATGAAGCACAAACTGGAATCAAGATTGCTGGGAGAAATATCAATAACCTCAGATATGCAGATGACACCACCCTGATGGCAGAAAGTGAAGAACTAAAGAGCCTCTTGATGAAAGAGAAAGAGGAGAGTGAAATAGGTAGCTTAATGCTCAGCGTTCAGACAACTAAGATCATTGCATCCAGTCTCATCACTTCTTGGCAAATAGATGGGAAAACAGTGGAAACAGTGGCAGATTTTATTTTTCGGGGCTCGGAAATTGCAGATGGTGACTGCAGCCATGAAATTAAAAGATGCTTACGACTTGGAAGGAAAGTGATAACCAAACTAGACAGCATATTAAAAAGCTGAGACATTGCTTTGCCAACAAAGATCCGTCTAGTCAAGGCTAAGGTTTTTCCATGTCATGTATGGATGTGAAAGATGGACTATAAAGAAAGTTGACAGCCAAAGATTTGATGCTTTTGCACTGTGGTGCTGAAGAAGATGCTTGAAGTTTGCTTAGACTATAAGAGGACCCAACCACTCCATCCTAAAGGAAATCAGGTCTGAATATACATTGGAAAGACTAATATTGAACCTGAAACTCCAATACTTTGGCCACTAGATGTGAAGAGCTGACTCATTTGGAAGTTGCTTTGATTTGCCTGTGAGTGTGGGCGCCCTACCTGGGCACAGGGCCTCAGGGGCCATTGCCACTGAATCATGACCTCCACGCAAGCACATTCCAGCTGTGTGACACTCAGCATGCAGGAGACTGGGAAAGCTATCTTCCTTGGAGGAAGGAAAGTCATACACAGAGTGTGTTTTCAGGCCTCTATTTGCAGCAAGTGTTTTGCTTCTCAGATGTCAGACCTGCAGGCCTGCCCCAAGGACCTCAATTCCAGAGTCAGGGCCATGTGTCTCCCTGCACATTCCGAGCCTTGCAAACACATTCCTGGGTCAGAGAGGTGCTTCCCATGAGGAAGAAGGCTGCGGGAGTGTGTCTGAGGGGGCCAGGTGGCATGCTGGGGTCACCTGGTTGAGGGCACCTTGCACATCCATTGGGCCCCAGGAGAGCAGTTATGGACTCGCCCCTTGCTTGAGATATCCCAAAGCAAGGAGCAATGCTAGCTGTATCAGAAGGAGGAAAACAGCAATGGGATGGATTTTCAAGCAGTTGCTAGGTCACACTGTGTTAGGGTTCCCCAGGAGACATGTGAGAATTTTGGCCCCTAGGCCCGGTATCTAGGGGTGTGCACAGGGTGTTTTCCCCACAGGATCCAAAATGTTCCAGACAGACCTAGGCTCAATAGCTGTTGCTAGGCTGCACCGCTTTAGGCACACCGAGAGAAGCAGGCACACTGTGGCCCCGAGGTCCGGTATGCAGGTTCACATATGGGGTGTGTCCCCGTAGGAGCCAAGAATTTTCCTGACAGTCCTAGGCTCCCTAGAGCACTCAGGTCTGCTCAGAGGACCGAAGTTCCAGAGGCAGGGTCGTGTATCTCCCCTTCCCTTTGTGATCCTTGCAAAGACATTCCAAGCTGACAGTGGTACTACCCATGAAGAAGCAAGCAGTGGGAGTATATTTGACATGACTGGGTGCCTTGATGGGCTCAGCTCCTCAAGGGGGCCTTTCCTCTCAAAGTAGGCCCCATGTCCGCTTGAGGACGGGGTTGGGCCCTCTTCCCTCCACACTGCCAAAGGGTGGAACAAAGCTAGGTGTCAGAGGTAAGAAAGGAGCAATTGGATGGATTTTCAAGCTCTCACTAGGCTGTACTGCTTCAAGGCCCACTCGAGCAAAACAGGCGCCCTGTGGCCCCTAGGTCGGGTATGCAGGTTCACACACAGCGTGTGTTCCCGTCAAAGCCAAGAATTTTCTGACAGACCTAGGCTCACTAGAATTGTCCTACAGAGCAAAGGGGATGGAAGAGATGTGTGGAGGTGGGTCTGCCTTCCCCTGTGAGTGTGGGGCTACTCCCTATGGCCCCAAGTTGAGGGATAACTGCAACTAAGAAAGGAACTCCAAGAAGGAACTCCAAGAAGCGCTTTTCCAGGAGGCTGGGACAGGGAGTCCGCAGGATGCAGGGAAAGGGAGCCTTCTTCAGGGAAGAAGAGGCAGCCACTCAGGGTGTGTTTGCAAGCCTCTTTGGAAGGCACAGTTTCGCTGATACAATTGAATTCCAGTTCTGCTCAGAGGACTGAAATTACAGAGGCAGGGCCATGTATCTCCCCTTCCCTTTTCAATCCTTGCAAAGACATTCCTAGCTGATAGTGATACTGCCCATGAGGAAGTAAGCAGCTGGAGTGTGTTTGACATGACTGGGTGCCTTCCTGGGCTCAGCTCCTCAAGGGGACTTTCTACTCAAAGTAGGCCCATTGCCTACTTGGGGAGAGGGTATGGAAGGTTTGCTTCCAAATGGCGAAAAGGTGGAGCAAATCTAGCTTTGTCAGAGGTACATAAAGTGCAATTTAATGGATTTTCAAGCTGTTGCCAGGCAACACCGCTTCAGGGTCCCCTCTCCCAGAAGAAAACAGGCGCCCTGTGGCCCCTAGGTCTGGTATGCAGATTGACACACAGGATGTGTCCCCACAGGAGCCAAGAGTTTTCCTACCAGGCCTAGGCTTACTAGAGCTCTACTATAGAGCAAAGGGGATGGAACAGAAGTGTGGATGTGACTTTGCCTTTACCTTTGACTGTGAGGCCCCTCCATAAGGTCCCAGGCGAAATTGCCCTCGCCCTTGCCCTAACCCTAACCCCAACACGACACCCTAACCCTAACCAACACCGTAACCCTATCCCAGAACCTAACACCAACCCGACCCCCTAACCCTAACCTGACACACTAACCCTAACGCATCATCCCAACCCTAACCTGACACCTTCACCCCTCAGCCCTCACCCTCACCCACACCCCTAACTTCTAACCCCTAAGCCACAATGTAACCCACACCCTAATCCACACCCTTAACCTAACCCACACCCTCCCCCCCACCCTACTCACACCCTCAACCCTAGACTTAACCTGCATCATCTTCAATTTCAGCACTTCTCATGCATCACAAAAGACAAGGGAGTCATATTTCAAACGTGAATCCAAGACCCATTAACCACATAACAGGAATATAAACACTGTGAACACATCATTTAAATCACTTGCACCACCAAATACCTCTCCACCACATATCATATCAATAACAGAGGAACTCATGTATGCCATACATATTGTAACATAGCAATCTAATACCCAACAGTAATCTGGGTAATTATATACACAAGATATATTTAAACCAAAAATATTTAAACAAATTCCAGTTTTTACGATGGTTTTAATCCTCGCAAAAGTAGGATTAACAGCATGTTTTTCCACTAGGATCCAAAGCATTGAGCAAAATTGCCGAGGTCCAGCCCCAGCAGGACCAGGAATACCCAAGGGAAGAGTGGCGTCAGCGAGGAAGAAGACAGACAGAAGACACACAGATGTTGCATAGAAGAGGTAGCTTTTTTTTTTAATTTTTAGGATAGCTCAGTTTTTTTTTTTTTTTTAATTTTATTTTATTAGTTGGAGGCCAATTACTTCACAACATTTCAGTGGGTTTTATCATACATTGACACGAATCAGCCATAGAGTTACACGTATTCCCCATCCCGATCCCCCCTCCCACCTCCCTCTCCACCCGACTCCTCTGGGTCCTCCCAGTGCACCAGGCCCGAGCACTCGTCTCATGCATCTCACCTGGGCTAGTGATCTCTTTCACCATAGATAAAATACATGCTGTTCTTTTGAAACATCCCACCCTCACCTTCTCCCACAGAGTCCAAAAGTCTGTTCTGTACTTCTGTGTCTCTTTTTCTGTTTTGCATATAGGGTTATCATTACCATCTTTCTAAATTCCATATATATGTGTTAGTATGCTGTAATGTTCTTTATTTTTCTGGCTTACTTCACTCTGAATAATGGGCTCCAGTTTCATCCATCTCATTAGAACTGATTCAAATGAATTCTTTTTAATGGCTGAGTAATATTCCATGGTGTATATGTACAACAGCTTCCTTATCCATTCATCTGCTGATGGGCATCTAGGCTGCTTCCATGTCCTGGCTATTATAAACAGTGCTGCGATGAACAATGGGGTGCACGTGTCTCTTTCAGATCTGGTTTCCGTGGTGTGTATGCCCAGAAGTGGTATTGCTGGGTCAAATGGCAGTTCTATTTCCAGTTTTTTAAGAAATCTCCACACTGTTTTCCATAGTGGCTGTACTAGTTTGCATTCCCACCAACAGTGGAAGAGGGTTCCCTTTTCTCCACACCCACTCCAGCATTTATTGCTTGTAGACTTTTGGATAGCAGCCATCCTGACTGGTGTGTAATGGTACCTCATTGTGGTTTTGATTTGCATTTCTCTAACAATGAGTGATGTTGAGCATCTTTTCATGTGTTTGTTAGCCATCTGTATGTCTTCTTTGGAGAAATGTCTGTTTAGTTCTTTGGCCCATTTTTTGATTGGGTCATTTATTTTTCTGGAATTGAGCTTCAGGAGTTTCTTGTATATTTTTGAGATTAATCCTTTGTCTGTTTCTTCAGTTGCTATTATTTTCTCCCAATCTGAGGGCTGTCTTTTCACCTTACTTATAGTTTCCTTTGTAGTGCAGAAGCTTTTAAGTTTCATTAGGTCTCATTTGTTTATTTTTGCTTTTATTTCCAATATTCTGGGAGGTGGGTCATAGAGGACCCTGCTGTGATTCATGTCGGAGAGTGTTTTGCCTAAGTTCTCCTCTAGGAGTTTTATAGTTTCTGGTCTTACATTTAGATCTTTAATCCATTTTGAGTTTATTTTTGTGTGTGGTGTTAGAAAGTGTTCTAGTTTCATTCTTTTACAGGTGGTTGACCAGTTTTCCCAGCACCACTTGTTAAAGCAGTTGTCTTTTTTCCATTGTATATCCTTGCCTCCTTTGTCAAAGATAAGGTGTTCATAGGTTCGTGGATTTATCTCTAGGCTTTCTATTCTGTTCCATTGATCTATATTTCTGTCTTTGTGCCAGTACCATACTGTCTTGATGACTGTGGCTTTGTAGTAGAGACTGAAGTCAGACAGGTTGATTCCTCCAGTTCCATTCTTCTTTCTCAAGATTACTTTGGCTATTCGTGGTTTTCTGTATTTCCATACAAATTGTGAAATTATTTGTTCTAGTTCTGTGAAAAATACCGTTGGTAGTTTGATAGGGATTGCATTGAATCTATAGATTGCTTTGGGTAGAATAGCCATTTTGACAATATTGATTCTTCCAATCCATGAACACGGTATGTTTCTCCATCTGTTTGTGTCCTCTTTGATTTCTTTCATCAGTGTTTTATAGTTTTCTATGTACAGGTCTTTTGTTTCTTTAGGTAGATATACTCCTAAGTATTTTATTCTTTTTGTTGCAATGGAGAATGGTATTGTTTCCTTAATTTCTCTTTCTGTTTTTTCATTGTTAGTATATAGGAATGCAAGGGATTTCTGTGTGTTAATTTTATATCCTGCAACTTTACTATATTCATTGGTTAGCTCTAGCAATTTTCTGGAAGAGTATTTAGGGTTTTCCATGTAGAGGATCATGTCAACTGCAAACAACGAGAGTTTCACTTCTTCTTTTCCTATCTGGATTCCTTTTACTTCTTTTTCTGCTCTGATTGCTGTGGCCAAAACTTCCAAGACTATGTTGAATAATAGTGGTGAGAGTGGGCACCCTTGTCTTGTTCCTGATTTCAGGGGAAATGCTTTCAATTTTTCACCATTGAGGGTGATGCTTGCTGTGGGTTTGTCATATATAGCTTTTATTATGTTGAGGTATGTTCCCTCTATTCCTGCTTTCTGGAGAGTTTTAATCATAAATGAGTGTTGAATTTTGTCAAAGGCTTTCTCTGCATCTATTGAGATAATCATATGGTTTTTATCTTTCAATTTGTTAATGTGGTGTATTACATTGATTGATTTGCAGATATTGAAGAATCCTTGCATTCCTGGGATAAAGCCCACTTGGTCATGGTGTATGATTTTTTTAAGATGTTGTTGGATTCCATTTGCTAGAATTTTGCTAAGGATTTTTGCATCTATGTTCATCAGTGATATTGGCCTGTAGTTTTCTTTTTTTGTGGCATCTTTGTGTGGTTTTGGAATTAGGGTGATGGTGGCCTCATAGAATGAGTTTGGAAGTTTACCTTCTTCTGCAATTTTCTGGAAGAGTTTGAGTAAGATAGGTGTTAGCTCTTCTCTAAATTTTTGGTAGAATTCAGCTGTGAAGCCATCTGGTACTGGGCTTTTGTTTCCTGGAAGATTTTTGATTACAGTTTCGATTTCCTTGCTTGTGATGGGTCTGTTAAGATCTTCTATTTCTTCCTGGTTCAGTTTTGGAAAGTTATACTTTTCTAAAATTTGTCCATTTCATCCAAGTTGTCAATTTTATTGGCATAGAGCTGCTGGTAGTAGTCTCTTATAATCCTTTGTATTTCAGTGTTGTCTGTTGTGATCTCACCCTTTTCATTTCTTATTTTGTTAATTTGGTTCTTCTCTCTTTGTTTCTTAATGAGTCTTGCTAATGGTTTGTCAATTTTGTTTATTTTTTCAAAAAACCAGCTTTTAGCTTTGTTGATTTTTGCTATGGTCTCTTTAGTTTCTTTTGCATTTATTTCTGCCCTAATTTTTAAGATTTCTTTTCTTCTGCTAACCCTGGGGTTTTTCATTTCTTCCTTCTCTAATTGCTTTAGGTGTAGAGTTAGGTTATTTATTTGGCTTTTTTCTTGTTTCTTGATGTAAGCCTGTAATGCTATGAACCTTCCCCTTAGCACTGCTTTTACAGTGTCCCATAGGTTTTGGGTTGTTGTGTTTTCATTTTCATTCATTTCTATACATATTTTGATTTCTTTTTTGATTTCTTCTATGATTTTTTGGTTATTCAGAAGCGTGTTATTTAGCCTCCATATATTTGAATTTTTAACAATTTTTTTCCTGTAATTGAGATCTAATCTTACTGCACTGTGGTCAGAAAAGATGACTGGGATGATTTCAATTTTTCTGAATTTTCCAAGACCAGATTTATGGCCCAGGATGTGATCTATTCTGGAGAATGTTCCGTGTGGACTTGAGAAAAAGGTGAAGTTGATTGTTTTGGGGTGAAATGTCCTATAGATATCAATTAGGTCTAGCTGGTCCATTGTATCATTTAAGGTTTGTGTTTCCTTTTTGATTTTCTGTTTAGTTGATCTATCCATAGTTGTGAGTGGGGTATTAAAGTCTCCACTATTATTGTGTTACTATTCATTTCCTCTTTCATACTCATTAGCTTTTGCTGTACATATTGCGGTGCTCCTATGTTGGGTGCATATATATTTATAATTGTTATATCTTCTTCTTGGATTGATCGTTTGATCATTATGTAGTGTCCTTCTTTGTCTCTTTTCACATCCTTTATTTGAAAGTCTATTTTATCTGATATGAGTATTGTGACTCCTGCTTTCTTTTGGTCTCCATTTGCGTGAAATATTTTTTTCCAGCCCTTCACTTTTAGTCTGTATGTGTCTCTGGTTTTGAGGTGGGTCTCTTGTAGACAGCATATATAAGGGTCTTGTTTTTGTATCCATTCAGCCAATCTTTGTCTTTCGGTTGGGGCATTCAACCCATTTACATTTAAGGTAATTATTGATAGGTGTGGTCCCGTTGCCATTTACTTTGTTGTTTTGGGTTCATGTTTATACAACATTTCTGCATTTCCTGTCTAGAGAAGGTCCTTTAGCATTTGTTGAAGAGCTGGTTTGGTGGTGCTGAATTCTCTCAGCTTTTGCTTGTCTGTAAAGCTTTTGATTTCTCCTTCATATCTGAATGAGATCCTTGCTGGGTACAGTAATCTAGGTTGTAGATTATTTTCTTTCATTACTTTCATTATGTCCTGCCATTCCCTTCTGGCCTGGAAGGTTTCTATTGGTAGATCAGCTGTTATCCTTATGGGAATTCCTTTGTGTGTTATTTGTTGTTTCTCCCTTGCTGCTTTTAGTATTTGTTCTTTGTGTTTGATCTTTGTTAATTTGATTAATATGTGTCTTGGAGTGTTTCGCCTTGGGTTTATCCTGTTTGGCACTCTCTGGGTTTCTTGGACTTGGGTGGCTATTTCCTTCCCCATTTTAGGGAAGTTTTCAGCTATTATCTCCTCGAGTATTTTCTCATGGCCTTTCTTTTTGTCTTCTTCTTCTGGGACTCCTATGATTCGAATGTTGGGGCGTTTCACATTGTCCCAGAGGTCCCTGAGGTTGTCCTCATTTCTTTTGATCATTTTTTCTTTTTTCCTCTCTGCTTCATTTATTTCCACTATTCTATTGTCTACCTCACTTATCCTATCTTCTGTCTCCGTTATTCTACTCTTGGTTCGCTCCAAAGTATTTTTGATCTCATTCATTGCATTATTCATTTTTAATTGACTCTCTTTTATTTCTTCGAGGTCTTTGTTAAGCATTTCTTGCATCTTTTCAATCTTTGTCTCCAGGCTATTTATCTGTAACTCCATTTAGTTTTCAAGATTTGGATCATTTTTATTATCATTATTCTAAATTGTTTTTCAGATAGATTCCCTATCTCCTCCTCTTTTGTTTGACTTGGTGGGCACTTGTCATATTCCTTTACCTGTTGCGTATTGCACTGTTCTTGCACTAGTGCACATGGCAAGTATTAGGTTCGGTTTCTAAGTGAGAAACTAACGGTTACATTCACAGCTGGCCACTGAGGTACTTAATGGGAGAGGCGAACCCAGCTCTGCCAAGAAGTAGCCAACATGAAATCAGCTATTGTCATTGTAGCCAAGTTCCTTGAATTTGTAGTGTTATTTGCTGTGTTCTTCAAGAAGATGCCTTCGCCCTGCCAGTAAGACATATTTCCATAACACATAGCCATGCACTCAATCGATGTGCATCCTCCAGTAAAGCCCAGCCCCGATGTCTTAGAGGTGCCTCTCTGCCCATTGTCATAAGCCAGTCTAATTTTGTCTGAGACCATGAAAACTCAATGTCTTTATTACGCTTGTGCTTCAGACGGGAGGTCTGAGAAGGCACTTCTGAAGGTTTATTCCTACCAGTCATTGTCATTTTTATCGAGTCTTTAGGTTTTTTTTGTTGCTGTTGTTTTATTTATTAGTTCTACCAGTTTCTTGCTACCAACCCGTCTCCCTCCACCCTCGTGCACACACGATCAGTCATGGAATCCCGTGGACTTCAGCCCGCCAGACTCCTCTGTCCATGGATTTTTCCAGGCAAGAATACTGGAGTGGGTTGCCATTTCCTTCTCCATGTATGGAGTCTTTAAAGATTCCGTCACTGAGGTTTTGCTTCTCCACTTGTACAGGCCCTTTCTCCCTAAGTGCAGTAGAAGTCATCCCCACATCCAAACATGTCTGTCTTCCGACCTCTGCAGAATGTTTTGCCTGAGCTCACCACAGGGTCAGGATATTCTAGAAAGCGTTCTGATTGCAGTCTCCTCAGGAGGTTACAAGTGTTTCAAACCTCAGGATTTTACAAAGCACTTTTTACAACCTCAGCTGAAAGGGAAGTCAACACTCAGTGAAAGTCACAGGCTTCCATGGCCTGGACTTGATTATGGGTTGTGCTTTCATAATCATCGTGTTTCATATACCAACTAAGATGTCACTGAGAATTTTTTTTTCTCATCTTTCTATCTTTCATGTTTATTTACATATATTATATGTTTTCCTATATACCTTCCGTTAGGGATGAGGGTCTTATGTCAGTAGAACTTACAGCAAGTGACTTCCAGTTAGCTGGGTTAGGACACGAAAAAGAATGACCAGCTGCTGGATTCTTAAGATTATGTACGGAAACATTATTCGTTTTCCTGTGTGCAGTCATCCAATACTAATTTTGTGAAGTAGTCATTCAGAAAAATCACAAAACCGCCTAACTACTAGGCGGTATCCCATGAAAGTACTGACCAGGCCGGGCCCTACTCAGTTTCCCAGATCAGAGGAGATAGAGCACGTTCAGGGTGCTATGGCCTTAGACCGAGGCGGCTGTCAGGTGCCCCAAGAGTTCCGCGTTGCGCCTCCCTTGCGTTCTGACCTGCCCTTTGGGCCTGGGGCCACAGCTCTCGAGCTGGCGCACGCTGCACTTGAGCCGCACGACCCGCGACTGGACTCCGACCAACCAGGGCCGGCAGCTCGGGGGCCAGCGGAGGGCGCCACGGCCCCGCACACCGCCAGCCCCGGCCAGCACCCGTCTGGCCCGGCCGGGGCCTGGCGTGCCTGTGGGACCTGGTGTGGGGGGAGGTGGGGTGGGTAGAGCAGCGAGGACGTCTCGGTGCCCCCTCACTCCCTGCCCCCCACCATCCCGTTCGCTGCTCAGGGTGACGTGGCTCCGGACGAGCGGGGCTTCGGCCCGGGGCCGCGGTCCCCGGAGCCTCCTGCGGGCTTAGAGGCAGCCCAGCCGGGGCCCCAGGCGCACATCCTGCCCGCTGCGCAAACCCCCTGGAGTGCCTCAGCCCCGCCTTTTCGCCCTACCAAGACCCGCCCTGCCCCCACTCTGCCGGCGCAGCAAAAGTCTTTCCTGAGAGAGCAGAGGAGCGAAAGCCAGGCACACGGACAGGCACTCGCACGCACCCACGCCAGGTGAGACAGAGGCAGAAAGAGACGAGGTTTCAGAGAGAGACTCGAAGACAGTTTGTGGGCAGGGGGGGACTCGGGCAGGATGCCGGGCAGCTGCAGAGGCCACCCGGCCCTGAGCAGCGAATGCGATGGGGGAAGGGGGAAGCCGCTGAGTAGGAGCGGGCCTGGAGAGGCCCAGGGTGCGAGGGCACCTGAGATCTCCTTGCTCCGTGCCCTGTCCCAGTCCTCCCTACCCCCTGCACGCTCACCACGCCTGTGCGCTCTGACACTAGCTTCTCCGGAGTTTGGTCACCTGAATTTCTATCCTTGTGCTCAAATAAGTGACGACAGTGTATTGAACAGCTAGGTCATTTCCAAATAAATTAAGCTTAGTGTTTCACAGGACACCCGGACATGAATGCAGAGACCAGCACGGATGCATGGACACCAACCTTGGTAACTGGACAACCAATGGGAAATTACTGTCTGACTCAGGAGAGAGAAAGAAACCCAAACAGATGGAATGAAATGAACAGAAACACAAACTTTGCAACTCACACCCTAATATAATTACAAAAAAAAAAAAAAATCAATATAACCATTTTAGAAAAACAATAGACCTCTCCATGACCTTTGGTCGGGTGAGGAGTTCTAGCACAGGACAAAAAAAGCCACCTTTTCCAAACCGGGAATATGTTAGTTCACACATTGACTTTTACATTGAAATGTGTAACAAATAAACTTAAAATCATTGACTCACTACATAAGCATGGAAGTATTTTAAACATAAAATATGTTCTATAGTATTCAGGAAGCATTTGGCACATGTCTCACTGTATGAGACCCAAAACTGGAATTTAGTTGAAGAGTCAGGATAGTCTAAAAATGAATCCCTAACTAAAAGGAATACACAGGATTATTGTAGATAAAAAAGGTAAAAGAATAGAAACTAGAAATCAGTCAATAAATGTTTGAGGGGTTAGCTTATAGTGACTAGCCTCTGCGTGACTTTTTAAATTTTTTATGTTTGCATCTTCCAAATTTTCCATGGTGAGAATAATACTTTCATATCAGCTTGGAAATCAGTCTCACACTAAAGAGAGTAAGACTGGAATAAGAAATAAGAAATGATTGGTGGAAAAAAAAATGCTTGAACTAAAGGTGGTACTGATGAACTTATTTGCAGGGCAGCCAATGAGTCACAGATGTAGAGAACAGACTTATGGACATGGGCAGGGGGGAGGAAGGAGAGGGTGAGATGAATGCAGAGTAACATGAAAATATATTACCATATGTAAAAACAGATGCCAATGAAATTTGATGTATGACTCAGGGGACTAAAACTGGGGCTCTACAACAAGCTAGGGGTGGAATGCGGAGGGAAATGGGAGAAAGGTTCAGGAGGGAGGAGACATATGTATACCTGTGGCTCATTCATGCTGATGTTTGGCAACAAAATTCTGTAAAGCAACTATCTTTCAATTGAAAGAAAAAGTCATGTTTGAACTTACCAAACAAGGTCTTGTGTATTTCTAGCATGGCCTTCTCTTTCGTGCTGCCACCCTTAACTCATTCTTCCATATCATTAAACAGACTAGTCAAGTTTTTGCCAAAAATATCTTGAGCTCCTGCATTATGCTGATCCACTGCCTTCTCACGATCCAGTTTAGAATGAAGACCAAAGAAACCTTTTGTCGTGTCTTCAAGTATTTGAGGCCACACTATGTGACTTTTAAAAATAAATGTGGATATGACGGATATGACCAAAGCATTCTAATGACAATATCTGTGCTTCATTAAAGACTTCTGCAGAGAACTAGTAAATTTTATATATAGTATCAGAAGAATTTTTTAAATGCATGCCAACGATTATTTCTCCTTCGCTAGCCATCTGGACAAGGAAAACTGAGTTTACCAAACAACGTCCATAGTTATGCTCCCTCACCGATTTTTACCCAATATGTGTTACTCAGGCAGGAGACCCTGGTTCAGTTCCTGGGTAAGGAAGAACCGCTGGAGAAGGGATAGGCTACCCACTCCAGTATTAGTGGGCTTTCCTTGTGGCTCAGTTGTTAAAGAATCATTCCTCTTTCACAAGACTAGCTCACCTCCTCTCAAAGCAAATACAGGATGGTAATAACTATGCAGGACAAAGCTGATTCCGTATATTTATAGTACTCACTCATGAGCTTGACAGAGGTCCTAGATCTGTTACCACATTTCTTTTTCTAAGTAATATCCGCATGTGCAGTTGAAAGTGGCTCAGTTCGTGTCTGACTCTTTGCGGCCCCAAGGACTATAGAGTCCGTGGAATTCTCTAGGCCAGAATACTGGAGTGGGTAGCCTATCCCTTCTCCAGGAGATCTTCCCGACCCAGGACTGAAAGCGGGGTCTCCTGCGTTGCAGGCAGGTTCTTTACCAACTGAGCTAGTAGGGCTTCCCTGGTCGCTCAGTTGCTAAAGAATATCTGCATAACTGTCTATCGATTTGGCATTAGCAATCTGTCTGTGAGCAGGGCCGGTCATAAGCAGCTTCTGTGAGAAATCAGAAGCATGTCTGTCTGACTTGCTTCTCCACGGAGCTTTCACTGTTCTTGCGCTAGTACACATGGCAAGTATTAGGTTCGGTTTCTAAGTGAGAAACTAATGGCTACATTCACAGCTGGCCACTGAGGTACTTAATGGGAGAGGCGAACTCAGCTCTGCCAAGCAGTAGCCAACATGAAATCAGCTATTGTCATTGTAGAAAAGTGCCTTGAATTTGTAGTGTTATTTGCTGTGTTCTTCAAGAAGATGCCTTCACCCTGCCAGTAAGACATATTTCCATAACACATAGCCATGCACTCAATCGATGTGCATCCTCCAGTAAAGCCCAGCCCCGATGTCTTAGAGGATCCTCTCTGCCCATTGTCATAAGCCAGTCTAATTTTGTGTGAGACCGTGAAAACTCAGTGTCTTTATTACGCTTGTGCTTCTGACGAGAGGTCTGAGAAGGCACTTCTGAATGTTTATTCCTACCAGTCGTTGTCATATTTATCGAGTCTTTATTTTATATTTTTTCTTATTTTTTACTTCTACCAGTCTCTTGCTACCAACCCGTCTCCCTCCACCCTCGTGCACACACGATCAGTCATGGAATCCCGTGGACTTCAGCCCACCAGACTCTTCTGTCCATGGATTTTTCCAGGCAAGAATACTGGAGTGGGTTGCCATTTCCTTCTCCATGTGAGGAGTCCTTAAAGATTCCATCACTGAAGTGTTGCTTCACCACATGTACAGGCCCTTCCTCCCTAAGTGCAGTAGAAATCATCCCCACTTCCCAACATGTCTGTCTTCCGTCCTCTGGAGTATATATTGCTTGAGCTCACCACAGCGTCACGATATTCTGGAAACACTTCTGATTGCAGTCTCTTCGGGAGGTTACAAGTGCTTCAAACCTCAGAATTTTACAAAGCACTTTTTACGACCTCAGCTGAAAGGGAAGTCAACACTCAGTGACAGTCACAGGCTTCCATGGCCTGGACTTGATTATGGGCTGTGCTTTCATAATCATCGTGTTTCGGATACAAACTAAGATGTCACTGAGAAATTTTTTTTTTCTCATCATTGTATCTTTCATGTTTATTTAGATATATTATGGGTTTTCCTATATATCTTCCCTTAGGGATGAGGGTCTTAAGTCAGTAGAACTTACTACAACTGATTTCCAGTTAGCTGTGTTAGGACAGGAAAAAGAATGACCAGCTGCTGGTTTCTTAAGATTATGTATGAAAATATGATTCGTTTTACTGTGTGAAGTCATCCAATTCTAACTTTCTGAAGTAGGCATTCAGAAAAATCAAAAAAAATCGCCTGACTACTAGGCGGTCTCCCATCCAAGTACTGACCAGGCCCGACCCTTCTCAGTTTCCCAGATCACAGGAGAGAGGGCACGTTCAGGGTGGTATGGCCTTAGACCGAGGTGGCTGCCAGGCGCTCCAGGAGCACCGCTTGCGCCTCCCTTGCGGTCTGACCTGCTGGTCGGGCCTGGGGCTGCAGTTCTCGAGCGGGCGCGCGCTGCACTTGAGCCGCACGAACCGCGACTGGACTCCGGCCGGCCAGAGCCTGCAGCTCGGCGGCCAGCGGAGGGCGCCCCCGCTCCACACACCGCGAGCCCAGGCCAGCACCCGTCTGGCCCGGCCGGCCGGGGCCTGGCGTGCCTGCCGAACCTGGGGTGGGGGGAGGGGGGGTGGGCAGAGCAGTGAGGACATCTCGGTGCCCGCTCACCCCCTGTCACCCACCATTCCGTTCGCTGCTCAGGGTCAGGTGGCTCCAGACGAGCGGGGCTTTGGCCCGGGTCCACGGTCCCCGGAGCCTCCTGTGGCTTAGGGCCAGCCCAGCCGGGGCCCCAGGCGCCCGTCTTGCCGGCTGCACAAACCCCCGGGAGCGCCTCAGCCCTGTCTTTTCCTTCTACCGAGGCCCGCCCTGCCCCCACACCCCGGGCCCAGCACAGGACCTTCCTGGGAGAGCAGACGAGCGACAGCCAGGGACACGGACAGGCCCTCGCACACACCCACGCCAGGTGAGACAGAGGCAGAAAGAGTCGAGGGTTCAGAGAGAGACTGGAAGACAGCGTGTGGGCAGGGGGGGCCTCAGGCAGGATGCAGGGCAACTGCAGAGACCACCCGGCCCTGAGCAGCCAAAGCGATGGGGGCGGGGGGAGGCCACTGAGCAGCGGCCGACATGGAGAGGCCCATTGTGGGAGGACACCTGAGACCTCCGCGCTCGGCGCACCGCCCCCTCCCCCCAACCCCCTGCACGCATGCCACGCCAGGGCGCTCTGACACTAGCTTCTCTGGAGTTTTGTCACTTGAATTTCTCTCCCTCTGCTCAACTGAGTGATGACATTGTATTGAACAGCTAGGTCATTTCCAAATAAATTAAGTTTAGTGTTTCACAGGACACCCGGACATGTATGGAGAGACCAGCACGGATGCATGGACACCAACCTTGGTAACTGGACAACCAATGGGAAATTACTGTCTGACTCAGGAGAGAGAAAGAAACCCGAACAGATGGAATGAAATGAACAGAAACACAAGCTTTGCAACTCACACCCTAATTCAATTACCAGAAAATAAACAACACTATAACAATTTTAGAAAAACAATAGACCTTCCCATGACCTTTGGTCGGGTAAGGAGTTCAAATACACACCAAAAAAAAGCCAACTTTTCCAAGTCGTGAATATGTTAGTTCACACATTGACTTTTACATTGAAATGTGTAACAAGTAAACTTAAAATCATTGACTCACTACATAAGCATGGAAGTATTTTAAACATAAAATATGTTCTAGAGTATTCAAGAAGCACTTGGCACATCTCTAAGTGTATCAGACCCAAAACTGGAACGAAGTGGAAGAGTCAGGATAGTCTCAAAATGAATCCCTAACTAAAAGGAACACACAGGATTACTGTAGATAAAAAAGGTTAAAGAAGAGAAGCTAGAAATCAGTCAATAAATGTCTTAGGTGTTAGCTTAGTGTGACTAGCCTCTGCGTGACTCTTTAAATTTTTCATGTTGCAGCTTCCAAATTTTCCATGGTGAGAATAATACTTTCGCCTCCAAACCAGAGTGACTTGGGACACAAAGGTAGAAGACGATAATTCTCTTTGCCTATGTCTGAATATTTACAGTCAGAGGTAGAAAAGGAGGAGTCTGTCCCTTGTCTAGATGATGTCAATCCCCAGGTGTGGGATGTCTCCAGCCCTGGTTTAGCCATAAATGTTCCACCAGTAAAGATTTCTCTGAAACCAAATGCTCCCTAGCCCTGGAAAAGACAATATCCCTTTAAACCAGAAGCTCTTGCGCGTCTTAGACCATTAGTTATCAAATACCGAGATACTGGAACTCGAATCAGCTGTGAGTCCCCCTGCAACACCCCAATATTGCCCGTTCAAAAACCAGATGGATCTTACCGATTCGTCCAGGATCTAAGAGCTGTTAATGAAGCTGTGGTTCCCATCCACCCCATAGTCCCAAACCCATATACCCTCCTATCCCAAGTCCCAGGAAATGCCAAGTACTTCTCAGTTTTGGATCTTCAAGGTGCTTTCTTTTGCATTCCTCTCCATCCTGAATCCCAAAATCTCTTTGATTTTGAGTGGCGGGACTTGGAAACAAGAGAGACCATACAACTCTCGACTGGACTCGACTACCCCAAGGGTTTAGGGACAGCCCTCATATCTTCGGGACTTCCTCGGGGAGAGAACTAAGGGAATTAACTTTAACAAACAGTAGTCTAATACAGTATGTGGATGACTTGCTCATAGCTAGGCCAGATTTTACCAGCTCTCAAATGGACACTATTTAAAATGCTAACTTTCCTGTATGAAAAGGGTTATCGAGTATCCCCCAAGTAGGCTCAGATTAGCTTAACCCAAGTAAAATACCTTGGATTTATAATTACGGAGAGAAAAAGCATGCCTGACCCCGAGGGGAGATCCCTCATCTTAAATACCCCATACCCCCAAACAAAACAACAGCTTAGGGGATTTTTAGGAAGGACCGGGTTTTGCAGGATCTGGATTCCTAATTATGGCAATCTGGCCAGACCCCCATATGAAAATTTAAGGGGGAAAGAGGAAGAGCCACTCGACTGGCATGAGACCTGCAAGGTGGCCTTTAATGCCCTAAAAGAGTCCATCACTACAGCCCCAGCTTTAGGCCTCCCCAACCTGGAGAAGCCTTTTAGACTCTATATTTCTGGAAGGACAGGAACTGCTCTTGGGGTGTTAGGGCAGATGATGGGGCCCGTATTACAACCTGTGGCTTATCTCTCAAAATAACTAGATGAGGTGGCCAGAGGGTGGTCCACTTGCCTCCGGGCAGTAGCAGCCACCACACTTATGGTTAAGGAGGCATCTAAGCTGACCCTGGGTCAGCCCACCACAGTGTATACGCCTCACCGGGTGCAAGCAGTCTTGGAAACGAAAGGGGACAGGTGGATGACAGGGGGAAGGATCACCCAATACCAAGCCCTCCTCCTTGACACTCCAGAAATAAAGTTGAGGGTCTGCCAGACTTTAAATCCAGCAACCTTACTGCCAGATCCCCCTACCTCCCCTCTGGATCACCAATGCATACAAAACACAGACGAGTTATACTCTTCTCGCCGGGACCTATCAGAGACACCTTTATCTGACCCACAGGAACACTGGCACACAGAGGGCAGCAGTTTTGTAGAAAAGGGAGAGAGGAAAGCAGGATATGCTGTAGCGAGCCTGGAAGAAACTAAGGAAAGTGGGTCTCTTCCCCCAGACACCTCAGCCCAGAAAGCTGAACTTTTTGCCCTGACAAGAGCTTTGGAGTTAGGAGAAGGAAAGAGGATTAATGTGTGTATGGACTCTAAGTATGCTTTCCTCATTCTGCATTCCCGTGCGGCAATTTGGAAAGAAAGAGGGATGCTCAGTGCCCGAAGCTCTGTTATTAAATACAAAGAGCTCATTCTCAGGCTCCTGGAGGCAGTCAAACTTCCTGCAAAATTAGCTGTCATCCACTGCAAGAGTCACCAAAAGGGGCAAGAAAAAGAGGCTCAGGGAAATAGGAAAGCTGATCAAGAGGCAGGACGAGCTGCCGGGGAAGCTACCTCTGCCACTGCTATCTGCCCCCTTTTCCCCAAGGAAACCCTGACTCCAGATTTTACCCCAGGGGGACATTCCCGATATGCTGAGCGGGGCTGGGAGATTGGGTCACATGGGTGGTTTCAGCCTGATCAGGCCCAAATAATACTCCCTGATTCTCAGGTTTAAAACATTACTGACTCCTTACATAAGAGCACCCATTTTGGAAAAGATAATCTAGAAATCTTGCTTAAGCCTATTCTCTCCCATCCGCAGTTAGCTAAGGTTGTTAAACAGGTCACACAAAATTGTGACACCTGTCTAAAAAATAACCCAAAAACCAGATCTCCTCTAATTACACCTGTCCAACATTGGGGATCATACCCAGGAGCGGACTGGCAAGTAGAATTTACAGCCATGCCCAAGATCCAAGGGTTTTCTTACTTGCTAGTTTTTATTGACACATTCACAGGATGGATCGAAGCGTTCCCTACTGAGACAGAGAGAGCTACAGAAGTCTGTAAAGCTCTGCTGAAGGAGATAGTGCCTAGGTTTGGGTTGCCTCGGTCACTTCAGAGTGACAACGGGCCCTCACTTACAGCCACGATACCCCAGAACCTAGCCGCATGCTTAGGCATAAAATACCGGCTCCGCTCATCCTGGAGGCCTCAAGCTTCAGGGAAGGTAGAGAGAGCCAACCAGACTCTTAAAAGGGCTAAGCTATGTCAAGAAAGACATAATAAGTGAACACATATGCTGCCCATAGCCCTCATGAGGCTACGGACATCCCCCAAACGGCCACTATTGTTAAGTCCTTATGAAATGATGTATGGACGACCATTCTTAACTTCTGATTTGTTTTTTGACGAGGATGCCAATACACTCTTAAAACATATAATTGACCTGGGAAGGTTTCCGCAAGAACTCCAACGTTATGGAGAACAAACCACAGGAAGACTTGAAAAATCCCCAGGTAAAGCCAGGGGATCAAGTATCAGTAAAGACCTGGCAAGAAAAAGGGAGTCCAAACCAGCTGTCCGAGAAATGGACAGGGCCATATCAGGTTGTTCTAGTGACTTCAACTGCTGTAAAAGTGAAGGGTCTATCTGCCTGGGTCCACAATTCTAGAATAAAACCCTATGGCCTACAGGAGGGGGAGACAGAAACTGAGACTCCAAAGCCAGAGGACAGCTATTCCTGTGAACCTGTTGAAGATCTCAGGCTCTTGTTCAAGCAGAACCCCATCAATCCTGCCTCAGATAAGTAAAATGCATCATATGATGTTCTTCCTCTTTCTAATCATATCTCCCTGTATGGCTATTGATCTCTCCCTAAACGAGGCATGTTCACTTGCAAACCACACTGCTTCTCAACTGAACCTAATCAGCCCGGGCTGCATCTGCATTAATGACAAAGGTTGGGGGTATGTCCAACCCATCCCAGGGTATCAATATCAAAGGCCCACCCTTCCAGCCGAGCTATGGGCTGTTACTCAGCGCCCCCATGTGGTCGTAATATGGCCTTTTGGGAAAAGGGGGAAAAAAAACTTCATGTCTTGGTACCAGCAACAACTGTCTCTATTTACCCCCTGGATGATATCTGCAATCCCACCTGAGCCCTTATTTTCTCTCATGAGTAACATCCCCCAAGTGACCTTCCCTATCTCTCTAAAAAGCCACTCCCTAACAGGGGTGTCAGTGAGAAATCTAGACGACTCACAATGTGGGGTGACCGTCACTGTTGAAACTGATGGGAAAAACCGGGACAGGCCCTGCAGCTGGGAGACCAGCCGACGCCACCCTCGGCCAGCACGCGCCTGGCCCGGCCCGGGGTGCTTCCCGGACCCCGAGCGGCCTGACGAGGCTGCGGGAGCTCTGGCGGGCGTTGGTAAGGGGGGTGGCTTGAACGGGGAGGACGTCTCGGTGTCCCCCCACCCCCCGCCCCCCACCATCCCGTTCGCTGCTCAGGGTCACGTGGCTCCGGAGGAGCGGGGCGTCGGCCCGGGGCCGCGGTCCCCGAAGCCTCCTGCGGGCTTAGGGGCAGCCCAGCCGGGGCCCCAGGCGCCCATCCTGCCGGCTGTGCAAACCCCCTGGAGCACCTCAGCCCCGCCCTGTCCCCCAACCGACGCCCACCCTGCCCCCACGCCACGGGCCCAGCACAGGACCTTCCTGAGAGAGCGGACGAGCGACAGCCAGGCACACGGACAGGCACTCGCACGCACCCACGCCAGGTGAGACAGAGGCAGAAAGAGACGAGGGTTCAGAGAGACACCGGAAGACAGCGTGTGGGCGGGGGGGGCTCGGGCAGGATGCCGGGCAGCTGCAGAGACCACCCGGCCCTGAGCAGCAAACGCGATGGGGGCGGGGGGAGGCTTCCGAGCAGAGGCAGGCCTGCAGAGGCCCAGGTTGGGAGGGCACCTGAGATATCCGCGGTCCGCGCCCCTCCCACCCCAACCCCCTGAACGCACGCCCCACTCCGACAAAAGTTTCTCCGGAGTTTGATCACCTGAATTTCTATCCTTGTGCTCAACTGAGTGATGACAGTATATTGCACAGCTAGGTCATTTCCAAATAAATTAAGCTTAGTGTTTCACAGGACACCCGGACATGAATGCAGAGACCAGCATGGATGCATGGACACCAACCTTGGTAACTGGACAACCAATGGGAAATTACTGTCTGACTCAGGAGAGAGAAAGAAATCCGAACAGATGGAAAAAATGAACAGAAACACAAACTTTGCAACTCACACCCCAATTCAATTACCGACAAAAACAACAACACTATAACCATTTTAGAAAAACAATAGACCTCTCCATGACCTTTGGTCCGGTGAGGAATTCTTACACACAACAAAAAAAGCCACCTTTTCCAAATCGAGAATATGTTATTTCACACATTGACTTTTATATTGAAATGTGTAACAAATAAACAAAATCATTGACTCACTACATACGCATGGAAGTATTTTAAACATAAAATATGTTCTATAGTATTCAGGAAGCACTTGGCACATCTGTAAGTGTATCAGACCCCAAACTGGAACTTAATGGAAGATTCAGGATAGTCTAAAAATGAATCCCTAACTAAAAGGAATACACAGGATTGCGTAGATCAAAAAGGTTAAAGAAGAGAAACTAGAAACCAGCCAATAAATGTTTTAGGGGTTAGCCTAGAGTGACTAGCTTCTGCCTTACTTTTTAAATTTTTCATGTTTGCATCTTCCAAATTTTCCATGCTGAGAATAATACTTTCATATCAGTTTCGAGATCAGTCTCACACTAAAGACAGTAAGAGTGGAATAAGAAAGAAGAAATGCTTGGGGGGGGGGGGAAGAAATGCTTTAACTAAAGGTGGTACTGATGAAATTATTTGTAGGGCAGCCAAGGAGTCACAGATGTGGAGAACAGACGTATGGACACGGGCAGGTGGGAGGAAGGAGAGGGTGAGATGAATGCAGAGGAACATGGAAACATAGTACCATACGTTAAAAGAGATGCCAATGCAATTTGCTGTATGACTCAGGGGACTCAAACAGGGGCTCTGCAACAAGCTAGAGGGGTGGAATGGGGAGGAGGAGACGGGAGAGAGGTTCAGGAGGGAGGAGACATATGTAAACCTGTGGCTCATTCACGTTGATGTTTGGCAACAAAATTCTGTAAAGCAACTATCCTTCAATTGAAAGAAAAAGTCATGTTTGGACTTACCAAACAAGGTCTTGTGTACTGCTAGCATTGCCTTCTGTTTCGTGCTGCCATCCTTAATTCATTCTTCCATATCATTAAACAGACTAGTCAAGTTTTTGCCAAAAACATCTTGAGCTCCTGCATCATGCTGATCAACTGCCTTCTCTCGATCCAGTATAGAATGGAGACCAAAGAAACCTTTTGTCGTTTCTTCAAGTGATTGAAGCCACTCTATGTGATTTTAAAAAATAAATGTGGATAAGACGGATATGACCAAAGCAATCTAATGACAATATCTGTGCTTCATTAAAGACTTCTGCAGAGAACTAGTAAATTTTTGTATAGTATCAGAAGAATTTTTTAAATCCACACCAACATTTCTTTCGCCTCCGCTAGCCATCTAGACAAGGAAAACTGATTTTACCAATCAATGTCCCTAGTTCTGCTCCCTCACCGATTTTTACCCAATATGTGTCACTCAGGCAGGAGACCCTGGTTCAATTCCTGGGTCAGGAAGATCCGCTGGAGAAGGGATAGGCTACCCACTCCAGTATTAGTGGGCTTCCCTTGTGGCTCAGTTGGTAAAGAATCATTCCTCTGTACCAAGAGTAGCTCAACTCCTCTCAAAGCAAATACAGGACGGTAGTAACTATGCAGGAAAAAGCTGATTCTGTACATTTATACTACTCACTCATGAGCTTGACAGAGGTTCTAGATCTGTTACCACATTTTTTTTTTTTAAGTGATATCCGCATGTGCAGGTGAAAGTGGCTCATTTCGTGCCTGACTCTTTGCGGCTCCAAGGAATACACAGTCCATGGAATTCTCTAGGCCAGAATACTGGAGTGGGTAGCCTATCCCTTCTCCAGGGGATCTTCCCGACCCAGGACTCAAAGTGGGGTCTCCTGCGTTGCAGGCAGATTCTTTAGCAACTGAGCTAGTAGGGCTTCCCTGGTGGCTCAGTTGCCAAAGAATATCTGCATAACTGTCTATGGATTTGGAATTAGCAATCTGTCTGTGAGCAGGGCCGGTCATAAGCAGCTTCTGTGAGAAAACAGAAGCATGTCTGCCTGACTTGCTTCTCTGGGGAGCTTTCACTGTTCTTGCGCTAGTGCACATGGCAAGTTTCTAAGTGAGAAAGTAATGGCTACTATCACAGCTGGCCACTGAGGTACTTAATGGCAGAGGCAATCCCAGCTCTGCCAAGCAGTAGCCATCACGAAATCAGCTATTGTCATTGTAGCCAAGTTCCGTGAAATTGTGGTGTTATTTGCTGTGTTCTTCAAGAAGATGCCTTCGCCCTGCCAGTAAGACATATTTCCATAACAAACAGTCATGCACTCAATCGATGTGCATCCTCCAGTAAAGCCCAGCCCCGATGTCTTAGAGGAGCCTCTCTGCCCATTGTCATAAGCCAGTCTAATTTTGTGTGAGACCGTGAAAACTCAGTGTCTTTATTACGCTTGTGCTTCTGACGGGAGGTCTGAGAAGGCACTTCTGAAGGTTTATTCCTACCAGTCGTTGTCATATTTATCGAGTCTTTATTTTATATTTTTTCTTATTTTTTACTTCTACCAGTTTCTTGCTACCAACCCGTCTCCCTCCACCCTCGTGCACACACGGTCAGTCATGGAATCCCGTGGACTTCAGCCCGCCAGACTCCTCTGCCCATGGATTTTTCCAGGCAAGAATACTGGAGTCGGTTGCCATTTCCTTCTCCATGTATGGAGTCTTTAAAGATTCCATCACTGAGGTGTTGCTTCTCCACTTGTACATGCCCTTCCTCCCTAAGTGCAGTAGAAGTCATCCCCACTTCCCAACATGTCTGTCTTCCGTCCTCTGGAGTATATAATGCTTGAGCTCACCACAGCGTCACGATATTCTAGAAACCCTTCTGATTGCAGTCTCTTCGGGAGGTTACAAGTGCTTCAAACCTCAGAATTTTACAAAGCACTTTTTACGACCTCAGCTGAAAGGGAAGTCAACACTCAGTGACAGTCACAGGCTTCCATGGCCTGGACTTGATTATGGGCTGTGCTTTCATAATCATCGTGTTTCCGATACCAACTAAGATGTCACTGAGAAATTTTTTTCTTTCTCATCATTGTATCTTTCATGTTTACTTAGATATGTTATGGATTTTCCTATATATCTTCCCTTAGGGATGAGGGTCTTAAGTCAGTAGAACTTACTACAACTGATGTCCAGTTAGCTGTTTTAGGACAGGAAAAAGAATGACCAGCTGCTGGATTCTTAAGATTATGTATGAAAATATGATTCGTTTTACTGTGTGAAGTCATCCAATTATAAATTTCTGAAGTAGGCGTTCAGAAAAATGAAAAAAAATCGCCTAAATACTAGGCGGTCTCCCATCCAAATACTGACCAGGCCCGACCCTGCTCAGTTTCCCAGATCACAGGAGAGAGGGCACGTTCAGGGTGGTATGGCCTTAGACCGAGGCGGCTGCCAGGCGCCCCAGGAGCCCCGCGTTGCGCCTCCCTTGCGGTCTGACCTGCCGGTCGGGCCTGGGGCTGCAGTTCTCGAGCGGGCGCGCGCTGCACTTGATCCGCACGACCCGCGACTGGACTCCGGCCGACCAGAGCCTGCAGCTCGGCGGCCAGCGGAAGGCGCCCCCGCTCCGCACACTGCGAGCCCAGGCCAGGACCCGTCTGGCCCGGCCGGCCGGGGCCTGGGGTGCATGCGGAACCTGGGGTGGGGGGAGGAGGGGTGGGCAGAGCAACGAGGACATCTCGGTCCCCCTTCACCCCCTGTCACCTACCATCCCGTTCGCTGCTCAGGGTCAGGTGGCTCCGGACGAGCGGGGCTTCGGCCCGGGTCCGCGGTCACCGGAGCCTCCTGGGGCTTAGGGGCAGCCCAGCCGGGGCCCCAGGCGCCCGTCCTGCCGGCTGCACAAACCCCCTGGAGCGCCTCAGCCCCGTCTTTTCGCCCTACCTAGGCCCGCCCTGCCCCCACGCCACGGGCCCAGCACAGGACCTTCCTGGGAGAGCAGACGAGCGACAGCCAGGGACACGGACAGGCACTCGCACGCACCCACGCCAGGTGAGACAGAGGCAGAAAGAGTCGAGGGTTCAGAGAGAGACTGGAAGACAGCGTGTGGGCAAGGGGGGCCACGGGCAGGATGCCGGGCAACTGCAGAGACCACCCGGCCCTGAGCAGCCAAAGCGATGGGGGCGGGGGGAGGCCACTGAGCAGCGGCGGACCTGGAGAGGCCCAGGGTGGGAGAACAACTGAGACCTCCTCGCTCCGCGCACCGCCCCCTCCCCCCAACCCCCTGCACGCATGCCACGCCGGGGCACTCTGACACAAGCTTCTCTGGAGTTTTGTCACTTGAATTTCTCTCCCTCTGCTCAACTGAGGGATGACAGTGTATTGAACAGCTAGGTCATTTCCAAATAAATTAAGCTTAGTGTTTCACAGGACACCCGGACATGAATGCAGAGACCAGCATGGATGCATGGACACCAACCTTGGTAACTGGACAACCAATGGGAAATTACTGTCTGACTCAGGAGAGAGAAAGAAATCCGAACAGATGGAAAAAATGAACAGAAACACAAACTTTGCAACTCACACCCCAATTCAATTACTGACAAAAACAACAACACTATAACCATTTTAGAAAAACAATAGACCTCTCCATGACCTTTGGTCCGGTGAGGAATTCTTACACACAACAAAAAAAGCCACCTTTTCCAAATCGAGAATATGTTATTTCACACATTGACTTTTATATTGAAATGTGTAACAAATAAACTTAAAATCATTGACTCACTACATATGCATGGAAGTATTTTAAACATAAAATATGTTCTATAGTATTCAGGAAGCACTTGGCACATCTGTAAGTGTATCAGACCCCAAACTGGAACTTAATGGAAGATTCAGGATAGTCTAAAAATGAATCCCTAACTAAAAGGAATACACAGGATTGCGTAGATCAAAAAGGTTAAAGAAGAGAAACTAGAAACCAGCCAATAAATGTTTTAGGGGTTAGCCTAGAGTGACTAGCTTCTGCCTTACTTTTTAAATTTTTCATGTTTGCATCTTCCAAATTTTCCATGCTGAGAATAATACTTTCATATCAGTTTTGAGATCAGTCTCACACTAAAGACAGTAAGAGTGGAATAAGAAAGAAGAAATGCTTGGGGTGGGGGGGGAAGAAATGCTTTAACTAAAGGTGGTACTGATGAAATTATTTGCAGGGCAGCCAAGGAGTCACAGATGTGGAGAACAGACGTATGGACACGGGCAGGTGGGAGGAAGGAGAGGGTGAGATGAATGCAGAGGAACATGGAAACATAGTACCATACGTTAAAAGAGATGCCAATGCAATTTGCTGTATGACTCAGGGGACTCAAACAGGGGCTCTGCAACAAGCTAGAGGGGTGGAATGGGGAGGAGGAGACGGGAGAGAGGTTCAGGAGGGAGGAGACATATGTAAACCTGTGGCTCATTCACGTTGATGTTTGGCAACAAAATTCTGTAAAGCAACTATCCTTCAATTGAAAGAAAAAGTCATGTTTGGACTTACCAAACAAGGTCTTGTGTACTGCTAGCATTGCCTTCTGTTTCGTGCTGCCATCCTTAATTCATTCTTCCATATCATTAAACAGACTAGTCAAGTTTTTGCCAAAAACATCTTGAGCTCCTGCATCATGCTGATCAACTGCCTTCTCTCGATCCAGTATAGAATGGAGACCAAAGAAACCTTTTGTCGTTTCTTCAAGTGATTGAAGCCACTCTATGTGATTTTAAAAAATAAATGTGGATAAGACGGATATGACCAAAGCAATCTAATGACAATATCTGTGCTTCATTAAAGACTTCTGCAGAGAACTAGTAAATTTTTGTATAGTATCAGAAGAATTTTTTAAATCCACACCAACATTTCTTTCGCCTCCGCTAGCCATCTAGACAAGGAAAACTGATTTTACCAATCAATGTCCCTAGTTCTGCTACCTCACCGATTTTTACCCAATACGTGTCACTCAGGCAGGAGACCCTGGTTCAATTCCTGGGTCAGGAAGATCCGCTGGAGAAGGGATAGGCTATCCACTCCAGTATTAGTGGGCTTCCCTTGTGGCTCAGTTGGTAAAGAATCATTCCTCTGTACCAAGAGTAGCTCAACTCCTCCCAAAGCAAATACAGGACGGTAGTAACTATGCAGGAAAAAGCTGATTCTGTACATTTATACTACTCACTCATGAGCTTGACAGAGGTTCTAGATCTGTTACCACATTTTTTTTTTTTTAAGTGATATCCGCATGTGCAGGTGAAAGTGGCTCATTTCGTGCCTGACTCTTTGCGGCTCCAAGGAATACACAGTCCATGGAATTCTCTAGGCCAGAATACTGGAGTGGGTAGCCTATCCCTTCTCCAGGGGATCTTCCCGACCCAGGACTCAAAGTGGGGTCTCCTGCGTTGCAGGCAGATTCTTTAGCAACTGAGCTAGTAGGGCTTCCCTGGTGGCTCAGTTGCCAAAGAATATCTGCATAACTGTCTATGGATTTGGAATTAGCAATCTGTCTGTGAGCAGGGCCGGTCATAAGCAGCTTCTGTGAGAAAACAGAAGCATGTCTGCCTGACTTGCTTCTCTGGGGAGCTTTCACTGTTCTTGCGCTAGTGCACATGGCAAGTTTCTAAGTGAGAAAGTAATGGCTATTATCACAGCTGGCCACTGAGGTACTTAATGGCAGAGGCAATCCCAGCTCTGCCAAGCAGTAGCCATCACGAAATCAGCTATTGTCATTGTAGCCAAGTTCCGTGAAATTGTGGTGTTATTTGCTGTGTTCTTCAAGAAGATGCCTTCGCCCTGCCAGTAAGACATATTTCCATAACAAACAGCCATGCACTCAATCGATGTGCATCCTCCAGTAAAGCCCAGCCCCGATGTCTTAGAGGAGCCTCTCTGCCCATTGTCATAAGCCAGTCTAATTTTGTGTGAGACCGTGAAAACTCAGTGTCTTTATTACGCTTGTGCTTCTGACGGGAGGTCTGAGAAGGCACTTCTGAAGGTTTATTCCTACCAGTCGTTGTAATATTTATCGAGTCTTTATTTTATATTTTTTCTTATTTTTTACTTCTACCAGTTTCTTGCTACCAACCCGTCTCCCTCCACCCTCGTGCACACACGGTCAGTCATGGAATCCCGTGGACTTCAGCCCGCCAGACTCCTCTGCCCATGGATTTTTCCAGGCAAGAATACTGGAGTCGGTTGCCATTTCCTTCTCCATGTATGGAGTCTTTAAAGATTCCATCACTGAGGTGTTGCTTCTCCACTTGTACATGCCCTTCCTCCCTAAGTGCAGTAGAAGTCATCCCCACTTCCCAACATGTCTGTCTTCCGTCCTCTGGAGTATATAATGCTTGAGCTCACCACAGCGTCACGATATTCTAGAAAGCCTTCTGATTGCAGTCTCTTCGGGAGGTTACAAGTGCTTCAAACCTCAGAATTTTACAAAGCACTTTTTACGACCTCAGCTGAAAGGGAAGTCAATACTCAGTGACAGTCACAGGCTTCCATGGCCTGGACTTGATTATGGGCTGTGCTTTCATAATCATCGTGTTTCCGATACCAACTAAGATGTCACTGAGAAATTTTTTTCTTTCTCATCATTGTATCTTTCATGTTTACTTAGATATGTTATGGATTTTCCTATATATCTTCCCTTAGGGATGAGGGTCTTAAGTCAGTAGAACTTACTACAACTGATGTCCAGTTAGCTGTTTTAGGACAGGAAAAAGAATGACCAGCTGCTGGATTCTTAAGATTATGTATGAAAATATGATTCGTTTTACTGTGTGAAGTCATCCAATTATAAATTTCTGAAGTAGGCGTTCAGAAAAATGAAAAAAAATCGCCTAAATACTAGGCGGTCTCCCATCCAAATACTGACCAGGCCCGACCCTGCTCAGTTTCCCAGATCACAGGAGAGAGGGCACGTTCAGGGTGGTATGGCCTTAGACCGAGGCGGCTGCCAGGCGCCCCAGGAGCCCCGCGTTGCGCCTCCCTTGCGGTCTGACCTGCCAGTCGGGCCTGGGGCTGCAGTTCTCGAGCGGTCGCGCGCTGCACTTGAGCCGCACGACCCGCGACTGGACTCCGGCCGACCAGAGCCTGCAGCTCGGCGGCCAGCGGAAGGCGCCCCCGCTCCGCACACTGCGAGCCCAGGCCAGGACCCGTCTGGCCCGGCCGGCCGGGGCCTGGGGTGCATGCGGAACCTGGGGTGGGGGGAGGGGGGGTGGGCAGAGCAACGAGGACATCTCGGTCCCCCTTCACCCCCTGTCACCTACCATCCCGTTCGCTGCTCAGGGTCAGGTGGCTCCGGACGAGCGGGGCTTCGGCCCGGGTCCGCGGTCACCGGAGCCTCCTGGGGCTTAGGGGCAGCCCAGCCGGGGCCCCAGGCGCCCGTCCTGCCGGCTGCACAAACCCCCTGGAGCGCCTCAGCCCCGTCTTTTCGCCCTACCTAGGCCCGCCCTGCTCCCACGCCACGGGCCCAGCACAGGACCTTCCTGGGAGAGCAGACGAGCGACAGCCAGGGATACGGACAGGCACTCGCACGCACCCACGCCAGGTGAGACAGAGGCAGAAAGAGTCGAGGGTTCAGAGAGAGACTGGAAGACAGCGTGTGGGCAGGGGGGGCCTCGGGCAGGATGCCGGGCAACTGCAGAGACCACCCGGCCCTGAGCAGCCAAAGCGATGGGGGCGGGGGGAGGCCACTGAGCAGCGGCGGACCTGGAGAGGCCCAGGGTGGGAGAACAACTGAGACCTCCTTGCTCCGCGCACCGCCCCCTCCCCCCAACCCCCTGCACGCATGCCACGCCGGGGCACTCTGACACTAGCTTCTCTGGAGTTTTGTCACTTGAATTTCTCTCCCTCTGCTCAACTGAGGGATGACAGTGTATTGAACAGCTAGGTCATTTCCAAATAAATTAAGCTTAGTGTTTCACAGGACACCCGGACATGTATGGAGAGACCAGCACGGATGCATGGACACCAACCTTGGTAACTGGACAACCAATGGGAAATTACTGTCTGACTCAGGAGAGAGAAAGAAACCCGAACAGATGGAATGAAATGAACAGAAACACAGGCTTTGCAACTCACACCCTAATTCAATTACCAGAAAATAAACAACACTATAACCATTTTAGAAAAACAATAGACCTCTCCATGACTTTTGGTCGGGTAAGGAGTTCAAACACACACCAAAAAAAAGCCAACTTTTCCAAGTCGTGAATATGTTAGTTCACACATTGACTTTTACATTGAAATGTGTAACAAATAAACTTAAAATCATTGACTCACTACATAAGCATGGAAGTATTTTAAAAATAAAATATATTCTATAGTATTCAGGAAGCACTTGGCACATCTGTAAGTGTATCAGACCCAAAACTGGAACGTAGTGGAAGAGTCAGGATAGTCTAAAAATGAATCCCTAACTAAAAGGAACACACAGGATTACTGTAGATAAAAGAGGTTAAAGAAGAGAAGCCAGAAATCAGTCAATAAATGTCTTAGGGGTTAGCTTAGAGTGACTAGCCTCTGCGTGACTCTTTAAATTTTTCATGTTTGCAGCTTCCAAATTTTCCATGGTGAGAATAATACTTTCGCCTCCAAACCAGAGTGACTTGGGAAACAATGGTAGAAGTCGATAATTCTCTTTGCCTATGTCTGAATATTTACAGTCAGAGGTAGAAAAGGAGGAGTCTGTCCCTTGTCTAGATGATGTCAATCCCCAGGTGTGGGATGTCTCCAGCCCTGGTTTAGCCATAAATGTTCCACCAGTAAAGATTTCTCTGACACCAAATGCTCGCTAGCCCTGGAAAAGTCAATATCCCTTAAAACCAGAAGCTCTTGAGGGTCTTAGACCATTAGTTATCAAATACCGAGATACTGGAACTCGAATCAGCTGTGAGTCCCCCTGCAACACCCCAATATTGCCCGTTCAAAAACCAGATGGATCTTACCGATTCGTCCAGGATCTAAGAGCTGTTAATGAAGCTGTGGTTCCCATCCACCCCATAGTCCCAAACCCATATACCCTCCTATCCCAAGTCCCAGGAAATGCCAAGTACTTCTCAGTTTTGGACCTTCAAGGTGCTTTCTTTTGCATTCCTCTGCATCCTGAATCCCAAAATCTCTTTGCTTTTGAGTGGCGGGACTTGGAAACAAGAGAGACCATACAACTCTCGACTGGACTCGACTACCCCAAGGGTTTAGGGACAGCCCTCATATCTTCGGGACTTCCTCGGGGAGAGAACTAAGGGAATTAACTTTAACAAACAGTAGTCTAATACAGTATGTGGATGACTTGCTCATAGCTAGGCCAGATTTTACCAGCTCTCAAATGGACACTATTTAAAATGCTAACTTTCCTGTATGAAAAGGGTTATCGAGTATCCCCCAAGTAGGCTCAGATTAGTTTAACCCAAGTAAAACACCTTGGATTTATAATTACGGAGAGAAAGAGAATGCCTGACCCCGAGGGGAGATCCCTCATCTTAAATACCCCATACCCCCAAACAAAACAACAGCTTAGGGGATTTTTAGGAAGGACCGGGTTTTGCAGGATCTGGATTCCTAATTATGGCAATCTGGCCAGACCCCCATATGAAAATTTAAGGGGGAAAGAGGAAGAGCCACTCGACTGGCATGAGACCTGCAAGGTGGCCTTTAATGCCCTAAAAGAGTCCATCACTACAGCCCCAGCTTTAGGCCTCCCCAACCTGGAGAAGCCTTTTAGACTCTATATTTCTGGAAGGACAGGAACTGCTCTTGGGGTGTTAGGGCAGATGATGGGGCCCGTATTACAACCTGTGGCTTATCTCTCAAAATAACTAGATGAGGTGGCCAGAGGGTGGCCCACTTGCCTCCGGGCAGTAGCAGCCACCACTCTTATGGTTAAGGAGGCAACTAAGCTGACCCTGGGTCAGCCCACCACAGTGTATACGCCTCACCGGGTGCAAGCAGTCTTGGAAACGAAAGGGGACAGGTGGATGACAGGGGGAAGGATCACCCAATACCAAGCCCTCCTCCTTGACACTCCAGAAATAAAGTTGAGGGTCTGCCAGACTTTAAATCCAGCAACCTTACTGCCAGATCCCCCTACCTCCCCTCTGGATCACCAATGCATACAAAACACAGACGAGTTATACTCTTCTCGCCGGGACCTATCAGAGACACCTTTATCTGACCCACAGGAACACTGGCACACAGAGGGCAGCAGTTTTGTAGAAAAGGGAGAGAGGAAAGCAGGATATGCTGTAGCGAGCCTAGAAGAAACTAAGGAAAGTGGGTCTCTTCCCCCAGACACCTCAGCCCAGAAAGCTGAACTTTTTGCCCTGACAAGAGCTTTGGAGTTAGGAGAAGGAAAGAGGATTAATGTGTGTATGGACTCTAAGTATGCTTTCCTCATTCTGCATGCCCGTGCAGCAATTTGGAAAGAAAGAGGGATGCTCAGTGCCCGAAGCTCTGTTATTAAACACAAAGAGCTCATTCTCAGGCTCCTGGAGGCAGTCAAACTTCCTGCAAAATTAGCTGTCATCCACTGCAAGAGTCACCAAAAGGGGCAAGAAAAAGAGGCTCAGGGAAATAGGAAAGCTGATCAAGAGGCAGGCCGAGCTGCCGGGGAAGCTACCTCTGCCACTGCTATCTGCCCCCTTTTCCCCAAGGAAACCCTGACTCCAGATTTTACCCCAGGGGGACATTCCCGATATGCTGAGCGGGGCTGGGAGATTGGGTCACATGGGTGGTTTCAGCCTGATCAGGCCCAAATAATACTCCCTGATTCTCAGGTTTAAAACATTACTAACTCCTTACATAAGAGCACCCATTTTGGAAAAGATAATCTAGAAATCTTGCTTAAGCCTATTCTCTCCCATTCCCAGTTAGCTAAGGTTGTTAAACAGGTCACACAAAATTGTGACACCTGTCTAAAAAATAACCCAAAAACCAGACCTCCTCTAATTACACCTGTCCAACATCGGGGATCATACCCAGGAGCGGACTGGCAAGTAGAATTTACAGCCATGCCCAAGACCCAAGGGTTTTCTTACTTGCTAGTCTTTATTGACACATTCACAGGATGGATCGAAGCGTTCCCTACTGAGACAGAGAGAGCTACAGAAGTCTGTAAAGCTCTGCTGAAGGAGATAGTGCCTAGTTTTGGGCTGCCTCGGTCACTTCAGAGTGACAACGGGCCCTCACTTACAGCCACGATACCCCAGAACCTAGCCGCATGCTTAGGCATAAAATACCGGCTCCGCTCATCCTGGAGGCCTCAAGCTTCAGGGAAGGTAGAGAGAGCCAACCAGACTCTTAAAAGGGCTAAGCTATGTCAAGAAAGACATAATAAGTGAACACATATGCTGCCCATAGCCCTCATGAGGCTACGGACATCCCCCAAACGGCCACTATTGTTAAGTCCTTATGAAATGATGTATGGACGACCATTCTTAACTTCTGATTTGTTTTTTGACGAGGATGCCAATACACTCTTAAAACATATAATTGACCTGGGAAGGTTTCCGCAAGAACTCCAACGTTATGGAGAACAAACCACAGGAAGACTTGAAAAATCCCCAGGTAAAGCCAGGGGATCAAGTATCAGTAAAGACCTGGCAAGAAAAAGGGAGTCCAAACCAGGTGTCCGAGAAATGGACAGGGCCATATCAGGTTGTTCTAGTGACTTCAACTGCTGTAAAAGTGAAGGGTCTATCTTCCTGGGTCCACAATTCTAGAATAAAACCCTATGGCCTACAGGAGGGGGAGACAGAAACTGAGACTCCAAAGCCAGAGGACAGCTATTCCTGTGAACCTGTTGAAGATCTCAGGCTCTTGTTCAAGCAGAACCCCATCAATCCTGCCTCAGATAAGTAAAATGCATCATATGATGTTCTTCCTCTTTCTAATCATATCTCCCTGTATGGCTATTGATCTCTCCCTAAACGAGGCATGTTCACTTGCAAACCACACTGCTTCTCATCTGAACCTAATCAGCCCGGGCTGCATCTGCATTAATGACAAAGGTTGGGGGTATGTCCAACCCATCCCAGGGTATCAATATCAAAGGCCCACCCTTCCAGCCGAGCTATGGGCTGTTACTCAGCGCCCCCATGTGGTCGTAATATGGCCTTTTGGGAAAAGGGGGAAAAAAAACTTCATGTCTTGGTACCAGCAACAACTGTCTCTATTTACCCCCTGGATGACATCTGCAATCCCACCTGAGCCCTTATTCTCTCTCATGACTAACATCCCCCAAGTGACCTTCCCTATCTCTCTAAAAAGCCACTCCCTAACAGGGGTGTCAGTGAGAAATCTAGACGACTCACAATGTGGGGTGACCGTCACTGTTGAAACTGATGGGAAAAACCGGGACAGGCCCTGCAGCTGGGAGACCAGCCGACGCCACCCCCGGCCAGCACGCGCCTGGCCCGGCCCGGGGTGCTTCCCGGACCCCGAGCGGCCTGACGAGGCTGCGGGAGCTCTGGCGGGCGTTGGTAAGGGGGGTGGCTTGAACGGGGAGGACGTCTCGGTGTCCCCCCACCCCCCGCCCCCCACCATCCCGTTCGCTGCTCAGGGTCACGTGGCTCCGGACGAGCGGGGCGTCGGCCCGGGGCCGCGGTCCCCGGAGCCTCCTGCGGGCTTAGGGGCAGCCCAGCCGGGGCCCCAGGCGCCCATCCTGCCGGCTGTGCAAACCCCCTGGAGCGCCTCAGCCCCGCCCTGTCCCCCAACCGACGCCCGCCCTGCCCCCACGCCACGGGCCCAACACAGGACCTTCCTGAGAGAGCGGACGAGCGACAGCCAGGCACACGGACAGGCACTCGCACGCACCCACGTCAGGTGAGACAGAGGCAGAAAGAGACGAGGGTTCAGAGAGACACCGGAAGACAGCGTGTGGGCAGGGGGGGCCTCGGGCAGGATGCCGGGCAGCTGCAGAGACCACCCGGCCCTGAGCAGCAAACGCGATGGGGGCGGGGGGAGGCTTCCGAGCAGAGGCAGGCCTGCAGAGGCCCAGGTTTGGAGGGCACCTGAGATATCCGCGGGCCGCGCCCCTCCCACCCCAAACCCCTGAACGCACGCCCCACTCCGACAAAAGTTTCTCTGGAGTTTGATCACCTGAATTTCTATCCTTGTGCTCAACTGAGTGATGACAGTATACTGCACAGCTAGGTCATTTCCAAATAAATTAAGCTTAGTGTTTCACAGGACACCCGGACATGAATGCAGAGACCAGCATGGATGCATGGACACCAACCTTGGTAACTGGACAACCAAAGGGAAATTACTGTCTGACTCAGGAGAGAGAAAGAAATCCGAACAGATGGAAAAAATGAACAGAAACACAAACTTTGCAACTCACACCCCAATTCAATTACCGACAAAAACAACAACACTATAACCATTTTAGAAAAACAATAGACCTTTCCATGACCTTTGGTCCGGTGAGGAATTCTTACACACAACAAAAAAAGCCACCTTTTCCAAATCGAGAATATGTTATTTCACACATTGACTTTTATATTGAAATGTGTAACAAATAAACTTAAAATCATTGACTCACTACATACGCATGGAAGTATTTTAAACATAAAATATGTTCTATAGTATTCAGGAAGCACTTGGCACATCTGTAAGTGTATCAGACCCCAAACTGGAACTTAATGGAAGATTCAGGATAGTCTAAAAATGAATCCCTAACTAAAAGGAATACACAGGATTACGTCGATCAAAAAGGTTAAAGAAGAGAAACTAGCAACCAGCCAATAAATGTTTTAGGGGTTAGCCTAGAGTGACTAGCTTCTGCGTTACTTTTAAATTTTTCATGTTTGCATCTTCCAAATTTTCCATGCTGAAAATAATACTTTCATATCAGTTTCGAGATCAGTCTCACACTAAAGACAGTAAGAGTGGAATAAGAAATAAGAAATGCTTGGGGGGGGGGAAGAAATGCTTTAACTAAAGGTGGTACTGATGAAATTATTTGCAGGGCAGCCAAGGAGTCACAGATGTGGAGAACAGACGTATGGACACGGGCAGGTGGGAGGAAGGAGAGGGTGAGATGAATGCAGAGGAACATGGAAACATAGTACCATACGTTAAAAGAGATGCCAATGCAATTTGCTGTATGACTCAGGGGACTCAAACAGGGGCTCTGCAACAAGCTAGAGGGGTGGAATGGGGAGGAGGAGACGGGAGAGAGGTTCAGGAGGGAGGAGACATATGTAAACCTGTGGCTCATTCACGTTGATGTTTGGCAACAAAATTCTGTAAAGCAACTATCCTTCAATTGAAAGAAAAAGTCATGTTTGGACTTACCAAACAAGGTCTTGTGTACTTCTAACATGGCCTTCTGTTTCGTGCTGCCATCCTTAATTCATTCTTCCATATCATTAAACAGACTAGTCAAGTTTTTCCCAAAAACATCTTGAGCTCCTGCATCATGCTGATCAACTGCCTTCTCTCGATCCAGTATAGAATGGAGACCAAAGAAACCTTTTGTCGTTTCTTCAAGTGATTGAAGCCACTCTATGTGATTTTAAAAAATAAATGTGGATAAGACGGATATGACCAAAGCAATCTAATGACAATATCTGTGCTTCATTAAAGACTTCTGCAGAGAACTAGTAAATTTTTGTATAGTATCAGAAGAATTTTTTAAATCCACACCAACATTTCTTTCACCTCCGCTAGCCATCTAGACAAGGAAAACTGATTTTACCAATCAATGTCCCTAGTTCTGCTCCCTCACCGATTTTTACCCAATACGTGTCACTCAGGCAGGAGACCCTGGTTCAATTCCTGGGTCAGGAAGATCCGCTGGAGAAGGGATAGGCTACCCACTCCAGTATTAGTGGGCTTCCCTTGTGGCTCAGTTGGTAAAGAATCATTCCTCTGTACCAAGAGTAGCTCAACTCCTCTCAAAGCAAATACAGGACGGTAGTAACTATGCAGAACAAAGCTGATTCTGTACATTTATACTACTCACTCATGAGCTTGAGAGAGGTTCTAGATCTGTTACCACATTTTTTTTTTTTAAGTGATATCCGCATGTGCAGTTGAAAGTGGCTCAGTTCGTGCCTGACTCTTTGCGGCCCCAAGGAATACACAGTCCATGGAATTCTCTAGGCCAGGATATGGAGTGGGTAGCCTATCCCTTCTCCAGGGTATCTTCCCGACCCAGGACTCAAAGTGGGGTCTCCTGCGTTGGAGGCAGATTCTTTAGCAACTGAGCTAGTAGGGCTTCCCTGGTGGCTCAGTTGCTAAAGAATATCTGCATAATTTTCTATCGATTTGGAATTAGCAATCGTCTGTGAGCAGGGCCGGTCATAAGCAGCTTCTGTGAGAAAACAGAAGCATGTCTGCCTGACTTGCTTCTCTGGGGAGCTTTCACTGTTCTTGCGCTAGTGCACATGGCAAGTTTCTAAGTGAGAAAGTAATGGCTATTATCACAGCTGGCCACTGAGGTACTTAATGGCAGAGGCAATCCCAGCTCTGCCAAGCAGTAGCCATCACGAAATCAGCTATTATCATTGTAGTCAAGTTCCGTGAAATTGTGGTGTTATTTGCTGTGTTCTTCAAGAAGATGCCTTCGCCCTGCCAGAAAGACATATTTCCATAACAAACAGCCATGCACTCAATCGATGTGCATCCTCCAGTAAAGCCCAGCCCCGATGTCTTAGAGGAGCCTCTCTGCCCATTGTCATAAGCCAGTCTAATTTTGTGTGAGATCGTGAAAACTCAGTGTCTTTATTACGCTTGTGCTTCTGACGGGAGGTCTGAGAAGGCACTTCTGAAGGTTTATTCCTACCAGTCGTTGTCATATTTATCGAGTCTTTATTTTATATTTTTTCTTATTTTTTACTTCTACCAGTTTCTTGCTACCAACCCGTCTCCCTCCACCCTCGTGCACAGACGGTCAGTCATGGAATCCCGTGGACTTCAGCCCGCCAGACTCCTCTGCCCATGGATTTTTCCAGGCAAGAATACTGGAGTTGGTTGCCAGTTCCTTCTCCATGTATGGAGTCTTTAAAGATTCCATCACTGAGGTGTTGCTTCTCCACTTGTACATGCCCTTCCTCCCTAAGTGCAGTAGAAGTCATCCGCACTTCCCAACATGTCTGTCTTCCGTCCTCTGGAGTATATATTGCTTGAGCTCACCACAGCGTCAGGATATTCTAGAAACCCTTCTGATTGCAGTCTCTTCGGGAGGTTACAAGTGCTTCAAACCTCAGAATTTTACAAAGCACTTTTTACGACCTCAGCTGAAAGGCAAGTCAACACTCAGTGACAGTCACAGGCTTCCATGGCCTGGACTTGATTATGGGCTGTGCTTTCATAATCATCGTGTTTCCGATACCAACTAAGATGTCACTGAGAAATTTTTTTCTTTCTCATCATTGTATCTTTCATGTTTATTTAGATATATTATGGGTTTTCCTATATATCTTCCCTTAGGGATGAGGGTCTTAAGTCAGTAGAACTTACTACAACTGATTTCCAGTTAGCTGTGTTAGGACAGGAAAAAGAATGACCAGCTGCTGGATTCTTAAGATTATGTATGTAAATATGATTCGTTTTACCGTGTGAAGTCATCCGATTCTAACTTTCTGAAGTAGGCATTCAGAAAAATAAAAAAAAAAAAAATCGCCTAACTACTAGGCGGTCTCCCATCCAAGTACTGACCAGGCCCGACCCTGCTCAGTTTCCCAGATCAGAGGAGAGAGGGCACGTTCAGTGTGGTATGGCCTTAGACCGAGGCGGCTGCCAGGCGCCCCAGGAGCCCCGCGTTGCCCTCCCTTGCGGTCTTACCTGCCGGTCGGGCCTGGGGCTGCAGTTCTCGAGCGGGCGCGCGCTGCACTTGAGCCGCACGACCCGCGACTGGACTCCTGCCGGCCAGAGCCTGCAGCTCGGCGGCCAGCGGAGGGCGCCCCCGCTCCGCACACCGCGAGCCCAGGCCAGCACCCGTCTGGCCCGGCCGGCCGGGGCCTGGCGTGCCTGCGGGACCTGAGGTGGGGGGAGGGGGGGTGGGTAGAGCAGCGAGGACATCTCGGTGCCCCCTCACCCCCCGTCACCCACCATCCCACTCACTGCTCAGGGTCAGGTGGCTCCGGACGAGCGGGGAGTCGGCCCGGGGCCGCAGTCCCCGGAGCCTCCTGCGGGCTTAGGGGCAGCCCAGCCGGGCCCCCAGGCGCCCATCCTGCCCGGTGCCCAAACCCACCATAGTGCGTCAGCCCCGCCCTTTCGCCCTACTGACGCCCTCCCTGCCCCCTCGCCGCGGGCCCAGCACAGTACCTTCCTGAGAGAGCAGACGAGCGACAGCCAGGCACAGGGACAGGCACTCGCACGCACCCACGCCAGGTGAGACAGAGGCAGAAAGAGACGAGGGTTCAGAGAGAGACTCGAAGACAGCCTGTGGGCAGGGGGGGCCTCGGGCAGGATGCCGGGCAGGTGTAGAGGCCACCCGGCCCTGAACGGCGAACAGGTCCCCCCTGGAGGTGGGTCCTCCGAGCCCCATCCCCCTCCCCCCCACCCCCAGCACGCACCCCGGTGCGCCCCGGTTCCCGGAAGCCCGCCGGGCCAGGCGGGTGCTGGCCGGGGGTGGCAGTGTGCAGGGGCTTCCGACCCTGGCAGGGCGGAGTTTGGTCTCGGGTCTTGCGGCTCAAGTGGGGTCTCCATCTGGGGCTCCCTTGTCACACCTCAGGCAATCCCGGGGGCTGCCCCACCCCCTCCCTACCCTCCCGTGTGCGCGCGCGGGGGCACACACCCCCACACCCCCCCTGCCGAGACACGGGGAGAGCCTGAAACCACAGCTCTGGGAGGAGGAGAAAGAGACCACGGAAAGATCACACAGGCTTCACAACCCCCCCCCGGCCTCCACACTCTCCCCTCTCCATTCTTGGTATTCACCAGGCCCCCAGTCGGCCTGACCACACCCTCTCCCACAGACACACTCACACACACACTTGATCCTTGATCCAGGAAGATTCCACAAGCTGTGGAGCAACTGAGCCTACAAGCCAGAACTGTTGAGCCTGTGCTCAACTGAGCCCAGTAGCACAGCTGCTGAGCCAGCATGCTGCAAAAACTGAAGCCCAGGTGCCCTAGAGCCTGTGCTGCAAAGTAAGACAGGGCACTACGATGAGAAGTCTGCACACCACAACTCAAGAGGAGCCCGTGCTCACTGCCACTAAGCCCTTGCAGTAGCAAAGACACAGCACAGCCAAAAAATAGAATTATTTTCCTAAATGTTGTCAGGTGTCTGGAAGCATTTAACAAAAGGCTTTCCGTGTGCTCATTTGAATCTGTGAGCAACCCTCTGGCCCTCATTGGTTCCTGAATAATCAGGAATAAAGAGGGGAGGAATGCCTTTCTCTGGGCTTAGGAATCCAGGCATTTCTCATTATGGTGATAAGTACCGTCTTGCTTTTTCTGAGCCAGACGGTAAAAGGTGATTGCAAGTTTTTTGCTTTTTTTTTTTTTTAAACAGACAGCAATGTATTTATTGGAAATGAGCTAGACATTACATTAGCCAAATGGAATATAACAATGCATGAAGCATAGTCGGTTGCAACATTTAAAAGATCACAAACTAAAAAGAAAACTCATTTTCAGGAGAAATATTGTATCCAAGGCGAGCCCTGAACACCTTAACACAATGATAACATTGACTGTGAAGATCCAGAATAAAATTTAAACCGAACAACTAACTGAAAGAAAGTTGCTTCTCCCAAGTTGACGGTTCCCTGGCTACCACCTGTGTATCATACACACCAGGTTAATTCTCATCACCAGACAGCAACCAGCTGATATTTATCATATTCCTCATAAGAAAAATATCTCTCCTACAAATAGAGAAATTTGAGTGAAATCCAAGCCACAAAACAGTTGGTGGCCCCAACTGATTAGGTCCGCATTTTCTAGTATCTAGAAATTACATTAACTTTACTAGTAAGACTTCATTGTCTTCTGAGAAACTGCCTGGATGAGAGGGCATGCTGATTGTAACATTACATTAGCTACAGTACACTGTGTCACTACATTCCACAAGTAACTGGGCGGTTCGGGGGTGGGAGGGGGTGTTCAGATGCTTATCCATTCAGCAAATGTTTCTGAAACCTTTAGAGCTTTTCTTTTCTTCTCTGTAATACATTGTAGCTTGTGCATAACAAACTCCCTTTGAAGGAAGTTATCCCAGATCTGTGACAATAAAAGTACTGCAAAAAGTAGTGATGAAAAATATTGTTTGGAAAGGCAAAATTGCTGCATCTACTTTCCGAGGCACTGTCATAGAATCATCTCTGAAATGGAGAAATTCCATGTGTAAGTTAAAAACTGCTTTCCTTCCACTCACCCAGCATGCATGAATGTCTTCTAATAATCTCTCTGTAGACTGAGAAAGTCAGGAGTCCAAATGCAGAATTGTAGGTTGTAGAAAGGATTTTTCTTCCCTTCCCGTGGATTTCAAGTTTGTTTTAAACATTCCACAGTTCTCATAAACTGTCATGTGGAAGGGGAGAATGATTACAACCTTATCAGACCTGTCAATAGACAAAAAGAAAAAAAAATATCTCAACACAGTATCTCATCTTTAGAAAACCAATCAGAATTGCATTTCCTTACCCTCCATTGAAGCTAGAGAGAGCTAAGACAAGAGCTCCCACATTTTAGTGGGAAGTGGCAAAACCTTGACACTAACACTGGGCCTTAGGTTAAAAGTACTTACTAAAACTGACTTTCAGTTAGCTGTGTTAGGACAGGAAAAAGAATGACCAGCTGCTGGATTCTTAAGATTATGTATGAAAATATTATTCATTTTACTGTTTGAAGTCATCCAATTCTAACTTTCTGATGTACGCATTCAGAAAAATAAAATAAACCGCCTAATTACTAGGCGGTCTCCCATCCAAGTACTGACCAGGCCAGACCCTGCTCAGTTTCCCAGATCAGAGGAGATAGGGCACGTTCAGGGTGGTCTGGCCTTAGACCGAGGCGGCTGCCAGGCGCCCCAGGAGCCCCGCGTTGCGCCTCCCATGCGTTAAGACCTACCAGTCTGGCCTGGGGCCGCAGCTCTCCAGCGGGCGCGCGCTGCACTTGAGCCGCACGACCAGCGACTGGACTCCGGCCGGCCAGAGCCTGCAGCTCGGCGGCCAGTGGAGGGCGCCCCCGCTCCGCACACCGCGAGCCCAGGCCAGCACCAGTCTGGCCCGGCCGGCCGGGGCCTGGCATGCCTGCGGAACCTGGGGTGGGGGGAGGGGGTGTGGCAAGAGCGGCGAGGACGTCTCGGTGCCCTCACTCCACGGTCCGCTGCGCGCCTCACACCCCCCCATCCCCTGCTCCCCACCCACCATCCGGATCGCCGCTCAGGGTCACGTGGCTCTGGACGTGCATGGCTTCGGCCAGGGCGGTGGTCCCCAGAGCCTCCTGAGGGACCGCCGGGAGCGCTTCAGCCCAGCCCTTTCGCCCTACCGTGGCCCGCCCTGCCCCCACGCCGCGGGCCCAGCACAGGACCTTCCTGAGAGAGCAGATGAGCGACAGCCAGGCACACGGACAGGCACTCGCACGCACCCACGCCAGGTGAGACAGAGGCAGAAAGAGACGAGGGTTCAGAGAGACACCGGAAGACAGCGTGTGGGCAGGGGGTGCCTCGGGCAGGATGCCGGGCAGCTGCAGAGACCACCCGGCCCTGAGCAGCAAACGCGATGGGGGCAGGGGGAGGCTGCCGAGCAGAGGCAGGCCTGCAGAGGCCCAGGTTGGGAGGGCACCTGAGATATCCGCGGTCCGCGCCCCGCCCACCCCAACCCCCTGAACCCACGCCCCTCTCCGACAAAAGATTCTCCGGAGTTTGATCACCTGAATTTCTATCCTTGTGCTAAACTGAGTGATGACAGTATATTGCACAGCTAGGTCATTTCCAAATAAATTAAGCTTAGTGATTCACAGGACACCTGGACATGAATGCAGAGACCAGCACGGATGCATGGACAACAACCTTGGTAACTGGACAACCAATGGGAAGTAATTGTCTGAATCAGGAGAGAGAAAGAAACACAAACAGATGGAAAAAATGAACACAAACACAAACTTTGCAACTCACACCCCAATTCAATTACCGAAAAAAACAACAACACGGTAACCATTTTAGAAAAACAATAGACCTCTCCATGGCCTTTGGTCCTGTGAGGAGTTCTTACACACAACAAAAAAAGCCACCTTTTCCAAATCGGGAATATTTTAGTTCACACATTGACTTTTATATTGAAATGTGTAACAAATAACCTTAAAATCATTGACTCACTACATACGCATGGAAGTATTTTAAACATAAAATATGTTCTATAGTATTCAGGAAGCACTTGGCACATCTGTAAGTGTATCAGACACCAAACTGGAACTTAATGGAAGAGTCAGGATAGTCTAAAAATGAATCCCTAACTAAAAGGAATACACAGGATTACGTAGATCAAAAAGGTTAAAGAAGAGAAACTAGAAATCAGTCAATAAATGTTTTAGCCTAGAGTGACTAGCCTCTGCGTTACTTTTTAAATTTTTCATGTTTGCATCTTCCAAATTTTCCATGCTGAGAATAATACTTTCATATCAGTTTCGAGATCAGTCTCATACTAAAGACAGTAAGAGTGGAATAAGAAATAAGAAATGCTTGTGGGGGGGGGAAGAAATGCTTGAACTAAAGGTGGTACTGATGAAATTATTTGCAGGGCAGCCAAGGAGTCACAGATGTAGAGAACAGACTTATGGACACGGGCAGGGGGGAGGAAGGAGAGGGTGAGATGAATGCAGAGGAACATGGAAACATAGTACCATACGTTAAAAGAGATGCCAATGCAATTTGCTGTATGACTCAGGGGACAAAAACAGGGGCTCTGCAACAAGCTAGAGGGGTGGAATGGGGAGGAGGAGATGGGAGAGAGGTTCAGGAGGGAGCAGACATATGTACACCTGTGGCTCATTCACGTTGATGTTTGGCAACAAAATTCTGTAAAGCAACTATCCTTCAATTGAAAGAAAAAGTCATGTTTGGACTTACCAAACAAGGTCTTGTGTACTTCTAACATGGCCTTCTGTTTCGTGCTGCCATCCTTAATTCATTCTTCCATATTGTTAAACAGACTAGTCAAGTTTTTGCCAAAAACATCTTGAGCTCCTGCATCATGCTGATCAACTGCCTTCTCTCGATCCAGTATAGAATGGAGACCAAAGAAACCTTTTGTCGTTTCTTCAAGTGATTGAAGCCACTCTATGTGATTTTAAAAAATAAATGGGGATAAGACGGATATGACCAAAGCAATCTAATGACAATATCTGTGCTTCATTAAAGACTTCTGCAGAGAACTAGTAAATTTTTTGTATAGTATCAGAAGAATTTTTTAAATCCACACCAACATTTCTTTCGCCTCCGCTAGCCATCTAGACATGGAAAACTGATTTTACCAATCAATGTCCCTAGTTCTGCTCCCTCACCGATTTTTACCCAATATGTGTCACTCAGGCAGGAGACCCTGGTTCAATTCCTGGGTCAGGAATATCCGCTGGAGAAGGGATTGGCTACCCACTCCAGTATTAGTGGGCTTCCCTTGTGGCTCAGTTGGTAAAGAATCATTCCTCTGTACCAAGAGTAGCTCAACTCCTCTCAAAGCAAATACAGGACGGTAGTAACTATGCAGGACAAAGCTGATTCTGTACATTTATACTACTCACTCATGAGCTTGACAAAGGTCCTAGATCTGTTACCACATTTTTTTTTTTTAAGTGATATCCACATGTGCAGGTGAAAGTGGCTCAGTTCATGCCTGACTCTTTGCGGTCCCAAGGACTACACAGTCCATGGAATTCTCTAGGCCAGAATACTGGAGTGGGTAGCCTGTCCCTTCTCCAGGGGATCTTCCCGACCCAGGACTCAAAGCGGGGTCTCCAGCGTTGCAGGCAGATTCTTTAGCAACTGAGCTAGTAGGGCTTCCCTGGTGGCTCAGTTGCTAAAGAATATCTGCATAACTGTCTATCGATTTGGAATTAGCAATCTGTCTGTGAGCAGGGCCGGTCATAAGCAGCTTCTGTGAGAAAAAAGAAGCATGTCTGCCTGACTTGTTTCTCTGGGGAGCTTTCACTGTTCTTACGCTAGTGCACATGGCTAGTTTCTAAGTGTGAAAGTAATGGGTACTATCACAGCTGGCCACTGAGGTACTTAATGGGAGAGGCAATCCCAGCTCTGCCAAGCAGTAGACATCACGAAATCAGCTATTGTCATTGTAGCCAAGTTCCGTGAAATTGTGGTGTTATTTGCTGTGTTCTTCAAGAAGATGCCTTCGCCCTGCCAGTAAGACATATTTCCATAACACACAGCCATGCACTCAATCGATGTGCATCCTCCAGTAAAGCCCAGCCCCGATGTCTTAGAGGAGCCTCTCTGGCCATTGTCATAAGCCAGTCTAATTTTGTGTGAGACCCTGAAAGCTCAGTGTCTTTATTATGCTTATGCTTCTGACGGGAGGTCTGAGAAGGCACTTCTGAAGGTTTATTCCTACCAGTCGTTGTCATATTTATCGAGTCTTTATTTTATATTTTTTTCTTATTTTTTACTTCTACCAGTTTCTTGCTAGCAACCCATCTCCCTCCACCCTCGTGCACACACGATCAATCATGGAATCCCGTGGACTTCAGCCCGCCAGACTCCTCTGCCCATGGATTTTTCCAGGCTAGAATACTGTAATAGGTTGCCATTTCCTTCTCCATGTATGGAGTCTTTAAAGATTCCATCACTGAGGTGTTGCTTCTCCACTTGTACATGCCCTTCCTCCCTAAGTGCAGTAGAAGTCATCCCCACTTCCCAACATGTCTGTCTTCCGTCCTCTGGAGTATGTATTGCTTGAGGTCACCACAGAGTCAGGATATTCTAGAAACCCTTCTGATTGCAGTCTCTTCGGGAGTTTACAAGTGCTTCAAGCCTCAGAATTTTACAAAGCACTTTTTATGACCTCAGCTGAAAGGGAAGTCAACACTCAGTGACAGTCACAGGCTTCCATGGCCTGGACTTGATTATGGGCTGTGCTTTCATAATCATCATATTTCCGATACCAACTAAGATGTCACTGAGAAATTTTTTTCTTTCTCATCATTGTATCTTTCATGTTTATTTAGATATATTATGGGTTTTCCTATATATCTTCCTTTAGGGATGAGGGTCTGAAGTCAGTAGAACTTACTACAACTGATTTCCAGTTAGCTGTGTTAGGACAGGAAAAAGAATGACCAGCTGCTGGATTCTTAAGATTATGTATGAAAATATGATTCGTTTTACTGTGTGAAGTCATCCGATTCTAACTTTCTGAAGTAGGCATTCAGGAAAATAAAAAAAAAATTGCCTAACTACTAGGCGGTCTCCCATCCAAGTACTGACCAGGCCCGACCCTCCTCAGTTTCCCAGATCACAGGAGAGACGGCACGTTCAGGGTGGTATGGCCTTAGACCGAGGCGGCTGCCAGGCGCCCCAGGAGCCCCGCGTGGCGCCTCCCTTGCGGTCTGTCCTGCCGGTCGGGCCTGGGGCTGCAGTTCTCCAGCGGGCGCTCGCTGCACTTGAGCTGCACGACCCTCGACTGGACTCCGGCCGGCCAGAGCCTGCAGCTCGGCGGCCAGCGGAGGGCGCCCCCGCTCCGCACACCGCGAGCCCAGGTCAGCACCAGTCTGGCCCAGGCGGCCGGGGCCTGGCGTGCCTGCGGAACCTGGGGTGTGGGGAGGGGGTTGCATAGAGCAGCGAGGACATCTCTGTGCCCCCTCATCCCCTGTCACCCACCATCCCGTTCGCTGCTCAGGGTCAGGTGGCTCCGGACGAGCGGGGCTTCGGCCCGGGTCCGCGGTCCCCGGAGCCTCCTGCGACTTAGGGGCAGCCCAGCCGGGCCCAGGCGCCCGTCCTGCCGGCTGCGCAAACCCCCTGGAGCGCCTCAGCCCTGCCTTTTCGACCTACCGAGGCCCGCCCTGCCCCCTCGCCACGGGCCCAGCACAGGACATTCCTGGGAGAGCAGACGAGCGACAGCCAGGGACACGTACAAGCACTCGTACGCACCCACGCCAGGTGAGACAGAGGCAGAAAGAGTCGACGGTTCAGAGAGAGACTGGAAGACAGCGTGTGGGCAGGGGGGGCCTCGGTCAGGATGCCGGGCAGCTGCAGAGACCACCCGGCCCTGAGCAGCCAAAGCGATGGGGGCGGGGGGAGGCCACTGAGCAGCGGCGGGCCTGGAGAGGCCCAGGGTGGGAGGACACCTGAGATCTCCGCGCTCCTGCCCCGCCCCCTCCCCCCAACCCCCTGCACGCATGCCACGCCAGGGCGCTCTGACACTAGCTTCTCTGGAGTTTTGTCACTTGAATTTCTCTCCCTCTGCTCAACTGAGTGATGACAGTGTATTGAACAGCTAGGTCATTTCCAAATAAATTAAGCTTAGTGTTTCACAGGACACCCGGTCATGTATGGAGAGACCAGCACGGATGCATGGACACCAACCTTGGTAACTGGACCACCAATGGGAAATTACTGTCTGACTCAGGAGAGAGAAAGAAACCCGAACAGATGGAATGAAATGAACAGAAACACAAGCTTTGCAACTCACACCCTAATTCAATTACCAGTAAATAAACAACACTATAACCATTTTAGAAAAACAATAGACCTCTCCATGACCTTTGGTCGGGTAAGGATTTCAAACACACACCAAAAAAAAGCCAACTTTTCCAAGTCGTGAATATGTTAGTTCACACATTGCCTTTTTCATTGAAATGTGTAACAAATAAACTTAAAATCATTGACTCACTACATAAGCATGGAAGTATTTTAAACATAAAATATGTTCTATAGTATTCAGGAAGCACTTGGCACATCTGTAAGTGTATCAGACCCAAAACTGGAACGTAGTGGAAGAGTCAGGATAGTCTAAAAATGAATCCCTAACTAAAAGGAACACACAGGATTACTGTAGATAAAAAAGGTTAAAGAAGAGAAGCTAGAAATCAGTCAATAAATGTCTTAGGGGTTAGCTTAGAGTGACTAGCCTCTGCGTGACTCTTTAAATTTTTCATGTTTGCAGCTTCCAAATTTTCCATGGTGAGAATAATACTTTCGCCTCCAAACCAGAGTGACTTGGGGACACAAAGGTAGAAGTCGATAATTTTCTTTGCCTATGTCTGAATATTTACAGTCAGAGGTAGAAAAGGAGGAGTCTGTCCCTTGTCTAGATGAGGTCAATCCCCAGGTGTGGGATGTCTCCAGCCCTGGTTTAGCCGTAAATGTTCCACCAGTAAAGATTTCTCTGAGACCAAATGCTCCCTAGCCCTGGAAAAGACTAAATCCCTTAAAACCAGTAGCTCTTGATGGTCTTAGACCATTAGTTAACAAATACCGAGATACTGGAACTCGAATCAGCTGTGAGTCACCCTGCAGCACCCCAATCTTGCCCGTTCAAAAACCAGATGGATCTTACTGATTCGTCCAGGATCTAAGAGCTGTTAATGAAGCTGTGGTTCCCATCCACTCCATAGTCCCAAACCCATATACCCTCCTATCCCAAGTCCCAGGAAATGCCAAGTACTTCTCAGTCTTGGACCTTCAAGGTGCTTTCTTTTGCATTCCTCTCCATCCTGAATCCCAAAAACTCTTTGCTTTTGAGTGGCGGGACTTGGAAACAAGAGAGACCATACAACTCTCGACTGGACTCGACTACCCCAATGGTTTAGGGACAGCCCTCATATCTTCGGGACTTCTTCGGGGAGAGAACTAAGGGAATTATCTTTAACAAACAGTAGTCTAATACAGTATGTGGATGACTTGCTCATAGCTAGGCCAGATTTTACCAGCTCTCAAATGGACACTATTTAAAACGCTAACTTTCCTGTATGAAAAGGGTTATCGAGTATCCCCCAAGTAAGCTCAGATTAGCTTAACCCAAGTAAAATACCTTGGATTTATAATTACGGAGAGAAAAAGAATGCCTGACCCCGAGGGGAGATCCCTCATCTTAAATACCCCGTACCCCCAAACAAAACAACAGCTTAGGGGATTTTTAGGAAGGACCGGGTTTTGCAACATCTGGATTCCTAATTATGGCAATCTGGCCAGACCCCTATATGAAAATTTAAGGGGGAAAGAGGAAGAGCCACTCGACTGGCATGAGACCTGCAAGGTGGCCTTTAATGCCATAAAAGAGTCCATCACTACAGCCCCAGCTTTAGGCCTCCCCACCCTGGAGACGCCTTTTAGACTCTATTTTTCCGGAAGGACAGGAACTGCTCTTGGGGTGTTAGAGCAGATGATGGGGCCCGTATTACAACCTGTGGCTTATCTCTCAAAATAACTAGATGAGGTGGCCAGAGGGTGGCCCACTTGCCTCCGGGCAGTAGCAGCCACCGCTCTTATGGTTAAGGAGGCATCTAAGCTGACCCTGGGTCAGCCCACCACAGTGTATACGCCTCACAGGGTGCAAGCAGTCTTGGAAACGAAAGGGGACAGGTGGATGACAGGGGGAAGGATCAGCCAATACCAAGCCCTCCTCCTTGACACTCCAGAAATAAAGTTGAGGGTCTGCCAGACTTTAAATCCAGCAACCTTACTGCCAGATCCCCCTACCTCCCCTATGGATCACCAATGCATACAAATCACAGACGAGTTATACTCTTCTCGCCGGGACCTATCAGAGACACCTTTATCTGACCCAGAGGAAAACGGGCACACAGATGGCAGCAATTTTGTAGAAAAGGGAGATAGGAAAGCAGGATATGCTGTAGCGAGCCTGGAAGAAACTAAGGAAAGTGGGTCTCTTCCCCCAGACACCTCAGCCCAGAAAGCTGAACTTTTTGCCCTGACAAGAGCTTTGGAGTTAGGAGAAGGAAAGAGGATTAATGTGTGTATGGACTCTAAGTATGCTTTCCTCATTCTGCATGCCCGTGCAGCAATTTGGAAAGAAAGAGGGATGCTCAGTGCCCGAAGCTCTGCTATTAAACACAAATAGCTCATTCTCAGGCTCCTGGAGGCAGTCAAACTTCCTGCAAAATTAGCTGTCATCCACTGCAAGAGTCACGAAAAGGGGCAAGAAAAAGAGGCTCAGGGAAATAGGAAAGCTGATCAAGAGGCAGGACGAGCTGCCGGGGAAGCTACCTCTGCCACTGCTATCTGCCCCCTTTTCCCCAAGGAAACCCTGACTCCAGATTTTACCCCAGGGGGACATTCCCGATATGCTGAACGGGGCTGGGAGATTGGGTCACATGGGTGGTTTCAGCCTGATCAGGCCCAAATAATACTCCCTGATTCTCAGGTTTAAAACATTACTAACTCCTTACATAAGAGCGCCCATTTTGGAAAAGATAATCTAGAAATCTTGCTTAAGCCTATTCTCTCCCATCCGCAGTTAGCTAAGGTTGTTAAAAAGGTCACACAAAATTGTGACACCTGTCTAAAAAATAACCCAAAAACCAGACCTCCACTAATTACACCTGTCCAACATCGGGGATCATACCCAGGAGCGGACTGGCAATGCTGCTCCGCATTTAGAATTTACAGCCATGCCCAAGACTCAAGGGTTTTCCTACTTGCTAGTCTTTATTGACACATTCACAGGATGGATCGAAGCGTTCCCTACTGAGACAGAGAGAGCTACAGAAGTCTGTAAAGCTCTGCTGAAGGAGATAGTGCCGAGGTTTGGGCTGCCTCGGTCACTTCAGAGTGACAACGGGCCCTCACTTACAGCCACGATACCCCAGAACCTAGCCGCATGCTTAGGCATAAAATACCAGCTCCGCTCATCCTGGAGGCCTCAAGCTTCAGGAAAGGTAGAGAGAGCCAACCAGACTCTTAAAAGGGCTCTGGCTAAGCTATGTCAGAAACACATAATAAGTGGACACATATGCTGCCCATAGCCCTCATGAGGATACGGACATCCCCCAAACGGCCACTATTGTTAATTCCTTATGAAGTGATGTATGGAGGTCCATTCTTAACTTCTGATTTGTTTTTTGACGAGGATGCCAATACACTCTTAAAACATATAATTGACCTGGGAAGGTTTCAACAAGAACTCCAACGGTATGGAGAACAGGTCCTCCCTACACCACAGGAAGACTTGAAAAATCCCCAGGTAAAGCCAGGGGATCAAGTATCAGTAAAGACCTGGCAAGAAAAAGGGAGTCCATACCAGCTGTCCGAGAAATGGACAGGGCCATATCAGGTTGTTCTAGTGACTTCAACTGCTGTAAATGTGAAGGGTCTATCTGCCTGGGTCCACAATTCTAGAATAAAACCCTATGGCCTACAGGAGGGGGAGACAGAAACTGAGACTCCAAAGCCAGAGGACAGCTATTCCTGTGAACCTGTTGAAGATCTCAGGCTCTTGTTCAAGCAGAACCCCATCAATCCTGCCTCAGATAAGTAAAATGCATCATATGATGTTCTTCCTCTTTCTAATCATATCTCCCTGTATGGCTATTGATCTCTCCCTAAACGAGGCATGTTCACTTGCAAACCACACTGCTTCTCAACTCAACTTAACCAGCCCGTGCTGGATTTGCAGTAATAGCAACGGTTGGGGGTATGGCTTCTTCCCTCAAGCCTCATGAATCAGTCTCTGCTACCTTCAAACTCTTCTGCAGCTTCCTCACCTCTCTCAGCCTTCAGAGAACTGAAGAGACTTACGAGATTTTTAAGGTTTCCCTTGTAGCTCAGTCGGTAAATCTGCCCTCAATGCGGGTGACCCGGGTTCAATCCCTGTGTCATGAAGTTCCACTGGAGAAGGAAATGCCAACCACTCCCAGTACTCTTGTCCGGAGAATCCCACAGACATAGGAGCCTGGCAGGCCACTGTCCATGGGGTTGCAGAGAGTCAGATGCGACTTAATGACTAAATCATCATCAGGGTTTGCTCAAGATTTGGCTTTGGCTTAAGGGTCATTCAAACTTTTTCCGCATCATCAATAAGGTTGTTTCACTTTCTTATTATTCCTGTGTTCACGAAATAGCCCTTTTACTTTCAAGAACTTTTCTTTTGCACTCACAACTTGACTAACCAGCACAGAGTTCTAGTTGTCAGCCTATCTTGGCTGTCAACACACTTTCCTCACTAAGCTCATAATCATTTCTAGCTTTTGGTTTCAAGTAAGAGATACGCAACTCTGCCTTTCACTTGAACACCTGGTGCCTCAGATGGTAAAGAATCTGACCCAATGCAGTAGGCTGGGGTTTGATCCCTTGGTCAGGAGGATCCCCCAGAGAGGGAAATGGCAACCCACTCCAGTATTCTTACCTGCAGAACTCCATGGACAGAGAAGCCTGGCGAGCTACAATCCAGGGGTCACAAAGAGTTGGATACAACTGAGTGACAAACACACATACACTCAGAGGCCACTGCAGGGTTATTAACTGCCCTAATTTCAATACTGCTGAGTCTCAGGGAATAGGGAGACCTGAGGAGAAGGAGAGAGATAGGGAATGGCTGGCTGGTGGGGCAGTCAGAACACACATATTTTACTAAGATCACTGCACTATCTCCTGTGGGCACGGTTCATGGTTACAATTAATTACAAACTCCGAAACAATGACAACAGTATTATCAAAAGTCACCGATCACAGCTCACTCTAAGAAATAACAATGAAAAAGTGTGAAATACTGCGAGAATCACCAAACTGACACAGAGACCCAGAGTGTGCAAATGCTACTGGAAAGATGACGGACACCCTCAGTGCAGGGCTGCCGCAGAACTTCAGTTTCCAAAAACTGAATTTGCAGGTACAATAAAACACGGTCTACTTGTATGCTAAAGTATCGACAATGGGCATTTTGTCAAACAGTTTAAGAAAAGAGAAGTTCTTTGTACTGCAATTGTAATTTTTCTCCAAGTCTGAGATTGTTTCAAAACAAAAGTAAACAAAAATACAAACAGAGACACACAAACATACATATATACAGGGAGTCTTCACTTTTGCAACTAGTGTTAACTGAAATTTGCGTACATCAGAATCCTGACTTCATAAGTGCACAACTCCAGAACAGGCATGGCAGTTTGCTACAGTGTGGAAATTGAGAGTTTTTTAAAAATATAAAAAAATTTAACAAGATTTTGTACACTTAATTTCTACACTGAAGTATTTTCTACCTAATTTTATACAGAAATGTCACACACATAAAACTGTTAATAAAATCAGAGGTTTCAAAAACAAAGAAAAATGTTCTATTTCTTAAACTAGAGTAATGTTTTATTATTATTCTTCAGAATTTAGTTAAACAGTATTCTTTTCAAACCATTCAAAATTTTATAAATGACAATTAAAATTAACCTTAAAACCTTGCACTGGCTCTGGAAAAGACACTTCCATTTGGGAATGATATCTCTGTCCAAAGATTCCTTCTCCCTTTTAACTACTATTTCCATCATTAATGGCAAGATCATACAATTCTTCCTTCAGTGTTTGGAAGAAATGATCATGAAGATACTAAATGAAAACTGCAAGGTCCAAATCAGAGTATGTTGTGTCTATAAAAGGAGAAGCCAAAAGAATATATATATAATCATTTGTGAAGACACAGAAGTTATCCAAAAGAATACATTTAGAAACTAAGGAAGGGACATGGATGGCTGGCAGACAGAGACTGGACGGACACTTTTACTGTGATCCTTCTGTTCTTCTACACTGTCCTGTGGGACTTTCCTAGTGGTCCAGTGGTCCAGAATATGCCACCCAGTAGGGGATACAGGTTCAATCCCTGGTCTGGGGAGGTTCCACAGGGCAGCTAAGCCTGTGTGCCAGAACTAACGAAGCCCTCGAGCCCATGCTCTGCAACAAGAGGAGCCGCCGCAGAGAGGGGCCCGCGTCCCACAGCTGAAGAGCAGCCCCAGATAGTAATCCCCACTTGCTGCAACTGGAGAAAGCCTGTACATGGTGAAGACCTCATACTGCCGTATATACATAAGTAAATTCTTAAATGTGTTAAGTAGGTAAGTAAATAAATTATACTTTGTGAAGAAAATCTACTCAGAAAAAAAAAGGTCCGATTTAAAAAAAAAAAAAAAAACAACACTTCAGACTAAGCAGATAGAACAAACTAAGCAAATTCACGCCATTGACTAGTAACTTTTTCAAATGAAATAATAATAAAAAATCAATTTTTACACTAAGGCTGTCAAAAACTACATATATTTCAAATAATTTCATGTGATAAGGCCAACTTAAAGGCAAATTTTATCGAAAATAGAACTGGAATCTTCATTTAACTTCAAAAGCTAAGAAAGAAACTTTCAGATTTTTCCTAATTTATGTCTTAACATTTCAAAGACAGCATCCTTGAAGTTTAATACATGTTCTTGCCAATGTACACTCAGAAATATAACCAATCACATTTTCACGACATCTGTGTCTTTACACAGATGACGTGATTCAGAAAAATTAAAATTGTCAGAGAGAGATTATTGGAGTTGTTCAAGTTATCAAACTAGACACTTAACAAGTCTCTGTCTGGAATCTGGGGCCCACTGATCAATCCCCATACCACGCTTTCCCCAATCCATGCATGAGGTAGTTTAAAAACATCAGAAACAAGCTTACAGAACACTTACTGACACTAAACCCAACCCTTCAAATCCAGCAGTGTGCAAGGCTTCACTCTCTGCATGTACTATGGATTAAGATAAAATGCCAGATATTAAATATGTAGGTTGGTTACCCAACTCCTTAGTTTTCATTGTTTCTAATCCACTATTTTTTGAAAGCCAATATATGAACATAGTTAGGCACTAGGTGATACCGAGAAGAAAGTGTCCCTGGCATGACCCAAGTATTGTGATCACAGTCAAACAAAACCGTGAGAGAAATGTGTTAAATGTCTACAAAAGGTGTAGCCCTAAGATACAGGAAGAATGTAAAGAGTATTCTGGAAAAGAATGAAAGAAGTCATCAATAGATCAGCTGAATAAAATCAATTGGTACAGCAATAAAACAGATTCAGGTTCTAGAGACGACCCTGTTGAGAACATTTACAAAGGTTATCTTTTGTTTGGAAAGGCTATGGCCGAGCAATTATGAGTTACAAGGAAAGAAGTTCCCAAGGACTTCAGTGCCCCAACCAAAACCTTATGAATCATTAAAAAAAAAAAAAAAAAATGCTAGCACAGAACAAACCTCGGAATGTGCAAGAAAGGTTCCAACCAACATTATTTGGAATGACACAACTACAATTCTACTGGGCAAGTACCTTTCAATGCAAGGAAAGAAACTGAAGAAATAAATAAAAGAAATTAACTAATATATAAATATCTTACAGACTCAAATCCTTAGTACCAGTATTTATGATGCTTTACATATTTATATATTTGTAACGTAAAACAATTCTGACTATTAGCGTAAAATATCAGCCCTCTAATTTCAATTTAAAACAGAATTAACAGCTAACCTAGACTTGTAATTTTAATTTGAATTTCACTATAAATAGTACTGAAACTTAAGATATTAATATGTACCATGCTTGTAAGTTTATTAAATGTTTTAAGATTTACCATAACATTTGTGAAGGTTTGTCTGAAAACTGAACTACTTACCAAATAGTGAATATATTGTTATTTAAACAGTTTTTTAAAGTTTTAAATATGTATGTAAAAGGGATGCAATATAGTTTAAGTCTCCTTTTAAAATGATTCCCTAAACTTACTATATGTATCTAAAAAGATTTGTTAAGTTGAATTTTAAAATTTAAGGGAAATTTGGGGTTTAAAATGTAACTTTGATAAACTACATACTAATTCTTTAAAACCAAAGGAGCTTCCAAATAATTATTTCTGTTTAGAAAAACCCACCTTCAAGGATACAAAATCCTACTTAACTATTATTAATCCTTCAGTATCTACGTAAAATTCTTCCTTTTCCATGAAGTCTTTCCTCTTTTTCCTTTTACCCTATACTAGGCAAAAAGAAAATAAATGTGTCTCTATCATTCAAACTGCTAATTTATTCTATTCTAGTGGCATAACTTTATGAAAACTCTTCTTTCAGGAATCCACATCGCCTATCCAAGGGTCACACGCACTTTCAGAACAGGGACTGTGCTTTATACTGCTCTCAACCTCTAGAAACATCTTACACAAGGCAACGCTAGCACACAGTAACTATTGGCGGTGGATGAACTGAATTCTAACAATCTTCCATGCCTTTCCAAATGGACCATTACCTCTGTTATGTCCCAATGGTGTGAAAACTGATCCAAGTCAGTGAGGTAAAGTAGCACGGGAGAAAGCTGCGTCTGGATGACATGGGGCACTCCTCAAAGGCTCTGAAGCCAAGTCAGTTCCTCTTTTGAAAACCTTAATTTGAGTATAAAGAAATCCAATTTAAAATAAATCACAAAGCAAGTAACATTCTTAATTTTTAAAAAATAGACATGTATCTTCAAGTTAAATTCTTCAAGCTAACAAGCTATTTTCTCTGAATTTCTGTACTTTATGTATTATTTTAAAAAATGAAATGCCAGCGATGTAGTAAAATTCATATAATTATGTACACAAAGATTTGACCTGAATCAAATGTGTAATACATCAAGAAACAATATTATATCCCTTAAACTGAGGGCTTTGCCACCTTTATACTTAAATAAGTGTGAAAGACATAATCATTCTAATTAATGTCAGGTTTAAAAAAGCAAATGAACAAGAAAAACAATATGCTCCTTCATACATATACCAAACTCTGTATTCTTACATAATAGCCTTTCAAGTGTCTTAAAACTACTCCATCCCCCCTAAGTCTATTTCTTCAACAATTACTGTGTACTTCCTTCTACCTATTCCATATAATAAGATTTCTGATTCTCTTACCACCTCTATTACACCTAGTCTGACCTATACAAACAACTTGCCCAAGTCCCTCCTGAAAGACAGCTCTTAGAATGATCAGAATACGAGCACAATGTGGTCTGACCCTAGCTACCTGCTTTGATGTTTTCAGATCACTGTACTTCCATGAACATGCCCTAAAGAGCCATCATCTAGTTGGGAAGCCATATCACACTCCTGGCTGATTCCTAATGAGTTTCCTAAAACCACTAAACCCTTTGACAGGTACTACTAATTAAAACATAAAGCCCTCACATCCATCTCAAACGCATACATCCAAAACTATCAAACAAACATGTACAAGTCTACTTGTTACTTGTTTCTTTTATATAATATTTATCTTGCTACATTCAGCTCCTTCAGAACTTTTCAAGCTCTTTTTGGATTCTGACAACATATTTCAATAAGTCTCTTAATTTTAAATCTTCAGAAAATTTCAAACACTGTCATCTTTATCATCCAGTTACAAAACAAAACTACCAAAGACAGTATGATCATTTAAAACAACAGTAATAATACTTACTAATCTAACACATCAAGACTCATTTTACTAATTTTTCTCTGACATCACTGGAAAGCAAAATATGACTAATTAAAATGTGATGTTTTTCCTAACACACCGAACATGTTAAACATGCTTAAAATGGATATTCTGTTCCCCATCTTATTAAGCTATGCAGTGAGGTCCAAAACTTAGACCCAAACAGGTAAGACAGTAAATCTCAGGAGAATTTTCATACTAGGTTCTTTTCCTTTCCTTAACTTGGTGGATCAGGGCAGTTACCTGTAAGTGTTGAAAATAAGAAGCTGAAATAGTCCTCATTACTGATGTTTAACTGATCACTTCCATTTCATTCTTTCACTGAAGACTTCCATCCAGAAAATGATGATCTACAATAAACAATGGAGACCTAGTACTAGAAGTGACCAAATTGAAGACTCAGGAATAAAGCACAGAATATATGACTATTCTTTATGGAATACAAGTATAATTTAAGAGCTCAGTCAAAAATCCGTAGCATGTATCATCTTTACATGTAAGGGGGTTCAAGTATCGTAATATGGAAAATATAATTTCTAACATATGTTTATGTAAAGTTTCCTTGAAAAGCATAACCAGCCCACTTATATGGTACAACTGGAAAATTTTTCCACACCACTCAAAACTCAGTTTCAAGGAGCCAAGGTGAAGTTCTGCTTTTCAGTAGTAGGTTCAGCTGCTATGTATTTACTACCTCATCTTCATTAAAAAAAAAAAAAAAAAGTCTTACCTTGTTTATATGAATGAGCTAAGTTTAAACAAGCTCCTGCTTCCTACCTAAACCAAAGCATCTTAACTAGGTAAAGAATACTTCAATTTAAAGCCACTCTGCAATAACTATGCACTCCTATACTTTGCGAGGCTTTATAACTAGTCTACGTCACAATACTGCAGCTAAAGTATTGGTAGTGGACTTAAGGGAATAGCTAAACATAAAGCAGCTTCTCATTAAATGAAGATTATCTGGTTCCTGCTATGAGATCAGTTTCCAGTGATACCTTTAAAAACTCTCCTCAAGGTAAGACTAAGAAGGAATACAGCAAATGTCAGCCATGAATACAGCAAAAAAACAAAAAGCTGAGAATAATCAGATCCAAAAAGCTATCTTTTTGGATAGCTTTTTGCGACAAATTTTTTTTGGGGACAAACTTTTATAATGGAAATCTGAATAAATGTCAAGACAAAATAAGGAGTTTCTAATTCAATGAGAAGCACTTTTTTTTTTTAACCACTGAAACAACTGTATTTATTAACATTCTTAAAAGTTGGGGAGTTAAAAATAATGGCGACATTTTTCTGAATCACTTCTACTTAAAGGACTTCTCTTTGCTTAAAGGGCTATGGGAGAGAATATCACAAGCTAAGAGGTTATAAAAAGTCAGAGATGCTCAATGGAAATGAGTACAAAATGGGTGATTAGTAAAGAAGCTAATATCCTCTTATACCCAGTGAACACTGTGCTGTCCAGTGGCTAAAAAGAGTAGCAAATCCATTTAAAAATCTAGTTTGGACAAAAGACAAGCAATGTATCACTCTGTCCTTAAAACTACAATGACCACACATACTGGCCACACCAGAACAGTTCTGAGACTAGAAGGGATGCTATATCAATTATGCTTGGACAACAGAAGCAAACCAGACCTGCTCCTGGCAGGCCAGCTCACATATTCACCCTGCTTCAAAACCAGGCTGAATTTCTCAGTAATTTCTCCCTTCTCTGGTATTTTTATCTAACAGCATAGACTACGTTTCCACATGCATGTCTCATGTTCCCCAAACCAGCTGTAAATGAACTAGGGGCAGAGAGGGCAAGAAGAGTAACGGTCAGCAGAACACCACAGGTAGATGGAGAGGAAAAACTCAAAAAACCTCTAAGTGAATAGTGAAAAAGGCAGGAACAGCAATTCTAAGTACAGTTTTTAAGACAAACTAAACACCAACAACTCTAAGGTGATGGGTTTTTCACACACTGAACAAACGGAGATGGTCTGGTGGTGACCTGCTCTCCGATGAACTTCCCCTGCTGGAGACAACAGTGTCAGAACGCTAACACCCAGAGTGAACTAGACCGCAGAGCCCAATTAATATAGCAGATGAGAATCAGAAATTATTGAAGGAATATTTCAGGAAAAGGAGCCTGCCAACAGTCCTTGGCACAGACGGAGCTGAGGAGTGGGATGCCTCAGGTGAACGGTGCAGGTGGGAGACAGTGAGAAAGCTAGCTGGTTTACCGTCACCATCAAGGACGGAGGGGAAAACCAAAGACGTGAAATAACCCAGGTGATGTCTAAGGAACGGTATTCCTTAGAAGAACATCATTCCTTAAGAATAACCGAACATTATTCTTCAATTCTAAATCTAGGAAAAGTGATGCAATGATAATACCACTGGCCTGGGAAAGTTGAAAAGGCCCCATCTTGTTTTAATTTTTAAAGAGATTAGTTTGAATAGGGACAATACATCGACAGAAAGAGAAGTCTACTAAGACTCTGTGCAAATGCTAAAAGGCAAAGTTTAACTTGGTACACTTTTAACTACATGACAACTTGCTTTTGATGATTATAAACTTCTATTACCATTACTTGTAAATTAATATTTTCTCAGTACTCACCACAAACCCACAAAAAAATGTAAAAAAAGACTTGTGAAAAAATCCTTGACCAAAGTTATTGAGCACAAGTCAATCGTAATTAATGCCAAAAAAGATACTAAATACAAGTTCTAAAGAGAATTAATTTTAAGAGGTGTTCAAAAGTCACTTTTAAATGAATGCCAAAACAGATCCTCCACAAGTTCTATCATGGGAAATGAGTGCCCTCTACTGGAAGTTAACAGTCATAAAACCACTTAAGTTAAATTGTATTTCTTAAAGACCTGGCATTTAGTACTGAACTAGACAAAGAGGGGTTTCATATATAGACAACATATTGCAAACAGCTCTCTTTTGCTAAAAGGAAAAAGTAATTATCAGTTATGAAGCACAATTTGGGCGACAACATTCAAACATACGTCTTCTCCTGGTACGAAGAGACTGGCAAACAAAGCTAAAGAAAGTCTACTAATAAAGCGAGCCACTCCTGTTTAATTGGGGCAGAGGGTCTGCACAAGAAGCCACAAAGAAGCTAGTTTTTAAATTTTTCAGCTACAGCCCAGATTCAACTCCTGCCTAAAACTGTATCAGACCCTGGCCTTGAGCCACAATCAGTAACAAATGGCTGAATATGAAAGTACTATGCCTGATACAAACATTACATTTTAAAGGATACTTTGAACACTAGCAACATGAAACATTATTAGTTTTAAGACCTTTGAGAGTAAAACACCACAGTCACATTCTGGAAAGTAGCTCCTTGAAAAATTAAACAGAAAATTAACATATGATTCAGCAATTCTACTTCTGGGTATACAGCCAAAAGAATTAAAAGGATTCAAACAGGTGTCTGCACACCAATGTTTATAGCTGCATTATTTGTAACAGCCAAAAGGCAGAACAACCGAGTATCCATTAACAGATGAATATATCAAAATCATGAAGACAAAATAGTGGTAAACAAGGGCTGGGAGAAGGGGAAATAATCAGTACAGAGTTTCAGTCTGCAACGATGACAGTGCTGGAGATGAATAGTGGTAGCAGTCGCACAACAGTGTGAATGTACTTAATGCCCCAAACAATTCTCACTGTATACCTAAAACTGGTTAAAATGGGAAGTTTTAGGTTATGTATATTTTGCCACACACACACACACCCACCCACCCACAGATATTTTAATGATTCCCTGTCTGAGTCCGCAAGCTTTTATTTCACCACCTACATTGAACTGAGCTCCCTTCCAAAAAGAAAGACCTGTATTACAATTTCATAACACCAGAAGTTTTAAAACACAGCACTCTCATCCGTCACTGAATCCTTACTATGGCTACACACTTCTGATAATCTTAACCCTTGTTTCAATGCACCTACACAAATCACTGTATGTTTCTACCTGATGGTTCAGCGGTAAAGAATCCACCTGTGGTGTAGCAGAACAAGATTCAATCCCTGGGTCAGGAGGATCCCCTGGAAAAAGAAACAGCAACCCACTCCAGTATCCTTGCCTGGAAAATCCCATGGGCAGAGGCGCCTGGTGGACTACAGCCCATGGACTTAGTGACTGCAACCATGACAATGCAAACCGCCAAGCAAACCACCTGGAACAGTCTTGCCCCAGTGACCTTCCTCTTACCCAGTATCATCAACAGTTTTAACTGCTGTTTTAAGAGCAAATGAAGGGAGGGGCGGCATTTTAAAAAGTCAGTTCATAAACTGCCAGTGACAGGGGAAGGGTGAGGGAGAAGATTATACACTTGAAATACAGCTCACTTTAGCATGCTACCTCATGTGCAGTATCCCGATAAGCATGGCAGCCAAATTTGCACTGAGTCTTCCCATAATACAGCAGTAGCTTAACCGAGAAAGCAAGTCAGCAGGCAGACTGGGTAGAAAATACACAAGCTGGACCAAAAGCTGCTGAGACTCTGCTGACAGAACCACCACTGTGCCTTCTTGTGGATCTAGTGAGGCAGGAAGACAAGTTAAATTTTAAAAGATATACAAAAAAGAATTAATAAAGCAGACTGACCATTTTCACTGTGCTATGTTGAATTCTAACATATCAACTACATGAAAAAAATATATATATGTATGGCTTAAGGTACTGCCTAGAGTAAGACTAAATACAATCATTATTTAAAGATAACATTTAACACTCGATTTCATAATATTCAAATGTGTTATTTGAAATAATAACTGATGGAGTTAAAGGTATTAGAAACAAAGCAAAACAGTAAAAAAAAAAAAAACAAGCACTTTTGCCAAACAGGGACAATTATAATATCAACCTAATCCGGCCCCATCACTTCATGGCTAATAGATGGGGAAACAGTGGAAACAGTGGCTGACTTTATTTTTCTGGGCTCCAAAGTCACTGCAGATGGTGACTGCAGCCATGAAATTAAAAGATGCTTACTCCTTGGAAGGAAAGTTAGGACCAACTCAGATAGCATATTAAAAACAGAGACATTACTTTGTCAACAAAGGTCTGTCTAGTCAAGGCTATGGTTTTTCCAGTGGTCATGTATGGATGTGAGAGTTAGACTGTGAAGAAAGCTGAACGCAGAACAATTGATGCTTTTGAACTGTGGTGTTGGAGAAGACTCTTAAGAGTCCCTTGGACTGCAAGGAGATCCAACCTGTCCACCCTAAAGGAGATCAGTCCTGGGTGTTCATTGGAAGGACTGATGCTGAAGCTGAAACTCCAATACTTTGGCCACCTGATGCAAAGAGTTGACTCGTTGGAAAAGATCCCGATGCTGGGAAAGATTGAAGGCAGGAGCAGAAGGGGACAACAGAGGATGAGATGCTTGGATGGCATCACCGACTTCATGGACATGTGTTTAGTTGGGCTCCAGGAGTTGGTGATGGACAGGGAGGTCTGGCATGCTGCAGTTCATGTGGTTGCAAAGAGTTGGACACGACTGAGCAACTAAACTGAACTGAATTTAAAACCAAAGACTTATCTGAGTATACACACACAGTCCTATATATAAGCAATACTGAAAAATACAGATTTTTAAATACCACACACAAAAGGTAGACACAAACCAACGTTTGTCATTTAATAAATGGGTAAATATAAAGTGGTGTATATTCAACAGTGGAATGTTACTCAGCATTAAAAAGAAATACAGTACTCGTATATGCTCGTAAATCCTAAGAACAGTATGCCAAGTGACGGAAGCCATACTGAGAAGATCCACATCACACAATGTCATCTGTGAGAAATGATGAAAACAGGCAAATACAGAGAGACAGAAATGGTGAGCAGTGGTTGTCAGGAGCTGAGGTAGGAAGAAATGAGGAAATAGGGATGGACTACTAATGGTAGAGTTTCTTTTTGAGGTGATAAAAATATTCTGGAATAAGATAATAGTGACTATCGCACAATCTTGGGAATATGATAAAAATTAATGAATTGCACAGTGTAAAATGGCCAATTTTATGGTATATAAACTGTGTCCTAATAATAAATACTAATTATACATATGCATATATGTATATTTTTATTGATATTTTTGCTAAAAGAATGAAAAGGTTTCAGGGGTGAGTGAAACGTTAATATATGAAAGCCGTACAAGATCTCAATAACGATTAAATAAGTAAAATTTGCCATCAAAGTTTCAAAAGAATTCTATAAAAATACCTGATCAGTTTTGAATTTGTGAATTTCGTGGCTTAAAAGATAATTTAAGATCTGAAGAGACATCTACAACCTTTAGTTTTCTTAAACTATTGTATTAAGTAATACTATTGAAAATGAATTTACTGTTTGATATTTTATTCATTTTACCATGGTACAATTAATGTATAATTTGAAGGAAAAGTAAAACCTAAAGATCTCCCCTTTGAAACATTGTTCTTAAGTCGGGGTAGACCGATTATTACATACACAGGTAAACAACACTCTTACCATAGATTCGGAGAGCAGTAACTTGTAAACTTTTGAGTAGCTCTTTATTTGCTCGGGCTGCAGCTGTATGGATAATGTCAACAAACTGTGTTGAAAGCTCAGGATTTCGGGAGCCGAGATGTGCAAGCTGCAGTGGTAAACCAGCCAACCAACGTGATAACACTTTACTACGGTATCTAAGGCCATCAAAGAAAAGGGAAATACACCACATTTATTTAAACATTTGAGAGCCTATAAGATGACTGGCATACTATATTCATCTATAGTATTCTCTAAGGTTTTACCCACTGTATTTTAAAAGTTTATGTAGTTTGGGGCACTATGTACATTGTAATTTTATCTTAAAGGACACAGGCTCTACTTAGCTTGTGAACTATTTACACTAATTTGTAATGACCGTTTTACTATATTAAGTCATTTATGCATTCAGTATAGGGTGCCCCCACATTAAGTGGCTTCAAACTTGGGTTATTTCCATTCTTGCACATACTTGCTCACTCTCTAATGTCTCATCTTGGACACGGCAATCACTTTTGCTGACCCCAAGAGTTCAGTGATTTACACACAACCTTTGGAGTCTACCAGACTTGAACTTAAGTCTCAGTCTGGCTGCCCTTTAACAGCATGACACTCACCAACTTATTTAACCTAAGCTTCCTTCTATAAGGCAGAAACCAACAGTACCTACATAAAAGTATGAGAATTACTGAAAAATTAAGAAAAGCACCTGACTCACAGTAAAGACTTGAATATGTTCTAACAACTACCTATGTATGCTGAGGTACCACAAATCCCGTTATCTTTCACCCAAACATCTCTTCCAGACTATCCCAAGTAAACCTCAAACTCACCACATCTAAGACTGATTCCTGAGTTCTACTCTTCGTGTTGTCTGCATCACCAGACAGCACCAAACCAAGCTGGACACTTTTGCTCTTTAAGATACTGCCATTTAAAAATTTATTGAAACATTTTTGACACCCAGTATTATGTTAGTTTCAGGTATGTATCACATAATAGTCTGACATCTGTACACATTGCAAATGGTCACCATACGTCTAGTAACCACCTGTCCTAATAAAAGTTACTGGTCATATTCTTTATGCTGTATATTATATCCCCATGACTTATTTACTTTATAACTCAGTTTGCACCTTTTAATCTCTTTCACCTATTGTACACCTCTCCTCTTCTACTGCCCTCATTCTTATACCATGTGTCCCAATATGTCACTAAGGGCCGGAGGTTAAACCTCCATAATTTTTATGGGAAGCAAAACAAAATTCTGAGGCTGCTACAGGTGGTTCCAATAATTGTCCTTTAGCTGTTAAGCAGACAAGTGGAAATATATGCTCAAAGAGACTTTTACCTTCTCAGTTATGTGTATAAAGGTTACTGAAACTATTATGTATGCCTTTTTATTTAAAAAAAATAATAATAAAACCAAAAAGGATAAAAAGAAGATTTTCTCCAAAGATTTAATCACCCTATCATCTTATTCATACAGATTACAAAGTAACCTGGTAAGAAAAAGAAAAGCAAAATAACAAAGGAACTGTACCGGATTCTGTAAGATCTCAGTTCTTCTTTTTGATAGCTTTTACTGAAAAACTTCAGTAACAAAGTCGGAACTGGAAGGAGAAGGCCTCTCTGCTGATACAATGTATAAACTGCCTTTATGAGAGACTCTGTAGCCTCTAAGAAACAAGAGAAAACAGCTGCATGTGAGTCAAAATGTTTCTTCACCAGCACCATAATTCTTCTAAAAAGCACAGAAGCACCTTGTTCCTATGAGGAAGCAGATTTTAGCCACAAACTGATGACTACCATCAAAATCCTACATCAATGGCCTAATAAAAGAGTCAAACCAATCGGAGATTACAGTACAAATTTTCCTAAGAGACAACAAACCTAGGAAAGGACAACAAATACCACAATACTAGAAAGGTGGATAAGCCAGGAACCAAACAGCAAAGTTCTGCTTGAATGAAAAGAATTAGTAAGTCACACTAAAAACTGACTTAATGCAACATAACTTCAAGTTACAAGAAAGGTAAAGAGATAAGGATCCACCAATTTCTAGTCAAACTAGATCAGAAAAGTATTTCTTTATCCTTAGGCTCAATGTCATTTCCTATTAATAAAACTTACCTTCTTTCACTCCAACTATGTAATCTAGTAGAAAACCTACCCATCAGCTTCAGAGTGGACCTACCCACCGAAAAGGGGGTGTTCTCAGCCATCAGGGTTCAAGCAGACATTCCTTCATGATTATGCTGGCTACCTTTTATGGCTCGAACGTAAATGACTATGAAATGTTTGACAGGTATGAACTCAAAATTAGATGCTCAACATTAACAGTATGCGTAAGAGCCCCTCTCTTAAGTAAGGACAGAGCATTGACACCCACCTCTGTCTGACTGCATCTGCATTAACCTCCAGGAGACACCAAGCAATCTGTTCAGCTGCTTACTGTTTAGCCTAGACCCATCTTCAAGGGTTTCTGTTACAAATTTCCTTATCCTTTCTATCCAACTGGAATCCTTCTGCAAAGTTGAGGCATTTGCCAGGGAGACCATGATATCAGACAGTGTTAAATTCAGTAAAAGGTGATCTACATTATTCGAGAGAATCGTGCAATGCTTGATGCTAAAAACAAAGACACACATAACTGTTAAGTGTTGTATCTACCATGCCTGTTTCACTTAAACACTTAACTATTCCTCCCAGAATGAACTGTCAAGAAGGTAAGTATATTAAAGCGACTGTAAGCAAACCATTCATTACAGAATCAGAGTTGTTAAGGCATAAATTAAGAATGCATACTGCTCAGTTCATTACTCAAGTTGCTATTCACACAAGAACTACAGGCCCTTGAAACATGGTGTGGTAATCCTAGATGTACTACAGGGATAAGAACACTTGAAAACTTCAACACACTTGAAGATTTTCGTTAAGCAGATATTTATATTAGGATGAAACTCACGACAGACCTTGATTCTGCTTCTAACTAATTTTGACTTGACAGAATCACTAATTTCTCCTGGTCACAATTTCCTTATATGTGAAACAGGAGACTGGTCTAGATAAGCCCAATTCTGAAACAATTTAATTTTATGACTCACATATTACAATCACTTTTTCTAACAGATTATCTTAAGAAAAACAAAATTTGCAACTTAGGATAAAAACCACTAGATATATAAACACTATATAAACACAGTGTAGATTTCAGGCTACACTGCATTCAACAGCAGAGCCTATTTATTCTCATGTTCAGAAACATGTAAAGTTGATTAAACTAAAAAAATACCTGAAACTAATTTATTTTAAAAGAAAGTTAACCCTGGATTAGGCATGAGAAAGGACACAGTCGTAAGGAACCACAAATACAAGGGGAGGGAAATTTTTAATATTTGGTGTTATTAGGGTATCAAATGTAGGGTTAGGAATGACAAATGGGACCAGATCACAAAGAGTTGAAAACTAAGGACACTAAAATCAATTCTGCAAGCACAGGAGTAACAGTTGAAAAGTTCTTTCATTTCTGCTGATGAAAAAGAAAATATCAGTTACAAGACTCTAAACAAAGAAGTAGTTGTATGTCTACTTGAGCAATACAGGCAAGACGTGACAAGCTCAAGAAACAATGCTGGTACAGACTAGGAGAAAGGGGGATGTATAGCAAGAATAAAAATTAGCTGGATTTGAAGTCTGCTTAAATGCATACATGTATGTGAGCTTTTAGCTGAGCTGGTAAAGAATCCGCCTGCAATGCTGGAGACCCCAGTTCGATTCCTGGGTTGGAAAGATCCTCTGGAGAAGGGGTAGTCCACCCACTTCAGTATTCTTGGGTTTCCCTGGTGCCTCAGTTGGTAAAGAATATGGCCGCATTGTGAGAGCCCTGGGTTCCATCCCTGGGTTGGGAAGATCCCCTGGAGAAGGGCATGGCAACTCACTCCAGTATTCTTGCCTGGAGAATCCCCATAGACAGAGGAGCCTGGTGGCCTACAGTCATGGTGTCGCAGAGAGTCGGGACCTGGCTGAGTGAGTGAGTAAGCACAGCACAGCCCAGCAAAAAACTGGGAATTCTATCACGGAGAGAGAATGAATGAAAACTGGGACAGATGAGTAGCAATCTATACTACAAACCCAAAACTACTGGTAGGTTCTTTGCCCAACTGTTCAGTGCCCAAAACCAAGGCACATTTTATACTAACCAGACCACACAAAAATTCAACTGCATCATTTATTCACCACAGGTAGAGCTTTTGAAGATCTACTTACCTATTACTGTCTGGAAGGTGTCAACAGACATTCAAAAGTTGGGAGAATTCATCCTGCTCCTCCAAGAATTTACACAAAATTTTAAAGTCTAAATACACTGACCATCAATTCTATGAGGGAGACAGGAAACTGGGGAAACTCATTTTCAGCAATGATAGAGGAGGAAATTAGAACTGATTCCCGTCCTGAAAATAACTTTAAAAGCTGGATGAAATAGTTTTTAACAACTCAAAAGCATTCAAGAGGTAACAAGGTGATGAACAATTGCTGGGTCCCCAAAATAAAGCAAGATCACAGTACTCAGGTTCCAAGGGCTGTGGAACCAAATACCCAATTCCAACGAAAAGCCTGGAAAACGGAACTAACCTTTCAGAGGCCTCACAGGGAAAAGTCAAACTCCAGAGCCAGACAAACATGGGGACTCTGGTATATTATCCCTACTTCAAGCTGAACCTGTAAGGGCTCCCTGCCAGAGTAACGGTGAACTGGAAGTAAAAAGAGCTCTTACATAAAACAATCCCAGTTATACATCATCTCAGTAGTTAACGCAACAATTTTTCCCAACTAGATCTATAGATTCAACACAATGCCAATCAAAACCCCAGCCAGTTACTTTATAGTTATCAACAAAATGATTTCTGAAGTTTACACACAAAGGCAAACACTAGACTACCCAACACAAGACCAAAGCGGAACAATGTTGGAGGACTCACACCACTCGATTTCAAGGCTTACTGTACTACAGTAATCAAGACAGCACAGAACTGGTGAACGAACAGACAAACATAGGTCAGTGGAAGAGCCCCAAGACAGGCCTACAAGTACAGTCAACTGATGATTTCAGACAAAGGAGCCGAAGCAATCCAAAAGAGAAATAAGAGTCTTTTTCTGCAAACAGTGCTGGAATAACTGGACAGAAACTCTAGAACTGAAAAATAAAAATAAAACAAATTCAACAAATGTATGTTTGAATGAGACAAAGAGAAACAAAAAATTCAGTAAGTGGGTCTTATATACAATCAATTAGTCTTTAAAGGGAAGGAGAAAAATGGCATTAATATTTTAAAGATGAGAATTTTTCAGATGTGTTTAGACACTTCACTCAAGATCTCAGATTTAAGAAGCTCACTGAATTCCAAGGAAAATCAATAACAAAGAAAACCACACCTGGATACATCATTGTCAAACAGCAGAAAATAAAAGACAAGGAGCAAAGTCTTATGGGGGAGGTGGGGGGGGTGGGGAGGGAAGTAACTTTTATAAAGTAGCAACAGTTCAGACTCATAGCTGACTTCCTAACAGCAGTGGGAACCAACAGAGCGAAGCGTTGCAGTCAGTACGGTCAGTACGCTCAAACAAGAAAACTGCCAAGCTCAAGCACTGTGCTCTGTTAAAACAGTCCTCGGAAATAAAGGAGAATACATATATTCTCCTTCATTTTATATTATATATTATATATATATATATATATATATATATATATGTATTTGTGTGTGTGTGTGTAAATCCTCTAGCAGCTTCTAAATAAGCCTAATGAAGAGAGATGAAAAAAATGAAGAGCAAAAAAATAGAATATACAGATAAAACTCAGATGGTGGATACAAGTTCTCCAAAAATATTAATTTTTGCTTGAAAGTTCAAATTTTATCTCTAGCACAGACACTATTTTCCTGAAACTGATAGGCTTATTTTTTTCATTTCTGAGAAAATATCTACAAATACCCAAGTCTGAATAAGCATAGTTAGTCATTTAAATTAAAATCATGTCCATTGCAGAAAATACAAACAGAATGACAAGTGCATTTCCTCGAGACAACCATCATTCTTTGGCATGCAGCCAAAATACTTCAGGCACACTTTCCATTTCACCACACAGAATATTAAAATTACGTGTTTTCAAGGATTGTGACTTAATAAGATTAGTAATTTTTTACTTAATTAAGAACAATTTTAAGTGAAACTGGCATGTTCTTTTAAACTGTGAATGCATAGTGGTGAAGAATACTGTTAACCCTCCATACCGTTCTGCCTCCACATATTCAACCAACTGCAGATGGTGTATCATGTGTATGGATTGTGGCTTTCTGAATCCATAGATGCAGAATGTGTATTTGGAGGGCAACTTGCTTCTGGATCAGTGAAAATACCACGTATGACACTATGTCTTTACACAAAACTCAGACTGTACAACAAGAAGAGTGACCCCTCACATAAACCAAGGACTCCAGTGTAAATGATGTATCACTGAGGTTTGTATTTTACAACAGATACACAACTCTGGTGTGGGACGCTGACTTGAGGGAGGCTGTGCATCCATGGGGGTAGGAGTAGTGTATGAGGACTCCGTACTTTCTGTTCAATTTTAATACGAATCTAAAATTGCTCTAAAAAATGAACTCCATTTAAAAAAAAAAAAAAAAGGAATGAAATGCTAGCAGTGCCACAACATGAATAAACCTTAAAGATATCATGCTAAGTGCAGTTAAGCCAGACATAAAACAGTGTTTTCAGTTTCTACAGATACATGGTACCAGAACAGTCAAATTAATAAAGGGGAAAAATGCAATAGCGGTTCCCAGTACCTGGAGGGAGAAGAGCATAGGAAGCTGTTATTTAATGTGTACCGAGTTTCAGACTGGTAACATGAAAAATGTGAAATGTACTTAATGCCACCAATCAGTACACTTTAAAAATGGTTAAAATGCTAACTTTTATGCTATGGACATCTTACCACAATGAAAATAATATCTTTTGTAACTCCACAGTTCAACCCAAGATTAAAAAAAATCTAGACATCAGGTCAAAATTGAAGACCACCAGCTTAGGCCACATTGGCTCCTCTAACTTGAATCTGTGAATTTAGTAGATAGCCTCCAAAGGCTATCTGAGAAATATTCAACACGCTTCCTTATGGAAGTTCAAGAGCAGCCTGCGGACCCTCAAAACAAATCACTAGGGAAATTTATGGTAATACTGTCAATCCACTTTTGTTAAAAATGCCACAATTTCACCACCTCAGTGTCTTCATCGTTAACTCCTTTTTCACCTTCTATATCTTAGCACAAATCACTACCTAGGCAGGCAGCCCTCCCTAGGACCTATGCCCCCCATGAAAGAGCAGGACCAGCTCCCTACTATACTGATATACTTTTATTACCCTACATTCTTTTTCCTAAGTGCCTTCAACATATTAAGTGCCCAATAAAGTGAATAATGACAGTACACCCATATGCTCTTGAGTAGTTTACTTACATTTAATGGTCTACCAAATTCCAAACATCCTTTTATTTAATCTCATTTTGATGAAAATTACACCTGAAACCTCTTCCTTGACAACATAAAAATCACATGTAATTATATTCACGCATTGAAGGATATTCTCAACCTTATCCATGGACCTGATTAAAAACTTCTGTGTTAATAAGAAAACTGTATCTGGAGCAAGTAACAACTTACTTGCTCAAGAAAGTATCTCCATATTTGATTCTCTGTCACCTCCAACTCCAGAAACTCTAAATTAATGGTCCTAAAACATGGTTTTGATCCAACCAATAATAGTCTTCAATGCCTAAAGGATCAAGGATGAAAGAGAAATGAGAGTCAGAGACAAAAAATGACTTTCAGCATTAAAGTTAGTCATCAGTAGAAACCAATTTGATCCAGGTCTGTCCCATGTCCTCCATTATGCAATTTTATAGCTTTCTCATACCCTATAATATCTCCTTCCATTACTGCAATCATCCCTCACTTCGCTTCTGCCTGCTAAAGTCACATTCACATTAAAACACTACTCTCCAACACTGCCTTGTCTGTTTATCCTGACAAGGATCTGTCTTCTCCTATTAATTCCTATAGCATTTCTTGACTATAAAGTTCTAATGACACTTAAATATGCCTTGTGTGAAAGATGTAGATTCATTTTTCTTCCTGCAAGTTATTGAGCTTTTGTTTCTCAGCCTTAAAACTACCCTTCCACGCTCTTACTTTGTGATCCTGGGGGTGAGTCACATTTTCTCCTTTACAGTTTGCTTCTTGTTAGGCTCTGCCAATAAAGTGCTTGTTTTTGTTTAGTCACTAAGCTGTGTCAGACTCTTCAGCAACCCCGTGGACTACAGCCCGCCAGGCTCCTCTTTCCATGGGATATTCTAGGCAAGAATACTGGAATGGGTAGTCATTTCCTTCTCCAGCAGATCTTACCAACCCAGGGATTGAAATCTGTCCCTGCACTGGCAGGAGGGCTCTCCACCACTGAGCCACCTGGAAGTCAAGGGGTACTTGAGACCAGAAAGCTGGAGGAGGAAAATGCGGCACTTTCTGTTTGCTTCCTAGTCCTATTTTTTGCTTCCTTTTGCCACCAGTGCAACCCAACCACTCTTCAGGCCAGCAGCAGTTCATTCTAGCAGCCAGAGTTGGTTCCAGTCTGTATCTTCCTGACACAGAACCAGTATCACCGTGCCCCTAGAACACCAGCGCCAGCCAGCAGAACCCTCTTCGCTGAGCCCTGTACCCTTACCCCACTGGGCCCCTCTCCTGATCCCAAAGACATTAGTCCCAGCTGAGTGCAAACCCCTTCCTCGAGGCCTGAGTTTGGGCTGCAGCCTTTCTTTCCAGCCACTTGCCCTCTTCTCTTTGCTCTCCGGTCAGGAGGCAGTGGTGGCTTCCGACAAGACCTTGCTGTTCCCTTTTGTCTTTCCACTATTAAGTGGAAATGCCTAGTTAACAACCGGTTGTATGAAATTCTCTGTGAAAATCACTGGTATGATTTCCATCTCATGACTAGAGTCTGACACACATTTTTATCAATTTTAAGATTTTGTATTGATTTTTGCAATTTATGAATCACTTAAGAGATCAAAGAATATACCTTAGGGCATCTAATTATCTGTCATAATACTTTACTTACAGTGAGAGACCAAAAAACTTCAGTGAATGAAGTTTCTCTGCCTACAACATACTTATCACTTCTGAGCATATCCTCTGAACTCTGCCCAAAGAGCCTCACTGATTCTCCAAGTAGTTTCTTCCTTTTGATAAGTTTAAGAACCTTCTGACAAAGACTTTAAAATCTGTTCAAGCGTTTGCTCATTTGGGGAATTGCACCTTGAGTATCTGTATCTGCTTGTCAAGTTTTATTTGGTAATTTGTTTTTACGTTTATCTGCTCTTACTTCAGGTAAACATTTCAAATAACTTCCAGGCTTACACTTTTCCAGTGAAACTTCATCCATAATTTGTTCTTTTCACTTATTTTAAAAAAGAGAACTGCTTTTCTTCAATTATCCCTCTTCCATCAGGATACTGATAACAGTTACATTACGCTTCCTTGTGTATATAAATGAGAGCAGAAACTAGTGATGTTATGCTCTCAAAGATTCAGTAATTACACAGTGCCTCTCACAAACAAACTATCCACTCTAAGCAAATTTTTATTAAATTCTTATCTATACAATTTGATAACTGACACTCATTTAGCACAAAACATTCACTTCACAGATTAAAAATAAAAATAAAAACTAAGTAAAATTGGAAGTCCAGGGCTTAAAGTGACTTGTTTAAGATCAGATACTACAGCTTTTATCTTTACTTCACAGTCTAGATAACAACTACTTGCAGTGTACAAAGTTCAGTGTGAGACTGTTTTCTGACTTTAAGCAGAAACTTAACAACTTGTCAATATTCACTTACAAATTTACCCTTATAACACACCTTTTGCTAATGATATAATATGTAAATAAATCTTAAAATCTGAATAAACTGTTAGGCCATCCAACTTTCACCCACAGTTCTTTTTGGTGCTTTCATTTTTACATGCATTTCATCTACTTAAAATGAGAAAAAAAGGGAGAAAGTAAAATTTAATAAAATTCTGATTTTGAACTACTAATGCAATATTTATAAAGTATACAAGAAAATCTTCTACTTAGTGTTCCATTTAAGAGTAACTATATTCTCTAGAAATTCTATTGCTCATTAAAGACATTTAATACCTTCACAAATCAATGTGTTTGTCTAAATTCTTCAGCAGTATTCTTCAATGTATCATGTTCTCCTACCTGAAACACTGATTCCCTACTATCCAGAGGACCAATCATTCCAGTCTGCCAGTGGCTGAGGGGTTGCTTGGGATATGGGACATGAGACACTACAATAGCTAGCTCCAGCTCTAGCAAACCTGGAGGCCAAACTCAGACCATAAATCAACAGCTAGCTATTGCAGCATATCTCCTTAGTTACCTTCACTGGGTTTTCCTCTTTTTCTTAACCTAAAAATGTGTCCTTGACAACCTCTGGACTTCTACTAGGTATCTTAAACTTAACATGAATAAACTGAACTCTCCTATGGGCAGTCACATCATCATCTGGACCACAGTACAGGCATCACCCCTGCTCCTCTTTCCTTAACTACATACACCAGCATTCCTGCTGGTTTCACCAGAATCTGGCTGCTTCTCATCACTTCAACCACCACCTGCCGTTCGACTCCAAGCCACCATCACTTCTCACTTAAGACTGCTGTCTCAGGCTCCCAAAGGCCCTCATGCTTTTCCTCTTGCCCCCCTAAACTTAACTCTCTACACGGCAGCCAGGGTGATCTTTTAAAACACAAATCCTACTTCACAATATTACAGGGAAGGATAAAGGAGATAATATATATAAAGGAAGGACAGGTCATCCATGGGATCAATGATCTCAGTTGGGCCCATTTTGCTAGAGTTGGAGAATGAGGGCATGGGGGTTTTTAACTGTTTTATTTGTAAATCTGGCATATTAAAGTTAAATAAACATAATTTAGATCATGCCACTCCTCTGCTCAAAACCCTCCAATGTCTTTTCACCACACTCAGGTTAAAATTCTAAGTCTTTACCACAGACCACAAGGTACCACATGATGTGGCTACTGTCCGTCATGTCCCCCCTCATCACCCACCATTCTCCCAGGACCTCACTTGCACATGCCTTGCTGCCATTCCTCAAGTATGTCCAATCTGTTCTCACTTCAGGGTTTTGCACTTGCTGTTCCCTGTGCCTAGAAGGGTCTTCCTACAGGTCTTCACAAGACTTGCTCCTTCTCTTCATTCACTGACATGCAAATATTAAGAAGGCATTTCCTGACCACCTAGTTAACAGGTACCTCACCGCACACTGTTTCATTACATCTTCTCTCTTATCCACTTTCATCTTTCTTCCTAATGGTGACATGATGGACATCAGCTATTTGTTTGCCATCTCTCAACCCCACCAGGAGCTAAATGTTTGCCTTGTCAGTCATGTTTATCTCTGTATTCCCAGAGTCTAGACAGAACCTAACTCACTGCAAAGCAGCACTATTCAAAAGACCTTTCTGCAGTGACAGAGCCATTTTGTTCTTGTATTTGTGCTGTCCAATACAGTAGCCACTGCCACCTGAAGCTACTAAGCATCTAAAATGTGACTACTGTTTACTGAGGAACTGAATTTTAATTAAACAGCCAAATTTATAGGTGCTCAATTAACCTTTGCATCTAACTCTTTCTCACAAATTCTGATCTTCATGGTAAAAACAAAACAATAAGGAAACATTTACACTGAACGCAGCAAGCATTAAAATACAAAGCTAGGACACAACAAAATCTCTATAGTGTATAAAATTATACTACTGACCTAAAGTTAGTAATACAGGACTCCAAAAACTGAAGTTAATTAAAAAGTTAACATTACATTGTATTTTAAAACACTGTGTGTTTTAAAAATATTAAATACAGTATACTTTAAATTAAGGATCCTAAGGATACAAAGAGTGTATTACAAATAAACCACCTCAGTCAGGATCTGAGTACTCAACCACTGAAAATAAGATTTAATATTAACTTGAGATTTCTTTCCAAAGATGAAAGATTTCAAATTCCTAAAAAGCTTTACAATAAAAAATACTTGGGCAAAAATGAAACTTCTCAATTATGCAGCAAATACAAACACACTATATGCGTTTAACAAAACTTAAAAAGTAAGCAGTCAGTTACCCTAAGGTTGCACCCTAATACAGATGCCAATTTATCAACAGAAAACCTACTCATTTTGAGAGAAAAGAGCTACAATTCAGCCTGTGGTGCATAATTAGAATTTAAGACCAAGAAATGCCATTTCATTCCTCCTAAAGTTTGAACTTTGACCACTCAATACTTTAAGTACTAAGCTATAACTAAGGTGAATGAGAAAGTGGAACTGACAGCAGGAATGGTAATGAAAAATAAACTAACAGACATTTTAATGTAATCTGGTGTAACATACATATTTATACTTTGTCTGCAAAGTAATAGATTTACCTTATTCAGTTATTATAGTTCAAATCTGCCGTGGTCAATTAGAGAACTCTGCCAATGGATGCTTTTAAATACTATTTCAGTTTGAATTTGCACCATACCTGCAACTGCAGCTTACCTACAGTAAAGGTTAACTTTAAGAAATATTTTCCGATTTATATCCTTTATCAAGAAAATAGAGAGAGACTGAGTAACTCTCTTAGTAAATGTCACATTGCACTTGAAAAGATGTGGGTTATTTTCAAATATCTTTTTATGTTGGTTTCTAACGTAATTCCACTGTGATAAGAGAACAGACCCTGTGTGATTTCAATACCTTTAAGACCATGAAATTTTTGCACGTTGTTTTATGTCCTTGGATAAGTTCCAGAGTCTCCCAATTTACAGTCTATGGGAACTTGAATAGAATTTGTGTCCTACTGTTGTGTAAAAATTGTATAAATCTTAATTATATTGAATTGGTTCATAGTGTTTTTCAGGTCTAGTATATCATTCTATTTCTCTACATATTCATTCTATTAATTTTTGAGAGTTTGATACTAAAACTCCAACTAAAAATCTTAATTTATCTCCTTAAAAAATAATTGTAATATACAGTGTATTTTCCAAGTCTCCTGTAAATGTGTTATCATACTTTCAGAATTTAAAAAATTGAAATTAAAAAACTACTATGTCATACATTGACATGAATCAGCCATATAGTTACATGTATTCCCCATCCCGATCCCCCCTCCCACCTCCCTCCCCACCCGACTCCTCAGGGTCCTCCCAGTGCACCAGGCCCGAGCACCTGACTCATGTATCCCACCTGGGCTGGTGGTCCGTTTCACCATAGATAATATACATGCTGTTCTTTCAAAACATCCCACCCTCACGTTCTCCCCCAGAGTTCAAAAGTCTGTTCTGTATTTCTGTGTCTCTTTTTCTGTTTTGCATATAGGGTTATCGCCACCATCTATCTAAATTCCGTATATATGTGTTAGTATACTGTAATGTTCTTTATCTTTCTGACTTACTTCACTCTGTATAAGAAATGTTGTAAAGTGATTGGCCTCCAACTAATAAAATAATATTAAAAAAAAAAAAAAAAAAAAAAAAAAACTACTATGTATGAAGTAAATAAACCCCAAGGATGTATTGTACAGCACAGAAAAAATAGTCATTATTTCATAACAAAATGGAGTATAATCTGTAAAAATACTGATTCACTGTATTGTATAACTGAAACAAATGTAACATTATAAATCGGCTATGTGCTCATGCATACTCAGTCTCTTCCATCGCATCTGACTCTTTGCCACCCTATGGACTACAGAACACCAGCTCTTCTTTCCATGGGACTCTCCAGGCAAGAATACTGGAGTGGGTTGCCCTGCCCTCCTCCAGGGGATCTTCCCGACCCAGGGATTGAACCCAAGCCTCCCGTGTCTCCTGCATTGTAGGCGGATTCTTTACTGCTGAACCACCAGGGGAGTAAATCAACTATATTTCAATATAAATACCCTCCTCAAAAGAGAGACTGAGTAGGAAGATAAAGATCAGAGAATCTTAAGTGATACATCAGCCAAGAACCCTGATTTAAACAAAGAAGCTCAATTATATATTATGGCAATCAAGGAAATATGAACACTAGATCTTTGATAATATTAAGGAATCGTGGATAATGATAAAGGAATTTAAATTATTTTTTTAAAAGACTCACTGCCTTTTAAGAAAACATGCTGAAACATTTATGGATGAAATGATGGTATAAGATGATTTGCTTTGCTTTGGTTTAGGATTTGCTTCAACCATCTGTATGAAGGGTTGGGGGGTGAGGTGGGTCGAGCAGAAATAGAAAAAGCTTGTCAGATGGCTAACAAACACATGAAAAGATGCTCCACATCACTCATCATCAGAGAAATGCAAATCAAAACCACAATGAGGTACCATTACACGCCAGTCAGGATGGCTGCTATTCAAAAGTCTACAAGCAATAAATGCTGGAGAGGGTGTGGAGAAAAGGGAACCCTCTTACACTGTTGGTGGGAATGCAAACTAGTACAGCCACTATGGAAAACAGTGTGGAGATTTCTTAAAAAACTGGAAATAGAACTGCCATATGACCCAGCAATACCACTTCTGGGCATACACACTGAGGAATCTAGATCTGAAAGAGACACGTGCACCCCAATGTTCATCGCAGCACTGTTTATAATAGCCAGGACATGGAAACAACCTAGATGCCCATCAGCAGATGAATGGATAAGGAAGCTATGGTACATATACACCATGGAATATTACTCAGCCGTTAAAAAGAATTCATTTGAATCAGTTCTAATGAGATGGATGAAACTGGAGCCCATTATACAGAGTGAGGTGAGCCAGAAAGATAAAGAACATTACAGTATACTAACACATATATACGGAATTTAGAAAGATGGTAACAATGGCCCTATATACAGGGCAGAAGAAGAGACGCAGAAGTACAGAACAGACTTTTGAACTCTGTGGGAGAAGGGGAGGGTGGGATGTTTCGAAAGAACAGCATGTATATTTTCTGTGGTGAAACAGACCACCAGCCCAGGTGGGAGGCATGAGTCAAGTGCTCGGGCCTGTTGGGCTGGGAAGATCCAGAGGAAACGGGTGGAGAGGGAGGTGGAATGGGAGACCGGGATGGGGAATTCGTGTAACTCTATGGCTGATTCACATCAATGTATAACAAAACCCACTGAAAAATAAAAAAATTAAAAAAAAAAAAAAGAAAAAAAAAGAGAAAGCTTGTCCTTGAGCTGAAAACTTGGAGCTGGAGGATAAGAGAATATGGAGATTTGTGTTCTATTTTTTGTGTGTGAAATTTTCTACACTATAATCTTTAAAAAAAGAAAAAAAGAAAAAACTAGTAGAGCCATTTTTTTTTAAATGCAAGTAGGTCATAAGAGAGTAAGAAGATTTCCAATAATGAATTAACAACCTGCAAATAGCTATATATTATGGTTATCCTACTGGAAATTTTAATATAAATAAATTCACTTATTTGGGAAAGTTTCTTTCAGGTTATATGTTGTATTTGGAAAATATAACAGCCATACCCAGGGGCAAGTGACAAGACTCATCTGCACACCTGGGTCTTCACTGCCAGTGCCTGTGACACTTGACTATTTTACCATTTCCACGTTACCATTCTCAGAATATAAGGCAAATCTTGCCTGAATCACTGTCACTGACCCGAGAGGGTCCTAGCCCAGAGTCTTAAAGAAGGTCTTCCTCCAGAAATTAGACACGGTCCTTGTGTAGTTCTGTCCTCTAGAATCTTTCTCCCAAGTAACATAAGAACAAGAGGAGAAAGGCAGAGATGATCTGGATTTCTTGAGCCATCTGGGTGGATCAAGTTTTTTATTTCTTTCCTCTGCACAAAGTCCCTCACCTGTGACAAGCTTCAGCATTAGGTCCTGGTGACACAGTCCCCTGCGGGGGGAGATAGAGAAGTAAGGAGACAGGTAGTAGTAAGTAGCTTCTTAATCTGACTAAGATCAATTTAATTTGAAAGAGGAAGTAGCTTTACAGCAATCCTTTTTCTCATCATTGCCAGATTACCTCATTGCTTTAAAAGAAAATGAATTCCTCCATCTCAAGTGTTTGGCAAACAATAGTCAGCAGATTTGTGTAAAAAAAAAAGTATACATAGTCAATTAGGGGTCGATTACAAATTTCTATTTGGGGAGTCTCCAAATTGGGAACCTGAGAGTAGAGTAGAAAAAAGATTTTTCCCTTTGAATACTTCATGCTTTTAAAATTTTGAGCCATGTGAATGTATTGCTTTATGTAATTAATTAGTTAACTTATTAAAAATAAAGATTAAATAAATAAATAAAAATAAAGATAAAAATGGAGATCATAATGCCTAAAAAGAGATTAAGATCACAGGGCCATTTGCTTCTAATGTAAAAACTAATACAAATCACTCTGTTAAGAATCAAAAGGCTATTATAATTAAATGACACATAATATCAGATTTTCTTTTGCAAAATAGGCCCTTATGGGCAAAGTTGGTGAATTCTGAATAAAATCTCTAAGTTAGATAACAGTATTGTATCAATATTAATTTCCTGACTTTAATAATAGTACTGTGGTCATATAAAAGTTTTTTTAAGAAACACACTTCAAAACATTAGGGGTAAAGTGGTGTCATATCTGCAACTTTCTCTGAAAGAGTGGGGATGAGATATATAGAGAAAGACAGAGAGAAAATAATAATAATAAAGTAGACTCGATAAAATGTTGATATTTACTGGCAAAGAGGGGGAGCGCCTGGAACTCTCATACACTAATGGCAGAAGTAAAAAAATTATGACTATTTTTGAAACCAGGCAATGCTTTAATAATGTTAAACATAGACTTATCATATGGCCTAGCAATTACAGTCCTAGGTATTTACCCTAGAGAAATTAAAACATAGAGATCCAAAACATGTGTCTAAGAATGTTCATATCAACTTTATTCATAATAGCCCAAAGTGCAAACAATCTCCATGTTCATCAATAGGAGAGTGAATCACATTCATCAATAGGAGATGAATAAACAAATATTTATCAACAGGAGAGTGAATAAACAAATGTATTCTCACACAAATGTTTGACAAACATTATTTTCACAAACAAATGTATCCACCTGCAAAGTGGGAGACCTGGGTTCCATCTGATCCCTGGGTTGGGAAGATTCCCTCGAGAAGGGGAAGGCTACTCACTCCAGCATTCTGGCCTGAAGAATTCCACAGGCTGTATACACATGAGGTGACAAAGGGTCAGATATGACTGAGTAAGTTTCACTTCACTTCATTCACACACCAGACACTGGGACATGATTCCCATGGGTCCCTTGTGTTTCCACATGTCTTATGAATAGAGGTGCTGACAGTTTTGCTCCAGACAATCTTCTTTAAAAAAAAAAAAAAAAAACACTTGCACAGAAGATACCCTTGGAAAATATAATTTCTCCATCTGGAGCAGAAGGCAAATTTTTTGGAGTCCAGTATGATGAAGATAATGTCTCCTTCCAGGAACAAAGGTTGGGCAGATTTTCTTGAAGTCTCTTATTAAAGATTGAGGTTTTCTAAGCTTAGGGTTCCTCAGCTATGACTCAAGATTTACTATGTGTGGACATTTAGGTTGTTTTTACCTGTATAAGTTTATTGAGGCATAACTTACATGCAAAAAAATCATATTTGATCTGGTACAAGCATGAATCCGAGGCAGCCTAACTTTTTAGCTTGCAAACAGGATAAAATCTCAGATTCTTCACAGTCCTTGCCAGTGGAATGCTGCCCAGCAACAAAAAGGAAAGAATCACTGAGACACACAGCAGTACAGATGAGTCTTGCAAACATTATGCTGCGTGAAAAAGCTGAGCCCGAATCAAGTATGATACTGTCTAATTTTATTTACTGAAAATTCTCCATCAAGCAGAATAAATCTGTATTAATAGAAATCACAATGGCAGTTGCCTGAGACAGGGAGTTTGGGGCATGTTGACAGAGGTAAAGGATGAAGGATTTTCCCAAGAGTCCAGTGGTTAAGAATTATCCTTGCAGTGCATGGGACACGGGTTCCGGGAACCAAGGTTCTGCGTGCTGCAGCACAGCTAAGGCCACGCGCTGCGGATACTAGGTGAGGAGGAGCCCCACAATGCGACTAAGGCCCGGTGCAGGCAAATAACCAAGTCTTTAAAAGGAGGTGAGGGGGAAGCTTTCTAGCGTGGTGGGAGTGGTGGAACTATTTTGTATCTTTGTTGTGTTTGCAGGGATATATACATCTTTCAAAGTGCATCAAACAGTGTGCCCTAAAATGTATAATTTTGTTATATGTGAATTACGCCTCAGTAAAATTACATAGAAATAGTCTAAATATTTATCAACATGTGAACAGATATGCAAAATATGGTATATACATAAAATGGAATATTATTCAGCCTTGAAAAGGAATGAAATTCTGAAACATGCTAGAACATGGGTGTTCCTTGAAATCATTACACTACGTGAGAGAAGTCAGACATGAGAAGACAGTTACTGTGTGATTCCACTTCTTTGAGCTGCCTGGAATAGACAAATTCATAGACAGAAAGTAGAGCAGTGGTTATCCAGGGCTGTGGAGTTGTGGTCTAGTGGGTACAAGGTTTCAGTTTAGAAGGATGAAATAATTCTGGAGATGGAGGTGATGGTGTTGTACAACAGTGTGAACACACTTAATGCCACTTAACTGGACACTCAAAATGTTTAAAATGATAAATGTTATATCTAGTACATTTATATGTATTACAGTAGTGGTGTGAAAAAAAATAATCTCTCTCTCCAGTGGTGTGCTGCAAAATGTATAACAACCAGCTATGAGAGGGAAGCATATTGGTAGTATTCACTTTGATAGAAACACTCCCACAGTGATCCAGTTCAAGCAACAGTGTGATATCACTGAATGTAGAGTTTGGAAAAGATACAAACAACTGGCTTTACAAAGTCAATAGGAGTTGGCTCAAAGACACTACTGTCTCTATCCAACCAACCGATTGTTAGTACACAGCAAATCCAGTAAAGAAAACACAACATAAAAGTTATAAAGAAAAAGGGAAAAAAATCACCCCACCACTACTTATAGGCAGTTGTCTGTATGCCAGCCAGGGAGGTCGATGGTTATTTGTGGGCTGATAACATACAGGAACAACAAAGTGCCAGTTCACTGATCCTGCAGGCTGGAAGGCATCAATTCTGGTTGGTTGGTACCCATTGCCACATCAGTTATTAAATCTTGTGGCTCTTATTCCTGGTGGTGACATCCAGAAAAGGAAAACTGTGGGACCTTCTTGAATCATGTAAGTTTAGCTTTAAAATTTTTATCGATCTTTACTATCATCATATTCCCTTTGTTTTGGCACAAAATGGCTGCAAAAGTACAGGAGATACAAAATTTTGAAGCCATTTCCAGAAGATTTAGGCTGATTCTCGGTGCCAGTGACTCTCAGATAGGGTGTGCATGTAATTACTTGGAGTAATCTTCATTTTGAAAGAACTACAGGTGATTCTAATGCAGTTGGTTCACAGAACACATTTGGCAACATGGTTCGATGAGGTAGCTCTTTCCCTTCTCCCCTTTCATAATTTCACACCACAACCACATTGCTCTAAGATGCAAATTAGGGTAACTGATGTTATAAAACATGTCCCAATGTGTGTATAACAATGTCTGAAATGATTTTAAGAATATTCAGTATAGAAAAGGTGACATAAAATTGTGCTAATTCATTTTACTGTCATTGGTGAAACAAGTGTTATTCAAGCCTTTTGATGTGGCAGAAATATTTTAAGACAACCCCTTCTATTCTTTGAGCAGGAAATAAAATCTAGCAAACTGTGTAGCCAGTAACCTTAGGGATGGTACTTGAGGCTTGATCTCTAAAAGATGTTGAGTCCAAAAGTTGAACCTAAATCTGCCTGTATTGTTCTGCCTTGAGTGAATCTTTCATGCAGGCTGTGATCAGTGCATTTAAAAGAGCAGAGATCTGAATTTTATTGAGATTTACCTTATGTTTTATTATTGTGGGCTTGCCAGGTGGCACTAGTGGTAAAGAACCCACCTGCCAATGCAGGTGATGTAAGAGGTGCTGATTGGATTTCTGGGTCAGGAAGATCGAGGAGGGTGTGGCAACCCACTCCAGTATTCTTGCCTGGAGAATCCTATAAACAGATGAACCTGGTGGGCTACAGTCCGTAGTCGCTAAGAGTCGGACACAACTGAAGCAACTTAGCATGCATGCATGTTTTATTAATAATGAATTTCTGTTTAGTAAATGTTTCATAGTTATGTGCCAGACTTGCTTTCCTTATAACATGGTGGCAAGGTTAAGAAGGCATCGTTAGTCTTCATCCACTCTAATTAATAAATGCTACATGAATCTACCAAAAAGAACCTTATAACTGTGCTTGAAAAGTTGGCTTAGGGTAGCTCTTTATAGGGTGTTTGGGGGAACACTAAACCCCAAGATGCTCATTTGAAGATAGAAGACCTGCAAAAAAAAAAAAAAAAAAAGAGAGAGATAAAGAGAAGAGAAAGAAGACTTGCATGATAAAATAAACATAGGAAATGCTGCATAGGCGAATATTTTATTTTTTTTAATTTAGTCCACCATTTACCAAAGTTATTGATTAAAGATTTTAAAATTTCATAAGAATAACATTTTGTGGAATATATATTTAGCAAAGAATTCTCCAGTGCTCTGGTGAAAATTTTAGCTGTGAAGGGGAACACAGGGATAGAGAGGCAAATTAATTTGGCATTCTTGACTTCAAACTTACATTAACCACATTTGTTTCCACTATTAAATGTAAAGAATTTGATGGATTTAACAACAGTCATCAAGGATAGTCAAAAGGTAACTTCCTCAGTGGTCTGGTGCAGCCAAAAATCAACTGGAGAATATACCTCAGGTGCCCGCTGCAACTCGAGAAAAACCATGAGGCTTCCCCCTCGCTACGAGATGAACCCCAATTCCCCAGCATTGCGTGAAGACCAATTCCGTGTTCCCCATCAAACAAGAAAGGAGCCTTGACTTCCTTGATGGAACTCCAGAGAGGCCCCAAGAACACTGTCACAAGTCTAGAGGGACCTGAGGTCACCACAATCACACAAAAGAGCTCCATGTACCACAAATCAACTCGAGATGAGGCCTGATTCCCCTGCAATGGCTCCAGAGCTAGCAGGCGTTCCCCTGCAAACACAGCAAGTGGCTTGCCTTCCTTTAGGCAACTCCAGAGATTCCGCGAGAACACCATCCCAAGTCTAGAGGAACACGAGTTCAGCACAGCAACTAGAGAGAAGCTCCGTGTACCGCAAATCATCTCGAGATGAGAGCCGATTCCCTGGCTTCGACTCAAGAGGAATGCCAACTTTCCACAAGCACCTCAAGAGGAGGCTTCTCTCAGCTATAGGTATGTGAGAGGGACCCTGAGTTTGCTGCCTCAAGTGGAATGGACACCGAGATGCCCTGACTCGAAATAAGGCTGGATTTCCCTGCAGTGACTTGAATGCAGGCTCGTCTTTCATCTCACAAGATGAAGAGATGTCTGAATCCCCTGTGGAGACCCTAAAGAAAGCCCTAGTTCCCCACCTCATCTCGACAGGAGGCCTTACATCCCTTTGACAACTCGAGAGGAACACGGAGTTCAATGCTTCAAAAGGAGACGATGCCTAACACCTCTTGAAAATTGATAGGAATAGCAATATCCCTATGGCAACTGCAAAGGGAAGCTGGGTCAACACCTCACCTCGAGAGGCATCCCTATTGCCCTGCCAAGCCTCGAGGAGAATCCCGAGGTGTCCTTCAAAACTAGACAGGAGTCCTGTCGCCGCTCAACCAACACGGGTTTTGAAGGGCCATCCTCGCCGTAACCCAAGAACATACCCTAGGTCCCAGCCGCAACTCAACATAAACCATGAGACTTCCCCCTGGCCGCGAGGTGAGGCCCGATTCCCCTGCACTGAGTGCAGAGCAAATCCGTGTTCCCCATCAAACATGAAAGGAGGCTTCACTTCCTAGATGAAACTCCACATAGTCCCCAAGAACACTGCCAGAGGTCGAGAGGGACCCTGAGGTCACCGCAACAAAACAAAAGAATTCGTGTAAATGAAATCAACTCGAGATGAGGCGCGATTGCCCTGCATTGGCTCCAGAGCCATCTCGCATTCCCCATCAAACATGACAAGTGGCTTGACTTCCTTTAGGCAACTCCAGAGATTGACCAAGAGTACCGTCCAATATCTAAAGGAACACAAAGTTCAGCACTGCAACTCGAGAAAAGCTCCCTGTACCCCCAAATCATCTCGAGTTGAGAGCTGCTTCCCTGGATTCAACTCAAGAGGAATGCCAACTGTCCACAAGTACCTCAAGAGGAGGCTTCTCTCAGTTATATGTATGTGAGATGGGCCCTGAATTTGTGGCCTCAAGTGAAATGGACACCGAGATGTCCTGACTCGAAATAAGGCTGGATTTCCCTGCAGTGACTTGAATGCAGGCTCGTCTTTCATCTCACGAGACGAAGGGATGTCTGAATCCCCTGTGGTGACCCTAGAGAAAGCCCTAGTTCCTGGCCTCATCCCAACATGAGACCTCACATCCCTGTGAAAACTCGAGAGGCACACGGAGTTAAATGCTTCAAAAGGAGACGATGGCTGACTCTTCTTGAAAAATGATAGGAATCCCAAAATTCCTGTGGCCACTGCAAATGGAACCTGGGTTTCCCCTCTCACCTTGAGAGGCGTCCCTATTGCCCTCCCAAGCCCCGAGGAGAATCCCGAGGTGTCCCTCGCAACTAGACAGGAGTCCTGACATCACTGATCCAACCCGAGTTTTGAAGGGCCATCCTCGTCATAACACGAGAACATAATCCAGGTTCCCACCGCAACTCGAGAAAAACAATGACACTTTCCCCTCGCCACGAGATGAGGCCCGATTCCCCTGCACTGCATGCAGAGCAAGTCCGTGTTCCCCATCAAACAGGAAAGGAGCCTTGACTTCCTTGATGGCACTCCAGAGAGTCCCCAGGAACACTTTCACAAGTCTAGAGGGACCCTGAGGTCCCCGAAACAACATGAAAGCGCTCCATGTACTCCAAATCAACTCGAGATGAGGCCTGATTCCCCTGCACTGCATGCAGAGCAAGTCCATGTTCCCCATCAAACACGAAAAGAGCCTTGACTTCCTAGATGAAACTCCACATAGTCCCCAAGAACACTGTCACAGTTCTGCAGGGACCCTGAAGTGACAGCAGCAGCACGAAAGAACTCGTTTAACTCAAATCAACTCTAGATGAGACCCGATTCCCCTGCATTGACTCCAGAGACCTCCCTCATTCCCCATTAAACAGGGCAAATAGCCTGACTTCCTTTAGGCAACCCCAGAGATTCACCGAGAGCACCGTCCCATATCTAGAGGAACACCAAGTTCAGCACAGCAACTCAACAAAAGCTCCGTGTACCCCAAAACATTTCGAGATGAGAGTTATGACACAGGAGGAATGGAAACTTTCCACAAGCACCTCAAGAGGAGGCTACTCTGAGCTATAGGTATGTGAGAGGGATCCTGAGTTTGATGCCTCGTGTGGAATGGACACCGAAATGCCTTTACTCGAAATAAGGCCGGATTTCCCTGCAGTGACTTGAATGCAGTCTCGTCTATCATCTCACAAGAAGAAGGGATGTCTAAATCACCTGTGGATACCCTAGAGAAAGCCCAAGTTCCCTGCCTCATCTCGACAGGAGGCCTCACATCCCTTTGAAACTTTGAGAGGCACGTGGAGTTCAATGCCTCAAAAGTAGATGATGCCTGCCTCCTCTTGAAAATTGATAGGAATCTCAATATCTCTGTGGCAACTGGAAAGGGACCCTGGGTCTCCACTTTACCTCGAGAGACTTCCCTATTGCCCTCCCAAGCCCCGAGGAGAATCCCGAGGTGTCCCTCGCAACTAGACAGGTGTCCTGACGTCGCTGGCCCAACACAAGTTTTGAAGGTCCATCCCCACCGCAACTCAAGAACATACCCCAGGTTCCCACCGCAACTCGAGAAAAACCATGAGACATCCCCCTCGCCGTGAGATGAGGTCTGATTCCCCTGCATTGCATGCAGAGCATGTGTGTGTTCCCCATCATACTTGAAAAGAGTTTTGACTTCCTTGATGGAACTCCAGAGAGTCCCCAAGAACACTGTTACAAAGCTAGAGGGACCCTGCGGACTACGCAGCAACATGAAAGAGCTCGTGTACCCCAAATCAACTCGAGATGAGGCCCAATTCACCTGAATTGGGTCCAGAGCCATCACACGTTCCCCATCAAAGAGAACATGTGGCTTGACCTCCTTTACGCAACTCCAGAGATTCCACGAGAACATCATTCCAAGTCCAGAGGAACACCAAGTTCTGCAGAGCAACTCGAGAAAAGCTCCATGTACCCCAAATCATCTCGAGATGAGAGCTGATTCGCTGAACTCGACTCAAAGGGAATTCCAACTTTCCACAAGCACCTCAAGAGGAGGCTTCTCTCAGCTATAAGTATCATAGTGGGACCCTGAGCTTGCTGCCTCAAGTGGAATGTACAATGAGATTCCCAGACTCGAAAAAAGGCCGGATTTCCCTGCAGTGACGTGAATGCAGGCTCGTCTTTCATCTCACAAGATGAAGGGATATCTGAATCCCCCGTGGAGACCCTAAAGAAAGCCCTTGTTCCCCGACTCATCTCGACAGGAGGCCACACATCCCTTTGACAACTCGAGAGGAGTGCAGAGTTCAAGGCGTCAAAAGGAGACGACGCCTGACTCACCTTGAAAATTGATAGGGATCCCAATATCCCTCTGGCAACTGCGAAGGAAGTCTGGGTCTCCTGTCTCACCTCGAGAGGCGTCCCTATTGCCCTGCCAAGCCTCAAGGAGAATCCCGAGGTATCCCTGGCAATTAGACATGAGTCCTGAAGTCGCTGAACCAACATGAGTTTTGAAGGGCCATCCCCGCCGTAATACGAGAACATACCCCAGATTCCCGCTGAAACTCAAGAAAAACCATGAGACTTCCCCATCGCTGCGAGATGAAGCCCGATTGCAATGCTGCGTGCAGAGCAAGTCTTTGTTCCTCATTAAACACAAAAGGAGCCTTGACTTCCTTGATGGACCTCCAGAAAGTCCCCAAGAACACTATCACAAGTCTAGCGGGACCCTGAGGTCCCCGCAGCAACACAAAAGAGCATCGTGTACCCCAAATCGACTCGAGATGAGGTGTGATTCCCCTGCATTGCATGCAGACCACATCTGAGTTCCCCATCAAACACTAAAGGAGTCTTGACTTCCTAGATGAAATTCCACATAGTCCCCAAGAAGACTGGGGACTTCAGCACCTCACAAGTCTAGAGGTGCTGAGGCCACCACAGCAACACATAAGAGCTTCGTGTACTACAAATCAACTTGACATGAGGCCGGATTCCCCTCCATTGGCTCCAGAGCCATCGTGCATTCCCCATCAAACAGATCAAGTAGCTTGACTTCTTTTAGCAACCCCAGAGATTAACTGAGAGCACCGTCCCATATCTAGAGGAAAACCAAGTTCAGCACAGCAACTCGACAAAAGCTCCGTGTACCACAAATCATCTCAAGATGAGAGCTGATTCCCTGGATTGGACTCAAGAGGAATGCCAATGTTCCACAAGCAACTCAAGAGGAGGCTTCTCTCAGCTATATGTATGTGAAAGGGAACCTGATTTTGCTGCTTCAAGTGGAATGGACATCGAGATACCCTGATTCAAAATAAGGCCGGATTTCCCTGCATTGACTTGAATGCAGGCTCATCTTTCATCTCACATAAAGAAGGGATGTCTGAATCCCTTGTGGGGACCCTAGAGAAAGCACTAGTTCCCTGCCTTATCTCGACATGAGGCCTGACTTCCCTTTGAAAACTCGAGAGGCATTCGAAGTTCAATGCTTCAAAAGGAGACGAAGCCTGACTCCTTTTCAAAATTGATAGGAATCACGATATCCCTGTGGCAACTGGACAGGAACCCTGGGTCTCTCGCCTCACTTCGAGAGGCATCCCTATTGCCCATGCAAGCCTCGAGGAGAATTCCGAGGTGTCCCTCGCAACTAGAGAGGAATCTTGACGTTGCTGATCCAACACAAGTTTTGAAGGTCCATCCTCATCGTAACTAGAAAACATAACCCAGGTTCTTGCCGCAACTCGAGAAAAACCATGAGGCTTTCACCTGGCCGTGAGATGAGGCCTGAATCCCCTGCACTGCAGGCAGAGCAATTCCCTCTTCCCCATGAACACGAAAGGAGCCTTGACTTCCTTGATGGAACTCCAAAGAATCCCCAGGAACACTGTCACTGGTATAGAGGGACACTGAGTTCCCCACAGCAACACGAAAGTGCTCCGTGTACTTCAAATCAACACGAGGTGAGGCCTGATTCCCCTGCATGGTCTCCAGAGCCATCCAGCATTCCCCATCAAACACGACAAGTGGCTTGTCTTCCTTTAGGCAACTCCAGAGTTTACCCGAGAACACCGTCCTAAGTATAGAGGAACACCACGTTCAGCACAGCAACTAGAAAACATCTCTGTGTACCTCAAATCATCTCGAGATGAGCGCTGATTCCCTGGCTTTGACTCAAGAGGAATGCCAGCTTTAAACAACACCTAAAGAGGAGGCTTCTCTCAGCTATAGGTATGTGAGAGGGACCCTGAGTTTGCTGCCTCAAGTGACATGGACACTGAGAAGCCCTGACTCAAAATAAGGCCAGGTGTCCCTGCAGTGGCTTGAATGCAGGCTCATCTCTCATCTCACAAGATGAAGGGATGTCTGAATCCCCTGTGGAGACCCTAGAGAATACCCTAGTTCCCAGCCTCATCTTAAAAGGAGGCCTCACATCCCTTTGACAACTCGAGAGGAACACAGAGCAACATGTAAAGGCTCTGTGTACTCCAAAACAACTCGAGATGAGGCCCGATTCCCCTGCACTGCGTTCAGAGCAAGTCTGTGTTCCCCATCAAACACAAAAGGAGCTTTGACTTCCCTGATGGAAATCCAGAGAGTCCCCAGGAACACTGTCACAAGTTTCGAGGGTCCCTGAGGTCCCCGCAGCAACATGAAAATGCACTGTGTACTTGAAATCAACTCGAGATGAGGCCCGCTTCCCATGCACTGCATGCAAAGCAAGTCTGTGTTCCCCATAAAACACGAAAGGAGCCTTGACTTCCTTGATGGAAATCCAGAGAGTCCCCAGGAACACTTTGAAAAGTCTAGAGGGACCCTGAGAACCCCACAGCAACATGAAAGTGCACTGTGTGCTTCAAATCAACTCGAGATGAGGCCCGATTCCCCTGCATTAGCTCCAGAGCCATCACTCATTCCCCATCAAACACAACAAGTGGCTTGACTTCCTTTAGGCAACTCCAGAGATTACCTGAGAATACCATCTCAAGACAAGAGGAATACCAAGTTCAGCACAGCAACTCGAGAAAAGTTCCGTGTACCCCAAATCATCTCGAGATGAGAGCTGATTCCATGGCTTCGACTCAAGAGGAATGCCAACTTTCCACAAGCCCCTCAAGAGGAGGCTTCTTTCAGCTCTAGGTATGTGAGAGGGACCCTGAGTTTGCTGCATCAAGTGGAATGGTTACCCAGATGCCATGACTCGAAATAAGGTTGGATTTCCCTGCAGTGACTTTAATGCAGGCTCGTCTTTCATCACACATGATGAAGTGATGTCTGAATCCCCTGTGGAGACCCTAGAGAAAACCCTAGTTCCCCGGCTCATCTCGACAGGAGGACTCACAGTCTTTAGAAACCTCCAGAGGCACATGGATTTAAATGCTTCAAAAGGAGAGCATGGCTGCCTCCTCTTGAAAATTGATAGGAATCCCCAAATTACTGTGGCAACTGGAATGGACCCTGGGTCTCCCCCCTCACCTCGAGAGGCATCCTTATTGCCCTACCAAGCCTCGAATAGAATCCCGAGTTGTCCCTTGCAGCTAGACAGGAGTCCTAATGTCACTGAATCAACACGAGTTTGAAGGGCCATCCCAACCATAACTTGAGAACATAACTCAGGTTCCCGCCACAGCTCAAGAAAACCGTGAGAATTCCCCCTTGCCATGAGATGAGGCCCGATTCCCCTGCATTGCATGCAGAGCAAGTCCATGTTCCCCATCAAAAACGAAAGGAGCCTTGACTTCCTAGATGAAACTCCACATAGTCCCCAAGAACTGTGTCAGAAGTCTAGAGGGACCCTGAGGTCAGTGCAACAATAGGAAAGAGCACCGTGTAGCACAAATCAACTCGAGATGAGGCCCGATTCCCCTGCACTGGCTCCAGAGCAATCCTGCATTCCTCATCAAAGAGCACAAGTGGCTTGACTTCTTTTGGGCAACTCCAAGATTCCCCGAGAACACCATCCCAAGTCTAGAGCAACACCAAGTTCAGCACAGCAACTCGAGAAAAGCTCCGTGTAGCCCAAATCATTTCGAGATGAGAGCAGATTCCCTGGCTTTGAAACAAGAGCAATGCCAACTTTCCACAAGCAGCTCAAGTGGAGGCTTTTCTCAGCTCTTGGTATGTGAGAGGCACCCTGAGTCTGCTGCTTCAAGTGGAATGGACACCGAGATGCCCTGACTTGAAATAAGGCCGGAATTCCCTGCAGTGACTTGAATGCCGGCTCATCCTTCATCTCAAAAGATGAAGGGATATCTGAATCCCCTATGAAGACCCTAGAGAAAGCCCTAGTTCCCCGCCTCATCTCGACAGGAGGCCTCACATCCCTTTGACAACACGAGTAGAACACGGAGTTCAGTGCTTCAAAAGTAGACAATGATTGAGTCCTCTTGAAAATTGACAGAAGTCCCAGTATCCGTGTGGCAACTTGAAAGGACACTGGGTCTCCCGCCTCACCTCGAGAGGCAACCCTATTGCCCTGCCAAGACTCGAGGACAATCCCGAGTTGTCCATCGCAACTAGACAGGAGTCCTGACGTAGCTGAAAAAACACGAGTTTTGACGGGCCATCCCCATCGTCACTTGAGAATATAACCCAGGTTGCCTCCACAACTCGAGAAAATCCATGAGACTTCCCACTCGATGAGAGATGAGATCAGATTCCCCTGCACTGAGTGAAGAGCAATTCCCTGTTCCCCATCAAACATGAAAGGAGCCTTGACTTCCTTGATGGAACTCCAGAGAGTCCCCAAGAACACTGATAAATGTCTAGAGGAACCCTGAGGTCACCGCAGCAACATGAAATAGTTCGGTGTACCCCAAATCAACTCGAGATGAGTCCAGATTCCCCTTCATTGGCTCCAGAGCCATCCGGCGTTCCCCATCAAACATGACAAGTGACTTGACTTCCTTTAAGCAACTCCCGAGATTCCCCGAGAACAACGTCCTGAGTATAGAGGAACACCACGTTCAGCACAGCAACTAGAAAACAGCTCCGTGTACCTCAAATCATCTCGAGATGAGACTTGACTCCCTGGCTTTGACTCAAGAGGAATGCCAGCTTTAAACAACACCTAAAGAGGAGGCTTCTCTCAGCTATAGGTACGTGAGTGGGACCCTGAGTTTGCTGCCTCAAGTGGAATGGACACCGAGATGCCCTGACTTGAAATAAGGCCGGATGTCCCTGCAGTGATTTGAATGCAGGATTGTCTTTCATCTCACAGATGAAGGGATGTTTGAATCCCCTGTGGAGACCCTAGAGAATACGCTAGTTCCCAGCCTCATCTCGACAGGAGGCCTCACATCCCTTTGACAACATGAGAGGCAAGCGGAGTTCAATGCTTCAAAAGGAGACGAAGCCTGACTCCTCTTGAAAACTGACAGGAGTCACAGTATGGCTCTGGCAACTGCAAAGGGAAACCTGGTGTCCCGCCTCACTTCGAGAGGCATCCCAATTGTCCTGCCAAGCCTCGAGAAGAATCCCAAGGTGTCCCTCGGAACTAGACAGGAGTCCTGACGTCGCTGAACAAACACGAGTTTTGAAGGGCCAACTCTGCCGTAACTCGAGAATATAACCCAGGTTCCACACCACAGCTCCAGAAAAACAATGAGACTTTCCCCTCACCGTGAGATGAGGCCCGATTCCCCTGCATTGCATGCAGAGCAAGTCCGTGTTCCCCATCAAACACGAAAGGAGCCTTGACTTCCTAGATGAAACTCTCCATAGTCCCCAAGAACTCTGTCAGAAGTCTAGAGGGACCCTGAGATCAATGCAGCAACACGACAGAGCCCCGTGTACCACAAATCAACTCGAGATGAAGCCTGATTTCCCTGCATTGGCTCCAGAACAATCCTGCATTCCTCATCAAAGAGCACAAGTCGCTTGACTTCTTTTAGGCAACTCCAGAGACTCTATGAGAATACCGCCACCAGTCTAGAGGAACACCAAGTTCAGCACAGCAACTCGAGAAAAGCTCCGTGTACCCCAAAACATTTCGAGATGAGAGCTGATTCCCTGGCTTCGAATCAAGAGGAATGCCAACTTTCCACAAGCAGCTCAAGCGGATGCTTTTCTCAACTATAGGTATGTGAGAGGGACCCTGAATTTGCTGCCACAAGTGGAATGGACACCGAGATTCCCTGACTCGACATAAGGCTGGATTTCCCTGCAGTGACTTGAATGCAGGCTTGTCTTTCATCTCAAAAGATGAAGTGATGTCTGAATCCCCTGTGGAGACCCTAGACAAAGCCCTATTTCCCCACCTCATCTCGACAGGTGACCTTACATCCCTTTGACAACACGAGTCGAATGTGGAATTCAATGCTTCATAAGGAGACGATGACTGAGTCCTCTTGAAAATTGACAGGAATCCCAGTATGTCTGTTGCAACTTGAAAGGACACTGGGTCTCCCCCGTCACCTCGAGAGGCGTCACTATTGTCCTGCCAAGCCTTGAGGAGAATCTCAAGGTGTCCCTCGCAACTAGACAGGAGTTCACACATCGCTGAACAAACATGAGTTTTGAAGGGCCATCCCCGCCGTAACTCTAGAACATAACCAGGTTCCCTCCACAACTCCAGAAAAACAATGAGACTTTCTCCTCACCGCGAGATGAGGCCCAGTTCCCATGCAATGTATGCAGGTTAAGTCCGTGTTCCCAATCAAAAGGAAAGGAGACTTGACTTCTTTGAAGGACCTCCAGAGAGACCCCAAGAACACTGTCAGAAGTCTACAGGGACCCTGAGGTCCCCGCAGCAACATGAAAGGGCTCCGTGTACTTCAAATCAACTCAAGATGAGGCCCGATTCCCCTGGACTGCATTCAGAGCAAGTCCGTGTTCCCCATCAAACACGAAAGGAGCCTTGACTTCCTTGATGGAACTCCAGAGAGTCCCCAGGAACACTGTCACAAGTCTAGAGAGACCCTGAGGTCCCCTGCAGCAACATGAAAGTGCACCGTGTACTTCAAATCAACTCGAGATGAGACCCGATTCCCCTGCATTGTCTCCAGAGACATCACTCGTTCCCCATCAGACACACAAAGTGGCTTGATTTCCGTTAGGCTACTCCAGAGATTACCCGAGACTACCATCTCAAGACTAGAGGAACACCAAGTTCAGCACAGAAACTCGAGAAAAGCTCTGTGTACCCCAAATCATCTCGAGATGAGAGCTGATTCCCTGGCTTTGACTCAAGAGGGATGTCAACTTTACACAAGCACCTGACGAGGAGGCTTCTGTCAGGTATATGTATGTGAGAGGGACCCTGAGTTTGCTGCCTCAAGTGGAATGAACACCGAGATGCCCTGACTCATAATAAGGCCGGAATTCCCTGGAGTGACTTGAATGCAGGCTCGTCTTTCATCAAACAAGATGAAGGGATGTCTGAATCCCCTGTGGAGACCCTAGAGACAGCCCTAGTTCCCCGGCTCATCTCAACAGGAGGCCTCACATCCTTTTGAAACTCGAGAGGCACGTGGATTTAAATGCTTCAAAAGGGGAGTATCGCTCCCTCCTCTTGAAAATTGATAGGAATCCCAAAATTCCTGTGGCAACTGGAAAGGACCTTGGTTTGCCCCTCTCACATTGAGAGGCGTCCCTATTGCCCTGCCAAGCTTCGAGGAGAATCTCGATGTGTCCCTCACAACTAGACAGGAGTCCTGATATCACTGAACCAACACAAGTTTTGAAGGGCCATCCCAGCTGTAACTCGAGAATATAACCCAGTTTCCCGCCACAACTCGAGAAAACCATGAGAATTCCCCCTCGCCGTGAGACGAGGCCTGATTCCCCTGCATTGCATGCAAAGCAAGTCGGTGTTCCCCATCAAACACGAAAGGAGCCTTGACTTCCTAGATGAAACTCCACATAGTCCCCAATAACTCTGTCACATGTCTAGTGGAACCCCGAGGTCAATGCAGCAACACGAAATATCCCCGTTTACCACAAATCAACTTGAGGTGAGGCCTGATTTCCCTGCATTGGCTCTAGAGCAATCCAGCATTCCTCATCAAGCAGGACAAGTGGCTTGACTTCTTTTAGGCAACTCCAGAGATTCCCCGAGAACACCGTCCCAAGTATAGAAGAACACCAAGTTCAGCACAGCAACTCGAGAAAAGCTCCGTGTACCCCAAATCATTTCGAGATGAGAGCTGATTTCCTGGCTTCGAATCAAGAGGAATGCCCACTTTCCACAGCAGCTCAAGCGGAGGCTTTTCTCAGCTCTAGGTGTGTGAGAGGGACCCTCAGTTTGCTGTCTCAAGTGAAATGGACACCGAGATGCCCTGACTCGAAATAAGGCCGGAATTCCCTGCAGTGACTTGAGTGCAGGCTCGTCTTTCATCTCATCAGATGAAGGGATTCCTGAATCTCCTTGAAGACCCTATAGAAAGCCCTATTTCCCCACCTCATCTTGACATGTGGCCTCACATCCCTTTGACAACACGAATGGAAAGTGGAATTCAATGCTTCAAAAGTAGACGATGACTGAGTCCTCTTGAAAATTGACAGGAATCCCAGTATCCCTGTGGGAACTTGAAAGGACACTGGGTCTCCCGCCTCACCTCGAGAGGTGTCCTCCTTATTGACTTGCCAAGTCTCGAAGTGAATCTCGAGTTGTCCCTCGCAACGAGACTGGAGGCCTGATGTCGCTGAACAAACACGCATTATGAGGGGCCATCCCCTTCGTCACTCGAGAATATAACCCAGGTTCCTTCTGCAACGCGAGAAAGTCCATGAGACTTTCCACTCGAAGAGAGATGAGATCAAATTCCCCTGCATTGCGTGCAGAGAAATTCCATGTGCACCATCAAACATGAAAGGAACCTTGACTTCCTTGATGGAACTCCAGAGAGTCCCCAAGAACACTGATACAAGTCTAGAGTGACCCTGAGGTCACCGCAGCAACACGAAAGTGCTCAGTGTACTGCAAATCAACGTGAGATGAGGCCAGATTACACTACATTGGCTCCAGAGCCATCTGGCGTTCCCCATCAAACACGACAAGTGGCTTGACTTCCTTTAGGCAACTCCAGAGATTCCCTGAAAACACTGTCCTAAGTATAGAGGAACACCACGTTCAGCACCGCAATTAGAAAACAGCTCCGTGTACCTCAAATCATCTCGAGATGAGAGTTGATTCCCTGGCTTCGAATCAAGAGGAATGCCAACTTTCCAGAACCCCCTCACGGGGAAGCTTCTCTCAGCTATAGGTACGTGAGAGGGACCCTGAGTTTGCTGCCTCAAGTGGAATGGACACCGCGATGCCGTGACTCGACATAAGGCCGGATTTCCCTGCAGTGACATGAATGCAGGCTTGTCTTTCATCTCAAAAGATGAAGGGATGTCTGAATCCCCTGTGGAGACCCTAGAGAAAGCCCTAGTTCCCCACCTCATTTCCACAGGAGGTCTCACATCCCTTTGACAACTCGAGAGGAACACGGAGTTCAATGCTTCAAAAGTAGACGATGACTGACTCCTCTTGAAAATTGACAGGAATCCCAGTATTCCTGTAACAACTTGAAAGTGACAGTGGGTTTCCCTACTCATCTCGAGAGGCCTCCCTATTGTCCAACCAAGTTTCGAGGAGAATCCCGAGGTGACCCTCACAACTAGACAGGCGTCCTGACATCATTGAACAAACAGGAGTTTTAAGAGTCCATCCCTGTCGTCACTCGAGAATATACCCCAGGTTCCCTCCGCAACTCGAGAAAAACCATGAGACTTCCCACTCGATGAGAGATGAGATCAGATTCCCCTGCATTGAGTGCAGAGCAAGTCCGTGTTCCCCATCAAACATGAAAGGAGCCTTGACGTCCTTGATGGAACTCTAGAGAGTCCCCAAGAACACTGATACAAGTCTAGAGGGACCCTGAGGTCCCCGCAGCAACATGAAAGCACTCCGTGTACTCCAAATCAACTCAAGATGAGGCCAGATTCCCCTTCATTGGCTCCAGAGCCATCTGGCGTTCCCCATCAAACACGACATGTGGCTTGACTTCCTTTAGGCAACTCCAGAGATTCCCCGAAAACACTGTCCTAAGTATAGAGGAACACCCTGTTCAGCACAGCAACTAGAAAACAGCTCCGTGTACCTCAAATCATCTCGAGATGAGACCTGATTTCCTGGCTTTGACTCAAGAGGAATGCCAGGTTTAAACAACACCTAAAGAGGAGGCTTCTCTCAGCTATAGATATGTGAGAGGGACCCTGAGTTTGCTGCCTCACGTGGAATGGACACCAAGATGCCCTGGTTTGAAATAAGGCCGGATTTCCCTGCAGTGACTTGAATGCAGGTTCGTCTTTCATCTCATAAGAGGAAGGGACGTCTGAATCCCCTGTGGAGACCCTAGAGAATGCCCTAGTTCCCCGCCTCATTTTGACAGGAGGCCTCACATCCCTTTGACAACACGAGAGGCACGTGGAGTTCAATGCTTCAAAAGGAGATGAAACCTGTCTCCTCTTGAAAACTGACAGGAGTCACAGTATTGCTCTGGCAACTGCAAAGGCAAACTTGGTCTCCCCCCTCACCTTGAGAGGCGTCCGTATTGCATTGCAACATCTCGAGGAGAATCCTGATGTGTCTCTCCCAACAAGACAAGAGTCCTGACGTCACTGAACCTCACCCCAGACCCTGCACCTGGGGTCACTCCTCCAGTTTCCAAGGTGACTCCACCTGAAATATCCTGTGTCTGTAATCACATGTGCACATCTCCAGGATGACGCCACTTCCCAGACCCAGTACCTGTGGTCACGCTTCCACAATCTCCAGGGTGATCACAACACACTGGACCATGCACCTGGGGTCACATGTCCACAGTCTGCAGGGTGACATTCTCCCAAACCCTATATCTAGGATCACATATCTACAGTCCCCTGGGTGATCCCTCCCAGACACTGTATCTGGAGTCACACATCCACAGTCTCCACGGTGACCCCTTCCCAAGCCTTGCAACTGGGCTCACAATTCCACAGTCTCCAGGGTGAATTCCTTCTGACCATTCCCCTGGGGTCACATATCCACATTCTTCAGGGTGACCAACCCAATCCCTGTCCATGGGGTCACATATCAACAGTCTCCAGGGTGACACTCCTCCCCTGAATGCACATTTCAAGGGGAGCACAAAAAGCACACCCAAAATATGCACATTTGACAAAAGGGTTATTTTGGACTGATTAATTAAAAAAAACAAAACAAAACAAAAGAAAAAAACAAACAGCCGCCCCAGGAGGATCTTTGAAAACCAAGTCGAAATTCCATTTTATGAAGTAGATTTACATTTGTTAAGGATATCTCCATCTTTAAGGACGTGTCCCTGTCTGGACCAGGAAATAGAGGATGGCTAAATATCAAGAATGGACTAAGTATCAAGACTGACTTGATATCACTAAATGACTTGACTAAATATCAAGAAGGTCTATGGAATGGACCTGGAAGTTAATCTGCATACAACCATGTCTTTGTTTACTGTGCTTCACCTAATAATCTCCCTTAAATAGCTTCTTCCATTCCTTAACCTCCTTCTTTCATTCTCAGCTGATGATAGCATTTAAGGTAAAGTCTTGGACCATTTCAGAAAGTGACAGTTTTCCCAGGTATCTTTCAACTATATAGGAGGTATGCATGTCATATATTAAACTTCTGATTGTTTTTCTCCAATCCATCTTCCTTTCATTATGAACATCTCAGTGAAGAACATTGAGGTTAGGGGGAAAATTATCTTTCCTCTCATCTAATGCAATAAAATAGCATTCAGAGATATAGAGGAATGAACCACAGACCAATTTAAAATAAAAATAAAGGAAAGCATGAATCTAACACTTACATTACTGAGTGAGGGAATCCAGCCTCAAGTGCTACACACTGTATGATCGTATAAGACATTCTAGCAAAGGTAAAACAGACATGATAAAGAGTTTATGGAATATATGGTTGAAATATTTCACATGGTACTTTAGTGAGGAATACCTGCCACTATGCATTTGTCTAAGCACATAGATTTCTGTTTTCAGAACACAAGTAATTTATTACCTATTCACATTTATTTATTTATGGTATGGAGTGCTAAAGACTGGAATGCAGAATTTAACAAAGAATATAACAGATTGAGAAATAAATGAAAAGCTTCAGACTTCCCTAGGGGCCCAGTGGTTAAGACTCCACGTTGCCAGTGCAGGAAATATGGGTTCAATTCATGGTCAGGGACCTAAAACCCCACATGACGCGGCACAGCCAAAAGATTTAAAAGGAAGAAGAAAAATTTTAAAAGGCCACTCTCACTCTTAGGACAAAATTATCTGACCTAAGTTCACTGTGTAAATGAATGGAATCTGCAGGCCAAAGGCAAATGTACCATACATAAACAATGGGCTCTGTAAGTTCTTTCCACGGGGGTTTGTAGCTAACAGGACTGAAACTACCATATCAGTTATTGAAGGAGCAAGCCCTGAATTTGATAAGTGATGAGTAGTGGAAGTCAGGTTTCTTATCATTGGAGTGGGAAGTTACAGGCAGACAAAAGGAGAAGGGTATAATACCTGTGTCATAAGAGATCAGGTTGGAGACATCATTATAAACTATCTTTAGCCTAATGCAGAAACATATAACTCCATGTGAAAATCTTCATAACCGTCTGTATGCATAGTCTGGATACATGCATGTGTATTTCCATGCATTGTCTGCTGAGATTATTAAGTTCCCACATACAAGTTTTTATTAATATGCTCTAACAAAAAGGGACAAGGACTCTTTAAATATGTGTCTGATACTAGGACTGAGACAATAAATATGTAAAGCAGCATAATCTTAAAATGTGAGAAAGAAGGACCAAAAAGCCCCATAAAAGCTGAATTATGTAAAATAAAAGCAGGAGAGTATGGAAAAAGCTCTCAATAGCCAAAGCTAGAATGAACTAAGCAGTCTAATTGGCTGGATTATAGCCAAAAGAAAGTGAAAGTGAAGTTGCTCAGTCGTGTCTGACTCTTTGCAACCCCATGGACTGTAAGCTATGAGGCACCTCCATTCATGAAATTTTCCAGGCAAGAGTACTGGAGTGGGTTGCCATTTCCTTCTCCAGGGGATCTTCCCCACCCAGGGATTGAACCCAGGTATCCTGCATTGCAAGCATATGCTTTTACAGGCTGAGCCACCAGGGAAGCTCCCAAAAGTTTAAAATAATTTTCAGGTGTCCAAACTGGTAAAAAGTAAAAATTAGGTTTTATGAGTAATGTTGAATAAAAATCTCACACAGAAAGATTCTAAATAATTGATACAGACTCAGCTGTCCATCAAGTATATGAAGCTAACTCTCCTCTCCTCAAATGTGGGTCCTGCATTATGACTTCCTCCTTAATAAGGCACTCAGGATGGACGTGAGGAAAATCAACAATAAAGACAAATAACAAATGTTGGCGAAAATGTACGAAATTGAAACTCAAAACTTTACTTGTGGAGAGGTAAAATGGTGCAATCAATGTGTCCAAAACAAGCATTTTCTCGAAAACATAAAAATGTAATTATATCACTCAGTAGTGGCCACAGGACTGGAAAAGGTCAGTTTTCATTCCAATCCCAAAGAAAGGCAAAGCCAAAGAATGTTCCAACTGCCACACAGTTGCACTCATCTCACATGTTAACAAAGTAATGATCAAATTTCTCCAAGCCAGGCTTCAACAGTAAGTGAACCATGAATTTCTAGATGTTCAAGCTGGATTTAGAAAAGACAGAGGGACCAGAGATCAAATTGCCAACACCCGTTGCATCACTGAAAGAGCAAGAGAGAAAAACATCCAGAAAAATATTTACTTCTGCTTTGTTAACAATGCCAAAGCCTTTGACTCTGCAGATCACCACAAAATGTGGAAAATTCTGAAAGGTATGGGAATACCAGACTGCCTTACCTGCCTCCTGAGAAATCTGTATGCAGGTGAAGAAGCAACAATTAGAACTAGACATGGAACAATGGACTGGTTCCAAATCAGGAAAGGAGTACAGCACCCTGCTTATTTAACTTATATGCAGAGTATATCATGTGAAATCCCGGGTCTGGATGAGGCACAAGCTGGAATCAAAATTGCCAGGAGAAATATCAATAATTTCAGATACACAGAGGACACCACTCTTATGGCAGAAAGCAAAGAAGAACTAAAGAGTCTCTTGATGAAAGTGAAAGAGGAGAGTGAAAAAGTTGGCTTAAAAATCAGTATTCAGAAAACTAAGATCATGGCATCTGGCCCCATCACTTCATGGCAAATAGATAGGAAAACAATGGAAATGGTGACAGAATTTATTGTGGGGGGGGGGCTCAAAAATCACTGAAGATGGTGACTGCAGCCATGAAATTAAAAGACACCTGCTCCTCGGAATAAAAGTTATGGCCAACCTAGACAGCATATTAAAAAGCAGAGACATTACCAACAAAGGTCCATGTACTCAAAGCTATGGTTGTTCCAATAGTCATGTATAGACGTTACAGCTGGACTACAAAGAAAACTGAGCACCGAAGAAGTGATGCTTTGGAACTGTGGTGTTGGAGAAGACTCTTGAGCATCACTTGGACTGCAAGGAGATCCAACATGTCAATCCTAAGGGAAATCAACCCTGAATATTCATTGGAAGGACTGATGCTGAAGCTGAAACTGCAATACTTTGGCCACCTAATGTGAAGAACTGACTCATTGGAAAAGACCCTGATGCTGGGAAAGATTGAAGGCAGGAGCAGAAGGGGATAACAGAGGATGAGATGGTTGATGGCATCACCAACTCGATAGACATGAGTTTGAGCAAGCTCTGGGAGTTGGTGATGGATAGGGGAGCCTGGTGGGATGCAGCCCACGGGGTCACAAAGAGCCGGACATGAGTGAGTGACTGAACTGAAATATCATATGTTTTGGTAACTCCACTCCTAGATATACATCCAAAGAATTTAAAAGAGGTGCTCAAATATATACTTGTACACCAATATTTACAGCAGCAGTGTTCTTGATAATCCAAGTTAAAAACAATGAAAATGTCCACCAACAAGTGAATGGAAGAGCAAATAGGGCAGTTCCATCCATGAGATGCATTACTCTGCCATATAAAGGAATATAGTAAAATAATGCCACAGCTTCAGAAAATAGTAGGGGGCTTTACAAAAACTTAAACACAGAGTTAACATAGAATCCATCAATTCCGGTCCAGGTTATACACTCAAGATATTTAAAACCAAATACTGAAACAGATATTCAAACCCCATATTCATAGCAGCATTATTCATAGTAACCAAAAGGTGGCAGCAGCACAAGTGTTCAACAGATGACTGGATAAGCACGATGTAGTATATACACAGTGGGATCTGATTCAACCTTTAAAAACAAGATAACTCATACATGCTATAATGTAGATGAAACTTCAAGTCATTAGGTGAAGTGAAACAAGCCTGACACAAAAGGAAAAATGTTCTATGATTCCACTAGTATGAGATATCCATATAAGACAAATTCCAAGTAGAGTAAGATGGCCAGGGATTGGGGGTTATGAGTATTTAATGGTTACAGTGTCACTTCAGGAAAAGGGAAAGATTCTGGAGATGAATGGTGGGGAAATTTTTACAATGAGAGTGCAGTTAATGCTATAGAAGTTCATACTTAAAATGACTCAAATAATAAATGTTGTTATATGTTTGTAAGCACAGTGAAAACAATGACACATGGCACAACATGGAAAAGCACTAAAAACATTCTCAGTGAAAGAAACCACACTGAAAAGCCACCCAGATCATAGTCATCTTGTCACTTTAAATCCATGAAGGTTTTTAACATGAGGGAAAGCCCCAGTGATGGCTCCAGAAAAAGAAAACTGCATTAGAATGAAGAAAGACAGTTGCACAAAGCTTGGGCAGCTGATGAAAGTTGAACTGGTCCTATGGATAGGATTGTAATGTGGAAACCATAATTATCCCCCATTTTGGGGTTGTGGGCTGGTTCCCTGGGAAAGTGACCATGTTTTGGGTAAAACACATTGCGGTATTTGGTGTGAATGTAGAAAACTTTGTACCACTATTTAAAGTAGACACGTTTGAAATTTTACTAGAAAGTAAGTTACTTTTCAATACAGCCATGTAAGTCACATGCCAGAAAATCAGAGATGACATCAAACATTGCAATAGAGGCCAAGAGTTAACCTAACTAAATTCAGCTAAAGTAGTTTGATGCTAATTGCCTTGTACTAGTCCACATGGTATTAAAAGGCACCATAGGAAGAGTATATTAGTAGACACCATGCCCTGGGTGCTGTGGATGACCAGATGGAACTGAAACTATTAGATGTCTTAATTCTAGTTTTCCACATAACACTACACCAAAGCAACTGTCAGAACTAAAAAGCGAATTCACAGACTTGCCTGGCAGTCCAGTAGTTAAGACTGCACTTCCACTGCAGGGGGTACAGGTTTGATCCTCGGTCAGAGAACTAAGATCCAACATGTCGAGCTGTGGGGCCAAAAAAAAGAAAAAAGAAAGTCAGCAGAACTGCAAGATCATTTGTGATTCTCTACACTAATAATGAACTATCAGAAAGAGAAATTAAGAAAATAATTCCTTTTACAATTGCATCCCCTCCCCCACATAACTAGAAATCTAACCAAGGACTTGAAAGACCTGAAAGCTAAAAACTACAAGACAATGATCAAAGAAACTAAATGGATACAAGTAAAAAGATATCCCATGCTTATGGGTGAAAATACCATTAAAATATCCATTCTAAACAAAGCAACGTACACATTCATGCAATCACTGCCAACATTTCAATGACATTTTTCACAGAAACAAAAGCAATCTTTACATCTGTGTGGAGCCACAAAGGAACCAGAAGAGCCAAAGGGATCCTGAGAAAGCAGAACAGGCTGGTGGCATGTCTATCCCTGACTTCAATCTAGAGTATGTACCTAAAGTCACCAGAAGACGTGTGGAATTGGCACAGAAATAGTCAAGAGAGCTCAGAAGTAAACCTACAGGTGCATGGTAATTAATTTACAAGAAAGGAACTAAAAATATATACGCGGGAAAGGACAGTCCCCCCCACCCCCCTCAATAAACCGTGCTGGGAAAAATGGAAACCACACACCAAGGAACAATATAGGACACCATCTTATACTACAGACAAAAACTGACTAAAATCACACAACTTTCCACATCAAGCCCTAACAGTCTTGGGTCCTCTTAAGACAGACTTTCAGCAACAGCCACACACAGAAGCTTCTTCCCAATTTTCCTCACTTTTTCTTTCAGCAGCACATCGTTGCAGGAATCTTGAGGAAACCAGACTCCCGTCAGACTCAACTGAACCCCACAATGTCCCAAAGCTGAAGCCCCAATGGGTTCTGAGGAGATCATGGGTCCTGAGGAAACTAGATTCCATCAGCCAAAACTAAACCCCATAATGCCCCAAAGCCAAAATACAATGGATCCTGTGGTGACCCATCTCCTGTCAGCCTGAACTGAACCCCACAATGTCACAAAGCTGAACCCCCATAAGGTCCTGAGGAGATCAAATTCTATCAGCCTGAATTGAACCCCACAATGCCCCAAAGCTGAAACCACATGGGTCTTGTGGTGACCCATCTCCTGTCAGCCTGAACTGAACCCCACAATGTCCCAAAGCTGAACACCCAGCAGGTCCTGAGGAGACCAGATTCCATCAACCTGAACTAAACCCCACAATGCCCCCAAACTGAAGCCCCAGTGGGTTCTGAGAAGACCAGATTCCATCTGCCTGACCTGAACCTCAGAGTATCCTGAAGCTGGGTCCTGAGGAGACCAGAGTGCTGTCAGTGGCCACCAACAGCCAGGTGCTCCAGCAGAGTGGGGAGTTCCCCCTGGGGTGAGGAGAGTGTCAGGGGGGTGGGCTCTTCATTATCATGAATAGGCATGATCAAGAAGGTTTGCAGGGGCCAGGGCAAGGACAAGGGAGATAAGCTCCAGCTCCGAGTATTCTAAGTCCCCACTTTCTGAGATTGCGTGACCTACATGATCCAGACTTTGCAAGGAGCAAGCTGAGTTACAGAGGCAGAAGGAGCAGGAGGTGATGTAAAATTTTAACGTTTCCTCTTCAGGTTCAGAAAGATGAAGCCCTCCCAGGTTCCCAGGTCCTTGTGCCTCAGTGACTGTGAGCTCTTCCTTCTGGGTGTATGACCAACCCCCACACTAAGTCCCCTCTATACCCATGGCCCTGGCCCAAGCCTAACCTCCCCCTCAGGCCCTGATGAAGCTCCCCGCCCCCATTGTGCATCTCACATCCCACCCCAACGTGGTCTTTTTGAAGCCTAAACAAGACCATCCTCCTCTCCTCCCTGTGATTCCCCTCACCTGATGAAGCCAGGTCTTCATCCCTTCCAGGTGACTCCAAGGGCCTCATTCTCTCCATGTGTGTGGCCGCTCTCTGTGCCCGTCTTTATGGGCATGTGGTGATCTCCTAAAATGAGGGTTATTTGACAGAGAGAGAATGGGGTAAATGGTGGCCACCAAAGATGTGTCCCCCCAGAACAGGGCCGTATCTGGGAAAAGAGTCTTTGTAGATGTAGTTAAGGATAGCAAGGTAAGGTCATCTAGGGTTAGGGTGACCTTCAATCCAACTGACAGACTCCTTCAAAGAGACGAAAGAGGACACAAAGGGGAAGCCTCTTAAAGGCAGAGGCAGAGATGGGAGGGAGGGGGCCACAAGCCCAGGGACCCCTGGAGCCCCTGAAGTTGGAAAAGGCAGGAATGATCCTGTCCTGGAGCCTCTGGAGGGACCTCAGCCCTGTGCCACCTTGATTTCCGGTGTCTGGTCTCCAGGACTGAGAGAGGATGAACTCCTGTTGTTTTAAACCACCCAGCATGTGATCATGTTAGAGAAGCCACAGAGCAGCCACACAGACCCTGCTCTGTAGGATCCTAGAAATGTGGGTCTCATTAAAGCAGATGAAGGGTGGATTACAGAACCCTTAAAATCAGCTCTGGACCCTCAGAAATGCTAAAGCAGTGGCTGGGCTCCAGAATGTTGAGGGGTCAAGTCTGAAGCCTGTGCCTAGGGGTACTGGGTGCACACGCCTCCCCGGGTTCTTACACCAGTACATGTGGTGTAACATCTCAGTCTTGATGGAGGACATTTAACATCAATGGCCACATTGCTAATTAAGAAGCCACCAGTTGCACAGGTGAAAGCCCAATTAGGGCACTTGCTTCAGGGATGAGCAATTCTGAAGATGGTCAGGGATGGGGACTTACTCATGTGTAGCCAGCCAGCAGCCCTTGCACATACCCCACCCCCTCCCCTCCCAAGGAGGGACCTCAGTGGGAAGCTGGGAGACTACACGGAGTCATCTCTAAGTAAATGCTGGCTGACCCCCAGGCTAGCCATTCCTGAACCTCATCCACCCTTCATAGATAAAACACTTGAATATGTGCAAAGACCTCACAGGCTGGAGAAAAGTGGAGCCACTCCAGCGACAGCATGCTTACTGACGTGGCTCCTGTAGGTCAGGCAGAATGGTCCTGGCCTGGGTGATCTGGAAGCTTTGCACTTTCCTACCTGAGTTACTCCTCCTGTGCTGCTCCCATTGCCTGTTTTCTTGCTTCCTCATTTCTGCCTGAGAAGATTTCCAACAGCAGGAACAGGTGACACAGCCCATCCTTAGGAAGTGACAGCTTAGCACCTCCTGCAGAAGGTCCAGCAGAGCCCAACACAGACCCAATCCCCCGAAACACTATGGGCCCTCACTCTCTCTTATCAAGCCAACCCTGCAAGATCTAAGCAGAAAGACAGCATCAGGTACAGCTGCAGGCACTTGAGGGGGTTTATATAGACCTCAACCCAGGCACACATCCAAAGGGCAGGCCAGTCAGGTCAGCCAATCTGCCCACCTGGGCTTGTGGTTTCAGAAAATGGGCCTCGTTGTCCTGGCCAGGGTTCCAGGAACAGGTGTGGGTCCTTTGGGTCAGGATGGATATGGGGCTGCTGCTCTGACTTGTTTTCTCATCTTCTTATCTGACCTATAAGTGGGAGAGGATTTCAGGAAGGCCTTCTTCTAATGAGAGGGACCCAGGGGTCAGGGAGAGGATGGGTGGTGGGTGGAGACAGACTCAGTGCCCAGGTGCTATGGGACCCTCTGGAAAACCTGCTGGAAGGAGGCTGCAACCAGTGAAGCCCAAGGTCACAAAACTATCCTGAAGCTGCTGTATGTTACCTCAGGTCCTCCTCTGAGGGTCTCAAGGTCAGATCTGTCCAACAGAGGAGCTGGGGGCTCTTTGCAGTGAGGGCTCTGTGAACAGCTCCTGGGTGCTGAGCCCTGCAGGATACCTGCCCAGGTGAGCCCCATATCCTGGGAGGCACCTGCCCATAAGAACCATGTATCCTGGGAGGGGCGAGTGAACAAGTATTCTCTCTGTGCAGTTATCACAGATTAGCTTAGTGACTCTCACGTGGGCAGTGCTGGAATTAGATGAGAACAAGGACATGTTGGGGGACGTTCCCTGAAACACCCCCAGGCCCATCCAGAGTGAAGAGTTCAGTAGGTGGGTACTGGTTGCTGTGCTGGGGTGGGAGGTTTCATGGGTGCCTCTTGTTTCTTCACCTGACACCACAGAGGCCTCTGCAGGACACAGAAGACAGCCTGCCCAGGGACGGTGTGAGCCCCTGGCGACCAGGCACGGGAAGTGAGAGGGAAGGACCAGGCTGAGGGGGCCTTTCTGCTCTGAGTTGGGAGTGGACAAGCAAGTGGTGAGTGTGCTCTAGGAAAGTGGCTCTGGTGATGGGAGGCTTGTTGAGGCCGTCTGAGTACGAGTTGGAAAAGAATGTTCAGACATAGTGCATTTCAGAAGGGAGTGAGTTTGTATTAAGAACAAAGAGCAGAGATAAAGTGGGCACTGTGGGCTCAGGGGGCCAACCACCTGACAGACTAGGGAAAGTTGACTGATTTCCTGGGTTAAGAGCCAATTTTTACAGTTTCAAGGCAAAGAAAATTCCTACTGGAAGGTTGATATTAGGTGATTGGGTGGGGTACCATAGGGTGTTTACTGGAGTGGGCATCCTTGCCTGGTAGGGAGTCAGGAAGCTCATTAGCGATGATCAGGTGCTTTTGGCAACAGTTGCAAAGGGGGCCCAGTCCGATTCACAGGTGACCTTGGTTCTGGGGCCCACTTCTATGGCCTTGGTGTGAGGACTCCCAGTTGTGGCCTTGGGGAAGGAGTCACCTCAACAAGACTGACCCTGCTTCAGAGTAAAAGTTCCATCAAGTTTTCCCTGCAGGAGAGATCTAGTGATCCTAGATCTGTTTGGAAAAGTCTTGGACACTGCAGGGACACATACTGAGTGTGAAACTGGATATTGAACCTTGTTGGCAAAACTCACCTTTTCTCTCTGTTGGCATTAAAAGGGTGTGGGCTGACAGCTACCTGAGAATCCATCCAATTGACAATTTCCTATTTACAACATAAATGAGTTTGGTCAAATTATTTCTATTTCTATGCAAACAGGCAGCTTGCAACACCTTGTGGCAGGATCATTTCCAATAGATTGTCAACTAATCAAGGTAACAACATTATGACACTCAACACATTTAGATATAATTTCCTAAGCCTTTTTCTTGAGGGACAGACCCAATATGAGCTAGGAATGTGTTCAAAAGGCTCAGAAAGTGCAGGAAAATACACTGGCTATGACTGGAAATTAGGGTCTCTGTGCAAACCTGGAGTTCTGACATCTTACAATCTAGACAGTTCCTGATAGACAGATGCATGAAAAACACTCTACTTTTATGTTTTTCTTTCATCAAAGGAACATGGATTTCCTAGCATTCTGTGTGCTGAGAGTAACTCACTGCTCTAAAATGCTTGCTTGGACTTCATTTTTCAGTAAGAACTTCCCCTGACTGTGTTACAGTCAGGACGGTCCCACACTCACAGGGAAAAAGCAAACTAGCATCCAAACGTTTGTTCCATCAGGTTTTCTCTGTAGGAGAGATCCAGTGATCCTAGGTCTGTCTGGAAAATGCTTGGGTAGTGCATGGACACATACTGAGTGTGAAGCTGGATCCTGGACCTTGTTGGCTAAATCAGCATTTTCTTTCAGGTGGTCCTAAAATGGTGCAGAGTAGCAACTGCCTGAAGATCCATCCAATTGCTGTTTTCTTACTTGTGACAGCAATATCTTTGGTCAGACCTCTTGGATTTCTGCAGCAAACATGGGACTTTCAATTCCTTGCCACTGGATCATTTCCAATGGCAGGTAAACTCATTAGGTAACCAGACTCGATGGCATTCAGCACTCTCAGACACACTCCTACAGCCTGTTTCTTCATAGACAGTCCCAGGATGACCTAGGAATGGGTTCGCTAGTATCAGAAATGTGAGCAAACATACTGGCTGTGACTCTGAAAATTAGGTGCTCTGTGCAAATCTGGAGTTTTAACATTTTAGAATCTAGACAGTTTCTGATAGATGTCTGAAATACACTCCTTTTTATTTTTTGCCTTTCATTCCTCAAAGAAACACAGATGTCACAGCATTATGTTTGCTGAGAGTGACAGACTGCTTGGAAATTCTTGCCTGAAAGTCATTTTGAAGTAACAATTTCCCCTCCCCTGTGTTACCATGGGAAATGCCCCCACACTGACAGAGAAAAGTAAACAAATGTCAAAACATCTGTTCCGTGAAGTCCCCTGTAGGAGGGATCCAGTGATCCTAAGTCTGTCTGGAAAATTCTTGGATAGTGCTTGGACACATGCTCAGTGTGAACCTGGATTCTGGACCTTGTTGGCAAATTAGAATTTTCTCTGTGTTGGCCACAGTAGGCTGGGGTTTAGCAACTCCTTGAAAATCAGTACACTTGCTCTTTTCCCACTAACGACAGCAATAGCTTTGGTCAAAACACTGGAATTGCTGAAGCAAGCAGGCAGCGTGCAACTCCTTGTGGCAAGATCATTTCCATTGGAATGCCAATTAAACTACTTAGAAACAGTATGGCACTCAGCTGTGTCAGACACACTCCTCCAGACTCTCTCCTCATGGTGTGTCCCAGTAAGATAGAGTACTGTGCTCATGAACCATGGAAAGTTCAGGGAAACTTACTGGCTGTGTCTCTGGAATTGAGGGCATCTGTGGAAGCGTGGTCTTCTCACATCTTAGAATCCAGACAGCAGTCATGGATAGAGAGATGCCTGAAAAGCACCCTATTCATTGCCGCTCATTCCACGAGTGAACACAGGTGTCCCAGCATTCTGTTTGCTGAGAGTAACCCGCTAAGTGGAAACCCTTGCCTGGAAGTCATTTTTAAGTAAAAATTTCCCCTCACGTGTGTTACACTAGGGAAGGCTCCCACACTCACAGGGAAAAGCAAGCAAACATCAAAATGTCTCTTCCATCAATTTTTCTCTGTCAGAAGGATCCAATGGCCCCAGGTCTCTCTGGAAATTTCTTGGATACTGCAAGGGAAACATACTGACTGTGAACCTGAATATTTGACCTTCTTGGCAAAATTAGCATTGTCTCTCTTTTGGCACTAACAGGATGTGCGCTGGCAGCTGCCTGAAAATCCATCCAATTGATATTTTCCTACTTCTGACATCAATAGGTTTGGTCAAATCTTTCAGGTTTCTGACACAAGCAGGTGGCTTGCAACCCCATCGAGCTGGATCATTTCCATTAAAATGTCAAATAATCTAGGTAACAACAGTAGGGCTCTCAGCAATCTTAGATAATTTCACAGCCAGTTTCCTCTGAATCAGACCCAATAGGAGCCAGGAATGTGTTCATAAGGCTCTGAAAGTGCAATGAAATATACTGGCTATGACTTTGGAAATTAGGCCCTGTGTGCAAACCTGGAGTTCTCACATCTTAGACTTTAGATAGTTCCTGACAGATAGATGCCTGAAAACACCCACTTTTATGTCTTTCATGCATTTAAGTAACTTAGTTATCCCAGATTTCTGTGTGATGAGAGTAACACACTGGTTGAAAATCCTTGCTTGAAGGTGATTTTTCAGTAACAATTTCCCATGACTGTGTTACTGTAGGGAAGACCCCCAAACTCACAGGAAAAAGAAAACAACCAACCAGATGTCTATTCTATAAAGTTTTCTCTTTAGGAGAGATCCAATGATCCTCTGCCTGTCTGGAAAATTCTTGGATACTACAGGGACACATACTGAGTGTGAATCTGCATCCTTGAATCTGTTGGCAAAATTAGCAAATTTTGTCGGTTGGATCTAAAAGAGTGCGGCCTTAGCAACTGCCTGAAGATTCATCCAATTGGTCTCTTCCTAATAATGACAGTGATAACATTGGTCAAACCTTTGAGGTTTCTAAAGCAAGCAGGCGGCTCACTACTCCTATCTGCTGGCCCATTTCCAGTGTAATGTCACCTCATCTAGTTAAGCACTGTATGGCACCCAGCCCTCTCAGACATACTCCTGCATCCTGTTTCCTCATGGGCAGGCCCAGTTTGAATAAGGAATGTGTTGAAAGCCTTGGAAGGTGCAGGGAAACACAGTACCCTAACTCTGGAAGTTAGGACCCTGGGAAAGCCTTGAAGTCTCATGCCTTGATTTCTAGACAGTTCCTGATAGATAGAGGCCTAAAAATACACTCCGTATGGATGCCTTTCCGTCCTCGAAGGAACATAGCTTTCCCAACATTCTGTGTGCTGAGAGACACACGGTGCTTGAAAACACTTGCTTGTAGGCCATTGGTCAGTAGAAAATTCCCCTGAAGGTGCAATGGTAGGGAAGGCTCCCACACTCACTGGGAAAGGCAAACCAACATCCAAACGTGTACTCCATAACATTTTGTCTTTAGGTGCGATCAAGTGAGCCTAGGTCTGTCTGGAGAATTCGTGGGTATTGTGGGGACACATCATGAGTGTGAACTTGCATATATGAACTTGATGGCAAAATTCTCATTTTCATCTCCCACACTCATTTTGGGACCACATTGGTTCTAAAATGGTGCAGTGTAGCAAATCCTTGAAAATCCATCCAATTGCTGTTTTCTTACTTTTGACAGTGATAGATTTGTCCACCCTTTGGAATTTCTGAAGCAAGCAGGTTGCTCACCACTCCAGCCACTAACTGATTTCCATTGTACTGGCACCTCATGCAGGTAAGCACAGTATGCTGCCCAACACACTCGGATACACTCGTGCAGCCTGTTTCTTCAGGAGCAGTCCCAGTATATACTTGGAAAGTGTTTACAAGGCTTGAAAAGTTCATGGAAACACACTGCCCTGACTCTGGGTGTTAGGATCCCTAGGAAAGACTGAAGGTCTCACGACTTAGAATGTAGACAGCTCCTGATAGATAGAGGGCTGAAAGCACTCTCTGTTGATGCATTTCTTTTCTTGAAGGAACATAACTTTCCAAACATTTTGTGTGCAGAGAGACACACACGGCTTGAATATGCTGGCATGGAGGTCATTTTTCAGTAGCACTTTCCCCTGATGGTGTGACCATGGGGATGCCGCACTCTCCATTTTTAGAGAAAGACAAATTAGCATTCAAACGTCTGTTCCATCACATTTTCTCAGTAGGATCGATCCACTGAGACTAGTTCTGTCTGGAAACTTTGTGGATACTGCATGGAGACATCCTGAGTCTGGACATGGATACCGGATTTTTGGGGCAAAAATAATATTTTTTCTCTTGATTTGGGAAAATGCTACGGCCTTGCAACTGCTTGGAAATCCATCCAATTGCTGTTTTCTTCCTTCTGACAATGATAGCTTTGGTCCATCCTTTGGGATTTCTGAATCAAGCAGGCGACTCACCACTCCTACCCTCTGGCCCATTCCCAGAGGAATGTCATCTCATCTAGGTAAGCACAGTATTGGTACCATACAATCTCAGACACTCTCCTACAGTCTGTTTCCTCATGGGCCATCCCTATATGAGCTAGGATGTCTTTGGGAGGCTTGGAAGGTGTAGGAAAAATAGTGCCTTGACTCTGGTAGTTAGGTCCCCTGGACAAGCCTGGAGGTCAATGTTAGATTCTAGACAGTTACTAATAGATATAGGCCTAATAACACACTCTCTGTTGATGCCTTTTCTTCCTTGAAGAAACATACTTTTCCCTGCATTCTCTGTGCTGGGGATCACACACTGCTTGAGAACGCTCTTTGGAGGTCATTTTTCAGTAGAAACTTCCTCTGACAGTGTAACCTTAGGGAAGGCCCCCACACTCACTGGAAAAGGCAAACCAACATCCAAACTTCTGTTGCATCACATTTTGTCTCTAGGAGTGATCCAGAGAGCCTAGGTCTGTCTGGAAAATCGTGTATACTGCAGGACCACATCCTAAGTGTGAACCTGGATACTGGAATAGGTGGCACAATTCACATTTCTCTTTCGGTTTGTCCTAAAACTGTGTGGCCTGGCACCTGCTTGAAAATCCATCTAATTGCTGTTTTCTTACTTTGAAGAGCAATAACTTTGGTTCACCCTTTGGGATTTCTGAAGCAAGCAAGGAGATCACCACTCCTAGTCATGGGCCTATTTCCAGTGGAATGTCACCTTATCTAAGTAAGCACATAATGGCCCCTCTGTATACTCAGACACACGCCCACAGTCTGTGTCCTCATGGACAGTCCCAGTGTGACCTAGGAATATGTTTACAAAGCATTAAAAGGGCAAGGAAGACACTGCCCTGACTCTGGAAGTTCCGTTCTCTGGGAAGGCTGGAGGGCTCTTGTTAGAATCAAGACAGTTCTTCATAGATAGAGCCCTGAAAACACACTCTCTGTTGATACCCTTCCTTCCTCGAAGAAACAGTACTTTCCCAGTATTCTGTGAACTGAGAGTCACACATTGCTTGAAACCGTTTGCTTGCAGGTCATTTTTCAGTAGCAATTTCTTGTGATGTTGTGACAGTAAGGATGTCCTCTACACTCACAGGGTAAGGCAATCCAAGATCCAAACATCTGTTCCATCACATTCTCTCTATCAGAGCAGCCAGTGAGCCTAGGTCTTTGTGAAATATGGGTAGATACAGCAGAGACACCTCCTGAGTCTGACAGTGGATACCGGAACTTGATGGTCAAATTTGCAACTGCTAGAAAATCCATACAATTGCTTTTTTTTTTTTTTTAATTTCTAACAATGGTCACTTTTGACCCACCTTTGGGATTTCAGAAGCAAGAAGGCAGCTCGCAAGTGCTGCTGATGGCCTATTTGCAATGGAATGTCACCTCACCTGGGTAACAACAGCATGGCACCCTGCAGTCTGAACACATTCCTGCAGCCTGTTTCCTCATGGGCAGTTCTGGGATGATGTAGGAAGGTGGTTAAAAGCCTGGGTTAGTGCAGGGAAACACACTGCCCTGACTCTGCAAGTTAGGTCCTCAGGGTAAGACTGGAGGTCTCACATCTTAGAAATCTAGACAATTCTTGATAGATAAAGGACTGAAAATTCATTCTCTGCTGATGCCTGTCTTTCCTTGAAGGAACATTGTTTTCCCAACATTCTGCTTCCTGAGTGTCACACACTTGCTTGGAGGTCATTTATCACTAAGAATTTCCCCTGAAGATGTGACTGGAGGGAAAGCCCCACAAACACAGTAAAAGGGAACCACATTCAAATGTCTGTTCCATCACGTTTGCTCTGTAGGTGAGATATAGTGAGCCTAGTCCTATCTGGAAAATTCTTGGATACTGCAGGGACACATCATGAATGTGAATCTTGATAGCAGATCTTGGTGGCAAAATTTGCATTATCCTCTCCATTGGGCTTAAAACGTTGTGGCCTAACAACTGCTTGAAAGTTCATTTAATATCTGTTTTCTTACTTCTGACAATGATAGCTTTGTTCCAGCTTTCTGGATTTCTGAAGCAACAGGTGGTTCATAACTCCTAGTCCCTGGCCCATTTCCAGTGGAATGTCAGTTCATTTGGTAAGGGCAGAATGACACACAGCACACACGGACACTCTTCCATCACCTGTTTCATCATGGACATTCCTGAGTGATCTTGGAATGTGCTTACAAGGCTCAAAATTTGCAGGGAAACACTGCCCAGACTCTGGAAGATGGGTCCTCTGGACAAGCCTGGAGATCTCACATCTTAGAATATAGACAGATCCTGATAGACAGAGGCCTGAAAACACACTCTCTATTGATGCCTTTCCTTCCTCAAATGAACGTAGCTTTCCCAGCATTCTGTGTGCTGAGAGTCACATACTGCTTGAAAATGCTTGCCTGGAAGTTGTTTTTCAGTAGCAATTTCCCTTGATGGTTTGACCATAGGGAAGTCCACCACACTCACAGGAAAAGGCAAAACATCATCCAAACGTCTGTTCCATCATGTTTCTCTGTAGGAGAGATCCTAGGGTTAGGGTTAGGGTTAGGGTTAGCCTAGGTCTGTCTTGAAAATTCTTCAGTGCTGTGGGGACACATCCTGCGTGTGAACCTGGGTAATGGACCTTGGTGGCAAATTTCGCATTTTCCTCTAGGTTGGCCCTAAAATGTTGGGAAAGCAATGGCCCTTTGAGTAAGGAAAGGCGTCACCAGAGAGTGTGTTTCCAGGCCTCTATCTATTAGGAACTGTCTAGATTGTAAGACGTGAGACCTCCAGTCTTGCCCAGATGACCTAACATCCCGAGTCAGGGGATATGTTTCCATACAATCTCTGAGCCTTGTAAATACATTCCTAGGTCATACCAGGACTGCCAAGGAGGAAACAGGCTGTCAGAGTGTGTCTGAGAGAGCTGGGTGCCATGTGGTGCTACCTATATTATGTGACATTTCACAGGAAAGGGACCACCAGATAGAAGTGGCAAGCAGACTGCTTGCTTCAGAAATTACATGGGTGAACCATATCTGTCACTGTCAGAAATAAGAAAACAAGTACTGGATGGATATTTAAGCAGTGGCTATGCCAAACCATTTTAGTGCCAACTGAGAGGAAAAGGTGAATTTTGTCCTGTATTCAGGTTCACACTCAGGATGTGACCCCACAGGATCCAAACTTTTCCAGATAGACCTGGGTTCACTGGACCTCTCTAACAGAGAAAACGTGATGGAACAGGTATTTGGATGCTTGCTTGTCTTGTGATTGTGGGCGCTTCCCTACTGTCACAGTCTCAGGGGAAATTGCCACTGAAAAATGAACTCCAAGCAAATGTTTTCAAGCAGTGTGTGACTCTCAGCACACAGTACATTGGGAAAGTTATGTTCCTTCAATGAAGGAAAGGCATCAACAGAGAGTGTGTTTTTTATAGCAGGAACTGTTCAGCTTCTAAGATGTGAGAGCTCAGGCCTGATTAAAGGACCTAAGTTCCAGAGTCAGGACAGTGTGTCTTGCTGCACTTTCTGAGACTTCTAAATGCATTCCTAGGGCATACCAGGTCTGCTCCTAAGGAAGGATGCTGAGGGAGTGTATCAGACTGTGCTGGGTGAAATACTGTGGTCACATAGATGAGGTGTCATTCCACTGGAAATGGGCCTGCAGCTAGGAGTTGCAAGTCATTCACATGCTTCAAAAATCCCAAAGGGTGAACCAAAGCTAGCATTGTCAGAAGGAAGAAAACAACATTCAGATGGAATTTCAAGCAGTTGCTCGGCGGCACTCTTTTAGGGCCAAGTGAGAGAAAAATGCATATTTTAACACCAACGTCTGGTATCCAGATTCAAACATAGGTGTTTCCCCGCAGTGTCCACGGATTTTCTAAATAGACTTACATTGATGAATGGCCCCACCAAGAAAACGTGATTGAACAGATGTTTGGAAGTGCTTTTGAACTTACCTGTGAGTGTGGCGCCTTCCCTACAGTCACACCTCCAGGGGAAATTGCTAATGAAAAATGACCTCCAACAAGCGTTTTCAAGGAGTGTGTGACACTCAGCACACAGAATGTTGAGAAAGCTATATTCCTTTGAGGAAGGAAAGGCATCTCGAGAGAATATGTTATCAGGCCTCTACCTGTCATGAACTGTCTAGATTCAAACATGTGAGTCCTCCAAGTTTCCCAGAGGACCTAAATACCAGAGTCAGGGCAGTGTGTTTCCCACCACTTTCTGAGATTTGTAAACACATTCCTAGGTCAAACCAGATCTGACCATAAAATTCATGCTGCAAGAGTGTGTCTCAGCGTGCTGGGTGACATATTGTGCTAACCTAGATGAGATGACATCTCCCTGGAAAGGGGCCAGTGGCTTGGAGTGGAGAGCCTCCTGCTTGATTCATAAATCCCAAAGGGTGCACCAACACTATCACTGTCAGAAGTAAGAAAACAGCAATTAGATGCATTTTCAGGCAGTAACTAGGTTTAACCGTTTTAGGGCCAACTGAGAAAACAATGGAAATTTTGCTGCCAAGGTCCGGTATCCAGGTTCAAACATAGGGTGTGTAGGAACAGTATCCATGAGCATTCTAGACAGTTAGGTTGAATGGATTGCTCCTATCAAGAAAACGTGATTGAGCAGACGTCTGGATGATCCTTTGCCTTTTCCTGTGGGTGTGGCGGTCTTCCCTAAGGTCACAACATCAGGGGAAGTTGCTACTGAAAAATTACTTCTAACAAGCCTTTTCAAGCAGTTTGTGACTCTGAGCACACAAAAAGCTGGGAAAATTATGTTCCATCCAGGAAGGTAAGGCATCAACAGAGAGTGTTTTATCAGGCCTCTGTGTATCACAAACTGTATAGACTCAAAGATGTGAGACTTCCAGGTTTGCCCTGAGGACCCAAATTCCAGAGTCAGAGCATTGTATTTCCCTACACTTTCTGAGATTGCATCCAAGTACCATATTTTGGACTCGATTGTTGACCATGATGGCTACTCCATTTCTTTTAAGCGGTTCCTGCCCACAGTAGTAGATATAATGGTCATCTGAGTTAAATTCACCCATTCCTGTCCATTATAATTTGCTGATTCCTAGAATGTCGACATTCACTCTTGCCACATCCTGTTTGACCACTTCCAATTTGCCTTGATTCAAGGACCTAACATTCCAGGTTCCTATGCGATATTGCTCTTTACAGCATTGGACCTTGCTTCTATCACCAGTCACATCCACAACTGGGTATTGTTTTTGCTTTGGCTCCATCCCTTCATTCTTTCTGGAGTTATTTCTCCACTGAACTCCAGTAGGATATTGGACACCTACCGACCTGGGGAGTTCCTCTTTCAGTATCCTATCATTTTGCCTTTTCATACTGTTCATGGGGTCCTCAAGGCAAGAATACTGAAGTGGTTTGCCATTCCCTTCTCCAGTGGACTACATTCTGTCAGACCTGTCCACCATGACCCGTCCGTCTTGGGTGGCTCCACACGTCATGGCTTAGTTTCATTGAGTTAGACAAGGTTATGGTCCATGTGATCAGATTGGCTAGTTTTCTGTGATTATGATTTCAGTGTCTGCCCTTTGATGCCCTCTCACAACACCTACCATCTTATTTGAGTTTCTCTTACCTTGGATGTGGGGTATCTCTTTACAGCTGCTCCAGCAAAGCACAGCCACTCCTCCTTACCTTGGACAATGGGTATCTCCTCAGGCCGCCCCTCCTGACCTTGAATGTGGAGTAGCTCCTCTCGGTCCTCCTGCACCCGTGCAGCTGCTGCTCTGTGGACGTGGGATTGCTTCTCTTGGCCACAGCCCCTGACCTTGGGCATGGGGTAGCTCATCTCAGCCACCTCCCCTGACCTCAGGCATGAGGTAGCTCCTCTCGGCCGCTGCCCCTGGTCTCGGACATGGGGTGGCTCCCCTCAGCCACTACCTCTGACCTTGGGCGAGAGATAGCTCCTCATGGCCATGCTTCTGCATGGTCCGTCACAGCCTGCACCATTTGAATGCCGAGTTCCAAAGAATAGCAAGGAGAGATAAGAAAGCCTTACTCTGATCAATGCAAAGAAATGGAGAATAACAACAGAATGGGAAAGACTAGAGATCTCTTCAAGAAAATTAGAGATACCAAAGGAACATTCCATGCGAAGATTGGGTTCAATAAAGGACAGAAATGCTATGCATCTAACAGAAGCAGAAGCTGTTAAGAAGAGGTGGCAAGAATACACAGAACAACTGTACAAAAAAAGATCTCCATGACCCAGATAATTATGATGGCGTGATCAGTCACCTAGAGCCAGACATCCTGGAATGTGAGGTCAAGTGGGCCTTAGAAAGCATCACTACAAACAAAACTAGTGGAGGTGATGGAATTCCAGTTAAGCTATTTCAAATCCTAAAAGATGATGCTGTGAAAGTGCTGTACTCAATAGGTCAGCAAATTTGGAAAACTCAGCAGTGGCCACATGACTGGAAAAGATCAGTTTTCATTCCAATTCCAAAGAAAGGCAATAACAAAGAATGCTCAAACTACTGCACAATTGCACTCATCTCACACGCTAGTAAAGTAATGCTCAAAATTCTCCAAGCCAGGCTTCAGCAATACATGAGCCGTGAACTTCCAGATGTTCAAGCTGGTTTTAGAAAAGGCAGAGGAACCAGAGATCAAACTGCCAACATCTGCTGGATCATTGAAAAAGCAAGAGAGTCCCAGAAAACATATATTTCTGCTATATTGACTACGCCAAAGCCTTTGATTGTGTGTATCACAATAAACTGTGGAAAATTCTGAAAGAGATGGGACTACCAGACCACCTGACCTGTCTCTTGAGAAACCTATGTGCAAGTCAGGAAGCAACAGTTAGAACTGGACATGGAACAACAGATTGGTTCCAAATAGGAAAAGGAGTATGTCAAGGCTGTATATTGTCTCCCTGCTTATTTAACTTATATGCCGAGTACATCATGAGAAACACTGGGTTGGAAGAAGCACAAGCTGGAATCAAGACTGCCAGGAAAAACATCAGTAACCTCAGATATGCATATCATACCACCCTTATGGCAGAAAGTGAAGAGGAACTAAAAAACCTCTTGATGAAAGTGAAAGAGGAGAGTGAAAAAGTTGGCTTACAGCTCAATATTCAGAAAACTAAGATCATGGCATCTGGTCCCATCACTTCATGAGAAAGAGATTGGGAAACAGTAGAAACAGTGTCATACTTTATTTTTGGGGGCTCCAAAATCACTGCAGATGGTGATTGCAGCCATGAAATTAGAAGATGCTTACTTCTTGGAAGGGTTAAGACCAACCTAGATAGCATATTAAAAAGTGGAGACATTTCTTTGCCAACAAAGCTCCATCTGGTCAAGGCTATGGTTTATCCAGTGGTCATGTGTGGATGTACGAGTTGGACTGTGAAGAAAGCTGAGCACTGAAGAATTGATGCTTTTGAACTGTGGTGTTGGAGAAGACTCTTGAGAGTCCCTTGGACTGCAAGGACATCCAACCAGTCCATCCTAAAGGAGATCAGTCCTGGGTGTTCATTGGAAAGACTGATGCTGAAACTGAAACTCCAGTACTTTGGCCACCTGATGTGAAGAGTTGACTCATTGGAAAAGACCCTGATGCTGGGAGGGCTTGGAGGCAGGAGGAGAAGAGGATGACAGAGGATGAGATGGCTGGATGTCATCACCAACTCGATGGTCATGAGTTTGTGTAAGCTCCGGGAGTTGGTGATGGACAGGGAGGCCTGGTGTGCTTCGATTCATGGGGTCCCAAAGAGTCGAATACAGCTGAGCGTCTGAACGGAACTGAACTCTTTCTGAGCATTGTAAACACATTCCTAGGTCATACCAGAAGTGCCCTTAAGAAAAAACAGGCTGCAGGAAGATTTCTGAGATTGCTGGGTGCCATGCTGCACTTACCAAGATGATGTAGCATTCCACTGTAATTGGGCGAGCGGCTACGAGTTGCTAGCTGCTTACTTGCTTCAGAAATCCCAAAGGGTGTACCAAGTGATCACTGCCAGAAGTAAGAAACCAGCAGCTAAATGCATTTCCAGGTAGTTGTTATGCTCTACTGTTTTTGGCCAACTGAGAGAGAAAGGTGAATTTTGCCACCAAGGTCCACTGTCCATGTTCACACCTAGGATGTGTCCACTCAGGATCCAAGAATTTCCCAGACAGACCTAGGCACACTGAATCTCCACTACAGAGAAAACATGATGGAACTGACCTTTGGTTGTTGCTTTTCCTTTTCCTGTGAGTTTGGTGGCCTTCCCTATGGTCACACTATCAGGAGCAATTGCTAATGAAAAAGGACTTCCAACAAGTGTTTTCAAGCAGTATGTGACTCTATGGACATGGAATACTGGAAACCTACGTTCCATTGAGGAAGGAAATGTATTTATAGACAGTGTGTTTTCAAGAATCTGTCTATTAGGAACTGTCTAGCTTCAAAGATGTGAATTCTCCATATTTGCCCAGAGGACCTCAATTCCAAAGTCAGGGCAATGTGTTTTCCTGCACTTTTTGAGCTTTGTAAATACATTTCTTGGTCATACCAGGACTGCCCATGAGGAAACAGGCTCTCTATATGAGGAACTGTCTAGATACTAAGATATGAGACCTCTAGGTTGGTACAGAGGACCTAAATTTCAGAGCAAGGGCAGTGTGTTTTTGAGCATTTTCTGAGCTTTGTAAACACATTTCTGAGTAACGCCAGGTCTGCTCATGAGAAAACAGGCTTCAGGTGTGTGTCTGAGGGTGCTGAGTACCATACTGTGCTTACCTAGATGAGGTAACTTTCCATGGCAAATCGGCACGTGACCAGGAGTTGTGAGCCATCAACTTGCTTCAGAAATCTTGAATGGTGGACTAAAGTTTGCACTGTCAGAAGTAAGAAAAAAGTAATTGGGTGGATTTTCAAGCAATTGCTAGCCACACCTCTTTATGGCTCCAGAGAGATAAATACAAATTGTGCACCCTAGGCCCTTTATTCAGGTTCACACACGGGATGTGTTCCCTCGTGATTCAAGAAATTTCCAGACAGACCTTTGCTCCCCAGAGTTCTTCTACAGAGAAAACTGGTTGGAACAGCCATTTGGATGTTGCTTTGCCTTTCCCTGTGAGTGTGGGGCCGCTACTTATGGTCACAGCCTCAAGGAGATATTGCCACTGAAAATAGACTCGCAAGCAAGCACTTTTCAAGCAGAGTGTGACTCTCAGGTCGCAGAATGTGAAGAAAGCTATCTTCCTTTGAGGAAGGAAAGACGTCCACAGAGAGTGTGTTTTCAAACCTCTATCTTGCAGGAAATTTTGAGCTTCTAAAACATGAGACCAGCAGGTCTGCTGAGAGGACCTATATTCCTGAGTCAGGGCCGTGTGTCTCCCTGTAATTTCCGAGTCTGACAAACACATTCCTAGATCATAACGGTACTGACCATGAGAAAGCTGGCAGCAGGAGTGTGTCTGAAAGGGCTGAGTGCCTTACTGTGGTCAACTGTGTGAGGTGACATTCCAGTGACAGGCTCAAATCTCCAAGGTGTGAGCCACCCGCTTGCTTCAGAAACCCCAAAAGGTAGAGCAAAGCTAGCTCTGTCAGAGGTAAGAAAAGAGCAATTGGACGGATTTTCAAGCTGTTGCTAGGCCGAACCACTTTAGGGCCCCCTGAGAGAAAAATGTGAATTGTGCCCTGTAGGTCAGGTATCCAGGTTCAAACACAGGGTGTGTCCCAGCAGGATCCAAGAATTTTCCACAGAACTAGGCTCACTAGACCTCTCCTGCTGGGAAAATGGGATGGAACAGACATTGGAAGTCGGTTTGCCCCTCCCTATTGTCACAGACTCAAGGAGAAAGTGCCCCTGAAAGATGACCTCCAAGCAAGCACTTTTCAAGCAGTGTGTGACTCTCAGTTCACAGAATGCAGGGAAAGATATCTTCCCTCAAGGAAAGAAAGGCATCAAAAGAGAGTGTATTCTCAACCCTCTATCTTGCAGGAACTGTTTAGCTTCCCAGATGGGAGGCCTCCAGTAGTGCTCAGAGGAACTAAATTCCAGAGTCAAGGCCATGTTTCTCCCTGCACTTTCCAAGCCTTGCAAAGCCATTCCTAGGTTATACCAGTACTGCACATGAGGAAGCAGTCTGCGAGAGTGTGTCCAAGAGGGCTAGGTTCCTCACTATACTCACTTCAGCGAGGTGGCATTCCACTGTAAAAAGGCCCACAGCTGGGAGTTGAAATTCACCCACTTGCTTCAGAAATCAAAAAGGAAGGAGCAAATCTAGCTCTCTCAGAATCAAGAAAAGAGCAAGTGGATGGATTTTCAAGCTGTTGCTAGGCTACATTGCTTTAAGGTCCACAGAGAGAAACACAAATTGTGCCCCCTCATTCTGGTATCCTGGTTCACAAACAGGGTGTGTCCCCAAAGGATCCAAGAATTTTCCAGACAGACTTACGCTCACTAGAGTTCTCCTACAGAGAAAACGGGATGGAACAGACATTTAGATATTGCCTTGTCTTTCCCAGTGAGTGTGGAACCCCTCTGTTTGACTACAGCCCCAAGTGGAAATTACCATTGAAAACTCATGTCTAAGCGAGCACTTTTCAAGCACTGTGTGACTCTCAGTTCGCAGGATACTGGCAAACCTATATTTCTTCAAGGAAGGAAAGGCATCCACAGAGAGTGTGTTTTCAAACCTGTCCCTTGCAGGAACTCTTTAGCTCCTAAGACATGAACCCTCTAGTTCTGCTCAGAGGACCTAAATTCGAGAGCCTGTGCCCTGTGTCTTGGTGCATTTTCCCACCTTTCAAACACATATCTAGGTGATACTGGTACTGCCCTTGAGGAAGCAGACTGTGGGAATATGTCTCAGAGTGCTGGGTCCCTTACTGTGGTCACCTCTGTAAGGTGACACTCCAGTGTAAATAGGCCCAAAGATAGGAGTTGCGAGCCGCCCATGTGCTTCAGAAACCCCAGGGGTGGAACAAAGTTAGCTCTGTCAAAAGTAAGAAAATGGCAATTGGACGGATTTTCAAGATGTGGATAGGTTACACCACTTTAGGGCCACCCGAGAAAAATATGCAAATTTGAACCTGGGTGTCCAGATTAACGCACAGGGTGTTTCCCCACATGATCCAAGAATTTTTCAGACAGACCTAGGTTCACTGGAGCTCTCCTGCAGAGGAAACATACATCCAGAGTCTCCAGTGTGAACCCTCCAAAATCTATACTTGGTGTCACGAATCCACAGTCTCCAGGATGACCCTACCCTCAAGATCCTGTACCTGGGGTCACAAGTCCACTATTTCCATGTCGAGTCCACCTCCAAGAACTTGAACTTGTGGTCACATGTCCAGAGTCTTCAGGGTGACCCCACCTCCCCGAAGCTACTGGTGTGAAGCATCCACAGTTTTAAGGATGGACCCAATTCCCAGAACCTGTAGCTGGGGTCACACTTCCAAATTCTAAGGGTTACCCCACCTCCCACACATTGAACCTGGTTTCCCATGTCCCTGTTAGCCAAGGTTACCCTCTCCATGACCCTGTAATGGGGATCACATGTCCACAGTCTGCTGTGTGTCGTCACTTCCCAGACCCTTCACCTAGAGTCACAATCACAGTTTCCAGGTTACTCCTTTGCAGACCCTGCACCTGGAGTCACTTATCCACAGTCTCCAGGGTGACTCATTCAAAACCCCACACTGGGGCTCACATGACCACAGTCTCCAGGGTGACCCAAGCACCCAGATCCTGCACCCAGGGTCACATATCCACAGGCTCCAGGGTGTACCTCTTGCAGACCCTGCACCTGGGGTCACATATCTACAGCCTCCAGTGTGATCCCCATCCCCAGACCTGATTTGGGTGAGAAATATCCATAGTCTCCAGACTCACACCTTGGATCACATATCCACAGTCTCCAGAGTCACACCTTGGGTCACATAGCCATAGTCAGCAGGGTGAACTCACCTCCCAGAGCCTGTACATGGTGTCAAATGTGCACATTCTCCAGGGTTACCACCCTTCCAACATGCTGTACCTGGGTCAAAAGCCCACAATCTCAAGGGTGACCCCCTCTCAGACCCTGTTCCTGGGGTCACATGTCCAGAATCTCCAGAATGATCTACCTCCAAGATGAAGCACCTGATGTCACATGTCAACAGTCTCCAAGGTGACCCCGTCCTCAGAATCTGCACCTGTGGTTACATTTCTCCAGTCTGCAGGATGACCCCCAATCTCAGTATTTGTATTATGTGTCACATGTACATAGTCACCAGGGTAACCACTGCAGGCCCTTTTTCTGACATAACATTTCCACAGACTCCTGAAGAACTCCCTTCCCAGACTCTGAACCTGGGATCCTACCTCCAGGGTCTCGAGGGTGATGCCCTTCCCTGTCCCTTCACCTGGTGTCAAACATCCACAGTCTCCATGGTAACATCCACACCAAAGTCTGATATTGGGGACACAGATCCATAGTCTTCTGGGTCGCAACCCCTCCCAGATCATGCACCTGGTCTCACATGTCCTCAGTCTCCAGGTTGACACCCCTCCCAGACACTGCAGCTGGGGTTACACATCCACAGTCTCCAAGGTGAACCCACCTCACTGACTATTGTACCTCTGGCCACATGGCCTCAGTCTCCAGGGTGACCCTATATCTCAGACACTGTACTTGAGGTTACATATCAACGGTGTCCAGGATGACACCTCTCCCCAGACCCTGTACCTGGGGTCGCATTTGCACAGTCTCCAGGGCGATGCTATATTCCCAACCCTGTACCTGGGGTCACAGGTCGCAGTCACCAGGCTTTCTCCACCCTCAAGAGCCTTTACCTGGGGTCATACGTCCACAGACTCCAGGGTGACTCCCTCCCAGACCCTTCACCTGGCATCCTATGTCCACAGTCTCCTGTGTGATATCACTTCCCAGACCCTATACCTGTGGTCACAGATCCACAGTCTCCATGGTGATCCCCTTCCCAGACCCTGTAATTTGGATCCCATGTCCTCAGTCTCCAGTGTGACACCACCTCTCATACCTTGTACTTTGGTGACTTGTCCACAGTTTCCAGGATGACCCAAACGGTGCATGTGGAGTCACATGTCCACATTCTGCAAAGTGACCCCAGTCCCTAACCCTGAACCTTAGTCACACAGCCACAGTTTCCAGAATGACCTCACTCCAGACCCTGCACATAGGGTCACACCTCCACCTTCTCCATATTGACCCCCTCCTTGAACTTCTATCAGGTTTCACACATGCACCATCTCCACAGTGACCACCACCAGATCCTGTAGCTGTGGTCAGGGTCCGCAGTCTGCAGGGTGAGACCATTTTGTACCTTAAACCTTGGTTCACCTAGCCAGTCTCCAGGGTCATCCCTGCCAAACCTGCACCTGGGGTCACATGTCCATACTCTCCATGGTGACATCCCCCAGGCCCTGTACTGCTGCTGCTGCTGTTGCTGCTGCTGCTAAGTCATGCCAGTCGTGTCCAACTCTGCGACCCCATAGATGGCAGCCCACCAGGCTCCCCCATCCCTGAGATTCTCCAGGCAAGAACACTGGAGTGGGTTGCCATTTCCTTCTCCAAAGCATGAGAGTGAAAAGGGAAAATGAAGTCACTCAGTCATGTCTGACTCTTAGGGACCCCATAGACTGCAGCCTACCAGGCTCCTCCATCCATGGGATTTTCCAAGCAAGAGTACTGGAGTGGGTTGCCCACTCCAGTACCTAGTGTCATATATCTGCGCAGACCCTATACGTAGTGTCATATATCCACAGTTTCCCGGGTTACCACACTTCCCATATCATGCACCTGGGATCACATGCTCAGTCTGCAAGGTGACCCCGATCCCATTCCTGTACCTTGTGTCACAAGTCCACAGCCACCAGGATGGCCCCACCCTCAAGATCCCATACCTGGGGTCACACTCCTGTCTCCAGTGTGATCTCACCTCCCAGAAACTTTACCTGGGGATAAACGTCTACTGTTTTCAGGATGGTCCCAACTCCCTGAAACGGTACCTGGAGTCACTCTTCCATAGACATTGAGGCTGTTCCATGCCCCTGGTCCACAGGGTTACACCCTCCAAGACCCTGTAATGTGGTTTACATGTCCACAGTCTCCTGTATGTCATCACTTCCCAGAACCTTCACCTGCAGGCACACAAACAGAGGTTCCAGGATGACTCCCTCATAGACCCTGCACTTGGAGCCACATATCCACAGTCTCACAGGTGACTCATCCAAATCACTGTACCAGGGCTCACATAACCACAGTCTTCCAGATGCTGGACTATTGACCCCAGCACCCAGTGTCACATGTCCACAGATTCTAGCATGGCCTCACACTCCAGACACTGTACCTTGGGACACATACCCACAGTCTCTAGGGTGAACACCCTCCTAGACACTGTACATGGTGTCACATGGGCACATTCACCAACTCCCAAACCCTGTACCTAGGGTCACACGTAGATAGTCTCAGGGTGACCCCACTTGCCAGAACTTGCACCTGGGTTCATATGTCCGCAGCGCCCAGGGTAACACCACCTGTCAAACAATTTTACTCGGTTCAAACACCCACTGGTTCTAGGGTGACACCAATTCCAAGCCCGTGAACCTAGCTAGGGTCACACATCCATGGTCTCCTGGGTGGCAACCCCTCCCAGATCATGCACCAGGTCTCACACCTCCGCAGTCTCCAGGGTGACTACACCTCACAGAATATTGTAATTCTGGTCACATTGCCCCAGTCTCCAGGGTGACCCCGTATCTCTAACCCTCTACCTGGGGTTACATGTACATGTTGGCCAGGAATACACGCCTCCCCAGACTCTGTACACGTGATTACATTGGCACAGTCGCCAGGGTGACTCCAACTTCCCCACCCTATACCTGGGGTCACATGTCCAGAGTCTCCTGGATTTACCCACATTCAAGGGCTAGTAACTGGGATCACATGTCCACAGTCTCGAGGCTTTCCCCACCCACAAGTGCCTGTACCCAGGGTCACACGTCAACTGACTCCAGGGTGACTCCCTCCCAGACCGTTCACCTGGCATCCCATGTCCCTAGACTTTTGTGTGATGTCATTTCCCAGACTCTGCACATGTACTAACAGATTCACAGGCTCCGTGGTGACCCCCTTCCTGGTCTCTGTAACTTGGGTCACATGTTCTCAGTATCCGGTGTGACCCGACCTCTCATGCCCTATACCTTTGGTGACTTGGCCAGAGATTCCAGGGTAACCCTCCTCTGCCAGGCCCTGTGCTTATTTACACACATCCACAATCTCCAGGATGTTCGCCCTCCCATACCCTGCACCTGGAGTCACATGTCAACAGTTTCCAGCGTGAACCCCACTTTGCCCACTGCACCTGGGCTCACATATCCACATCATGCAGGGTGACACCCCTTCCAGACCATTTCCCTGCCATTAAATGCCTGCAGTCCCCAGAGTGACCCCGTACCTCCCAGACACTGTACCTGAGGTCACATATACAGAGTTTCCTGGATCACCCCCATCCTAGACCCTGTACCTGGGTTCAGATATCCTAGTGTCTTGGGGGACCCAGGTCAGACCTTGCATCTAGGGTCGAATGCCCACTATCCAGGATGACTTGCCTCCCCAATCAGTGCATCTGGGGTCATATGTCCACAATCTTCAAAGTGACCCCATCCCCTAACCCTGCACCTTACTCACACATCCACAGTCTCCAGAGTGATGTCCACTGTCTCACGGGTGACCTCTTCCCTGAACTTGTTCCAGATTTCACACGATCACCATTGCCACAGTGACCACCAGCAGATCCTGAACTTGTGGTCACAGTTCAACAGTCTGCCTGATGAGACCCATTTTGTACCCTGAACCTTGTGAACCTGCACCTGGGATCACAAGTCCATATTCTCCATGGTGTCATCCCCCAGACCCTGTACCTAGTGTCATATATACAGTCTCCTGGACTTCCCCACTTCCAATACCATGCACCTGTGATCACACATCCACAGTATCCAGGGTGATCCCCCTCCTAAACCTGTACCTGGTGTCACAAGTCGACAGACTCCAGGATGACTCTACCGTTAAGACCCTGTACCTCGGGTCACAAGTCCACTGTTTCCAGGGTGAGACCCCTCCCAGACTCTGCACTTGGGGTCACTTGTCGAGAGTCTCCAGGGTGACCCCACCTCCCAGAAACTGTACCTAGGGTGAAACATCCACAGTCACTCAGGTTGGCCCCAATTCCCAGAACCTGTACCTGGGGTCCCACTTCCATAGTCTCGGTTACCACACGCCAAGACATTTAACATGGTGTCCCATGATCTTGGATGCCAGGGTTACCCCCTCCAAGACCCTGTAATGGGGTCACATGTTCACAGTCTCCAGAGTGTCGTCACTTCCCAGACCCTCCACCTGGAGTCACACAAACACAGGTTCCAAGGTGACTCCCTCGCAGGCCCTGCACCTGGAGTCACATATTCACAATCTCACCTTGGGGAATCCCATTCAGACCCTGGATCTACGGTCACGTATCCAGTCTCCAAGATGATTTGCCTCCCAAATGGTGCATTTGAGGTCACATGACCACAATCTTCAAAGTAAACGCGTCCCCTAACCCTGCATCTAAGTCACACGGCAAATAGTTTCCAGAGGGACCTCAACCCAGACCCTGAAACGAGGGTCACATGTACACAGTGTTGGAGGGTGACCCCCTCCGTGAACTTGTACTAGGTTTCATACGTCCATCACCGCCACAGTGACTACCACCAGATCCTGTACCTGTGGTCATAGATCCACAGTCTACAGGGTGAAACCCTTTTCCTACCCTGAACTTTGGGTCACACGACCACAGTCTCCAGGGTGACCCCACCCAAACCTGCACCTGGGGTCACATGTCCACACTTTCCATGGGGACATACCTGAGACCCTGTACCTACTGTCATATATCCACAATCTCCTAGGTTACCAAACTTCCCATACCATACACCTGTGATCACATGTCCACAGTCTCGAAGGTGGCCCCCTGTATAACCTGTACTTGGTGTCACAAGTCCACAGCCTCCAGGTGACCCCACCCTCAAGATCCTGTATCTGGGGTCACAATTCCACTTTTTCCATGGTGAGTCTACCTCCCAGACCCTGCATTTGGGGTCACATGTCCAGAGTCTTCAGGGTGACCCCACCTCCCAGAAACCATACCTCGGATGAAATGTCCACCATTTTCAGGATGGCACCAACTCCCAGAACCTGTACCTGGGGTCACACTTCCATACTCTCAGGGTATCCCCACCTCCCAGACATATAACCTTGCATCCCATGACCCTGGCCACAAAGGTTCCCCCCTCCAAGACCCTGTAATAGGGGTCACATGTCCACAGTCTCCTGTTTGTCAAAACTTTGTAGACCTCACCTGGAGTCACACAAACACAGGTTCCATGGTGACTCCCTTGCAGACTCTGCACCTGGAATCACATATTCACAGGCTCCAGGGTGACCCCCTTGGAAATCCTGTACCTGAGATCACATATCTACAGTCTCCAGGGTGAATCCCATCCCCACACACTGTCTGAGCGGAATCATCCAGTCTCCCATGAGACCCCAATGTCAAGAACTCATCCCTTGTGCTAGAAGTCTACATTCTCCAGGGTGACATTTTTTCCCACACCCTGCACCTTGGGTAGCATATTCACAATCTCCAAGGTGACCTTACCTCCCAGACCCTTTACCTGGGGTCACATGTGCAAATTATCCAGGATTCCCGCCACTCCAACACCCTGCACCTGGGTCAAAAGCCCACAGTCTCAAGGGTGACCTCCTATCTGACCATGTTCCTGAGGTACATGGCCAGAATCTCCAGGATGATCTTGAAAGGTATTGCTGAACCACGCAAAGACACTGGAATTCTTGGCCTCCAGAGGAGATGAATTCAATTCAGGTCCAGAGACGAGGCTTGATTGCTTAGAGCTTTTGTGTAATAAAGTTGTATTAAAGTATAAAGGAGATAGAGAAATCTTCTGACATAGGCATCAGAAGAGGGCAGAAAGAGTAGCCCCTTGCACGTGTTAGCAATGGAATTATATGGCTCAAATGGTAAAGCATCTGTCTGCAATGCTGGAGACCCAGGTTAGATCCCTGGGTCAGGAAGATCTCCTGGAGAAGGAAATGGCCACCCACTCCAGTACATTTGCCTGGAAAACCCCATGGACAGAGGAGCCTGGTAGGCTACAGTCCATGGGGCCACAAAGAGTTGGACATGACTGAGCAACTTTACTTTACTTTTAATTAGTTATTCATATCAGTTCAGTTCCGTTCAGTCGCTCAGTCATGTCTGACTCTTTGGGACCCCATGAATCACAGCACGCCAAGCCTCCCTGTCAGTCACCAACTCCCGGAGATTTCTCGAACTCATGTACATCGAGTCGGTGATGCCATGCAGCCATCTCATCCTCTGTCATCCCCTTTTCCTCCTGTCCCCAATCCCTTACAGCATCAGGGTATTTTCCAATGAGTCAGCTCTTCGCACCAGGTGGCCAAATTATGGGAGTTTCAGCTTCAGAATCAGTCGTTCCAATGAACACCCTGGACTGATCTCCTTTAGGATGTACTAGTTGGATGCCCTTGCAGTTCAAGGAACTCTCAAGAGTCCTCTCCAACACCACAGTTCAAAAGCATAAACTCTTCGGTGCTCAACTTTCTTCACAGTCCAATTCTCACATCTGTACATGACCACTGGAAAAACCATAGCCTTGAACAGAGGGACCTTTGTTGGCAAAGTAGTGTCTCTGCTTTTTATTATGCTATCTAGGTTGGTCATAACTTTCCTTCCAAGGAGTAATTTTCTTTTAATTTCATGGCTGCAATCACCATCTGCAGTGCTTTTGGAGCCCAAAAAGATAAAATCTTACACTGCTTCCACTGTTTCCCCATCGATTTCCCATGGAGTGATGGGACCTGTTGCCATGATCTTAGTTTTCTGAATGTTGAGCTGTAAGCCAACTTTTTCACTCTCCTCTTTCACTTTCATCAAGAGGCTTTTTAGTTCTTCTTCACTTTCTGCCATAAGGGTGGTGTCATCTGCATGTCTGAGATTATTGATATTTCTCTTGGCAATCTTAATTCCAGCTTGTGCTTCTTCCAGCCCAGCATTTCTCATGATGTACTCGGCATATAAGTTAAATAAGCAGGGTGACAACGTACAGTCTTGACGTACTCCTTTTCCTATTTGGAACCAGTCTGTTGTTCCATGTCCAGTTCTAACTGTTGCTTCCTGACCTGCATACAGGTTTCTCAAGAGGCAGGTCAGGTGGTCTGGTAGTCCCATCTCTTTCAGAATTTTCCACAGTTAATTGTGATCCACACAGTCAAAGGCTTTGGTGTAGTCAATAAATCAGAAATAGATTTTTTTTTCTGGGACTCTCTTGCTTTTTCAATGATCCAGCAGATGTTGGCAGTTTGATCTCTGGTTCCTCTGCCTTTTCTAAAGCCAGCTTGAACATCTGGAAGTTCACAGTTCACGTATTGCTGAAGCCTGGCTTGGAGAATTTTGAGCATTACTTTACTAGCGTGTGAGATGAGCATAATTGTGTGGTATTTTGAGCATTCTTTGGGATTACCTTTCTTTCTATTTGGAATGAAAACTGACCTTTTCCAGTCCTGTGGCCACTGCTGAGATTTCCAAATTTGCAGGCATTATGAGTGCAGCACTTTCACAGCATCATCTTTCAGTATTTGAAATACTTCAACTGGAATTCCATCAACTCCACTAGCTTTGTTCTTACGATGCTTTCTAATTGCCACTTGACTTCACACTCCAGGATGTCTCGCTCTAGGTGAGTGATCACACCGTTGTGATTATCTGGGTCATGAAGATATTTTCTACAGTACTTCTGTGTATTCTTGCCACATCTTCTTAATAGCTTATGCTTCTGCTAGGTCCATAGCATTTCTATCTTTTATCAAACCCAGTTTTGCATGAAGTGTTCCCTTGGTATCTCTAATTTTCTTGAAGAGATCTCTAGTCTATCCCATTCAGTTGTTTTCCTGATTCACACGTGATGCACACAAGGTGCACATGAGGTACACACGTGATGCCCACGTGATGAACACGTGATGCACACGTGATGCTCATGTGATGAACATGTGGTGCACAAGTAAGGCACACGTGATGAACACGTGATTCACACGTGATGCACATGTAACGAACAGGTGATGCACACGTGATTCACACGTGATACACATGTGATGAACACGTGATGCACACATAACACACACGTGATGAATACGTGATGAACAAGTGATTCACAGGTGACGCACACGTCGCGCACACGTGACGAACACGTGTTGCACAAGTGATGCACATGTGATGGACATATGATTCACACGTGAATAACACATGACTCACATGTGATGAACACGTGCCTCACACATGATGAACACGTGATGCACACGTGATGAAAACATGATGCACACGTCACACAGACGTTGTGAACAAGTGAACAACACGTGAGGCACATGTGATGAACACGTCATGAACACGTGATGCACACGTGATGCACACGTGATTCACGTGTGATACACATGTGACTCACACGTGATGAACACGTGATGCACACATAACCCATATGTGATGAATACGTGATGCACACATGACACACACGTGACGCACACGTGACGAATACGTGATGCACACGAGATGCACACGTGACGCACATGTGATGCACACATGATGGACACGTGATCAACACGTGACACACACGTGATGAACACATGATTCACACATGACGCAAAATTGATGCACACGTGATGCACACGTGACGAACACGTGACGCACGCGTGTCGCACATGTGATGCACATGTGATGCACACGTAACACATATGTGATGAATACGTGATGCAGACGTGACACACACGTGACGAACACGTGACGCACACATGACGAACATGTGATGCACACGAGACGCACATGTAACTCACACGTGATGTACACATGATGGACACGTGATGAACACGTGACACACATGTGACGAACACGTGATTCACACGTGACGCAAACTTAATGCACACGTGATGCACACGTGATGAACACATGTCGCACACATGATGAACTCGTGACGCACACGTAACGCACACATGATGGACACGTGATGCACCAGTGACGCACACGTGATGGACACGTGATGCACACATGACGCACAAGTGACACACATGTGATGAACACGTGATTCACCCGTCATGGACACGTGACACACACCTGATGAACACGTGACTCACACGTGATGGACATGTCACACACACGTGATGCACACATGACACATGTGACACACACATGATGGACACGTGATTCACACTTGATGCACACGTGATTCACACGTGATTCACTCATTTCAACTCGAGATGAGGCCCGATTCCCCTTCATTGGCTCCAGAGTCATCCCACTTTCCCCATCAAACACGACAAGGCGCTTGACTACCTTTAGGCAACTCCAGGGAATCCCCGAGAACACTGTCATAAGTCTAGAGGAACACCAAGCGTAACACAGCACCTCGAAGAAAGCCCCATGTACCCCAAATCGTCTCGAGATTAGAGCTGATTCCCTGGCTTTGACTCAAGTGGTATGCCAACTTTCCACAAGCACCTCTAGAGGAGGCTTCTCTCAGCAATAGGTATGTGAGTTGGACCCTGAGTTTGCTGCGTCAAATGGAATGGACACCGAGATGCCCTGACTCAAAAGAAGGCCTGATTTCCCTGCAGTGGCTTGAATGGAGGCTTGTCTTTCATCTCACCAGACAATGGGATGTCTGAATCCCTTGTGGAGACCCTAGAGAAAGCCCTAGTTCCCCTCCTCCTCTCGACAGGAGGCCTCACATGCCTTTGACACCTAGAGAGGCACCAAGAGTTCATTGCTTCAAGAGGTGACGATGCCTGACTCCTCTTGAAAAGTGATAGGAATCCCAGTATCCCTGTGGCAACTGGAAAGGGACCCTGGGTCTCCCGCCTCACCTCTAGCAGCGTCCCTATTGATGTGTCAACCCTCGAAGAGATTCCTGAGGTGTCCCTCATAACTAGACAGGAGTCCTGACATCGCTGAACAAACACGACTTTTGAAGGGCCATCCCCGCTGTAACTCGAGAATATACTCCAGGTTCCCAGCGCAACTCGCGAAAAAGCATGAGACATCCCCTCGCCACAATATGAGGCCAGATTCCTCTGCATTGCGTGCAAAGCAATTCCGTTTTCCCCATGAAATGCGTAGGAGCCTTGACTTGCTTGATGGAACTCCAGAGAGTCCCCAAGAACACACTCACAAGCCTAGAGGGACCCTGAGGTCACCGCAGCAACGCGAAATAATTCCGTGTACACCAAATCAACTGGAGATGAGGCCCGATTCTGCCACATTAGCTCCAGAGAAATTCCACTTTTCCCATCAAGCAAGACAAGTTGCTTCACTTTCTTTAGGCAACTCCAGAGACTCCCCGAAAACACCGTCCCATGTCTCGAGGAACACCAGGTTCAGCACAGCAACTTGAGGAAAGCTCTATGTACCCCAAATCATCTCGAGATGAGAGCAGATTCCCAGGATTCAACTTAAGAGGTATGCCAACTTTCCACAAGCACCCCAAGAGGAGGCTTCTCTCATCAATAGATATGGGGGAGGGACCCTGAGTTTGCTGCCTCAAGTGGAATGGAGTCCGAATGCCCTGACAAGAAAGAAGGCCGGATTTCCCTGCAGTGGCTTGAATGCAGGTTCGTCTTTCATTGCACAAGATGAAGGGATGTCTGAATCCAATACGGAGACCCTAGAGAAAGCCTTAAGTCCTGGCCTCATCACGCCAGGAGGTCTCACATCCCTTTGACATGGAGGTAGGCGGAATTCAATGTTTCAAAAGGTGATGACGCCTGACTCCTCTTGAAAATTGATAGGAATCCCAGTCTCACTGTGGCAACTGGAAAGGAACCCTGGGTCTCCCGCCTCACATTGAGAAGCGTCCCTATTGCCCTGCCAAGCCTCGAAGAGATTCCTGAGGTGTCCCTCGTAACTAGACAGGAGTCCTGACGTCGCTGAACAAACATGAGTTTTGAAGGGCCATCCCCGCCGTACCTGGAGAATATACCCCAGGTTCGCGCCGCAACTCGAGAGAAACCATGAGACTGCCTTCTCGCCGCGAGATGAGGCTTGATTCCCCTGCATTGCATGCAGAGCAATTCCGTGTTCCCCATCAAATACGTAAGGAGCCATTACTTGCTTGATGGAATTCCAGAGAGTCCCCAAGAACACTGTCTCAAGTCCAGAGGGACCCTGATGTCACTGCAGCAATGGGAAATAGCTTCGTGTATCCCAAATCAACTCGAGATGAGTCCCTATTCCACTGCATTGGCTTCAGAGCCATCCCGTGTTCCGCATCAAACACGACAAGTGGGTTGGCTTCCTTTAGGCAACTGCAGAGATTCCCCGAGAACACTGTCCCAAGTCTAGAAGAACACCAAGTTCAGCACAGCAACTCGAGGAAAGCTCCATGTACCCCAAATCATCTTGAAATGAGAGCTGATTCCCTGGCTTCCACTCAAGAGGTATGCCACCATTCCACAAGCACAACCAGAGGAGGTGTCTCTCAGCAGTAAGTATGTGGGAGGGACCCTGAGTTTGCTGCCTCAAGTGGAATTGACCCTGAGACGCCCTGACTCGAAAGAAGGTCCGATTTCCCTACAGTGGCTTGAATGCAGGCTCATCTTTCATCTCACAGGATGAAGGGATGTGTGAATCCCCTATGGAGAGCATAGAGAAAGTCCTAGGTCCCCGCCTCTTATCGACAGGAGGCCTCACATCCCGTTGACACCTCGAGAGGCATGCAGAATTCAATGATTCAAAAGGTGATGATGCCTGACTCCTCTTGAAAATTGGTAGGAATCCCAATATCCCTGTGGCAACTGGAAAGGGACCCTGGGTCTCCCTCCTCACCTCGAGAAGTGTGCTGATTGCCCTGCCAAGCCTCAAGGAGATTCCTGTGTCCCTCATAACTAGACAGGAGTCCTCAAATTGTCCAAGAACACTAGAGCAAACAAGCCCATTCATAACTGGTAAAGATTGAAATAGACACCTGGCCACGGAGCGTATACTGATAGTAAACTCTCCTACAGAAACATACTCAAGATACTGGTGGGATGCATGCACAGCCCCCTTTGGAAGACAGTCTGACAGTTGTTTCAGTAACCACATGGGACAAGCACTGAATTCCATACATGACAAGTGGTGGAAGCCAGGTATCTTACCATTGGAATGGTAAGTTATGGATAAACAAAAGGAAAGGTTACAAGATTCATGGAGACATCATCACAAATTACCTTCAACTGAATATATAAGCTGGAATACATGTATATATTTCCAAATATTGTCAGCTGAGCATATTTAGCTCCTACATGTATGTTTTAAATATCACTCTATAATGAAAAAGAACAGGAAATGTCCCTGGTGGCCCAGTGGTAAAGGATCTGCCTACCAATGCAGGGAACACTGGTTCAACCCCTGGTCCTAGAGGATTCCACATGCCCAGGGGCAACTAAGCCCCCGTACAACTATTGAAGTACTTGCATGCTCCAGAGCCCAAGTTCTGCAACCAGAGAAAGCGCTGCAATGAGAAGCCATGGCAAGTCAACTAGAGGGTAGCCTCTGCTCACTACAACTAGGCATCTAGCTACAAAGACCCAGCATTGTCAAAAATAATTCAGTGTTTAAAAAAAAGGACAGAAATTCTTTGAATAAACGATTGAGACTAGGGGCGAGACAGTAAATATATAAGCTAGGATAATCTTAAAGTATGAGGAAGTAAAGAAAGTAAAGACAACTATCAAGCTGTCCAAGCTGATAAAAATGAATGATTACACAGTTTTATCTGTATACACTAGCAAATAATAATCTGAAAAGGAATTAAAAAAAACAATTTCCTTTTGATAGTGTCAACATTAATAAAATATTTTGCCATGGGTGTAATGAGGATGACAAGACTGGCACATTGGAAATTATACACGATTGCTGAAAAATATCCTGAATACATGCACAGATATTCCATAGCGATGGAAAGACTTAAGATGGCAATACCATGGAATGCATCTTCAATCTGAAATGAAGATTCAATATGAATTACAAAAGACTGAAAGGTCATTGCTGAACCACAAAAGGCGCCAGGATTTTTGGCCTCCAGAGGAGAAGAATTCAATCCAGGGCCAGTTGACAAAGCTTGATCGCTCAGAGCTTTTGTGTCATAAAGTTTTGTTAAAGTATAAAAGAGATAGAGAAAGCTGCTGACATAGACATCAGACGGGGGCAGTAAGAGTACCCCCTGCTAGTCTTTAGGCAGATGTTATACAGCCACTAGCAGTCTGCTAATGAAAGAAAGGCAATGTCTCAGAGAATGACACCAGGCCCCTCACCCACAACATGCATTGAGATAATATTGGCAGCAGGTGAGTCATCCCGGGCCATAGAATGATTGACATGAATTTTGAAGAAAGGCAGATTTCCAAGCCAATATATCATTTCATTAACATAGATTAGGAGAACAGGTATGAGTAAAACATATTGGTTTGTCAAGTCGGTTCTGAGCCTTTAGGGGGAACCGACCTGAAGACAGAGCCTAGCAGAAATACGTAGTATATTAACATAGCTTAAGACAAACCTTTCCTTAAGACAAAATGCATTGCTTAGCTGAAGGTTTGAGAAAAGTTAAGTTCAGGTGGAGCCAGGAGTCGTCATAGCAACACAAAATTTTAAGAGAAACCTCTTAAATTTGTATTGAGAAGGGGAAAAAATGTAGCACTCGTTTCGTTCCTCCAGCTGCTTGAGAGATGAAAAAACGTCTGACACTTGCAGCCTATTCCCTCTGTCTGGAGACCCCTGGCCTTCCTGCCTATTACCCTCTCCAGGCCTTTAGGAAGCAATATACAAGCTGACCCTAACATACACGTGGAATAACAAGGGACTCCAAAGAATCCAAACAATCACATGAGTCTGCAGTTCAAAGGTCCTATGGTATGCTGTGCTAAGTCGCTTCAATCACGTCTGACTGTCAGAGCCCACCAGGCTCCTCTGTCCATGGGAATTTTCCAGGCAAGAATACTGGAGTGGGCTGGGTGCCCTCCTCCAGGGGATCTTCCCAACCCAGGGATAGGATTCCTGCATTGGCAGGTAGGTTCTTTACCACTAGCACCACCTGGGGAAAAAGTGCCTAAAGGAGATCATGGAAACCCATTTAGGAAAAGGGACTCAGAGGAAAGACAGTGAGGGAAGGAAACTCTTAATCACACTCAGAGAAGCCCAGCAGGTAGTTCTGCAGGTGGAAGAGGAGGAGGAAGCATGCTGGAGCTGTGTAGAAGATGAAAGAGGGAACTAAAGCAGGGGCCCCCAACCTCTAGGATCTAATGCCTGATGATCTGAGGTGGAGCTGGTGAAATAATAATAGAAATAAGAGTTTGATCACTCAGCCATGTCCAGCCCTTGGTAGCCCACCAGGCTCCTCAGTCCATTGAATTCTTCAGGCAAGAATACTGGAGTGGGCTGTCATTTCCTTCTCCAGGGGATTTCCCTGACCCAGGGATTAAACCCGGGTCTCCCTCATTGCAGGCAGACTCTTTACCAACTGAGCCTCCAGGGAACAGAAACAGAAACAGAGTGCACAATAAATGGACTGCACTTGAAACATCCCAAAACCTTGCCCCACCCCTGTCTGTCAAAAAATTGTCTTCCAAAAAAACTCCCAAGGTCAAGGAAGGAACTTCAAGTGTACTCAGCTGTCCTAGATTGCTGGTTTAGGGAGATGCTGAAGTGGAGATGTCCCAAGAGGTAGACCCTCCCTTGTGTGGAGTCTGCAATAGACCTCTGATAGCCTTGGTGATGATCAGAGAGATTTGTTTCATTTTTTAAAAATATCCTTGTGGGTACCAACTGGGACCATCACTGTTCTAATATACCTCATAGTGTTGCTGACACTACAGATACAATTGTGTGACATTGAACTTATTCAATAAAAATGATGAAGCATCTGCCCTGTGCCCAGCACTTTCCAAGGGCTGGGAAGTACAATGAAAATACTCCATAAGATGCACAGCTGGTAGGCACATTCTTTCAAAAAGCCTTTTTCATTTCCACCAATAGTTTATTCTCAATGTCAACCCTTGCCACTTAATGACCATGCTGGGTAGGAAGCTCATTAAAAACCCAGGAGCCAGTGTTCCTGGAAGGATATCCCATTCTCCCTTGGACAGTCCTCCGCCCTCTCCGACTCTCAGTTTCCTCATCTGCGAAATCATGGACAACTGACTATAATTCATCACCGGAACCCAAGCCTATTGAGGGGGAGGGGAAATATTACTCCAAGGCCTGGATGATAGACCAGATTGAAAGAAAAATATGCCATTTCTGGTTTTCAGTCAAACAGACAAATACAATGAAGAAAGGAGTCCCTGGCCCTGTGGGATTTGCCTAGGGGTCTAGTCTGGGAAATTCTTACACATCAGGAGATGGCTCTGAGCTGGATTTCCACAAACAAGAACATCCATGCAAAGGACAAGCCTGCAGAGCTCTGTGCCCATTGGTCACAAGAGACTGCCTCCCGATGGCCAGCAGCATTTACAAGTGACCTCCTAAGACCTTCACCAAACTCCTGGGGCACCTCTGGCTTTTCTGTTTCCCTCACTTTTCTGACCCTTTTCTTTAAAAAACACACATTTCTTCATAGAATGCCACAGTGGAAGGAAAATAGGCCTTCAAGTTTGAGGCCTCAATTTGCAGAAAACTTGGAGCTGCTTGTTTTTTTTTTTTTTTTTTTTTAATTAAAGCACCACATAAATTAAAAATTTTACACGTTCTAATTATTCAGTTCCAAAACACCAAACTTATTGCACAGGGTCCCCATGGAAAGGCCCCCTCTCAGCAGGACAGCCACAGATTCCCCCATGAAAGGGCAGCAAGGTGCCCTCCTCCCTTCTCTCCTGCCTGGGTGGCCACCAGGTTTTTAAATACATGCACCCTACTAAGTTTCTAGGATGCAATTCGTGGACCCTTCCCTTTCCTGTCCCAGCAGGTGGTCAAGGGCCTGCTGGCCTGCAAAGTGCTGGAAGCAGGGCTGGGTCAGCCGGCCAGACTAAGGGTTGTGGAGTCCCAGCTGGTGAAATTACCAGGCAGGATAAATCCCTTGGACTTCCAGCAGGCACTACGCTGCATGGGAAAATAGATAGATATAACCGGCCTGGAGCCTCAGGGTGGGACCTAAAGTTCGATTTTGTTTTCTCCAATGTTAAATGATACAAGCAAGGGCCTTTGAGACTGTTGTTTTCTTTTCTAAGCCCAAAGACTCCTTCAGTTACTAATGTAGGTATCCTAGAAACTATGTGACATCCATGAAAATCTGATATGTCCTGGTAAAATGCTGTCAGTTATAATTCTAGTTATCATATTAAAGTGTTTCAAGTCACAGCAGTGACTATTTTGTCACTTTTTTTGTCAATTTTTATTTTGTCAATTTTGTCAATTTTTATTTTGTCAATTTTTATCTAATCAGGTTTTAAACATGCCTTCCATGGTTTCACACTGATGCCTTTGCAAAAATACTGCTACCTCAAGATACATGGAAAAGACTTTCCTGAGCTTACCCATACATAACGCTTTTTGTTTGTTATCTGGTAAGCTGGTATCAGACTGGAATTTAGTCTACTCTCTAGGTTAAGAGAACACAGCTTTCTTAGAATGCAGCTTTCAATCACAGATGATGAATTTATTTACCTTTCAGTGATTTATATTTGTTTTTATCATCTGTGTTTTTTTTTTTTTTTTTTTTTACTTCCGTAAAATAAATAAGCATTATTTAAGTACGGTACATGTAGGATGGACCAAGATTTCCCCACTCCTGCAAATTCCCTTAAGCCCTCAGATTCTTCTCTTGGGACCAAGGTCTCACTTTCCTCCAGAGGGACAATCCAAGCTTTTTATCAGCTAGCTGATCTGCCCCTGATATCAGAGTCAATTTGAGCATGAGTTGGTCTATAATTTAGGCATGAAACTGTGATTACATAAAAGAAAGATGACTTTTTGATGGAGGATGTCCATGATATTCCTTGAACTTCAGAGAAAATTGGTTAAAATGAAACTTTTTTCCCTTGGAAACTGCAAAGGCAGTTCTTTTAGCATATGCGATTGAAAACATCTAGGTTGTTAGCTCAGTTTTCATTCCAGTCTCAAAGAAAGGCAATGACAAAGAATGTTCAAACTGTCACACAACTGGACTCATCTCACATGCTAGTAAAGTAACACTCAAAATTCTCCAAGCCAGGCTTCAGCAATATGTCAACCGTGAAATTCCAAATGTTCAAGATGGATTTAGAAAAGGCAGAGGAACCAGAGATCAAATTGCCAAAATCCACTGGATAATTGAAAAAGCAAGAGAGTTCCAGAAAAACACTTATTTCTGCTTTGTTGACTATGCCAAAGCCTTTGACTGTGTGTATCACAATAAACTGGGGAAAATTCTGAAAGAGATAGGAATACCAGATCACCTGACCTGCCTCTTGAAAGACCTATATGCAGGTCAGGAAGAAACAGAACTGGACCTGGACCAACAGACTGGTTCTAAATAGGAAAAGGAATATGTCAAGGCTGTATATTGGCACCCTGCTTATTTAACTTATATCTGCTTATATATAGGGCATCGTGAGAAATGCTGCACTGGATGAAGCACAAACTGGAATCAAGATTGCTGGGAGAAATATCAATAACCTCAGATATGCAGATGACACCACCCTGATGGCAGAAAGTGAAGAACTAAAGAGCCTCTTGATGAAAGAGAAAGAGGAGAGTGAAATAGTTAGCTTAATGCTCAGCGTTCAGACAACTAAGATCATTGCATCCAGTCTCATCACTTCTTGGCAAATAGATGGGAAAACAGTGGAAACAGTGGCAGATTTTATTTTTCGGGGCTCGGAAATCATTGCAGATGGTGACTGCAGCCATGAAATTAAAAGATGCTTACGACTTGGAAGGAAAGTGATAACCAAACTAGACAGCATATTAAAAAGCTGAGACATTGCTTTGCCAACAAAGATCCGTCTAGTCAAGGCTAAGGTTTTTCCATGTCATGTATGGATGTGAAAGATGGACTATAAAGAAAGTTGACAGCCAAAGATTTGATGCTTTTGCACTGTGGTGCTGAAGAAGATGCTTGAAGTTTGCTTAGACTATAAGAGGACCCAACCACTCCATCCTAAAGGAAATCAGGTCTGAATATACATTGGAAAGACTAATATTGAACCTGAAACTCCAATACTTTGGCCACTAGATGTGAAGAGCTGACTCATTTGGAAGTTGCTTTGATTTGCCTGTGAGTGTGGGCGCCCTACCTGGGCACAGGGCCTCAGGGGCCATTGCCACTGAATCATGACCTCCACGCAAGCACATTCCAGCTGTGTGACACTCAGCATGCAGGAGACTGGGAAAGCTATCTTCCTTGGAGGAAGGAAAGTCATACACAGAGTGTGTTTTCAGGCCTCTATTTGCAGCAAGTGTTTTGCTTCTCAGATGTCAGACCTGCAGGCCTGCCCCAAGGACCTCAATTCCAGAGTCAGGGCCATGTGTCTCCCTGCACATTCCGAGCCTTGCAAACACATTCCTGGGTCAGAGAGGTGCTTCCCATGAGGAAGAAGGCTGCGGGAGTGTGTCTGAGGGGGCCAGGTGGCATGCTGGGGTCACCTGGTTGAGGGCACCTTGCACATCCATTGGGCCCCAGGAGAGCAGTTATGGACTCGCCCCTTGCTTGAGATATCCCAAAGCAAGGAGCAATGCTAGCTGTATCAGAAGGAGGAAAACAGCAATGGGATGGATTTTCAAGCAGTTGCTAGGTCACACTGTGTTAGGGTTCCCCAGGAGACATGTGAGAATTTTGGCCCCTAGGCCCGGTATCTAGGGGTGTGCACAGGGTGTTTTCCCCACAGGATCCAAAATGTTCCAGACAGACCTAGGCTCAAGAGCTGTTGCTAGGCTGCACCGCTTTAGGCACACCGAGAGAAGCAGGCACACTGTGGCCCCAAGGTCTGGTATGCAGGTTCACATATGGGGTGTGTCCCCGTAGGAGCCAAGAATTTTCCTGACAGTCCTAGGCTCCCTAGAGCACTCAGGTCTGCTCAGAGGACCGAAGTTCCAGAGGCAGGGTCGTGTATCTCCCCTTCCTTTTGTGATCCTTGCAAAGACATTCCAAGCTGATAGTGGTACTACCCATGAAGAAGCAAGCAGTGGGAGTATATTTGACATGACTGGGTGCCTTGATGGGCTCAGCTCCTCAAGGGGGCCTTTCCTCTCAAAGTAGGCCCCATGTCCGCTTGAGGACGGGGTTGGGCCCTCTTCCCTCCACACTGCCAAAGGGTGGAACAAAGCTAGGTGTCAGAGGTAAGAAAGGAGCAATTGGATGGATTTTCAAGCTCTCACTAGGCTGTACTGCTTCAAGGCCCACTCGAGCAAAACAGGCGCCCTGTGGCCCCTAGGTCGGGTATGCAGGTTCACACACAGGGTGTGTTCCCGTCAAAGTCAAGAATTTTCTGACAGACCTAGGCTCACTAGAATTGTCCTACAGAGCAAAGGGGATGGAAGACATGTGTGGAGGTGGGTCTGCCTTCCCCTGTGAGTGTGGGGCTACTCCCTATGGCCCCAAGTTGAGGGATAACTGCAACTAAGAAAGGAACTCCAAGAAGGAACTCCAAGAAGCGCTTTTCCAGGAGGCTGGGACAGGGAGTCCGCAGGATGCAGGGAAAGGGAGCCTTCTTCAGGGAAGAAGAGGCAGCCACTCGGGGTGTGTTTGCAAGCCTCTTTGGAAGGCACAGTTTCGCTGATACAATTGAATTCCAGTTCTGCTCAGAGGACTGAAATTTCAGAGGCAGGGCCATGTATCTCCCCTTCCCTTTTCAATCCTTGCAAAGACATTCCTAGCTGATAGTGATACTGCCCATGAGGAAGTAAGCAGCTGGAGTGTGTTTGACATGACTGGGTGCCTTCCTGGGCTCAGCTCCTCAAGGGGACTTTCTACTCAAAGTAGGCCCATTGCCTACTTGGGGAGAGGGTATGGAAGGTTTGCTTCCAAATGGCGAAAAGGTGGAGCAAATCTAGCTTTGTCAGAGGTACGTAAAGTGCAATTTCATGGATTTTCAAGCTGTTGCCAGGCAACACCGCTTCAGGGTCCCCTCTCCCAGAAGAAAACAGGCGCCCTGTGGCCCCTAGGTCTGGTATGCAGATTCACACACAGGATGTGTCCCCACAGGAGCCAAGAGTTTTCCTACCAGGCCTAGGCTTACTAGAGCTCTACTATAGAGCAAAGGGGATGGAACAGAAGTGTGGATGTGACTTTGCCTTTACCTTTGACTGTGAGGCCCCTCCATAAGGTCCCAGGCGAAATTGCCCTCGCCCTTGCCCTAACCCTAACCCCAACACGACACCCTAACCCTAACCAACACCATAACCCTATCCCAGAACCTAACACCAACCCGAACCCCTAACCCTAACCTGACACACTAACCCTAACGCATCATCCCAACCCTAACCTGACACCTTCACCCCTCAGCCCTCACCCTCACCCACACCCCTAACTTCTAAGCCCTAAGCCACAATGTAACCCACACCCTAATCCACACCCTTAACCTAACCCACACCCTCCCCCCCACCCTACTCACACCCTCAACCCTAGACTTAACCTGCATCATCTTCAATTTCAGCACTTCTCATGCATCACAAAAGACAAGGGAGTCATATTTCAAACGTGAATCCAAGACCCATTAACCACATAACAGGAATATAAACACTGTGAACACATCATTTAAATCACTTGCACCACCAAATACCTCTCCACCACATATCATATCAATAACAGTGGAACTCATGTATGCCATACATATTGTAACATAGCAATCTAATACCCAACAGTAATTTGGGTAATTATATACACAAGATATATTTAAACCAAAAATATTTAAACAAATTCCAGTTTTTACGATGGTTTTAATCCTCGCAAAAGTAGGATTAACAGCATGTTTTTCCACTAGGATCCAAAGCATTGAGCAAAATTGCCGAGGTCCAGCCCCAGCAGGACCAGGAATACCCAAGGGATGAGTGGCGTCAGCGAGGAAGAAGACAGACAGAAGACACACAGATGTTGCATAGAAGAGGTAGCTTTTTTTTTAATTTTTAGGATAGCTCAGTTTTTTTTTTTTTTAATTTTATTTTATTAGTTGGAGGCCAATTACTTCACAACATTTCAGTGGGTTTTGTCATACATTGACACGAATCAGCCATAGAGTTACACGTATTCCCCATCCCGATCCCCCCTCCCACCTCCCTCTCCACCCGACTCCTCTGGGTCCTCCCAGTGCACCAGGCCCGAGCACTCGTCTCATGCATCTCACCTGGGCTAGTGATCTCTTTCACCATAGATAAAATACATGCTGTTCTTTTGAAACATCCCACCCTCACCTTCTCCCACAGAGTCCAAAAGTCTGTTCTGTACTTCTGTCTCTTTTTCTGTTTTGCATATAGGGTTATCATTACCATCTTTCTAAATTCCATATATATGTGTTAGTATGCTGTAATGTTCTTTATTTTTCTGGCTTACTTCACTCTGAATAATGGGCTCCAGTTTCATCCATCTCATTAGAACTGATTCAAATGAATTCTTTTTAATGGCTGAGTAATATTCCATGGTGTATATGTACCACAGCTTCCTTATCCATTCATCTGCTGATGGGCATCTAGGCTGCTTCCATGTCCTGGCTATTATAAACAGTGCTGCGATGAACAATGGGGTGCACGTGTCTCTTTCAGATCTGGTTTCCGTGGTGTGTATGCCCAGAAGTGGTATTGCTGGGTCAAATGGCAGTTCTATTTCCAGTTTTTTAAGAAATCTCCACACTGTTTTCCATAGTGGCTGTACTAGTTTGCATTCCCACCAACAGTGTAAGAGGGTTCCCTTTTCTCCACACCCACTGCAGCATTTATTGCTTGTAGACTTTTGGATAGCAGCCATCCTGTTTGGCGTGTAATGGTACCTCATTGTGGTTTTGATTTGCATTTCTCTAATAATGAGTGATGTTGAGCATCTTTTCATGTGTTTGTTAGCCATCTGTATGTCTTCTTTGGAGAAATGTCTGTTTAGTTCTTTGGCCCATTTTTTGATTGGGTCATTTATTTTTCTGGAATTGAGCTTCAGGAGTTTCTTGTATATTTTTGAGATTAATCCTTTGTCTGTTTCTTCATTTGCTATTATTTTCTCCCAATCTGAGGGCTGTCTTTTCACCTTACTTATAGTTTCCTTTGTAGTGCAGAAGCTTTTAAGTTTCATTAGGTCCCATTTGTTTATTTTTGCTTTTATTTCCAATATTCTGGGAGGTGGGTCATAGAGGACCCTGCTGTGATTCATGTCGGAGAGTGTTTTGCCTAAGTTCTCCTCTAGGAGTTTTATAGTTTCTGGTCTTACATTTAGATCTTTAATCCATTTTGAGTTTATTTTTGTGTGTGGTGTTAGAAAGTGTTCTAGTTTCATTCTTTTACAGGTGGTTGACCAGTTTTCCCAGCACCACTTGTTAAAGCAGTTGTCTTTTTTCCATTGTATATCCTTGCCTCCTTTGTCAAAGATAAGGTGTTCATAGGTTCGTGGATTTATCTCTAGGCTTTCTATTCTGTTCCATTGATCTATATTTCTGTCTTTGTGCCAGTACCATACTGTCTTGATGACTGTGGCTTTGTAGTAGAGACTGAAGTCAGACAGGTTGATTCCTCCAGTTCCATTCTTCTTTCTCAAGATTACTTTGGCTATTCGTGGTTTTCTGTATTTCCATACAAATTGTGAAATTATTTGTTCTAGTTCTGTGAAAAATACCGTTGGTAGTTTGATAGGGATTGCATTGAATCTATAGATTGCTTTGGGTAGAATAGCCATTTTGACAATATTGATTCTTCCAATCCATGAACACGGTATGTTTCTCCATCTGTTTGTGTCCACTCTGATTTCTTTCATCAGTGTTTTATAGTTTTCTATGTACAGGTCTTTTGTTTCTTTAGGTAGATATACTCCTAAGTATTTTATTCTTTTTGTTGCAATGGAGAATGGTATTGTTTCCTTAATTTCTCTTTCTGTTTTTTCATTGTTAGTATATAGGAATGCAAGGGATTTCTGTGTGTTAATTTTATATCCTGCAACTTTACTATATTCATTGGTTAGCTCTAGTAATTTTCTGGAAGAGTATTTAGGGTTTTCTATGTAGAGGATCATGTCAACTGCAAACAACGAGAGTTTCACTTCTTCTTTTCCTATCTGGATTCCTCTTACTTCTTTTTCTGCTCTGATTGCTGTGGCCAAAACTTCCAAGACTATGTTGAATAATAGTGGTGAGAGTGGGCACCCTTGTCTTGTTCCTGATTTCAGGGGAAATGCTTTCAATTTTTCACCATTGAGGGTGATGCTTGCTGTGGGTTTGTCATATATAGCTTTTATTATGTTGAGGTATGTTCCCTCTATTCCTGCTTTCTGGAGAGTTTTAATCATAAATGAGTGTTGAATTTTGTCAAAGGCTTTCTCTGCATCTATTGAGATAATCATATGGTTTTTATCTTTCAATTTGTTAATGTGGTGTATTACATTGTTTGATTTGCAGATATTGAAGAATCCTTGCATTCCTGGGATAAAGCCCACTTGGTCATGGTGTATGATTTTTTTAAGATGTTGTTGGATTCTATTTGCTAGAATTTTGCTAAGGATTTTTGCATCTATGTTCATCAGTGATATTGGCCTGTAGTTTTCTTTTTTTGTGGCATCTTTGTGTGGTTTTGGAATTAGGGTGATGGTGGCCTCATAGAATGAGTTTGGAAGTTTACCTTCTTCTGCAATTTTCTGGAAGAGTTTGAGTAAGATAGGTGTTAGCTCTTCTCTAAATTTTTGGTAGAATTCAGCTGTGAAGCCATCTGGTACTGGGCTTTTGTTTCCTGGAAGATTTTTGATTACAGTTTCGATTTCCTTGCTTGTGATGGGTCTGTTAAGATCTTCTATTTCTTCCTGGTTCAGTTTTGGAAAGTTATACTTTTCTAAAATTTGTCCATTTCATCCAAGTTGTCAATTTTATTGGCATAGAGCTGCTGGTAGTAGTCTCTTATGATCCTTTGTATTTCAGTGTTGTCTGTTGTGATCTCACCCTTTTCATTTCTTATTTTGTTAATTTGGTTCTTCTCTCTTTGTTTCTTAATGAGTCTTGTTAATGGTTTGTCAATTTTGTTTATTTTTTCAAAAAACCAGCTTTTAGCTTTGTTGATTTTTGCTATGGTCTCTTTAGTTTCTTTTGCATTTATTTCTGCCATAATTTTTAAGATTTCTTTTCTTCTGCTAACCCTGGGGTTTTTCATTTCTTCCTTCTCTAATTGCTTTAGGTGTAGAGTTAGGTTATTTATTTGGCTTTTTTCTTGTTTCTTGATGTAAGCCTGTAATGCTATGAACCTTCCCCTTAGCACTGCTTTTACAGTGTCCCATAGGTTTTGGGTTGTTGTGTTTTCATTTTCATTCATTTCTATACATATTTTGATTTCTTTTTTGATTTCTTCTATGATTTTTTGGTTATTCAGAAGCGTGTTATTTAGCCTCCATATGTTTGAATTTTTAACAATATTTTTCCTGTAATTGAGATCTAATCTTACTGCACTGTGGTCAGAAAAGATGACTGGGATGATTTCAATTTTTCTGAATTTTCCAAGACCAGATTTATGGCCCAGGATGTGATCTATTCTGGAGAATGTTCCGTGTGGACTTGAGAAAAAGGTGAAATTGATTGTTTTGGGGTGAAATGTCCTATAGATATCAATTAGGTCTAGCTGGTCCATTGTATCATTTAAGGTTTGTGTTTCCTTTTGGATTTTCTGTTTAGTTGATCTATCCATAGTTGTGAGTGGGGTATTAAAGTCTCCCACTATTATTGTGTTACTATTCATTTCCTCTTTCATACTCATTAGCGTTTGCCGTACATATTGCGGTGCTCCTATGTTGGGTGCATATATATTTATAATTGTTATATCTTCTTCTTGGATTGATCCTTTGATCATTATGTAGTGTCCTTCTTTGTCTCTTTTCACATCCTTTATTTGAAAGTCTATTTTATCTGATATGAGTATTGTGACTCCTGCTTTCTTTTGGTCTCCATTTGCGTGAAATACTTTTTTCCAGCCCTTCACTTTTAGTCTGTATGTGTCTCTGGTTTTGAGGTGGGTCTCTTGTAGACAGCATATATAAGGGTCTTGTTTTTGTATCCATTCAGCCAATCTTTGTCTTTTGGTTGGGGCATTCAACCCATTTACATTTAAGGTAATTATTGATAGGTGTGGTCCCGTTGCCATTTACTTTGTTGTTTTGGGTTCATGTTTATACAACATTTCTGCATTTCCTGTCTAGAGAAGGTCCTTTAGCATTTGTTGAAGAGCTGGTTTGGTGGTGCTGAATTCTCTCAGCTTTTGCTTGTCTGTAAAGCTTTTGATTTCTCCTTCATATCTGAATGAGATCCTTGCTGGGTACAGTAATCTAGGTTGTAGATTATTTTCTTTCATTACTTTCATTATGTCCTGCCATTCCCTTCTGGCCTGGAAGGTTTCTATTGGTAGATCAGCTGTTATCCTTATGGGAATTCCTTTGTGTGTTATTTGTTGTTTCTCCCTTGCTGCTTTTAGTATTTGTTCTTTGTGTTTGATCTTTGTTAATTTGATTAATATGTGTCTTGGAGTGTTTCGCCTTGGGTTTATCCTGTTTGGCACTCTCTGGGTTTCTTGGACTTTGGTGGCTATTTCCTTCCCCATTTTAGGGAAGTTTTCAGCTATTATCTCCTCGAGTATTTTCTCATGGCCTTTCTTTTTGTCTTCTTCTTCTGGGACTCCAATGATTCGAATGTGGGGCGTTTCACATTGTCCCAGAGGTCCCTGAGGTTGTCCTCATTTCTTTTGATCATTTTTTTCTTTTTTCCTCTCTGCTTCATTTATTTCCACTATTCTATTGTCTACCTCAATTATCCTATCTTCTGTCTCCGTTATTCTACTCTTGGTTCGCTCCAAAGAGTTTTTGATCTCATTCATTGCATTATTCATTTTTAATTGACTCTCTTTTATTTCTTCTAGGTCTTTGTTAAGCATTTCCTGCATCTTTTCAATCTTTGTCTCCAGGCTATTTATCTGTAACTCCATTTTGTTTTCAAGATTTGGATCATTTTTATTATCATTATTCTAAATTGTTTTTCAGATAGATTCCCTATCTCCTCCTCTTTTGTTTGACTTGGTGGGCAATTGTCATATTCCTTTACCTGTTGGGTATTGCACTGTTCTTGCACTAGTGCACATGGCAAGTATTAGGTTCGGTTTCTAAGTGAGAAACTAATGGTTACATTCACAGCTGGCCACTGAGGTACTTAATGGGAGAGGCGAACCCAGCTCTGCCAAGCAGTAGCCAACATGAAATCAGCTATTGTCATTGTAGCCAAGTTCCTTGAATTTGTAGTGTTATTTGCTGTGTTCTTCAAGAAGATGCCTTCGCCCTGCCAGTAAGACATATTTACATAACACACAGCCATGCACTCAATCGATGTGCATCCTCCAGTAAAGCCCAGCCCCGATGTCTTAGAGGAGCCTCTCTGCCCATTGTCATAAGCCAGTCTAATTTTGTCTGAGACCATGAAAACTCAATGTCTTTATTACACTTGTGCTTCAGACGGGAGGTCTGAGAAGGCATTTCTGAAGGTTTATTCCTACCAGTCATTGTCATTTTTATCGAGTCTTTAGTTTTTTTTTGTTGTTGTTGTTTTATTTATTAGTTCTAACAGTTTCTTGCTACCAACCCGTCTCCCACCACCCTCGTGCACACACGATCAGTCATGGAATCCCGTGGACTTCAGCCCGCCAGACTCCTCTGTCCATGGATTATTCCAGCCAAGAATACTGGAGTGGGTTGCCATTTCCTTCTCCATGTATGGAGTCTTTAAAGATTCCGTCACTGTGGTGTTGCTTCTCCACTTGTACATGCCCTTTCTCCCTAAGTGCAGTAGAAGTCATCCCCACTTCCCAACATGTCTGTCTTCCGACCTCTGCAGAATGTATTGCATGAGCTCACCACAGCGTCAGGATATTCTAGAAAGCCTTCTGATTGCAGTCTCTTCAGGAGGTTACAAGTGCTTCAAACCTCAGGATTTTACAAAGCATTTTTTACAACCTCAGCTGAAAGGGAAGTCAACACTCAGTGAAAGTCACAGGCTTCCATGGCCTGGACTTGATTAAGGGTTGTGCTTTCATAATCATCGTGTTTCATGTACCAACTAAGATGTCACTGAGAATTTTTTTTTTTCTCATCGTTCTATTTTTCATGTTTATTTAGATATACTCTGGGTTTTCCTATATACCTTCCGTTAGGGATGAGGGTCTTAAGTCAGTAGAACTTACTGCAACTGACTTCCAGTTAGCTGTGTTAGGATAGGAAAAAGAAAGACCAGCTGCTGGATTCTTAAGTTTATGTACGAAAACATTATTCGTTTTCCTGTGTGCAGTCATCCAATTCTAACTTTCTGAATTAGGCATTCAGAAAAATCACAAAACCGCGTAACTACTAGGCGGTCTCCCATGCAAGTACTGACCAGGCCCGGCCCTACTCATTTTCCCAGATCAGAGGACGTAGGGCACATTCAGGGTGCTATGGCCTTAGACCGAGGCGGCTGTCAGGCCCCCCAAGAGCTCCGCGCGGCGCCTCCCATGCATTCTGACATGCCCTTCGGGCCTGGGGCCACAGCTCTCGACCTGGCGCATGCTGCACTTGAGCCGCACGACCCGCGACTGGACTCCGACCAACCAGGGCCGGCAGCTCGGGGGCCAGCGGAGGGCGCCACGGCCCCGCACACTGCCAAACCCGGCCAGCACCCGTCTAGCCCGGCCGGGGCCTGGCATGCCTGCGGGACCTGGGGTGGGGGGAGGGGGGGTGGGTAGAGCAGCGAGGACGTCTCGGTGCCCCCTCACCCCCTGCCCCCCACCATCCCTTTCGCTGCTCAGGGTCACGTGGCTCCGGACGGGTGGGGCTTCGGCCCGGGACCGCGGTCCCCAGAGCCTCCTGCGGGCTTAGAGGCAGCCCAGCCGGGGCCCCAGGCGCCCGTCCTGCCGGCTGTGCAAACCCCCTGGAGCGCCTCAGCCCCGCCTTTTCGCCCTACCGAGGCCCGCCCTGCCCCCACGCCACGGGCCCAGCACAGGACCTTCCTGGGAGAGCAGACGAGTGACAGCCCACGACACGCACATGCACTCGCATGCACCCACGCCAGGTGAGACAGAGGCAGAAAGAGTCGAGGGTTCAGAGAGAGACTGGAAGACAGCGTGTGGGCATGGGGGGCCTCGGTCAGGATGCCGGGCAGCTGCAGAAACCACCCGGCCCTGAGCAGCCCCAGCTTTAGGCCTCCCCAAACTGGAGAAGCCTTTTAGACTCTATGTTTCTGGAAGGACAGGAACTGCTCTTGGGGTGTTAGAGCAGATGATGGGGCCCGTATTACAACCTGTGGCTTATCTCTCAAAATAACTAGATGAGGTGGCCAGAGGGTGGCCCACTTGCCTCCGGGCAGTAGCAGCCACTGCTCTTATGGTTAAGGAGGCATCTAAGCTGACCCTGGGTCAGCCCACCACAGTTTATACACCTCACCGGGTGCAAGCAGTCTTGGAAACGAAAGGGGACAGGTGGATGACAGGGGGAAGGATCACCCAATACCAAGCCCTCCTCCTTGACAATCCAGAAATAAAGTTGAGGGTCTGCCAGACTTTAAATCCAGCAACCTTACTGCCAGATCCCCCTACCTCCCCTCTGGATCACCAATGCATACAAATAACAGAGGAGTTATACTCTTCTCGCCGGGACCTATCAGAGAAACCTTTATCTGACCCAGAGGAAAACTGGCACACAGATGGCAGCAGTTTTGTAGAAAAGGGAGAGAGGAAAGCAGGATATGCTGTAGTGAACCTGGAAGAAACTAAAGAAAGTGGGTCTCTTCCCCCAGACACCTCAGCCCAGAAAGCTGAACTTTTTGCCCTGACAAGAGCTTTGGAGTTAGGAGAAGGAAAGAGGATTAATGTGTGTATGGACTCTAAGTATGCTTTCCTCATTCTGCATGCCCGTGCAGCAATTTGGAAAGAAAGAGGGATGCTCAGTGCCCGAAGCTCTGCTATTAAACACAAAGAGCTCATTCTCAGGCTCCTGGAGGCAGTCAAACTTCCTGCAAAACTAGCTGTCATCCACTGCAAGAGTCACCAAAAGGGGCAAGAAAAAGAGGCTCAGGGAAATAGGAAAGCTGATCAAGAGGCAGGATGAGCTGCCGGGGAAGCTACCTCTGCCACTGCTATCTGCCCCCTTTTCCCCAAGGAAACCCTGACTCCAGATTTTACCCCAGGGTGACATTCCCGATATGCTGAGCGGGGTTGGGAGATTGGGTCACATGGGTGGTTTCAGCCTGATCAGGCCCAAATAATACTCCCTGATTCTCACGTTTAAAACATTACTAACTCCTTACATAAGAGCGCCCATTTTGGAAAAGATAATCTAGAAATCTTGCTTAAGCCTATTCTCTCCCATCCCCAGTTAGCTAAGGTTGTTAAACAAGTCACACAAAATTGTGACACCTGTCTAAAAAATAACCCAAAAACCAGACCTCCTCTAATTACACCTGTCCAACATCGGGGATCATACCCAGGAGCGGACTGGCAAGTAGAATTTACAGCCTTGCCCAAGACCCAAGGGTTTTCTTACTTGCTAGTCTTTATTGACACATTCACAGGATGGATCGAAGCGTTCCCTACTGAGACTGAGAGAGCTACAGAAGTCTGTAAAGCTCTGCTGAAGGAGATAGTGCCTAGGTTTGGGCTGCCTCGGTCACTTCAGAGTGACAACGGGCCCTCACTTACAGCCACCATACCCCAGAACCTAGCCGCATGCTTAGGCATAAAATACCAGCTCCGCTCATCCTGGAGGCCTCAAGCTTCAGGAAAGGTAGAGAGAGCCATCCAGACTCTTAAAAGGGCTCTGGCTAAGAAACACATAATAAGTGGACACATATGCTGCCCATAGCCCTCATGAGGCTATGGACATCCCCCAAACGGCCACTATTGTTAAGTCCTTATGAAATGATGTATGGACGACCATTCTTAACTTCTGATTTGTTTCTTGACGAGGATGCCAATACACTCTTAAAACATATAATTGACCTGGGAAGGTTTCAGCAAGAACTCCAACGGTATGGAGAACAGGTCCTCCCTACACCACAGGAAGACTTGAAAAATCCCCAGGTAAAGCAGGGGATCAAGTATCAGTAAAGAACTGGCAAGAAAAAGGGAGTCCAAACCAGCTGTCCGAGAAATGGACAGGGCCATATCAGGTTGTTCTAGTGACTTCAACTGCTGTAAAAGTGAAGGGTCTATCTGCCTGGGTCCACAATTCTAGAATAAAATCCTATGGCCTACAGGAGGGGGAGACAGAAACTGAGACTCCAAAGCCAGAGGACAGCTATTCCTGTGAACCTGTTGAAGATCTCAGGCTCTTGTTCAAGCAGAACCCCATCAATCCTGCCTCAGATAAGTAAAATGCATCATATGATGTTCTTCCTCTTTCTAATCATATCTCCTTGTATGGCTATTGATCTCTCCCTAAACGAGGCATTTTCACTTGCAAACCACACTGCTTCTCAACTCAACCTAAGCAGCCCGGGCTGCATCTGCATTAATGACAAAGGTTGGGGGTATGTCCAACCCATCCCAGGGTATCAATATCAAAGGCCCACCCTTCCAGCCGAGCTATGGGCTGTTACTGAGCGCCCCCATGTGGTCGTAATATGGCCTTTTGGGAAAAGGGGGAAAAAAAACTTCATGTCTTGGTACCAGCAATAACTGTCTCTATTTACCCCCTGGATGACATCTGCAATCCCACCTGAGCCCTTATTTTCTCTCATGACTAACATCCCCCAAGTGACCTTCCATATCTCTCTAAAAATCCACTCCCTAACAGGGGTGTCAGTGAGAAATCTAGACGACTCACAATGTGGGGTGACCGTCACTGTTGAAACTGATGGGAAAAACCGGGACAGGCCCTGCAGCTGGGAGACCAGCCGACGCCACCCCCGGCCAGCACGCGCCTGGCCCGGCCCGGGGCGCTTCTCCGACCCCGAGCGGCCTGGCGAGGCTGCGGGAGCTCTGGCGGGGGTTGGGGAGGGGGGTGGCTTGAGCGGGGAGGACGTCTCGGTGCCCCCCCACCCCCCGCCCCCCACCATCCCGTTCGCTGCTCAGGGTCACGTGGCTCCGGACGAGCGGGGCGTCGGCCCGGGGTCACGGTCCCCGGAGGCTCCTGCGGGCTTAGGGGCAGCCCAGCCGGGGCCCCAGGCGCCAATCCTGCCGGCTGTGCAAACCCCCTGGAGTGCCTCAGCCCCGCCCTGTCCCCAAACCGAGGCCCACCCTGACCGCACGCCACGGGCCCAGCACAGGACCTTCCTGAGAGAGCGGACGAGTGACAGCCAGTCACACGGACAGGCACTCGCACGCACCCACGCCAGGTGAGACAGAGGTAGAAAGAGTCGAGGGTTCAGAGAGAGACTGGAAGACAGCGTGTGGGCAGGGGGGGCCTCGGGCAGGATGCCGGGCAGCTGCAGAGACCACCCGGCCCTGAGCAGCCAAAGCGATGGGGGCGGGGGGAGGCCACTGAGCAGCGGCGGGCCTGGAGAGGCCCAGGGTGGGAGGACACCTGAGATCTCCGCGCTCCGCCCCCCGCCCCCCTCCCCCCAACCCCCTGCACGCATGTCATGCCGGGGCGCTCTGACACTAGCTTCTCTGGAGTTTTGTCACTTGAATTTCTCTCCCTCTGCTCAACTGAGGGATGACAGTGTAATGAACAGCTAGGTCATTTCCAAATAAATTAAGCTTAGTGTTTCACAGGAAACCCGGACATGTATGGAGAGACCAGCACGGATGCATGGACACCAACTTTGGTTACTGGACAACCAATGGGAAATTACTGTCTGACTCAGGAGAGAGAAAGAAACCCGAACAGATGGAATGAAATGAACAGAAACTCAGGCTTTGCAACTCACACCCTAATTCAATTACCAGAAAATTAACAACACTATAACCATTTTAGAAAAACAATAGACCTCTCCATGACCTTTGGTCGGGTGAGGAGTTCAAACACACAGCAAAAAAAAGCCAACTTTTCCAAATCGTGAATATGTTAGTTCACACATTGACTTTTACATTGAAATGTGTAACTAATAAACTTAAAATCATTGACTCACTACATAAGCATGGAAGTATTTTAAATATAAAATATATTCTATAGTATTCAGGAAGCACTTGGCACATCTCTAAGTGTATCAGACCCAAAACTGGAGCATAGTGGAAGAGTCAGGATAGTCTAAATTGAATCCCTAACTAAAAGGAACACACAGGATTACTGTAGATAAAAAAGGTTAAAGAAGAGAAGCTAGAAATAAGTCAATAAATGTCTTAGGGGTTAGCTTAGAGTGACTAGCCTCTGCGTGACTCTTTAAATTTTTCATGTTTGCAGCTTCCAAATTTTCCATTTTGAGAATAATACTTTCGCCTCCAAACCAGAGTGACTTGGGGACACAAAGGTAGAAGTCGATAATTTTCTTTGCCTATGTCTGAATATTTACAGTCAGAGGTAGAAAAGGAGGAGTCTGTCCCTTGTCTAGATGAGGTCAATCCCCAGGTGTGGGATGTCTCCAGCCCTGGTTTAGCCATAAATGTTCCACCAGTAAAGATTTCTCTGAGACCAAATGCTCCCTAGCCCTGGAAAAGACAATATCCCTTAAAACCAGTAGCTCTCGAGGGTCTTAAACCATTAGTTAACAAATACCGAGATACTGGAACTCGAATCAGCTGTGAGTCCCCCTGCAACACCCCAATCTTGCCCGTTCAAAAACCAGATGCATCTTACCGATTCGTCCAGGATCTAAGAGCTGTTAATGAAGCTGTGGTTCCCATCCACCCCATAGTCCCAAACCCATATACCCTCCTAGACCAAGTCCCAGGAAATGCCAAGTACTTCTCAGTCTTGGACCTTCAAGGTGCTTTCTTTTGCATTCCTCTCCATCCTGAATCCCAAAAACTCTTTGCTTTTGAGTGGCGGGACTTGGAAACAAGAGAGACCATACAACTCTCGACTGGACTCGACTACCCCAAGGGTTTAGGGACAGCCCTCATATCTTCGGGATTTCCTTGGGGAGAGAACTAAGGGAATTAACTTTAACAAACAGTAGACTAATACAGTATGTGGATGACTTGCTCATAGCCAGGCCAGATTTTACCAGCTCTCAAATGGACACTATTTAAAACGCTAACTTTCCTGTATGAAAAGGGTTATCGAGTATCCCCCAAGTAGGCTCAGATTAGCTTAACCCAAGTAAAATACCTTGGATTTATAATTATGGAGATAAAAAGAATGCCTGACCCCGAGGTGAGATCCCTCATCTTAAATATCCCGTACCCCCAAAAAAAACAACAGCTTAGGGGAGTTTTAGGAAGGACCGGGTTTTGCAGGATCTGGGTTCCTAATTATGGCAATCTGGCCAGACCCCTATATGAAAATTTAAGGGGGAAATAGGAAGAGCCACTCGACTGGCATGAGACCTGCAAGGTGACCTTTAATGTCCTAAAAGAGTCCATCACTACAGCCCCAGGTTTAGGCCTCCCCAACCTGGAGAAGCCTTTTAGATTCTATGTTTCTGGAAGGACAGGAACTGCTCTTGGGGTGTTAGAGCAGATGATGGGGCCCGTATTACAACCTGTGGCTTATCTCTCAAAATAACTAGATGAGGTGGCCAGAGGGTGGCCCACTTGCCTCCGGGCAGTAGCAGCCACCGCTCTTATGGTTAAGGAGGAATCTAAGCTGATCCTGGGTCAGCCCACCACAGTGTATACGCCTCACCGGGTGCAAGCAGTCTTGGAAACGAAAGGGGACAGGTGGATGACAGGGGGAAGGATCACCCAATACCAAGCCCTCCTCCTTGACACTCCAGAAATAAAGTTGAGGGTCTGCCAGACTTTAAATCCAGCAACCTTACTGCCAGATCTCCCTACATCCCCTCTGGATCACCAATGCATACAAATCACAGACGAGTTATACTCTTCTCGCCGGGACCTATCAGAGACACCTTTATCTGACCCAGAGGAAAACTGGCACACAGATGGCAGCAGTTTTGTAGAAAAGGGAGAGAGGAAAGCAGGATATGCTGTAGCGAGCATGGAAGAAACTAAGGAAAGTGGGTCTCTTCCCCCAGACACCTCAGCCCAGAAAGCTGAACTTTTTGCCCTGACAAGAGCTTTGGAGTTAGGAGAAGGAAAGAGGATTAATATGTGTATGGACTCTAAGTATGCTTTCCTCATTCTGCATGCCTGTGCAGCAATTTGGAAAGAAAGAGGGATGCTCAGTGACCGAAGCTCTGCTATTAAACACAAAGAGCTCATTCTCAGGCTCCTGGAGGCAGTCAAACTTCCTGCAAAATTAGCTGTCATCCACTGCAAGAGTCACCAAAAGGGGCAAGAAAAAGAGGCTCAGGGAAATAGGAAAGCTGATCAAGAGGCAGGACGAGCTGCCGGGGAAGCTACCTCTGCCACTGCTATCTGCCCTCTTTTCCCCAAGGAAACCCTGACTCCAGACTTTACCCCAGGGGGACATTCCCGATATAGTGAGCGGGGCTGGGAGATTGGGTCACATGGGTGGTTTCAGCCTGATCAGGCCCAAATAATACTCCCTGATTCTCAGGTTTAAAGCATTACTAACTCCTTACATAAGAGCGCCCATTTTGGAAAAGATAATCTAGAAATGTTGCTTAAGCCTATTCTCTCCCATCCGCAGATAGCTAAGGTTGTTAAACAAGTCACACAAAATTGTGACACCTGTCTAAAAAATAACCCAAAAACCAGACCTCCTCTAATTACACCTGTCCAACATCGGGGATCATACCCAGGAGCAGACTAGCAAGTAGAATTTACAGCCATGCCCATGACCCAAGGGTTTTCTTACTTGCTAGTCTTTATTGACACATTCACAGGATGGATCGAAGCGTTCCCTACTGAGACTGAGAGAGTTACAGAAGTCTGTAAAGCTCTGCTGAAGGAGATAGTGCCTAGGTTTGGGCTGCCTCGGTCACTTCAGAGTGACAACGGGCCCTCAGTTACAGCCACGATACCCCAGAACCTAGCCGCATGCTTAGGCATAAAATACCAGCTCCGCTCATCCTGGAGGCCTCAAGCTTCAGGAAAGGTAGAGAGAGCCAACCAGACTCTTAAAAGGGCTCTGGCTAAGCTATGTCAGAAACACATAATAAGTGGACACATATGCTGCCCATAGCCCTCATGAGGCTACGGACATCACCCAAACGGCCACTATTGTTAAGTCCTTATGAAATGATGTATGGACGACCATTCTTAACTTCTGATTTGTTTCTTGACGAGGATGCCAATACAATCTTAAAACATATAATTGACCTGGGAAGGTTTCAGCAAGAACTCCAACGGTATGGAGAACAATCCACAGGAAGACTTGAAAAATCCCCAGGTAAAGCCAGGGGATCAAGTATCAGTAAAGACCTGGCAAGAAAAAGGGAGTCCAAACCAGCTGTCCGAGAAATGGACAGGGCCATATCAGGTTGTTCTAGTGACTTCAACTGCTGTAAAAATGAAGGGTCTATCTGCCTGGGTCCACAATTCTAGAATAAAACCCTATGGCCTACAGGAGGGGGAGACAGAAACTGAGACTCTAAAGCCAGAGGACAGCTATTCCTGTGAACCTGTTGAAGATCTCAGGCTCTTGTTCAAGCAGAACCCCATCAATCCTGCCTCAGATAAGTAAAATGCATCATATGATGTTCTTCCTCTTTCTAATCATATCTCCCTGTATGGCTATTGATCTCTCCCTAAACGAGGCATGTACACTTGCAAACCACACTGCTTCTCAACTGAACCTAAGCAGACCGGGCTGCATCTGCATTAATGACAATGGTTGGGGGTATGTCCAACCCATCCCAGGGTATCACTATCAAAGGCCCACCCTTCCAGCCGAGCTATGGGCTGTTACTCAGCGCCCCCATGTGGTCGTAATATGGCCTTTTGGGGAAAGGGGGGAAAAAAACTTCATGTCTTGGTACCAGCAACAACTGTCTCTATTTACCCCCTGGATGACATCTGCAATCCCACCTGAGCCCTTATTTTCTCTCATGACTAACATCCCCCAAGTGGCCTTCCCTATCTCTCTAAAAAGCCACTCCCTAACAGGGGTGTCAGTGAGAAATCTAGACGACTCACAATGTGGGGTGACCGTCACTGTTGAAACTGATGGGAAAAACCGGGACAGGCCCTGCAGCTGGGAGACCAGCCGACGCAACACTTGGCCAGCACCCGGCTGGCCCAGCCCGGGGCGCTTCCCGGACCCCGAGCGGCCTAGCGAGGCTGCGGGAGCTCTGGCGGGGGTTGGGGAGGGGGGTGGCTTGAGCTGGGAGGACGTCTCGGTGCCCACCCACCCCCCGCCCCCCACCATCCCGTTCGCTGCTCAGGGTCACGTGGCTCCGGACGAGCGGGGCGTCGGCCCGGGGCCGCGGTCCCCGGAGCCTCCTGCGGGCTTAGGGGCAGCCCAGCCGGGGCCCCAGGCGCCCATCCTGCCGGCTGTGCAAACCCCCTGGAGTGCCTCAGCCCCGCCCTGTCCCCAAACCAAGGCCCGCCCTGACTGCACGCCACGGGCCCAGCACAGGACCTTCCTGAGAGAGAGGACGAGCGACAGCCAGGCACACGGACAGGCACTCGCACGCACCCTCGCCAGGTGAGACATAGGCAGAAAGAGTCGAGGGTTCAGAGAGAGACTGGAAGACAGCCTGTGGGCAGGGGGGGCCTCGGGCAGGATGCCGGGCAGCTGCAGAGACCACCCGGCCCTGAGCAGCCAAAGCGATGGGGGCGGGGGGATGCCACTGAGCAGAGGCGGGCCTGGAGAGGCCCAGGGTGGGAGGACACCTGAGATCTCCGCGCTCTGCGCCCCGCCCCCCTCGCCCCAACCCCCTGCACGCATGCCACGCCGGGGCGCTCTGACACTAGCTTCTCTGGAGTTTTGTCACTTGAATTTCTCTCCCTCTGCTCAACTGAGTGATGACAGTGTATTGAACAGCTAGGTCATTTCCAAATAAATTAAGCTTAGTGTTTCACAGGACACCCGGACATGTATGGAGAGACCAGCACGGATGCATGGACACCAGCCTTGGTAACTGGACAATCAATGGGAAATTACTGTCTGACTCAGGAGAGAGAAAGAAACCCGAACAGATGGAATGAAATGAACAGAAACTCAGGCTTTGCAACTCACACCCTAATTCAATTACCAGAAAATAACAACACTATAACCATTTTAGAAAAACAATAGACCTCTCCATGACCTTTGGTCGGGTGAGGAGGTCAAACACACAGCATAAAAAAGCCAACTTTTCCAAGTCTTGAATATGTTAGTTCACACATTGACTTTTACATTGAAATGTGTAACTAATAAACTTAAAATCATTGACTCACTACATAAGCATGGAAGTATTTTAAATATAAAATATATTCTATAGTATTCAGGAAGCACTTGGCACATCTCTAAGTCTATCAGACCCAAAACTGGAACGTAGTGGAAGAGTCAGGATAGTCTAAAAATGAATCCCTAACTAAAAGGAACACACAGGATTACTGTAGATCAAAAAGGTTAAAGAAGAGAAGCTAGAAATCAGTCAATAAATGTCCTAGGGCTTAGCTTAGAGAGACTAGCCTCTGCGTGACTCTTTAAATTTTTCATGTTTGCAGCTTCCAAATTTTCCATTTTGAGAATAATACTTTCGCCTCCAAACCAGAGTGACTTGGGAACACAAAGGTAGAAGTCGATAATTTTCTTTGCCTATGTCTGAATATTTACAGTCAGAGGTAGAAAAGGAGGAGTCTGTCCCTCGTCTAGATGAGGTCAATCCCCAGGTTTGGGATGACTCCAGCCCTGGTTTAGCCATAAATCTTCCACCAGTAAAGATTTCTCTGAGACCAAATGCTCCCTAGACCTGGAAAAGACAATATCCCTTAAAACCAGAAGCTCTTGAGGGTCTTAGATAGTTAACAAATACCGAGATACTGGAACTCGAATCAGTTGTGAGACACCTGCAACACCCCAATCTTGCCCCTTCAAAAACCAGATGGATCTTACCGATTCGTCCAGGATCTAAGAGCTGTTAATGAATCTGTGGTTCCCATCCACCCCATAGTCCCAAACCCATATACCCTCCTATCCCAAGTCCCAGGAAATGCCAAGTACTTCTCAGTCTTGGACTTTCAAGGTCCTTTCTTTTGCATTCCTCTCCGTCCTGAATCCCAAAACTCTTTGCTTTTGAGTGGCGGGACTTGGAAACAAGAGAGACCATACAACTCTCGACTGGACTCGACTACCCCAAGGGTTTAGAGACAGCCCTCATATCTTCGGGACTTCCTCGGGGAGAGAACTAAGGGAATTAACTTTAACAAACAGTAGACTAATACAGTATCTGGATGACTTGCTCATAGCTAGGCCAGATTTTACCAGCTCTCAATTGGACACTATTTAAAACGCTATCTTTCCTGTATGAAAAGGGTTATCGAGTATCCCCCAAGTAGGCTCAGATTAGCTTAACCCAAGTAAAATACCTTGGATTTATAATTACGGAGAGAAAAAGAATGCCTGACCCCGAGGGGAGATCCCTCATCTTAAATACCCCGTACCCCCAAACAAAACAACAGCTTAGGGGATTTTTAGGAAGGACCGGGTTTTGCAGGATCTGGATACCTAATTATGGCAATCTGGCCAGACCCCTATATGAAAATTTAAGGGGGAAAGAGGAAGAGCCACTCGACTGGCATGAGACCTGCAAGGTGGCCTTTAATGTCCTAAAGGAGTCCATCACTACAGCCCCAGCTTTAGGCCTCCCCAACCTGGAGAAGCCTTTTAGACTCTATGTTTCTGGAAGGACAGGATCTGCTCTTGGGGTGTTAGAGAAGATGATGGGGCCCGTATTACAACCTGTGGCTTATCTCTCAAAATAACTAGATGAGGTGGCCAGAGGGTGGCCCACTTGCCTCCGGGCAGTAGCAGCCACTGCTCTTATGGTTAAGGAGGCATCTAAGCTGACCCTGGGTCAGCCCACCACAGTGTATACGCCTCACCGGGTGCAAGCAGTCTTGGAAACGAAAGGGGACAGGTGGATGACAGGGGGAAGGATCACCCAATACCAAGCCCTCCTGCTTGACACTCCAGAAATAAGTTGAGGGTCTGCCAGACTTTAAATCCAGCAACCTTACTGCCAGATCCCCCTAACTCCCCTCTGAATCACCAATGCATACAAATCACAGACTAGTTATACTCTTCTCGCCGGGACCTATCAGAGACACCTTTATGTGAACCAGAGGAAAACTGGCACACAGATGGCAGCAGTTTTGTAGAAAAGGGAGAGAGGAAAGCAGGATATGCTGTAGCGAGCCTGGAAGAAACTAAGGAAAGTGGGTCTCTTCCCCCAGACACCTCAGCCCAGAAAGCTGAACTTTTTGCCCTGACAAGAGCTTTGGAGTTAGGAGAAGGAAAGAGGATTAATGTGTGTATGGACTCTAGGTATGCTTTCCTCATTCTGCATGCCCGTGCAGCAATTTGGAAAGAAAGAGGGATGCTCAGTGACCGAAGCTCTGCTATTAAACACAAAGAGCTCATTCTCAGGTTCCTGGAGGCAGTCAAACTTCCTGCAAAATTAGCTGTCATCCACTGCAAGAGTCACCAAAAGGGGCAAGAAAAAGAGGCTCAGGGAAATAGGAAAGCTGATCAAGAGGCAGAACGAGCTGCCGGGGAAGCTACCTCTGCCACTGCTATCTGCCCCCTTTTCCCCAAGGAAACCCTGACTCCAGATTTTACCCCAGGGGGACATTCCCGATATGCTGAGCGGGGCTGGGAGATTGGGTCACATGGGTGGATTCAGCCTGATCAGGCCCAAATAATACTCCCTGATTCTCAGGTTTAAAACATTACTAACTCCTTACATAAGAGTGCCCATTTTGGAAAAGATAATCTAGAAATCTTGCTTAAGCCTATTCTCTCCCATCCCCAGTTAGCTAAGGTTTTTAAACAAGTCACACAAAATTGTGACACCTGTCTAAAAAATAACCCAAAAACCAGATCTCCTCTAATTACACCTGTCCAACATCGGGGATCATTCCCAGGAGCGGACTGGCAATGCCGCTCCACATTTAGAATTTACAGCCATGCCCAAGACCCAAGTGTTTTCTTACTTGCTAGTCTATATTGACACATACACAGGATGGATCGAAGCGTTCCCTACTGAGACTGAGAGAGTTACAGAAGTCTGTAAAGCTCTGCTCAAGGAGATAGTGCCTAGGTTTGGGCTGCCTCGGTCACTTCAGAGTGACAACGGGCCCTCACTTACAGCCACGATACACCAGAACCTAGCCGCATGCTTAGGCATAAAATACCAGCTCCGCTCATCCTGGAGGCCTCAAGCTTCAGGAAAGGTAGAGAGAGCCAACCAGACTCTTAAAAGGGCTCTGGCTAAGCTATGTCAGAAACACATAATAAGTGGACACATATGCTGCCCATAGCCCTCATGAGGATACGGACATCCCCCAAACGGCCACTATTGTTAAGTCCTTATGAAATGATGTATGGACGACCATTCTTAACTTCTGATTTGTTTCTTGACGAGGATGCCAATACACTCTTAAAACATATAATTGACCTGGGAAGGTTTCAGCAAGAACTCCAACGGTATGGAGAACAAACCACAGGAAGACTTGAAAAATCCCCAGGTAAAGCCAGGGGATCAAGTATCAGTAAAGACCTGGCAAGAAAAAGGGAGTCCAAACCAGCTGTCCGAGAAATGGACAGGGCCATATCAGGTTGTTCTAGTGACTTCAACTGCTGTAAAAGTGAAGGGTCTATCTGCCTGGGTCCACAATTCTAGAATAAAACCCTATGGCCTACAGGAGGGGGAGACAGAAACTGAGACTCCAAAGCCAGAGGACAGCTATTCCTGTGAACCTGTTGAAGATCTCAGGCTCTTGTTCAAGCAGAACCCCATCAATCCTGCCTCAGATAAGTAAAATGCATCATATGATGTTCTTCCTCTTTCTAATCATATCTCCCTGTATGGCTATTGATCTCTCCCTAAACGAGGCATGTTCACTTGCAAACCACACTGTTTCTCAACTCAACCTAAGCAGCCCGGGCTGCATCTGCATTAATGACAATGGTTGGGGGTATGTCCAACCCATCCCAGGGTATCAATATCAAAGGCCCACCCTTCCAACCGAGCTATGGGCTGTTACTCAGCGCCCCCATGTGGTCGTAATATGGCCTTTTGGGAAAAGGGGGAAAAAAAACTTCATGTCTTGGTACCAGCAACAACTGTCTCTATTTACCCCCTGGATGACATCTGCAATCCCACCTGAGCCCTTATTTTCTCTCATGACTAACATCCCCCAAGTGACCTTCCCTATCTCTCTATAAAGCCACTCCCTAACAGGGGTGTCAGTGAGAAATCTAGACGACTCACAATGTGGGGTGACCGTCACTGTTGAAACTGATGGGAAAAACCGGGACAGGCCCTGCAGCTGGGAGACCAGCCGACGCAACCCTTGGCCAGCACCCGGCTGGCCCGGCCCGGGGCGCTTCCCGGACACCGAGCGGCCTGGCGAGGCTGCGGGACTCTGGCGGGTGTTGGGGAGGGGGGTGGCTTGAGCGGGGAGGACGTCTCGGTGCCCCCCCACCCCCCGCCCCCCACCATCCCGTTCGCTGCTCAGGGTCACGTGGCTCCGGACGAGCGGGGCGTCGGCCCGGGCCCGGGGTCCCCGGAGCCTCCTGCAGGCTTAGGGGCAGCCCAGCCGGGGCCCCAGGCGCCCATCCTGCCGGCTGTGCAAACCCCCTGGAGTGCCTCAGCCCCGCCCTGTCCCCAAACCGAGGCCGGCCCTGCCCCCACGCCACGGGCCCAGCACAGGACCTTCCTGAGAGAGCGGACGAGCGACAGCCAGGCACAAGGACAGGCACTCGCACGCACCCACGTCAGGTGAGACAGAGGCAGAAAGAGATGAGGGTTCAGAGAGACACCGGAAAACAGCATGTGGGCAGGGGGGGCTTCGGGCAGGATGCCGGGCAGCTTCAGAGACCACCCGGCCCTGAGCAGCAAACGCGATGGGGGCGGGGGGAGGCTGCCGAGCAGAGGCAGGCCTGCAGACGCCCAGGTTGGGAGGGCACCTGAGATATTCGAGGTCCGCGCCCCTCCCACCCCAACCCCCTGAACGCACGCCCCTCTCCGACGAAAGCTTCTCCGGAGTTTGTTCACCTGAATTTCTATCCTTGTGCTCAAATGAGTGATGACAGTATATTGCACAGCTAGGTAATTTCCAAATAAATTAAGCTTAGTGTTTCACAGGACACCCGGACATGAATGCAGAGACCAGCACGGATGCATGGACACCAACCTTGGTAACTGGACAACCAATGGGAAATTACTGTCTGACTCAGGAGAGAGAAAGAAACCCGAACAGATGGAAAAATTGAACAGAAACACAAACTTTGCAACTCACACCCCAATTCAATTACCGAAAAAAACATCAACACTATAACCATTTTAGAAAAACAATAGACCTCTCCATGACCTTTGGTCCGGTGAGGAATTCTTACACACAACAAAAAAAGCCACCTTTTCCAAATCGAGAATATGTTAGTTCACACATTGATTTTACATTGAAATGTGTAACAAATAAACTTAAAATCATTGACTCACTACATACGCATGGAAGTATTTTAAATATAAAATATGTTCTATAGTATTCAGGAAGCACTTGTCACATCTGTTAGTGTATCAGACCCCAAACTGGAAGTTAATGGAAGAGTCAGGATAGTCTAAAAATGAATCCCTAACTAAAAGGAATACACAGGATTACGTAGATCAAAAAGGTTAAAGAAGAGAAACTAGAAATCAGTCAATAAATGTTTTAGGGGTTAGCCTAGAGTGACTAGCCTCTGCGTTACTTTTTAAATTTTTCATGTTTGCATCTTCCAAATTTTCCATGCTGAGAATAATACTTTCATATCAGTTTCGAGATCAGTCTCACACTAAAGACAGTAAGAGTGGAATAAGAAATAAGAAATGCTTGGGGAGGGGGGGAAGAAATGCTTGAACTAAAGGTAGTACTGATGAAATTATTTGCAGGGCAGCCAAGGAGTCACAGATGTAGAGAACAGACTGATGGACACGGGCAGGGTGGAGGAAGTAGAGGGTGAGATGAATGCAGAGGAACATGGAAACATAGTACCATATGTTAAAAGAGATGCCAATGCAATTTGCTGTATGACTCAGGGGACTCAAACAGGGGCTCTGCAACAAGCTAGAGGGGTGGAATGGGGAGGAGGAGATGGGAGAGAGGTTCAGGAGGGAGCAGACATATGTACACCTGTGGCTCATTCACGTTGATGATTGGCAACAAAATTCTGTAAAGCAACTATCCTTCAATTGAAAGAAAAAGTCATGTTTGGACTTACCAAACAAGGTCTTGTGTACTTCTAGCATGGCCTTCTGTTTCGTGCTGCCATCCTTAATTCATTCTTCCATATCATTAAACAGACTAGTCAAGTTTTTGCCAGAAACATCTTGAGCTCCTGCATCATGCTGATCAACTGCCTTCTCTCGATCCAGTATAGAATGGAGACCAAAGAAACCTTTTGTCATTTCTTCAAGTGATTGAAGCCACTCTATGTGATTTTAAAAAATAAATGTGGATAAGACGGATATGACCAAAGCAATCTAATGACAATATCTGTGCTTCATTAAAGACTTCTGCAGAGAACTAGTAAATTTTTTGTATAGTATCAGAAGAATTTTTTAAATCCACACCAACATTTCTTTTGCCTCCGCTAGCCATCTAGACAAGGAAAACTGATTTTACCAATCAATGTCCCTAGTTTTGCTCCCTCACCAATTTTTACACAATATGTGTTACTCAGGCAGGAGACCCTGGTTCAATTCCTGGGTCAGGAAGATCCGCTGGAGAAGGGATAGGCTAACCACTCCAGGATTAGTGGGCTTCCCTTGTGGCTCAGTTGGTAAAGAATCATTCCTCTGAACCAAGAGTAGCTCAACTCCTCTCAAAGCAAATACAGGACGGTAGTAACTATGCAGGACAAAGCTGATTCTGTACATTTATACTACTCGCTCATGAGCTTGACAGAGGTTCTAGATCTGTTACCACATTTTTTTTTTTTAAGTGATATCCGCATGTGCAGGTGAAATTGGCTCAGTTCGTGCCTGACTCTTTGCGGCCACAAGGACTACACAGTCCATGGAATTCTCTAGGCCAGAATACTGGAGTGGGTAGCCTATCCCTTCTCCAGGGGATCTTCCCGACCCATTACTCAAAGCGGGGTCTCCTGCGTTGCAGGCAGATTCTTTAGCAACTGAGCTAGTAGGGCTTCCCTGGTGGCTCAGTTGCTAAAGAATATCTGCACAACTGTCTATCGGTTTGGAATTAGCAATCTGTCTGTGAGCAGGGCCTGTCATAAGCAGCTTCTGTGAGAAAACAGAAGCATGTCTGCCTGACTTGCTTCTCTGGGGAGCATTCACTGTTCTTGCGCTAGTGCACATGGCAAGTTTCTAAGTGAGAAAGTAATGGCTATTATCACAGCTGGCCACTGAGGTACTTAATGGCAGAGGCAATCCCAGCTCTGCCAAGCAGTAGCCATGACGAAATCAGCTATTGTCATTGTAGCCAAGTTCCGTGAATTTGTGGTGTTATTTGTTGTGTTCTTCAAGAAGATGCCTTCGCCCTGCCAGTAAGACATATTTCCATAACACACAGCCATGCACTCAATCGATGTGCATCCTCCAGTAAAGACCAGCCCCGATGTCTTAGAGGAGCCTCTCTGCCCATTGTCATAAGCCAGTCTACTTTTGTGTGAAACCGTGAAAACTCAGTGTCTTTATTACGCTTGTGCTTCTGACGGGAGGTCTGAGAAGGCACTTCTGAAGGTTTATTCCTACCAGTCGTTGTCATATTTATCGAGTCTTTATTTTATATTTTTTCTTATTTTTTACTTCTACCAGTTTCTTGCTACCAACCTGGCTCCCTCCACCCTCGTGCACACACGGTCAGTCATGGAATCCCGTGGACTTCAGCCCGCCAGACTCCTCTGCCCATGGATTTTTCCAGGCAAGAATACTGGAGTTGGTTGCCATTTCCTTCTTCATGTATGGAGTCTTTAAAGATTCCATCACTGAGGTGTTGCTTCTCTACTTGTACATGCCCTTCCTCCCTAAGTGCAGTAGAAGTCATCCCCACTTCCCAACATGTCTGTCTTCCGTCCTCTGGAGTATATATTGCTTGAGCTCACCACAGTGTCAGGATATTCTAGAATCCCTTCTAATTGCAGTCTCTTCGGGAGGTTACAAGTGCTTCAAACCTCAGAATTTTACAAAGATCTTTTTAGACCTCAGGTGAAAGGGAAGTCAACACTCAGTGACAGTCACAGGCTTCAATGGCCTGAACTTGATTATGGGCTGTGCTTTCATAATCATCGTGTTTCCGATACCAACTAAGATGTCACTGAGAAATTTTTTTGTTTCTCATCATTGTATCTTTCATGTTTATTTAGATATATTATGGGTTTTCCTATATATCTTCCCTTAGGGATGAGGGTCTGAAGTCAGTAGAACTTATTACAACTGATTTCCAGTTAGCTGTGTTAGGACAGGAAAAAGAATGACCAGCTTCTGGATTCTTAAGATTATGTATGAAAATATGGTTCGTTTTATTGTGTGAAGTCATCCGATTCTAACTTTCTGAAGTAGGCATTCAGAAAAGTAAAAAAAAATCGCCTAACTACTAGGCGGTCTCCCATCCAAGTACTGACCAGGCCCGACCCTGCTCAGTTTCCCAGATCACAGGAGAGAGGGCACGTTCAGGGTGGTATGGCCTTAGACCGAGGCGGCTGCCATGCGCTGCCGGAGCCCCGCATTGCGCCTCCCTTGCGGTCTGACCTGCCGGTCGGGCCTGGGGCTGCAGTTCTCCAGCGGGCGCGCAGCACTTGAGCCGCACGACCCGCGACTGGACTATGGCCGGCCAGAGCCTGCAGTTCGGTGGCCAGCGGAGGGCGCCCCCGCTCCGCACACAGCGAGCCCAGGCCAGCACCCATCTGGCACGGCCGGCCGGGGCCTGGCGTACCTGGGGAACCTGGGGTGGGGGGAGGGGGGTGGGCAGAGCAGCGAGAACATCTCGGTGCCCCCTCACCCCCTGTCACCCACCATCCCGTTCGCTGCTCAGGGTCAGGTGGCTCCGGACGAGCGGAGCTTCGGCCCGGGTCCGTGGTCCCCGGAGCCTCCTGGGGCTTAGGAGCAGTCCAGCCGGAGCCCCAGGCACCCGTCCTGCCGGCTGCGCAAACCCCCTGGAACGCCTCAGACCCGTCTTTTCGCCCTACCGAGGCCCGCCCTGCCCCCACGCCGCGGGCCCAGCAAAGGACCTTCCTGGGAGAGCGGACGAGCGACAGCCAGGCACACGGACAGGCACTCGCACGCACCCACGCCAGGTGTGACAGAGGCAGAAAGAGTCGAGGGTTCAGAGAGAGACTGGAAGACAGCGTGTAGGCAGGGGGGGCCTCGGGCAGGATGCCGGGCAGCTGCAGAGACCACCCGGCCCTGAGCAGCCAAAGCGATGGGGGCGGGGGGAGGCCACTGAGCAGCGGCGGGCCTGGAGAGGCCCAGGGTGGGACGACACCTGAGATCACCGCGCTCGGCGACCCGCCCCCCTCCCCCCAACCCCCTGCATGCATGCCACGCCGGGGCGCTCTGACACTAGCTTCTCTGGAGTTTTGTCACTTGAATTTCTCTCCCTCTGCTCAACTGAGTGATGACAGTGTATTGAACAGCTAGGTCATTTCCAAAAAATTAAGCTTAGTGTTTCACAGGACACCCGGGCATGTATGGAGAGACCAGCACGGATGCATGGACACCAACCTTGGTAACTGGACAACCAATGGGAAATTACTGTCTGACTCAGGAGAGAGAAAGAAACCCGAACAGATGGAATGAAATGAACAGAAACACAAGCTTCGCAACTCACAACCTAATTCAATTACCAGAAAATAAACAACACTATAACCATTTTAGAAAAACAATAGACCTCTCCATTACCTTTGGTCGGGTGAGGATTTCAAACACACAGCAAAAAAAGCCAACTTTTCCAAGTCGTGAATATGTTAGTTCACACATTGACTTTTACATTGAAATGTGTAACAAATAAACTTTAAATCATTGACTCACTACATAAGCATGGAAGTATTTTAAACATAAAATATGTTCTATAGTATTCAGGAAGCACTTGGCACATCTGTAAGTGTATCAGACCCAAAACTGGAACGTAGTGGAAGAGTCAGGATAGTCTAAAAATGAAACCCTAACTAAAAGGAACACACAGGATTACTGTAGATAAAAAAGGTTAAAGAACATAAGCTAGAAATCAGTCAATAAATGTCTTAGGGGTTAGCTTAGAGTGACTAGCCTCTGCGTGACTCTTTAAATTTTTCATGTTTGCAGCTTCCAAATTTTCCATGGTGAGAATAATACTTTCGTCTCCAAACCAGAGTGACTTGGGGACACAAAGGTAGAAGTCGATAATTTTCTTTGCCTATGCCTGAATATTTACAGTCAGTGGTAGAAAAGGAGGAGTCTGTCCCTTGTCTAGATGAGGTCAATCCCCAGGTGTGGGATGTCTCCAGCCCTGGTTTAGCCATAAATGTTCCACCAGTAAAGATTTCTCTGAGACCAAATGCTCCCTAGCCCTGGAAAAGACAATATCCCTTAAAACCAGAAGCTCTTGAGGGTCTTAGACCATTAGTTAACAAAAACCGAGATACTGGAAATCTAATCAGCTGTGAGTCCCCCTGCAACACCCCAATCTTGCCCGTTCAAAAACCAGATGGATCTTACCGATTCGTCCAGGATCTAAGAGCTGTTAATGAAGCTGTGGTTCCCATCCACCCCATAGTCCCAAACCCATATACCCTCCTATCCCAAGTCCCAGGAAATGCCAAGTACTTCTCAGTCTTGGACCTTCAAGGTGCTTTCTTTTGCATTCATCTCCATCCTGAATCCCAAAAACTCTTCGCTTTTGAGTGGCAGGACTTGGAAACAAGAGAGATCATACAGCTCTCCCCTGGACTCGACTACCCCAAGGGTTTAGGGACAGCCCTCATATCTTCGGGACTTCCTCGGGGAGAGAACTAAGGGAATTAACTTTAACAAACAGTAGTCTAATACAGTATGTGGATGACTTGCTCATAGTTAGGCCAGATTTTACCAGCTCTCAAATGGACACTATTTAAAACGCTAACTTTCCTGTATGAAAAGGGTTATCGAGTATCCCCCAAGTAGGCTCAGATTAGCTTAACCCAAGTAAAATACCTTGGATTTATAATTACGGAGAGAAAAAGAATGCCTGACCCCAAGGTGAGATCCCTCATCTTAAATACCCCGTACCCCCAAACAAAACAACAGCTTAGGGGATTTTTAGGAAGGACCGGGTTTTGCAGGATCTGGATTCCTAATTATGGCAATCTGGCCAGACCCCTATATGAAAATTTAAGAGGGAAAGAGGAAGAGCCACTCGACTGGCATGAGACCTGCAAGGTGGCCTTTAATGCCCTAAAAGAGTCCATCACTACAGCCCCAGCTTTAGGCCTCCCCAACCTGGAGAAGCATTTTAGACTCTATGTTTCTGGAAGGACAGGGACTGCTCTTGGGTGTTAGAGCAGATGATGGGGCCCGTATTACAACCTGTGGCTTATCTCTCAAAATAACTAGATGAGGTGGCCAGAGGGTGGCCCACTTGCCTCCGGGCAGTAGCAGCCACTGCTCTTATGGTTAAGGAGGCATCTAAGCTGACCCTGGGTCAGCCCACTACAGTGTATACGCCTTACCGGGTGCAAGGAGTCTTGGAAACGAAAGGGGACAGGTGGATGACAGGGGGAAGGATCACCCAATACCAAGCCCTCCTCCTTGACACTCCAGAAATAAAGTTGAGGGTCTGCCAGACTTTAAATCCAGCAACCTTACTGCCAGATCCCCCTACCTCCCCTCTGGATCACCAATGCATACAAATCACAGACGAGTTATACTCTTCTCGCCGGGACCTATCAGAGACAACTTTATCTGACCCAGAGGAAAACTGGCACACAGATGGCAGCAGTTTTGTAGAAAACGGAGAGAGGAAAGCAGGATATGCTGTAGCGAGCCTGGAAGAAACTAAGGAAAGTGGGTCTCTTCCCCCAGACACCTCAGCCCAGAAAGCTGAACTTTTTGCCCTGACAAGAGCTTTGGAGTTAGGAGAAGGAAAGAGGATTAATGTGTGTATGGACTCTAAGTATGCTTTCCTCATTCTGCATGCCGGTGCAGCAATTTGGAAAGAAAGAGGGATGCTCAGTGCCCAAAGTTCTGCTATTAAACCAAAGAGCTCATTCTCAGGCTCCTGGAGGCAGTCAAACTTCCTGCAAAATTATCTGTCATACACTGCAAGAGTCACCAAAAGGGGCAAGAAAAAGAGGCTCTGGGAAATAGGAAAGCTGATCAAGAGGCAGGACGAGCTGCCGGGGAAGCTACCTCTGCCACTGCTATCTGCCCCCTTTTCCTCAAGGAAACCCTGACTCCAGATTTTACCCCAGGGGGACATTCCCGATATGATGAGCGGGGCTGGGAGATTGGGTCACATGGGTGGTTTCAGCCTGATCAGGCCCAAATAATACTCCCTGATTCTCAGGTTTAAAACATTACTAAAACCTTACATAAGAACACCCATTTTGAAAAGATAATCTAGAAATCTTGCTTAAGCCTATTCTCTCCCATCCTCAGTTAGCTAAGGTGGTTAAACAGGTCACATAAAATTGTGACACCTGTCTAAAAAATTACCCAAAAACCAGACCACCTCTAATTACACCTGTCCAACTTCGGGGATCATACCCAGGAGCGGACTGGCAAGTAGAATTTACAGCCATGCCCAAGACCCAAGGGTTTTCTTACTTGCTAGTCTTTATTGACACATTCACAGGATGGATCGAAGCGATCCCTACTGAGACAGACAGAGCTACAGAAGTCTGTAAAGCTCTGCTGAAGGAGATAGTGCCTAGATTTGGGCTGCCTCGGTCACTTCAGAGTGACAACAGGCCCTCACTTACAGCCACGATACCCCAGTACCTAGCCGCATGCTTAGGCATAAAATACCAGCTCCGCTCATCCTGGAGGCCTCAAGCTTCAGGAAAGGTAGAGAGAGCCAACCAGACTCTTAAAAGGGCTCTGGCTAAGCTACGTCAGAAACACATAATAAGTGGACACATATGCGGCCCATAGCCCTCATGAGGCTACGGACATCCCCCAAACGGCCACTATTGTTAAGTCCTTATGAAATGATGTATGGACGGCCATTCTTAACTTCTGATTTGTTTCTTGACGAGGATGCCAATACACTCTTAAAACATATAATTGACCTGGGAAGATTTCAGCAAGAACTCCAACGGTATGGAGAACAAACCACAGGAAGACTTGAAAAATCCCTAGGTAAAGCCAGGGGATCAAGTATCAGTAAAGACCTGGCAAGAAAAAGGAGTCCAAACCAGCTGTCCGAGAAATGGACAGGGCCATATCAGGTTGTTCTAATGACTTCAACTGCTGTAAAAGTGAAGGGTCTATCTGCCTGGGTCCACAATTCTAGAATAAAACCCTATGGCCTACAGGAGGGGGAGACAGAAACTGAGACTCCAAAGCCAGAGGACAGCTATTCCTGTGAACCTGTTGAAGATCTCAGGCTCTTGTTCAAGCAGAAACCCATCAATCCTGCCTCAGATAAGTAAAATGCATCATATGATGTTCTTCCTCTTTCTAATCGTATCTCCCTGTATGGCTATTGATCTCTCCCTAAACGAGGCATGTTCACTTGCAAACCACACTGCTTCTCAACTCAACCTAAGCAGCCCGGGCTGCATCTGCATTAATGACAAAGGTTGGGGGTATGTCCAACCCATCCCAGGGTATCACTATCAAAGGCCCACCCTTCCAGCCGAGCTATGGGCTGTTACTCAGCGTCCCCATGTGGTCGTAATATGGCCTTTTGGGGAAAGGGGGAAAAAAAACTTCATGTCTTGGTACCAGCAACAACTGTCTCTATTTACCCCCTGGATGACATCTGCAATCCCACCTGAGTCCTTATTTTCTCTCATGACTAACATCCCCCAAGTGACCTTCCCTATCTCTCTAAAAAGCCACTCCCTAACAGGGGTGTCAGTGAGAAATCTAGACGACTCACAATGTGGGGTGACCATCACTGTTGAAACTGATGGGAAAAACCGGGACACGCCCTGCAGGTGGGAGACCAGCCGACGCCACCCCCGGCCAGCACGCGCCTGGCCCGACCCGGGCCGCTTCCCCGACCCCTAGCGCCCTGCGAGGCTGCGGGAGCTCTGGCGGGGGTTGTGGAAGGGGGTGGCTTGAGCGGGGAGGACGTCTCGGTGCCCCCCCACCCCCCGCCCCCCACCATCTCGTTCGCTGCTCAGGGTCAGGTTGCTCCGGACGAGCGGCCGTCTGCCCAGGGCCGCGGTCCCCGGAGCCTACTGCGGGCTTAGGGGCCGCCCAGCCGGGGCCCCAGGCACCCATCCTGCCGGCTGTGCAAAGCCCCTGGAGTGCCTCAGCCCCGGCCTGTCCCCAAACCGAGGCCGGCTCTGCCCCCACGCCACGGGCCCAGCACAGGACCTTCCTGAGAGAGCGGACGAGCGACAGCCAGGCACACGGACAGGCACTCGCACGCACCCACGCCATGTGAGACAGAGGCAGAAAGAGTCGAGTGTTCAGAGAGAGACTGGAAGACAGCGTGTGGGCAGGGGGGGCCTCGGGCAGGATGCCGGGCAGCTGCAGAGACCACCCGGCCCTGAGCAGCCAAAGCGATGGGGGCGGGGGGAGGCCACTCAGCAGCGGCGGGCCTGGAGAGGCCCAGGGTGGGAGGACACCTGAGATCTCCGCGCTCCGCGCCCCGCCCCCCTCCCCCCAACCCCCTGCACGCATGCCACGCCGGGGCGCTCTGACACTAGCTTCTCTGGAGTTTTGTCACTTGAATTTCTCTCCCTATGCTCAACTGAGTGATGACAGTGTATTGAACAGCTAGGTCATTTCCAAATAAATTAAGCTTAGTGTTTCACAGGACACCCGGACATGTATGGAGAGACCAGCACGGATGCATGGACACCAACCTTGGTAACTGGACAACCAATGGGAAATTACTGTCTGACTTAGGAGAAAGAAAGAAACCCGAACAGATGGAATGAAATGAACAGAAACACAGGCTTTGCAACTCACACCCTAATTCAATTACCAGAAAATAAACAACACTATAACCATTTTAGAAAAACAATAGACCTCTCCATGACCTTTGGTCGAGTGAGGAGTTCAAACACACAGCAAAAAAAAGCCAACTTTTCCAAGTCGTGAATATGTTAGTTCACACATTGACTTTTACATTGAAATGTGTAACAAATAAACTTAAAATCATTGACTCACTACATAAGCATGGAAGTATTTTAAATATAAAATATGTTCTATAGTATTCAGGAAGCACTTGGCACATCTCTAAGTGTATCAACCCAAAACTGGAACGTAGTGGAAGAGTCAGGATAGTCTAAAAATGAATCCCTAACTCAAAGGAACACACAGGATTACTGGAGATAAAAAAGGTTAAAGAAGAGAAGCTAGAAATCAGTCAATAAATGTCTTAGGGGTTAGCTTAAAGTGACTAGGCTCTGCGTGACTCTTTAAATTTTTCATGTTTGCAGCTTCCAAATTTTCCATGGTGAGAATAATACTTTCGCCTCCAAACCAGAGTGACTTGGGGACACAAAGGTAGAAGTCGATAATTTTCTTTGCCTATGTCTGAATATTTACAGTCAGAGGTAGAAGAGGAGGAGTCTGTCCCTTGTCTAGATGAGGTCAATCCCCAGGTGTGGGATGTCTCCAGCCCTGATTTAGCCATAAATGTTCCACCAGTAAAGATTTCTCTGAGACCAAATGCTCCCTAGCCCTGGAAAAGACAATATCCCTTAAAACCAGTAGCTCTTGAGGGTCTTAAACCATTAGTTAACAAATACCGAGATACTGGAACTCGAATCAGCTATGAGTCCCCCTGCAACACCCCAATCTTGCCCGTTCAAAAACCAGATGGATCTTACCGATTTGTCCAGGATCTAAGAGCTGTTAATGAAGCTGTGGTTCCCATCCACCCCATAGTCCCAAACCCATATACCCTCCTATCCCAAGTCCCAGGAAATGCCAAGTACTTCTCAGTCTTGGACCTTCAAGGTGCTTTCTTTTGCATTCCTCTCCATCCTGAATCCCAAAAACTCTTTGCTTTTGAGTGGCGGAACTTGGAAACAAGAGAGACCATACAACTCTCGACTGGACTCGACTACCCCAAGGGTTTAGGGACAGCCCTCATATCTTCGGGACTTCCTCGGGGAGAGAACTAAGGGAATTAACTTTAACAAACAGTAGTCTAATACAGTATGTGGATGACTTGCTCATAGCTAGGCCAGATTTTACCAGCTCTCAAATGAACACTATTTAAAACGCTAACTTTCCTGTATGAAAAGGGTTATCGAGTATCCCCCAGGTAGGCTCAGATTAGCTTAACCCAAGTAAAATACCTTGGATTTATAATTACGGAGAGAAAAACAATGCCTGACCCCGAGGGGCGATCCCTCATCTTAAATAAAATGTACCCCCAAACAAAACAACAGCTTAGGGGATTTTTAGGAAGGACCGGGTTTTGCAGGATCTGGATTCCTAATTAAGGCAATCTGGCCAGACCCCTATATGAAAATTTAAGGGGGAAAGAGGAAGAGCCACTCGACTGGCATGAGACCTGCAAGGTGGCCTTTAATGCCCTAAAAGAGTCCATCACTACAGCCCCAGCTTTAGGCCTCCCAAACCTGGAGAAGCCTTTTAGACTCTATGTTTCTGGAAGGACAGGATCTGCTCTTGGTGTGTTAGAGCAGATGATGGGGCCCCTATTACAACCTGTGGCTTATCTCTCAAAATAACTAGATGAGGTGGCCAGAGGGTGGCCCACTTGCCTCCGGGCAGTAGCAGCCACTGCTCTTATGGTTAAGGAGGCATCTAAGCTGACCCTGGGTCAGCCCACCACAGTGTATACGCCTCACCGGGTGCAAGCAGTCTTGGAAACGAAAGGGGACAGGTGGATGACAGGGGGAAGGATCACTCAATACCAAGCCCTCCTCCTTGACACTCCAGAAATAAAGTTGAGGGTCTGCCAGACTTTAAATCCAGCAACCTTACTGCCAGATCCCCCTACCTCCCCTCTAGAACACCAATGCATACAAATCACAGACGAGTTATACTCTTCTCGCCGGGACCTATCAGAGACACCTTTATCTGACCCAGAGGAAAACTGGCACACAGATGGCAGCAGTTTTGTAGAAAATGGAGAGAGGAAAGCAGGATATGCTGTAGTGAGCCTGGAAGAAACTTAGGAAAGTGGGTCTCTTCCCCCAGACACCTCAGCCCAGAAAGCTGAACTTTTTGCCCTGTCAAGAGCTTTGGAGTTAGGAGAAGGAAAGAGGATTAATGTGTGTATGGACTCTAAGTATGCTTTCCTCATTCTGCATGCCCGTGCAGCAATTTGGAAAGAAAGATGGATGCTCAGTGCCCGAAGCTCTGCTATTAAACACAAAGAGCTCATTCTCAGGCTCCTGGAGGCAGTCAAACTTCCTGCAAAATTAGCTGTCATCCACTGCAAGAGTCACCAAAAGGGGCAAGAAAAAGAGGCTCAGGGAAATAGGAAAGCTGATCAAGAGGCAGGACGAGCTGCCGGGGAAGCTACCTCTGCCACTGCTATCTGCCCCCTTTTCCCCAAGGAAACCCTGACTCCAGATTTTACCCCAGGGTGACATTCCCGATATGCTGAGCGGGTCTGGGAGATTGGGTCACATGGGTGGTTTCAGCCTGATCAGGCCCAAATAATACTCCCTGATTCTCAGGTTTAAAACATTACTAACTCCTTACATAAGAGCGCCCATTTTGGAAAAGATAACCTAGAAATCTTGCTTAAGCCTATTCTCTCCCATCCCCAGTTAGCTAAGGTTGTTAAACAAGTCACACAAAATTGTGACACCTGTCTAAAAAATAACCCAAAAACCAGACCTCCTCTAATTACACCTGTCCAACATCGGGGATCATACGCAGGAGCGGACTGGCAAGTAGAATTTACAGCCATGCCCAAGACCCAAGGTTTTTCTTACTTGCTAGTCTTTATTGACACATTCACAGGATGGATCGAAGCGTTCCCGACTGAGACTGAGAGAGCTACAGAAGTCTGTAAAGCTCTGCTGAAGGAGACAGTGCCTAAGTTTGGGCTGCCTCGGTCACTTCAGAGTGACAACGGGCCCTCACTTACAGCCACGATACCCCAGAACCTAGCCGCATGCTTAGGCATAAAATACCAGCTCCGCTCATCCTGGAGGCCTCAAGCTTCAGGAAAGGTAGAGAGAGCCAACCAGACTCTTAAAAGAGCTCTGGCTAAGCTATGTCAGAAACACATAATAAGTGGACACATATGCTGCCCAAAGCTCTCATGAGGCTACGGACATCCCCCAAACGGCCACTATTGTTAAGTCCTTATGAAATGATGTATGGACGAACATTCTTAACTTCTGATTTGTTTCTTGAGGAGGATGCCAATACACTCTTAAAACATATAATTGACCTGGGAAGGTTTCAGCAAGAACTCCAACGGTATGGAGAACAAACCACAGTAAGACTTGAAAAATCCCTAGGTAAAGCCAGGGGATCAAGTATCAGTAAAGACCTGGCAAGAAAAAGGGAGTCCAAACCAGCTGTCCGAGAAATGGACAGGGCCATATCAGGTTGTTCTAGTGACTTCAACTGCTGTGAAAGTGAAGGGTCTATCTGCCTGGGTCCACAATTCTAGAATAAAACCCTATGGCCTACAGGAGGGGGAGACAGAAACTGAGACTCCAAAGCCAGAGGACAGCTACTCCTGTGAACCTGTTGAAGATCTCAGGCTCTTGTTCAAGCAGAACCACATCAATCCTGCCTCAGATAAGTAAAATGCATCATATGATGTTCTTCCTCTTTCTAATTGTATCTCCCTGTATGGCTATTGATCTCTCCCTAAACGAGGCATGTTCACTTGCAAACCACACTGCTTCTCAACTGAACCTAAGCAGCCCGGGCTGCATCTGCATTAATGACAAAGGTTGGGGGTATGTCCAACCCATCCCAGGGTATCACTATCAAAGAACCACGCTTCCAGCCGAGCTATGGGCTGTTACTCAGCGCCCCCATGTGGTCGTAATATGGCCTTTTGGGGAAAGGGGGAAAAAAAACTTCATGTCTTGGTACCAGCAACAACTGTCTCTATTTACCCCCTGGATGACATCTGCAATCCCACCTGAGCCCTTATTTTCTCTCATGACTAACATCCCCCAAGTGACCTTCCCTATCTCTCTAAAAAGCCACTCCCTAACAGGGGTGTCAGTGAGAAATCTAGACGACTCACAATGTGGGGTGACCGTCACTGTTGAAACTGATGGGAAAAACCGGGACAGGCCCTGCAGCTGGGAGACCAGCCGACGCCACCCCCGGCCAGCACGCGCCTGGCCCGGCCCGGGGCGCTTCCCGGACCCCGAGCAGCCTGGCGAGGCTGCGGGATTTCTGGCGGGGGTTGGGGAGGGGGGTGGCTTGAGCAGGGAGGACGTCTCGGTGCCCCCCCACCCCCCGCCCCCCACCATCCCGTTCGCTGCTCAGGGTCACGTGGCTCCGGACGAGCGGGGCGTCGGCCCGGGGCCACGGTCCCCAGAGCCTCCTGCGGGCTTAGGGGCAGCCCAGCCGGGGCCCCAGGCGCCCATCCTGCCGGCTGTGCAAACCCCCTGGAGTGCCTCAGCCCCGCCCTGTCCCCAAACCGAGGCCCGCCCTGCCCCCACGCCACGGGCCCAGCACAGGACCTTCCTGAGAGAGCGGATGAGCGACAGCCAGGCACACGGACAGGCACTCACACGCACCGACGCCAGGTGAGACAGAGGCAGAAAGAGACGAGGGCTCAGAGAGAGACTCGAAGACAGCTTGTGGGCAGGGGGGGACTCGGGCAGGATGCCGGGCAGCTGCAGAGGCCACCCGGCCCTGAGAAGCGAATGCGATGGGGGCAGGAGGAAGCCGCTGAGTAGGGGCGGGCCTGGAGAGGCCCAGGGTGCGAGGGCACCTGAGATCTCCTTGCTCCGCGCCCTGCCCCCGTCCTCCCAACCCCCTGCACGCACACCAGGCCGGGGTGCTCTGACACTAGCTTCTCCGGAGTTTGGTCACCTGAATTTCTATCCTTGTGCTCAACTGAGTGATGACAGTGTATTGAACAGCTAGGTCATTTCCAAATAAATTAAGCTTAGTGTTTCACAGGACACCCGGACATGAATGCAGAGACCAGCACGGATGCATGGACACCAACCTTGGTAACTGGACAACCAATAGGAAATTACTGTCTGACTCAGGAGAGAGAAAGAAACCCGAACAGATGGAATGAAATGAACAGAAACACAAACTTTGCAACTCAAACCCTAATTCAATTACAAAAAAAAAAAAAAAAAAAAAAAAACCAGCAACACTATAACCATTTTAGAAAAATAATAGACTTCTCCATGACCTTTGGTCGGGTGAGGAGTTCTAGCACACGACAAAAAAAGCCACCTTTTCCAAATCTTGAATATGTTAGTTCACACATTGACTTTTACATTGAAATGTGTAACAAATTAACTTGAAATCATTGACTCACTACATAAGCCTGGAAGTATTTTAAACATAAAATATGTTCTATAGTATTCAGGAAGCATTTGGCATATGTCTCACTGTATGAGACCTAAAACTGGAAGTTAGTTGAAGAGTCAGGATAGTCTAAAAATGAATCCCTAACTAAAAGGAATACACAGGATTATTGTAGATAAAAAAGGTAAAAGAAGAGAAACTAGAAATCAGTCAATAAATGTTTTAGGGGTTAGCTCATAGTGGCTAGCCTCTGCGTGACTTTTTAAATTTTCCATGTTGCATCTTCCAAATTTTCCATGCTGAGAATAATACTTTCATATCAGTTTCGAAATCAGTCTCACACTAAAGACAGTAAGACTGGAATAAGAAATAAGTAATGCTTGGGGGGAAAAAAATTCTTGAACTAAAGGTGGTACTGATGAAATTATTTGCAGGGCAGCCAAGGAGTCACAGATGTAGAGAACAGACTTATGGACATGGGCAAGGGGGAGGAAGGAGAGGGTCAGATGAATGCAGAGTAACATGAAAATATATTACCTTACATAAAAACAGATGCCAATGAAATTTGCTGTATGACTCAGGCACTCTGCAACAAGCTAGGGGTGGAATGGGGAGGGAAATGGGAGAGAGGTTCAGGAGGGAGGAGACATATGTATACCTGTGGCTCATTCATGCTGATGTTTGGCAACAAAATTCTGTAAAGCAACTTTCCTTCAATTGAAAGAAAAAGTCATGTTTGGACTTACCAAACAAGGTCTTGTGTACTTCTAGCATGGCCTTCTGTTTCGTGCTGCCACCCTTAACTCATTCTTCCATATCATTAAACAGACTAGTCAAGTTTTTGCCAAAAATATCTTGAGCTCCTGCATTATGCTGATCCACTGCCTTCTCACGATCCAGTTTAGAATGGAGACCAAAGAAACCTTTTGTCGTGTCTTCAAGTATTTGAGGCCACACTATGTGACTGTTAAAAATAAATGTGGATAAGACGGATATGACCAAAGCAATCTAATGACAATATCTGTGCTTCATTCAAGACTTCTGCAGAGAACTAGTAAATTTTATATATAGTATCAGAAGAATTTTTTAAATGCATGCCAAAGTTTATTTGTCCTCCGCTAGCCATCTGGACAAGGAATACTGAGTTTACCAATCAATGTCCATAGTTATGCTCCCTCACCGATTTTTACCCAATATGTGTTACTCAGGCAGGAGACCCTGGTTCAGTTCCTGGGCCAGGAAGATCCGCTGGACAAGGGATAGGCTACACACTCCAGTAGTAGTGGGCTTTCCTTGTGGCTTAGTTGGTAAAGAATCATTCCTCTTTCACAACACTAGCTCAACTCCTTTCAAAGCAAATACAGGATGGTAATAACTATGCAGGACAAAGCTGATTCTGTATATTTATAGTACTCACTCATGAGCTTGACAGAGGTACTAGATCTGTTACCACATTTCTTGTTCTAAGTAATCTCCGCATTTGCAGGTGAAAGTGGCTCAGTTCGTGCCTGACTCTTTGCGGCCCCATAGACTATAGAGTCCGTGGAATTCTCTAGGCCAGAATACTGGAGTGGGTAGCATATCCCTTCTCCAGGGGATCTTCCCGACCCAGGACTGAAAGCGGGGTCTCCTGCGTTGCAGGCAGATTCTTTACCAACTGAGCTAGTAGGGCTTCCCTGGTCGCTCAGTTGCTAAAGAATATCTGCATAACTGTCTATCCACTTGGCATTAGCAATCTGTCTGTGAGCAGGGCCGGTCATAAGCAGCTTCTGTGAGAAAACAGAAGCATGTCTGTCTGACTTGCTTCTCCGCGGAGCTTTCACTGTTCTTGCGCTAGTGCACATGGCAAGTATTAGGTTCGGGTTCTAAGTGAGAAACTAATGGCTACATTCACAGCTGGCCACTGAGGTACTTAATGGGAGAGGCGAACCCAGCTCTGCCAAGCAGTAGCCAACATGAAATCAGCTATTGTCATTGTAGCCAAGTTCCTTGAATTTGTAGTGTTATTTGCTGTGTGCTTCAAGAAGATGCCTTCACCCTGCCAGTAAGACATATTTCCATAACACATAGCCATGCACTCAATCGATGTGCATCCTCCAGTTAAGCCCAGCCCCGATGTCTTAGAGGAGCCTCTCTGCCCATTGTCATAAGCCAGTCTAATTTTGTGTGAGACCGTGAAAACTCAGTGTCTTTATTATGCTTGTGCTTCTGACGGGAGGTCTGAGAAGGCACTTCTGAAGGTTTATTCCTACCAGTCGTTGTCATATTTATTGAGTCTTTATTTTATACTTTTTCTTATTTTTTACTTCTACCAGTTTCTTGCTACCAACCCGTCTCCCTCCACCCTCGTGCACACACGATCAGTCATGGAATCCCGTGGACTTCAGCCCGCCAGACTCTTGTCCATGGATTTTTCCAAGCAAGAATACTGGAGTGGGTTGCCATTTCCTTTTCCATGTATGGAGTCTTTAAATATTCCGTCACTGAGGTGTTGCTTCTCCACTTGTACATGCCCTTTCTCCCTAAGTGCAGTAGAAGTCATCCCCACTTCCCAACATGTCTGTCTTCCGACCTCTGCAGAATATATTGCTTGAGCTCACCACAGCGTCAGGATATTCTAGAAAGCCTTCTGATTGCAGTCTCTTCGGGAGGTTACAAGTGCTTCAAACCTCACGATTTTACAAAGCACTTTTTCCAATCTCAGCTGAAAGGGAAGCCAACACTCAGTGAAAGTCACAGGCTTCCATGGCCTGGACTTGATTATGGGTTGTGCTTTCATAATCATCGTGATTCATATACCAACTAAGATGTCACTGAGAATTTTTTTTTTCTCATCTTTCTATCTTTCATGTTTATTTAGATATATTATGGGTTTTCCTATATACCTTCCGTTAGGGATGAGGGTCTTAAGTCAGTAGAACTTACTGCAACTGACTTCCAGTTAGCTGTGTTAGGACAGTAAAAAGAATGACCAGCTGCTGGATTCTTAAGTTTATGTACAAAAACATTATTCGTTTTCCTGTGTGCAGTCATCCGATTCTAACTTTCTGAAGTAGGCATTCAGAAAAATCACAAAACCGCCTAACTACTAGGCGGTCTCCCATGCAAGTACTGACCAGGCCCGGCCCTACTCAATTTCCCTGATCAGAGGAGATAGGGCACGTTCAGGGTGCTATGGCCTTAGACCTAGGCGGCTGTCAGGCGCCCGAAGAGCTCCGCCTTGCGCCTCCCTTGCGTTCTGACCTGCCCTTCGGGCCTGGGGCCACAGCTCTCGAGCTGGCGCGCGCTGCACTTGAGCCACACGACCCGGACTGGACTCCGACCAACCAGGGCCGGCAGCTCGGGGGACAGCGGAGGGCGCCACGGCCCCGCATACCGCCAGCACCGGCCAGCACCCGTCTGGCCCGGCCGGGGCCTGGCGTGCCTGCGGGACCAGGGGTGGGGGGGGTGGGTAGAGCAGCGAGGACGTCGCGGTGCCCCCTCACACCCTGCCCCCCACCATCACGTTCGCTGCTCAGGGTGACGTGGCTCTGAACGAGCAGGGCTTCGGCCCTGGCCCGCGGTACCCGGAGCCTCCTGAGGGCTTAGAGACAGCCCAGCCGGGGCGCCAGGTGCACGTCCTGCCCGCTGCGCAAACCCCCTGGAGCGCCTCAGCCCCGCCTTTTCGCCCTACCGAGACCCGCCCTGCCCCCACTCTGCCGGCCCAGCACAAGTCTTTCCTGAGAGAGCAGACGAGCGAAAGCCAGGCACACGGACAGGCACTCGCACGCACCCACGCCAGGTGAGACAGAGGCAGAAAGAGACGAGGGTTAAGAGAGAGACTCGAAGACAGCTTGTGGGCAGCGGGGGACTCGGGCAGCATGCCGGGCAGCTGCAGAGGCCACCCGGCCCTGAGCAGCGAATTCGATGGGGGCAGGGGGAAGCCGCTGAGTAGGGGCGGGCATGGAGAGGCCCAGGGTGCGAGGGGACCTGAGATCTCCTCGCTCCGCGCCCCGCCCCCCTCCTTGAAACCCCCTGCATGCACGCCACGCCTGGGCGCTCTGACACTAGATTCTCCGGTGTTTGCTCACCTGAATTTCTATCCTTGTGCTCAACTGAGTGATGACAGTGTATTGAACAGCTAGGTCATTTCCAAATAAATTAAGCTTAGTGTTTAACAGGACACCCGGACATGAATGCAGAGACCAGCACGGATGCATGGACACCAACCTTGGTAACTGGACAACCAATGGGAAATTACTGTCTGACTCAGGAGAGAGAAAGAACCCCGAACAGATGGAATGAAATGAACAGAAACACAAACTTTGCAACTCACACCCTAATTCAATTACAAAAAAAAAAAAAAAAAACAACACTATAACCATTTTAGAAAAACAATAGAACTCTCCATAACCTTTGGTCGGGTGAGGAGTTCTAGCACAGGACAAAATAAGCCACCTTTTCCAAATCGTGAATATGTTAGTTCACACATTGACTTTTACATTGAAATGTGTAACAAATAAACTTAAAATCATTGACTCACTACATAAGCATGGAAGTATTTTAAACATAAAATATGTTCTATAGTATTCAGGAAGCATTTGGCACATGTCTCACTGTGTGAGACCCAAAACTGGAACTTAGTTGAAGAGTCAGGATAGTCTAAAAATGAATCCCTAACTAAAAGGAATACGCAGGATTATTGTAGATAATAAAGGTTAAAGAAGAGAAACTAGAAATCAGTCAATAAATGTTTTAGGGGTTAGCTTAGAGTGACTAGCCTCTGCGTGACTTTTTAAATTTTTCATGTTTGCATCTTCCAAATTTTCGATGGTGAGAATAATACTTTCATATCAGTTTCAAAATCAGTCTCACACTAAAGACAGTAAGACTGGAATATGAAATAAGAAATGCTTGGGGGAAAAAAATGCTTGAACTAAAGGTGGTACTGATGAAATTATTTGCAGGGCAGCCAAGGAGACACAGATGTAGAGAACAGACTTATGGACATGGGCAGGGGGGAGGAAGGAGAGGGTGAGATGAATGCAGAGTAACATGAAAATATATTACCATAGGTAAAAACAGATGCCAATGAAATTTGCTGTATGACCCAGGGGACTCAAACAAGGGCTCTGCAACAAGCTAGGGGTGGAATGGGGAGGGAAATGGGAGAGAGGTTCAGGAGGGAGGAGACATATGTATACCTGTGGCTCATTCATGCTGATGTTTGGCAACAAAATTCTGTAAAGCAACTATCCTTCAATTGAAAGAATAAGTCATGTTTGGACTTACAAAACAAGGTCTTGTGTAATTCTAGCATGGCCTTCTGTTTCGTGCTGCCACCCTTAACTCATTCTTCCATATCATTAAACAGACTAGTCAAGTTTTTGCCAAAAATATCTTGAGCTCCTGCATTATGCTGATCCACTGCCTTCTCACGATCCAGTTTAGAATGGAGACCAAAGAAACCTTTTGTCGTGTCTTCAAGTATTTGAGGCCACACTATGTGACTGTTAAAAATAAATGTGGATAAGATGGATATGACCAAAGCAATCTAATGACAATATCTGTGCGTCATTAAAGACTTCTGCAGAGAACTAGTAAATTTTATATATAGTATCAGAAGAATTTTTTAAATGCATGCCAACGTTTATTTCTCCTCCGCTAGCCATCTGGACAAGGAAAACTGAGTTTACCAATCAATGTCCATAGTTATGCTCCCTCACCGATTCTTACCCAATATGTGTTACTCAGGCAGGAGACCCTGGTTCAGTTCCTGGATAAGGAAGAACCGCTGGAGAAGGGATAGGCTACCCACTCCAGTATTAGTGGGCTTTCCTTGTGTCTCAGTTGGTAAAGAATCATTCCTCTTTCACAAGAGTAGGTCAACTCCTCTCAAAGCAAATACAGGATGGTAATAACTATGCAGGACAAAGCTGATTCTGTATATTTATAGTACTCACTCATGAGCTTGACAGTGGTGCTAGATCTGTTACCACATTTCTTTTTCTAAGTAATATCCGAATGTGCAGGTGAAAGTGGCTCAGTTCGTGCCTGACTCTTTGCGGCCCCTTGGAATATAGAGTCCGTGGAATTCTCTAGGCCAGAATACAGGAGTGGGTAGCCTATCCCTTCTCCTGGGGATCTTCCCGACCCAGGACTGAAAGCGGGGTCTCCTACGTTGCAGGCAGATTCTTTACCAACTGAGCTAGTAGGGCTTCCCTGGTGGCTCAGTTGCTAAAGAATATCTGCATAACTGTCTATCGATTTGGCATTAGCAATCTGTCTGTGAGCAGGGCCGGTCATAAGCAGCTTCTGTGAGAAAACAGAAGCATGTCTGTCTGACTTGCTTCTCCGCGGAGCTTTCACTGTTCTTGCACTAGTGCACATGGCAAGTATTAGGTTCGGTTTCTAAGTGAGAAACTAATGGCTACATTCACAGCTGGCCACTGAGGTACATAATGGGAGAGGCGAACCCAGCTCTGCCAAGCAGTAGCCAACATGAAATCAGCTATTGTCATTGTAGCCAAGTTCCTTGAATTTGTAGTGTTATTTGCTGTGTTCTTCAAGAAGATGCCTTCGCCCTGCCAGTAAGACATATTTCCATAACACATAGCCATGCACTCTATCGATGTGCATCCTCCAGTAAAGCCCAGCCCTGATGTCTTAGAGGAGCCTCTCTGCCCATTGTCATAAGCCAGTCTAATTTTGTGTGAAACCGTGAAAACTCAGTGTCTTTATTACGCTTGTGCTTCTGACGGGAGGTCTGAGAAGGCACTTCTGAAGGTTTATTCCTACCAGTCGTTGTCATATTTATCGAGTCTTTATTTTATATTTTTTCCTATTTTTTACTTCTACCAGTTTCTTGCTACCAACCCGTCTCCCTCCACCCTCGTGCACACACGATCAGTCATGGAATCCCGTGGACTTCAGCCCGCCAGACTCCTCTGTCCATGGATTTTTCCAGCCAAGAATACTGGAGTGGGTTGCCATTTCCTTCTCCATGTATGGAGTCTTTAAAGATTCCGTCACTGAGGTGTTTCTTCTCTACTTGTACATGCCCTTTCTCCCTAAGTGCAGTAGAAGTCATCCCCACTTCCCAACATGTTTGTATTCCGACCTCTGCAGAATGTATTGCTTGAGCTCACCACAGCGTCAGGATATTCTAGAAAGTCTTCTGATTGCAGTCTCTTCAGGAGGTTACAAGTGCTTCAAACCTCAGGATTTTACAAAGCACTTTTTACAACCTCAGCTGAAAGGGAAGTCAACACTCAGTGAAAGTCACAGGCTTCCATGGCCTGGACTTGAATATGGGTTGTGCTTTCATAATCATCGAGTTTCATATACCAACTAAGATGTCACTGAGAATTTTTTTTTTTTCTCATCGTTCTATCTTTCATGTTTATTTAGATATACTATGGGTTTTCCTATATACCTTCCGTTAGGGATGAGGGTCTTAAGTCAGTAGACGTTACTGCAACTGACTTCCAGTTAGCTGTGTTAGGACAGGAAAAAGAATGACCAGCGGCTGGATTCTTAAGATTATGACCGAAAACATTATTCGTTTTCCTGTGTGCAGTCATCCAATTCTAACTTTCTGAAGTAGGCATTCAGAAAAATCACAAAACCGCCTAACAACTAGGCGGTCTCCCATCCAAGTACTGACCAGGCCCGACCCTGCTCAGTTTCCCAGATCACAGGAGAGAGGGCACGTCAGGGTGGTATGGCCTTAGACCGAGGCGGCTGCCAGGCGCCCCAGGAGCCCCACGTTGCGCCTCCCTTGCGGTCTGACCTGCCGGTCGGGCCTGGGGCTGCAGTTCTCCAGCGGGCGCGCACTGCACTTGAGCCGCACGACCCGCGACTGGACTCTGGCCGGCCAGAGCCTGCAGCTCGGCGGCCAGCGGAGGGCGCCCCCGCTCCGCACACCGCGAGCCCAGGCCAGCACCCGTATGGCACGGCCGGCCGGAGCCTGGCGTGCCTTCGGAACCTGGGGTGGGGGGAGGGGGGGGGCAGAGCAGCGAGGACATCTCGGTGCCCCCTCACCCCCTGTCACCCACCATCCCGTTCGCTGCTCAGGGTCAGGTGGCTCCGGACGAGCGGGGCTTCGGCCCGGGTCCGCGGTCCCCGGAGCCTCCTGGGGCTTAGGGGCAGCCCAGTCGGGGACCCAGGCGCCCGTCCGCCGGCTGCACAAACCCCCTGGAGCGCCTCAGCCCCGTCTTTTCGCCCTACCGAGGCCCGCCCTGCCCCCACGCCGCGGGCCCAGCATAGGACCTTCCTGGGAGAGCAGACGAGCGACAGCCAGGGACATGGACAGGCACTCGCATGCACCCACGCCAGGTGAGACAATGGCAGAAAGAGTCGAGGGTTCAGAGAGAGACTGGAAGACAGAGTGTGGGCAGGGGGGGCCTCGGGCAGGATGCCGGGCAGCTGCAGGGACCACCCGGCACTGAGCAGCCAAACGATGGGGGCGGGGGGAGGCCACTGAGCAGCGGCGGACCTGGAGAGGCGCATGGTGGGAGGACACCTGAGACCACCGCGCCCCGCGCACCGCCCCCTCCCCCCAACCCCCTGCACGCAGGCCACGCCGGGGCGCTCTGACACTAGCTTCTCTGGAGTTTTGTCACTTGAATTTCTCTCCCTCTGCTCAACTGAGTGATGACAGTGTATTGAACAGCTAGGTCATTTCCAAATAAATTAAGCTTAGTGTTTCACAGGACACCCGGACATGTATGGAGAGACCAACACGGATGCATGGACACCAACCTTGGTAACTGGACAACCAATGGGAAATTACTGTCTGACTCAGGAGAGAGAAAGAAACCCGAACAGATGGAATGAAATGAACAGAAAAACAAGCTTTGCAACTCACAGCCTAATTCAATTACCAGAAAAGAAACAACACTATAACCATTTTAGAAAAACTATAGACCTCTCCATGACCTTTTGTCGGGTGAGGAGTTCAAACACACAGCAAAAAAAAGCCAACTTTTCCAAGTCGTGATTATGTTAGTTCACACATTGACTTTTACATTGAAATGTGTAACAAATAAACTTAAAATCATTGACTCACTACATAAGCATGGAAGTATTTTAAACATAAAATATATTCTATAGTATTCAGGAAGCACTTGGCACATCTGTAAGTGTATCAGACCCAAAACTGGAACGTAGTGGAAGAGTCAGGATAGTCTAAAAATGAAAACCTAACTAAAAGGAACACACAGGATTATTGTAGATAAAAAAAGGTTAAAGAAGAGAAGCTAGAAATCAGTCAATAAATGTCTTAGGGGTTAGCTTAGAGTGACTAGCCTCTGCGTGACTCTTTAAATTTTTCATGTTTGCAGCTTCCAAATTTTCCATTTTGAGAATAATACTTTCGCCTCCAAACCAGAGTGACTTGGGGACACAAAGGTAGAAGTCGATAATTTTCTTTGCCTATGTCTGAATATTTAGAGTCAGAGGTAGAAAAGGAGGAGTCTGTCCCTTGTCTAGATGAGGTCAATCCCCAGTTGTGGGATGTCTCCAGCCCTGGTTTAGCCATAAATGTTCCACCAGTAAAGATTTCTCTGAGACCAAATGCTCCCTAGCCCTGGAAAAGACAATATCCCTTAAAATCAGAAGCTCTTGAGGGTCTTAGACCATTAGTTAACAAATACCGAGATACTGGAACTCGAATCAGCTGTGAGTCCCCCTGCAACACCCCAATCTTGCCCGTTCAAAAACCAGATGGATCTTACCGATTCGTCCAGGATCTAAGAGCTGTTAATGAAGCTGTGGTTCCCATCCACCCCATAGTCCCAAACCCATATACCCTCCTATCCCAAGTCCCAGGAAATGCCAAGTACTTCTCAGTCTTGGACCTTCAAGGTGCTTTCTTCTGCATTCCTCTCCATCCTGAATCCCAAAAACTCTTTGCTTTTGAGTGGCGGGACTTGGAAACAAGAGAGACCATACAACTCTCGACTGGACTCGACTACCCCAAGGGTTTAGGGACAGCCCTCATATCTTCGGGACTTCCTCGGGGAGAGAACTAAGGGAATTAACTTTAACAAACAGTAGTCTAATACAGTATGTGGATGACTTGCTCATAGCTAGGCCAGATTTTACCAGCTCTCAAATGGACACTATTTAAAACGCTAACTTTCCTGTATGAAAAGGGTTATCGAGTATCCCCCAAGTAGGCTCAGATTAGCTTAACCCAAGTAAAATACCTTGGATTTATAATTACGGAGAGAAAAAGAATGCCTGACCCCGAGGGGAGATCCCTCATCTTAAATACCCCATACCCCCAAACAAAACAACAGCTTAGGGGATTTTTAGGAAGGACCGGGTTTTGCAGGATCTGGATTCCTAATTATGGCAATCTGGCCAGACCACTATATGAAAATTTAAGGGGGAAAGAGGAAGAGCCACTCGACTGGCATGAGACCTGCAAGGTGGCCTTTAATGCCCTAAAAGAGTCCATCACTACAGCCCCAGCTTTAGGCCTCCCCAACCTGGAGAAGCCTTTTAGACTCTATGTTTCTGGAAGGACAGGAACTGCTCTTGGTGTGTTAGAGCAGATGATGGGGCCCGTATTACAACCTGTGGCTTATCTCTCAAAATAACTAGATGAGGTGGCCAGAGGGTGGCCCACTTGCCTCCGGGCAGTAGCAGACACCGCTCTTATGGTTAAGGAGGCATCTAAGCTGACCCTGGGTCAGCCCACCACAGTGTATACGCCACACCGTGTGCAAGCAGTCTTGGAAACGAAAGGGGACAGGTGGATGACAAGGGGTAGGATCACCCAATACCAAGCCCTCCTCCTTGACACTCCAGAAATAAAGTTGAGGGTCTGCCAGACTTTAAATCCAGCAACCTTACTGCCAGATCCCCCTACCTCCCCTCTGGATCACCAATGAATACAAATCACAGACGAGTTATACTCTTCTCGCCGGGACCTATCAGAGAAAACTTTATCTGACCCAGAGGAAAACTGGCACACAGATGGCAGCAGTTTTGTAGAAAAGGGAGAGGGGAAAGCAGGATATGCTGTAGTGAGCCTGGAAGGAAGTAAGGAAAGTGGGTCTCTTCCCCCAGACACCTCAGCCCAGAAAGCTGAAATTTTTGCCCTGACAAGAGCTTTGGAGTTAGGAGAAGGAAAGAGGATTAATGTGTGTATGGACACTAAGTATGCTTTCCTCATTCTGCATGCCCGTGCAGCAATTTGGAAAGAAAGAGGGATGCTCAGTGCCCGAAGCTCTGCTATTAAACACAAAGAGCTCATTCTCAGGCTCCTGGAGGCAGTCAAACTTCCTGCAATATTAGCTGTCATCCACTGCAAGAGTCACCAAAAGGGGCAAGAAAAAGAGGCTCAGGGAAATAGGAAAGCTGATCAAGATGCAGGACGAGCTGCCGGGGAAGCTACCTCTACCACTGCTATCTGCCCCTTTTCCCCAAGGAAACCCTGACTCCAGATTTTACCCCAGGGGGACACTCCCGATATGCGGAGCGGGGCTGGGAGATTGGGTCACATTGGTGGTTTCAGCCTGATCAGGCCCAAATAATACTCCCTGATTCTCAGGTTTAAAACATTACTAACTCCTTACAAAAGAGCACCCATTTTGGAAAAGATAATCTAGAAATCTTGCTTAAGCCTATTCTCTCCCATCCCCAGTTAGCTAAGGTTGTTAAACAGGTCACACAAAATTGTGACACCTGTCTAAAAAATAACCCAAAAACCAGACCTCCTCTTATTACACCTGTCCATCATCGGGGATCATACCCAGGAGTGGACTGGCAAGTAGAATTTACAGCCATGCCCAAGACCCAAGGGTTTTCTTACTTGCGAGTCTTTATTGACACATTCACAGGATGGATCGAAGCGTTCCCTACTGAGACTGAGAGAGCTACAGAAGTCTGTAAAGCTCTGCTAAAGGAGATAGTGCCTAGGTTTGGTCTGCCTCGGTCACTTCAGATTGACAACGGGCCCTCACTTACAACCACGATACCCCAGAACCTAGCCGCATGCTTAGGCATATAATACCAGATCCGCTCATCCTGGAGGCCTCAAGCTTCAGGAAAGGTTGAGAGAGCCAACCAGACTTTTAAAAGGGCTCTGACTAAGCTATGTCAGAAACACATAATAAGTGGACACATATGCTGCCCATAGCCCTCATGAGGCTACGGACATCCCCCAAACTGCCACTACTGTTAAGTCCTTACGAAATGATGTATGGACGACCATTCTTAACTTCTGATTTGTTTCTTGATGAGGATGCCAATACACTCTTAAAACATATAATTGACCTGGGAAGGTTTCAGCAAGAACTCCAACGGTATGGAGAACAAACCACACGAAGACTTGAAAAATCCCCAGGTAAAGCCAGGGGATCAAGTATCAGTAAAGACATGGCAAGAAAAAGGAAGTCCAATCCAGCTGTCCGAGAAATGGACAGGGCCATATCAGGTTGTTCTAGTGACTTCAACTGCTGTAAAAGTGAAGGTTCTATCTGCCTGGGTCCACAATTCTAGAATAAAACCCTATGGCCTACAGGAGGGGGAGACAGAAACTGAGACTCCAAAGCCAGAGGACAGCTATTCCTGTGAACATGTTGAAGATCTCAGGCTCTTGTTCAAGCAGAACCCCATCAATCCTGCCTCAGGTAAGTAAAATGCATCATATGATGTTCTTCCTCTTTCTAATCATATCTCCCTGTATGTCTATTGATCTCTCCCTAAACGAGGCATGTTCACTTGCAAACCACACTGCTTCTCAACTCAACCTAAGCAGCCTGGGCTGCATCTGCATTAATGACAAAGGTTGGGGTTATGTCCAACCCATTCCAGACTATCACTATCAAAGGCCCACCCTTCCAGCCGAGCTATGGGCTGTTACTCAGCGCCCCCATGTGGTCGTAATATGGCCTTTTGGGGAAAGGGGGAAAAAAAACTTCATGTCTTGGTACCAGCAACAACTGTCTCTATTTACCCCCTGGATGACATCTGCAATCCCACCTGAGCCCTTATTTTCTCTCATGACTAACATCCCCCAAGTGACCTTCCCTATCTCTCTAAAAAGCCACTCCCTAACAGGGGTGTCAGTGAGAAATCTAGACGACTCACAATGTGGGGTGACCGTCACTGTTGAAACTGATGGGAAAAACCGGGACAGGCCCTGCAGCTGGTAGACCAGCCGACGCCACCCCCGGCCAGCACGCGCCTGGCCCGGCCCGGGGCGCTTCCCGGACCCCGAGTGGCCTGGCGAGGCTGCGGGAGCTCTGGCGGGGGTTGGGGATGGGGGTGGCTTGAGCGGGGAGGACGTCTCGGTCCCCCCCCACCCCCCGCCCCCCACCATCCCGTTCGCTGCTCAGGGTCACGTGGCTCCGGACGAGCGGGGCGTCGGCCCGGGGCCGTGGTCTCCGGAGCCTCCTGCGGGCGTAGGGGCAGCCCAGCCGTGGCCCCAGGCGCCCATCCTGCCGGCTGTGCAAAACCCCTGGAGTGCCTCAGCCCCGCCCTGTCCCCAAACCGAGGCCCGCCCTGCCCCCACGCCAAGGGCCCAGCCCAGGACCTTCCTGAGAGAGCCGATGAGCGACAGCCAGGCACACGGACAGGCACTCGCACGCACCCACGCCAGGTGAGACAGAGGAAGAAAGAGTCGAGGGTTCAGAGAGAGACTGGAAGACAGCGTGTGGGCAGGGGAGGCCTCGGTCAGGATGCCGGGCAGCTGCAGAGACCATCCGGCCCTGAGCCGCCAAAGCGATGGGGGCGGGGGGAGGCCACTGAGCAGCGGCGGGCCTGGAGAAGCCCAGGGTGGGAGGACACCTGAGAACTCCGCGCTCCGCGCCCCGACCCCCTCCCCCCAACCCACTGCACGCATGCCACGCCGGGGCACTCTGACACTAGCTTCTCTGGTGTTTTGTCACTAGAATTTCTCTCCCTCTGCTCAACTGAGTGATGACAGTGTATTGAACAGCTAGGTCATTTCCAAATAAATTAAGCTTAGTGTTTCACAGGACACCCGGACATGAATGCAGAGACCAGAACGGATGCATGGACACCAACCTTGGTAACTGGACAACCAATGGGAAATTACTGTCTGACTCAGGAGAGAGAAAGAAACCCGAACAGATGGAATGAAATGAACAGAAACACAGGCTTTGCAACTCACACCCTAATTCAATTACCAGAAAAAATACAACACTATAACCATTTTAGAAAAACAATAGAACTCTCCATGACCTTTGGTCGGGTGAGGAGTTCAAACACACAGCAAAAAAAAGCCAACTTTTCCAAGTCATGCATATGTTAGTTCACACATTGATTTTACATTGAAATGTGTAACAAATAAACTTAAAATCATTGACTCACTACATAAGCATGGAAGTATTTTAAATATAAAATATGTTCTAAAGTATTCAGGAAGCACTTGGCACATCTCTAAGTGTATCAGACCCAAAACTGGAACGTATTGGAAGAGTCAGGATAGTCTAAAAATGAATCCCTAACTAAGAGGAACACACAGGATTATTGTAGATAAAAAAGGTTAAAGAAGAGAAGCTAGAAATCAGTCAATAAATGTCTTAGGGGTTAGCTTAGAGTGACTAGCCTCTGGGTGACTCTTTAAATTTTTCATGTTTGCAGCTTCCAAATTTTCCATTTTGAGAATAATACTTTCGCCTCCAAACCAGAGTGACTTGGGGACACAAAGGTAGAAGTCGATAATTTTCTTTGCCTATGTCTGAATATTTACAGTCAGAGGTAGAAAAGGAGGAGTCTGTCCCTTGTCTAGATGAGGTCAATCCCCAGGTGTGGGATGTCTCCAGCCCTGGTTTAGCCATAAATGTTCCACCAGTAAAGATTTCTCTGAGACCAAATGCTCCCTAGCCCTGGAAAAGACAATATCCCTTAAAACCAGTAGCTCTTGAGGGTCTTAAACCATTAGTTAACAAATACCGAGATACTGGAACTCGAATCAGCTGTGAGTCCCCCTGCAACACCCCAATCTTGCCCGTTCAAAAACCAGATGGATCTTACCGATTCGTCCAGGATCTAAGAGCTGTTAATGAAGCTGTGGTTCCCATCCACCCCATAGTCCCAAACCCATATACCCTCCTATCCCAAGTCCCAGGAAATGCCAAGTACTTCTCAGTCTTGGACCTTCAAGGTGCTTTCTTTTGCATTCCTCTCCATCCTGAATCCCAAAAACTCTTTGCTTTTGAGTGGCGGGACTTGGAAACAAGAGAGACCATACAACTCTCGACTGGACTCGACTACCCCAAGGGTTTAGGGACAGCCCTCATATCTTCGGGACTTCCTCGGGGAGAGAACTAAGGGAATTAACTTTAACAAACAGTAGTCTAATACAGTATGTGGATGACTTGCTCATAGCTAGGCCAGATTTTACCAGCTCTCAAATGGACACTATTTAAAACGCTAACTTTCCTTTATGAAAAGGGTTATCGAGTATACCCCAAGTAGGCTCAGATTAGCTTAACCCAAGTAAAATACCTTGGATTTATAATTACGGAGAGAAAGAGAATGACTGACCCCGAGGGGAGATCCCTCATCTTAAATACCCCGTACCCTCAAACAAAACAACAGCTTAGGGGATTTTTAGGAAGGACCGGGTTTTGCAGGATCTGGATTCCTAATTATGGCAATCTGGCCAGACCCCTCTATGAAAATTTAAGGGGGAAAGAGGAAGAGCCACTCGACTGGCATGAGACCTGCAAGGTGGCCTTTAATGCCCTAAATGAGTCCATCACTACAGCCCCAGCTTTAGGTCTCGCCAACGTGGAGAAGCCTTTTAGACTCTATGTTTCTGGAAGAACAGGAACTGCTCTTGGGGTGTTAGAGCAGATGATGGGGCCCGTATTACAACCTGTGGCTTATCCCTCAAAATAACTAGATGAGGTGGCCAGAGGGTGGCCCACTTGCCTCCGGGCAGTAGCAGCCACCGCTCTTATGCTTAAGGAGGCATCTAAGCTGACCCTGGGTCAGCCCACCAGAGTATATACACCTCACCGGGTGCAAGCAATCTTGGAAACGAAAGGGGACAGGTGGATGACAGGGGGAAGGATCACCGAATACCAAGCCCTCTTCCTTGACACTCCAGAAATAAAGTTGAGGGTCTGCCAGACTTTAAATCCAGCAACCTTATTGCCAGATCCCCCTACCTCCCCTCTGGATCACCAATGCATACAAATCACAGACGAGTTATACTCTTCTCGCCGGGACCTATCAGAGACACCTTTATCTGATCCAGAGGAAAACTGGCACACAGATGGCAGCAGTTTTGTAGAAAAGGGAGAGGGGAAAGCAGGATATGCTGTAGCGAGCCTGGAAGAAACTAAGGAAAGTGGGTCTCTTCCCCCAGACACCTCAGCCCAGAAAGCTGAACTTTTTGCCCTGACAAGAGATTTGGAGTTAGGAGAAGGAAAGAGGATTAATGTGTGTATGGACTCTAAGTATGCTTTCCTCATTCTGCATGCCCGTGCAGCAATTTGGAAAGAAAGAGGGATGCTCAGTGCCCGAAGCTCTGCTATTAAACACAAAGAGCTCATTCTCAGGCTCCTGGAGGCAGTCAAACTTCCTGCAACATTAGCTGGCATCCACTGCAAGAGTCACCAAAAAGGGCAAGAAAAAGAGGCTCAGGGAAATAGGAAAGCTGATGAAGAGGCAGGACAAGCTGCCGGGGAAGCTACCTCTGCCACTGCTATCTGCCCCCTTTTCCCCAAGGAAACCCTGACTCCAGATTTTACCCCAGGGGGACATTCCCGATACGCTGAGCGGGGTTGGGAGATTGGGTCACATGGGTGGTTTCAGCCTGATCAGGCCCAAATAATACTCCCTGATTCTCAGATATAAAACATTACTAACTCCTTACATAAGAGCGCCCATTTTGGAAAAGATAATATAGAAATATTGCTTAAGCCTATTCTCTCCCATCCGCAGTTAGCTAAGGTTGTTAAACAAGTCACACAAAATTGTGACACCTGTCTAAAAAATAACCCAAAAACCAGACCTCCTCTAATTACACCTGTCCAACATCGGGGATCATACCCAGGAGCGGACTGGCAATGCCGCTCCGCATTTAGAATTTACAGCCATGCCCAAGACCCAAGGGTTTTCTTACTTGCTAGTCTTTATTGACACATTCACAGGATGGATCGAAGCGTTCCCTACTGAGACTTAGAGAGCTACAGAAGTCTGTAAAGCTCTGCTGAAGGAGATAGTGCCTAGGTTTGGGCTGCCTCTGTCACTTCAGAATGACAACGGGCCCTCACTTACAGCCACGATACCCCAGAACCTAGCCGCATGCTTAGGCATAAAATACCAGCTCCGCTCATCCTGGAGGCCTCAAGCTTCAGGAAAGGTAGAGAGAGCCAACTAGACTCTTAAAAGGGCTCTGGCTAAGCTATGTCAGAAACACATAATAAGTGGACACATATGCTGCCCATAGCCCTCATCAGGCTACGGATATCCCCCAAAAGGCCACTATTGTTAAGTCCTTATGAAATGATGTATGGACGACCATTCTGAACTTCTGATTTGTTTCTTGACGAGGATGCCAATACACTCTTATAACATATAATTGACCTGGGACGGTTTCAGCAAGAACTCCAACGGTATGGAGAAGAAACCACAGGAAGACTTGAAAAATCCCCAGGTAAAGCCAGGGGATCAAGTATCAGTAAAGACCTGGCAAGAAATAGGGAGTCCAAACCAGCTGTCCGAGAAATGGACAGGGCCTTATCAGGTTGTTCTAGTGACTTCAACTGCTGTAAAAGTGAAGGGTCTATCTGCCTGGGTCCACAATTCTAGAATAAAACCCTATGGCCTACAGGAGGGGGAGACAGAAACTGAGACTCCAAAGCCAGAAGACAGCTATTCCTGTGAACCTGTTGAAGATCTCAGGCTCTTGTTCAAGCAGAACCCCATCAATCCTGCCTCAGATAAGTAAAATGCATCATATGATGTTCTTCCTCTTTCTAATCATATCTCCCTGTATGGCTATTGATCTCTCCCTAAATGAGGCATGTTCACTTGCAAAGCGCACAGCTTCTCAACTCAACCTAACGAGCCCGGGCTGCATCTGCATTAATGACAAAGGTTGGGGGTATGTCCAACCCATCCCAGGGTATCACTATCAAAGGCCCACCCTTCCAGCCGAGCTATGGGCTGTTACCCAGCGCCCCCATGTGGTCGTAATATGGCCTTTTGGGAAAAGCGAGAAAAAAAAACTTCATGTCTTGGTACCAGCAACAACTGTCTCTATTTACCCCCTGGATGACATCTGCAATCCCACCTGAGGCCTTATTTTCACTCATGACTGACATCCCCCAAGTGACCTTCCCTATCTCCTTAAAAAGCAACTCCCTAACAGGGGTGTCAGTGAGAAATCTAGATGACTCACAATGTGGGGTGACCGTCACTGTTGAAACTGATGGGAAAAACCGGGACAGGACCTGCAGCTGGGAGACCAGCCGACGCCACCCCCGGCCAGCACGCGCCTGGCCCGGCCCGGGGCGCTTCCCGGACCCCGAGCGGCCTGGCAAGGCTGCGGGAGCTCTGGCGGAGGTTGGGGAGGGGGGTGGCTTGAGCGGGGAGGACGTCTCGGTGCCCCCCCACCCCCCGCCCCCCACCATCCCGTTCGCTGCTCAGGGTCACGTGGCTCCAGACGAGCGGGGCGTTGGCCCGTGGCCGCGGTCCCCGGAGCCTCCTGCGGGCTTAGGGGCAGCCCAGCCGGGGCGCCAGGCGCCCATCCTGCCGGCTGTGAAAACCCCCTGGAGTGCCTCAGCCCCGTCCTGTCCCCAAACCGAGGCCCACCCTGCCCCCACGGCACGGGCCCAGCACAGGACCTTCCTGAGAAAGCGGACGAGCGACAGCCAGGCACACGGACAGGCACTCGCACGCACCCAAGCCAGGGGAGACAGAGACAGAAAGAGTCGAGGGTTCAGAGAGAGACTGGAAGACAGCGTGTGGGCAGGGGTGGCCTCGGGCAGGATGTCGGGCAGCTGCAGAGACCACCCGGCCCTGAGCAGCCAAAGCGATGGGGCCGGGGGGAGGCCACTGAACAGCGGCGGGCCTGGAGAAGCCTAGGGTGGGAGGACACCTGAGATCTCCGCGCTCCGCGCCCCGCCCCCCTCACCCCAACCCCCTGCACGCATGCCACGCCGGGGCGCTCTGACACTAGCTTCTCTGGAGTTTTGTCACTTGAATTTCTCTCCCTCTGCTCAACTGAGTGATGACAGTGTATTGAACAGCTAGGTCATTTCCAAATAAATTAAGCTTAGTGTTTCACAGGACACCCGGACATGTATGGAGAGACCAGCACGGATGCATGGACACCAACCTTGGTAACTGGACAACAAATGGGAAATTACTGTCTGACTCAGGAGAGAGAAAGAAACCCGAACAGATGGAATGAAATGAACAGAAACACAAGCTTTGCAACTCACACCCTAATTCAATTACCAGAAAATAAACAACACTATAACCATTTTAGAAAAACAATAGACCTCTCCATGACCTTTGGTCGGGTGAGGAGTTCAAACACACACCAAAAAAAGGCAACATTTCCAAGTCGTGAATATGTTAGTTCACACATTGAATTTTACATTGAAATGTGTAACAAATAAACTTAAAATCATTGACTTACTACATAAGCATGGAAGTATTTTAAATATAAAATATGTTCTATAGTATTCAGGAAGCACTTGGCACATTTCTAAGTGTATCAGACCCAAAACTGGAACGTAGTGGAAGAGTCAGGATAGTCTAAAAATGAATCCCTAACTAAAAGGAACACACAGTATTACTGTAGATAAAAAAGGTTAAAGAAGAGAAGCTAGAAATCAGTCAATAAATGTCTTAGGGGTTAGCTTAGAGTGACTAGCCTCTGCGTGACTCTTTAAATTTTTCATGTTTGCAGCTTCCAAATTTTCCATTTTGAGAATAATACTTTTTCCTCCAAACCAGAGTGACTTGGGGACACAAAGGTAGAAGTCGATAATTTTCTTTCCCTATGTCTGATTATTTACAGTCAGAGGTAGAAAAGGAGGAGTCTGTCCCTTGTCTAGATGAGGTCAATCCCCAGGTGTGGGATGTCTCCAGCCCTGGTTTAGCCATAAATGTTCCACCCGTAAAGATTTCTCTGAGACCAAATGCTCCCTAGCCCTGGAAAAGACAATATCCCTTAAAACCAGTAGCTCTTGAGGGTCTTAGACCATTAGTTAACAAATACCGAGATACTGGAACTCGAATCAGCTGTGAGTCCCCCTGCAACACCCCAATATTGCCCATTCAAAAACCAGATGGATCTTACCGATTCGTCCAGGATCTAAGAGCTGTTAATGAAGCTGTGGTTCCCATCCACCCCAGAATCCCAAACCCATATACCCTCCTACCCCAAGTCCCAGGAAATGCCAAGTACTTCTCAGTCTTGGACCTTCAAGGTGCTTTCTTTGCATTCTTCTCCATCCTGAATCCCAAAAACTCTTAGCTTATGAGTGGCGGGACTTGGAAACAAGAGAGACCATACAACTCTCGACTGGACTCGACTACCCCAAGGGTTTAAGGACAGCCCTCATATCTTTGGGACTTCCTCGGGGAGAGAACTAAGGGAATTATCTTTAACAAACAGTAGTCTAATACAGTATGTGGATGACTTGCTCATAGCTAGGCCAGATTTTACCAGCTCTCAAATGGACACTATTTAAAATCCTAACTTTCCTGTATGAAAAGGGTTATCGAGTATCCCCCAAGTAGGCTCAGATTAGCTTAACCCAAGTAAAATACCTTGGATTTATAATTACGGAGAGAAAAAGAATGCCTGACACCGAGGGGAAATCCCTCATCTTAAATACCCCGTACCCCCAAACAAAACAGCTTAGGGGATTTTTAGGAAGGACCGGGTTTTGCAGGATCTGGATTCCTAATTATGGCAATCTGGCCAGATCCCTATATGAAAATTTAAGGGGGAAAGGGGAAGAGCCACTCGACTGGCATGAGACCTGCAAGGTGGCCTTTAATGCCCTAAAAGAGTCCATCACTACAGCCCCAGCTTTAGGCCTCCCCAACCTGGAGAAGCCTTTTAGACTCTAAGTTTCTGGAAGGACAGGAACTGCTCTTGGGGTGTTAGAGCAGATGATGGGGCCCGTATTACAACCTGTGGCTTATCTCTCAAAATAACTAGATGAGGTGGCCAGAGGGTGGCCCATTTGCCTCCGGGCAGTAGCAGTCACCGCTCTTATGGTTAAGGAGGCATCTAAGCTGACCCTGGGTCAGCCCACCACAGTGTATACGCCTCACCGGGTGCAAGCAGTCTTGGAAACGAAAGGGGACAGGTGGATGACAAGGGGAAGGATCACCCAATACCAAGCCCTCCTCCTTGACACTCCAGAAATAAAGTTGAGGGTCTGCCAGACTTTAAATCCAGCAACCTTATGCCAGATCCCCCTACCCCCCCTCTGGATCACCAATGCATACAAATCACAGACGAGTTATACTCTTCTCGCCGGGACCTATCAGAGACACCTTTATCTGACCCAGAGGAAAACTGGCACACAGATGGCAGCAGTTTTGTAGAAAAGGGAGAGAGGAAAGCAGGATATGCTGTAGTGAGCCTGGAAGAATCTAAGGAAAGTGGGTCTCTTCCCCCAGACACCTCAGCCCAGAAAGCTGAACTTTTTGCCCTGACAAGGGCTTTGGAGTTAGGAGAAGGAAAGAGGATTAATGTGTGTATGGACTCTAAGTATGCTTTCCTCATTCTGCATGCCCGTGCAGCAATTTGGAAAGGAAGAGGGATGCTCAGTGCCCGAAGCTCTGCTATTAAACACAAAGAGCTCATTCTCAGGCTCCTGGAGGCAGTCAAACTTCCTGCAAAATTAGCTGTCATCCACTGCAAGAGTCACCAAAAGGGGCAAAAAAAAGAGGCTCAGGGAAATAGGAAAGCTGATCAAGAGGCAGGATGAGCTGCCGGGGAAGCTACCTCTGCCACTGCTATCTGCCCCCTTTTCCCCAAGGAAACCCTGACTCCAGATTTTACCCCAGGGGGCATTCCCTATATGCTGAGCGGGGCTGGGAGATTGGGTCACATGGGTGGTTTCAGCCTGCTCAGGCCCAAATAATACTCCCTGAATCTGAGGTTTAAAACATTACTAACTTCTTACATAATAGCACCCATTTTGGAAAAGATGATCTAGAAATCTAGCTTAAGGCTATTCTCTTCCATCCCCAGTTAGCTTAGGTTGTTAAACAAGTCACACAAAATTGTGACACCTGTCTAAAAAATAACCCAAAAACCAGACCTCCTCTAATTACACCTGTCCAAAATCAGGAATCATACCCAGGTGTGGACTGGCAAGTAGAATTTACAGCCATGCCCAAGACCCAAGGGTTTTCTTACTTGCTAGTCTTTATTGACACATACACAGGATGGATCTAAGCATTCCTACTGAGACTGAGAGAGCTACAGAAGTCTGTAAAGCTCTACTGAAGGAGATAGTGCCTAGGTTTGGGCTGCCTCGGTCACTTCAGAGTGACAACGGGCCCTCACTTACAGCCACGATACCACAGAACCTAGCCGCATACTTAGGCATAAAATACCGGCTCCGCTCATCCTGGAGGACTCAAGCTTCAGGAAAGGTAGAGAGAGACAACCAGACTCTTAAAAGGGCTCTGGCTAAGCTATGTCAGAAACACATAATAAGTGGACACATATGCTGCCCATAGCCCTCATGAGGCTACGGACATCCCCCAAATGGCCACTATTGTTAAGTCCTTATGAAATGATGTATGGACGACCATTCTAAACTTCTGATTTGTTTCTTGACGAGAATGCCAATACACTCTTAAAACATATAATTGACCTGGGAAGGTTTCAGCAAGAACTCCAACGGTATGTAGAACAAACCACAGGAAGACTTGAAAAATCCCCAGGTAAAGCCAGGGGATCAAGTATCAGTAAAGACCTGGCAAGAAAAAGGAAGTCCAAACCAGCTGTCCGAGAAATGGACAGGGCCATATCAGGTTGTTCTAGTGACTTCAACTGCTGTAAAAGTGAAGGGTCTATCTGCCTGGGTCCACAATTCTAGAATAAAACCCTATGGCCTACAGGAGGGGGAGACAGAAACTGAGACTGCAAAGCCAGAGGACAGCTATTCCTGTGAACCTGTTGAAGATCTCAGGCTCTTGTTCAAGCAGAACCCCATCAATCCTGCCTCAGATAAGTAAAATGCATCATATGATGTTATTCCTATTTCTAATCATATCTCCCTGTATGGCTATTGATCTCTCTCTAAACGAGGCATGTTCACTTGCAAACAACACTGCTTCTCAACTCAACCTAACGAGCCCGGGCTGCATCTGCATTAATGACAAAGGTTGGGGGTATGTCCAACCCATCCCAGGGTATCACTATCAAAGGCCCACCCTTCCAGCTGAGCTATGGGCTGTTGCTCAGCGCCCCCATGTGCTCGTAATATGGTCTTTTGGGGAAAGGGGGAAAAAAAACTTCATGTCTTGGTACCAGCAACAACTGTCTCTATTTACCCCCTGGATGACATCTGCAATCCCACCTGAGCCCTTATTTTCTCTCATGACTAACATCGCCCAAGTGACCTTCCCTATCTCTCTAAAAAGCCACTCCCTAACAGGGGTGTCAGTGAGAAATCTAGACGACTCACAATGTGGGGTGACCGTCACTGTTGAAACTGATGGGAAAAACCGAGACAGGCCCTGCAGCTGGGAGACCAGCCGACGCCACAACCGGCCACCACGCGCCTGGCCCGGCCCGGGGCGCTTCCCGGACCCCGAGTGGCCTGGCGAGGCTGCGGGAGCTCTGGCGGGGGTTGGGGAGGGGGGTGGCTTGAGCGGGGAGGACGTCTCGGTGCCCCCCCACCCCCCGCCCCCCACCATCCCGTTCGCTGCTCAGGGTCACGTGGCTCCGGAGGAGCGGGGCGTCGGCCCGGGGCCGCGATCCCCGGAGCCTCCTGCGGCTTAGGGGCAGCCCAGCCGGGGCCCCAGGCGCCCATCCTGCCGGCTGTGCAAACCCCCTGGAGTGCCTCAGCCCCGCCCTGTCCCCAAACCGAGGCCCGCCCTGCCCCCACGCCACGGGCCCAGTACAGGACCTTCCTGAGACAGCGGACGAGCGACAGCCAGGCACACGGACAGGCACTCGCACGCACCCACGCCAGGTGAGACAGAGGCAGAAAGAGTCGAGGGTTCAGAGATAGACTGGAAGACATCCTGTGGGCAGGGGTGGCCTCGGGCAGGATGCCGGGCAGCTGCAGAGACCACCCGGCCCTGAGCAGCCAAAGCGATGGGGGTGGGGGGAGGCCACTGAGCAGCGGCGGACCTAGAGAGGCCCAGGGTGGGAGGACACCTGAGATCTCCGCGCTCCGCGCCCTGCCCCCCTCCCCCCAACCCCCTGCACGCATGCCACGCCGGGGCTCTCTGACACTAGCTTCTCTGGAGTTTTGTCACTTGAATTTCTCTCCCTCTGCTCAACTGAGTGATGACAGTGTATTGAACAGCCAGGTCAGTTCCAAATAAATTAAGCTTAGTGTTTCACAGGACACCCGGACATGTATCGAGAGACCAGCACGGATGCATGGACACCAACCTTGGTAACTGGACAACCAATGGGAAATTACTGTCTGACTCAGGAGAGAGAAAGGAACCCGAACAAATGGAATGAAATGAACAGAAACACAGGCTTTGCAACTCACACCCTAATTCAAATACCAGAAAATAAACAACACTATAACCATTTTAGAAAAACAATAGACCTCTCCATGACCTTTGGTCGGGTGAGGAGTTCAAACACACACCAAAAAAAAGCCAAGTTTTCCAAGTCGTGAATATGTTAGTTCACACATTGACTTTTACATTGAAATGTGTAACAAATAAACTTAAAATCATTGACTCACTACATAAGCATGGAAGTATTTTAAATATAAAATATATTCTAGAGTATTCAGGAAGCACTTGGCACATCTCTAATTGTATCAGACCCAAAACTGGAACGTAGTGGAAGGGTCAGGATAGTCTAAAAATGAATCCCTAACTAAAAGGAACACACAGGATTAGTGTAGATAAAAAAGGTTAAAGAAGAGAAGCTAGAAATCAGTCAATAAATGTCTTAGGGGTTAGCTTAGAGTGACTAGCCTCTGCGTGACTCTTTAAATTTTTCATGTTTGCAGCTTCCAAATTTTCCATTTTGAGAATAATACTTTCGCCTCCAAACCAGAGTGACTTGGGGACACAAAGGTAGAAGTCGATAATTTTCTTTGCCTATGACTGAATATTTACAGTCAGAGGTAGAAAAGGAGGAGTCTGTCCCTTGTCTAGATGATGTCAATCCCCAGGTGTGGGATGTCTCCAGCCCTGGTTTAGCCATAAATGTTCCACCAGTAAAGATTTCTCTGAGACCAAATGCTCCCTAGCCCTGGAAAAGACAATATCCCTTAAAACCAGAAGCTCTTGAGGGTCTTAAACCATTAGTTAACAAATACCGAGATACTGGAAATCGAATCAGCTGTGAGACCCCCTGCAACACCGCAATCTTGCCCGTTCAAAAACCAGATGGATCTTACCGATTTGTCTAGGATCTGAGAGCTGTTAATGAAGCTGTGGTTCCCATCCACCCCACAGTCCCAAACCCATATACCCTCCTATCCCAAGTCCCAGGAAATGCCAAGTACTTCTCAGTCTTGGACCTTCAAGGTGCTTTCTTTTGCATTCCTCTCCATCCTGAATCCCAAAAACTCTTTGCTTTTGAGTGGCGGGACTTGAAAACAAGAGAGACCATACAACTCTCGACTGGACTCGACTACCCCAAGGGTTTAGGGACAGCCCTCATATCTTCGGGACTTCCTCGGGGAGAGAACTAAGGGAATTAACTTTAACAAACAGTAGTCTAATACAGTATGTGGATGACTTGCTCATAGCTAGGCCAGATTTTACCAGCTCTCAAATGGACACTATTTAAAACGCTAACTTTCCTGTATGAAAAGGGTTATCGAGTATCCCCCAAGTAGGCTCAGATAGGCTTAACCCAAGTAAAATACCTTGGATTTATAATTACGGAGAGAAAAAGAATGCCTGACCCCGAGGGCAGATCCCTCATCTTAAATACTCCATACCCCCCAAAAAAACAACAGCTTAGGGGATTTTTAGGAAGGACTGGGTTTTGCAGGATCTGGGTTCCTAATTATGGCAATCTGGCCAGACCCCTATATGAAAATTTAAGGGGGAAAGAGGAAGAGCCACTCGACTGGCATGAGACCTGCAAGATGGCCTTTAATGTCGTAAAAGAGTCCATCACTACAGCCCCGGCTTTAGGCCTCCCCAAACTGGAGAAGCCTTTTAGACTCTATGTTTCTGGAAGGACAGGAACTGCTCTTGGGGTGTTAGAGCAGATGATGGGGCCCGTATTACAACCTGTGGCTTATCTCTCAAAATAACTAGATGAGGTGGCCAGAGTGTGGCCCACTTGCCTCCGGGCAGTAGCAGCCACTGCTCTTATGGTTAAGGAGGCATCTAAGCTGACCCTGGGTCAGCCCACCACAGTGTATACACCTCACCGGGTGCAAGCAGTCTTGGAAACGAAAGGGGACAGGTGGATGACAGGGGGAAGGATCACCCAATACCAAGCCCTCCTCCTTGACACTCCAGAAATAAAGTTGAGGGTCTGCAAGACTTTTAATCCAGCAACCTTCCTGCCAGATCCCCCTACCTCCCCTCTGGATCACCAATGCATACAAATCACAGACGAGTTATACTCTTCTCGCCGGGATCTATCAGAGACACCTTTATCTGACCCAGAGGAAAACTGGCACACAGATGGCAGCAGTTTTGTAGAAAAGGGAGAGAGGAAAGCAGGATATGCTGTAGCGAGCCTGGAAGAAACTAAGGAAAGTGGGTCTCTTCCCCCAGACACCTCAGCCCAGAAAGCTGAACTTTTTGCCCTGACAAGAGATTTGGAGTTAGGAGAAGGAAAGAGGATTAATGTGTGTATGGACTCTAAGTATGCTTTCCTCATTCTGCATGCCCGTGCAGCAATTTGGAAAGGAAGAGGGATGCTCAGTGCCCGAAGCTCTGCTATTAAACACAAAGAGCTCATTCTCAGGCTCCTGGAGGCAGTCAAACTTCCTGCAAAATTAGCTGTCGTCCACTGCAAGAGTCACCAAAAGGGGCAAGAAAAAGAGGCTCAGGGAAATAGGAAAGCTGATCAAGAGGCAGGACGAGCTGCCGGGGAAGCTACCTCTGCCACTGCTATCTGCCCCCTTTTCCCCAAGGAAACCCTGACTCCAGATTTTACCCCAGGGGGACATTCCCGATAAGCTGAGCGGGGTTGGGAGATTGGGTCACATGGGTGGTTTCAGCCTGATCAGGCCCAAATAATACTCCCTGATTCTCAGGTTTAAAACATTACTAACTCCTTACATAAGAGCGCCCATTTTGGAAAAGATAATCTAGAAATCTTGCTTAAGCCTATTCTCTCCCATCCCCAGTTAGCTAAGGTTGTTAAACAGGTCACACAAAATTGTGACACCTGTCTAAAAAATAACCCAAAAACCAGACCTCCTCTAATTACACCTGTCCAACATCGGGGATCATACCCAGGAGCGGACTGGCAAGTAGAATTTACAGCCATGCCCAAGACCCAAGGGTTTTCTTACTTGCTAGTCTTTATTGACACATTCACAGGATGGATCGAAGCGTTCCCTACTGAGACTGAGAGAGTTACAGAAGTCTGTAAAGCTCTGCTGAAGGAGATAGTGCCTAGGTTTGGGCTGCCTCGGTCACTTCAGGGTGACAACGGGCCCTCACTTACAGTCACGATACCCCAGAACCTAGCCGCATGCTTAGGCATAAAATACCAGCTCCGCTCATCCTGGAGGCCTCAAGCTTCAGGAAAGGTAGAGAGAGCCAACCAGACTCTTAAAAGGGCTCTGGGTAAGCTATGTCAGAAACACATAATAAGTGGACACATATGCTGCCCATAGCCCTCATGAGACTACGGACATCCCCCAAACGGCGACTATTGTTAAGTCCTTATGAAATGATGTATGGGCGACCATTCTGAACTTCTGATTTGTTTCTTGATGAGGATGCCAATACACTCTTAAAACATATAATTGACCTGGGAAGGTTTCAGCAAGAACTCCGACGGTATGGAGAACAAACCACAGGAAGACTTGAGAAATCCCCAGGTAAAGCCAGGGGATCAAGTATCAGTAAAGACCTGGCAAGAAAAAGGGAGTCCTAACCAGCTGTCCGAGAAATGGACAGGGCCATATCAGGTTGTTCTAGTGACTTCAACTGCTGTAAAAGTGAAGGGTCTATCTGCCTGGGTCCACAATTCTAGAATAAAACCCTATGGCCTACAGGAGGGGGAGACAGAAACTGAGACTCCAAACCCAGAGGACAGCTATTCCTGTGAACCTGTTGAAGATCTCAGGCTCTTGTTCAAGCAGAACCCCATCAATCCTGCCTCAGATAAGTAAAATGCATCATATGATGTTCTTCCTCTTTCTAATCATATCTCCCTGTATGGCTATTGATCTCTCGCTAAACGAGGCATGTTCACTTGCAAACCACACTGCTTCTCAACTCAACCTAAGCAGCCCGGGCTGCATCTGCATTAATGACAAAGGTTGGGGGTATGTCCAACCCATCCCAGGGTATCACTATCAAAGGCCCACCCTTCAAGCCGAGCTATGGGCTGTTACTCAGCGCCCCCATGTGGTCGTAATATGGCCTTTTGGGGAAAGGGGGAAAAAAAACTTCATGTCTTGGTACCAGCAACAACTGTCTCTATTTACCCCCTGGATGACATCTGCAATCCCACCTGAGCCCTTATTTTCTTTCATGACTAACATCCCCCAAGTGACCTTCCCTATCTCTCTAAAAAGCCACTCCCTAACAGGGGTGTCCGTGAGAAATCTAGACGACTCACAATGTGGGGTGACCGTCACTGTTGAAACTGATGGGAAAAACCGGGACAGGCCCTGCAGCTGGGAGACCAGCCGACGCCACACCCGGCCAGCACGCGCCTGGCCCGGCCCGGGGCGCTTCCCGGACCCCGAGCGGCCTGGCGAGGCTGCGGGATCTCTGGCGGGGTTTGGGGAGGGGGGTGGCTTGAGCGGGGAGGACGTCTCGGTGGCCCCCCACCCACCGCCCCCCACCATCCCGTTCGCTGCTCAGGGTCACGTGGCTCCGGAAGAGCGGGGCGTCGCCCCGGGGCCGCGGTCCCCGGAGCCTCCTGTGGGCTTAGGGGCAGCCCAGCCGGGGCCCCAGGCGCCCATCCTGCCGGCTGTGCAAACCCCCTGGAGTGCCTCAGCCCCTCCCTGTCCCCAAACCGAGGCCCGCCCTGCCCCCAGGGCACGGGCCCAGCACAGGACCTTCCTGAGAGAGCGGACGAGCGACAGCCAGGCACACGGACAGGCACTCGCACGCACCCACGCCAGGTGAGACAGAGGCAGAAAGAGTCGAGGGTTCAAAGAGAGACTGGAAGACAGCGTGTGGCCAGGGGGGGCCTCGGGCAGGATGCCGGGCAGCTGCAGAGACCACCCGGCCCTGAGCAGCCAAAGCGATGGGGGCGGGGGGAGGCCACTCAGCAGCGGCGAGCCTGGAGAGTCCCAGGGTGGGAGGACACCTGAGATCTCCGCGCTCCGCTCCCCGCCCCCCTCCCCCCAACCCGCTGCACGCATGCCACGCCGGGGCGCTCTGACACTAGATTCTCTGGAGTTTTGTCACTTGAATTTCTCTCCCTCTGCTCAACTGAGTGATGACAGTGTATTGAACAGCTAGGTCATTTCCAAATAAATTAAGCTTAGTGTTTCACAGGACACCCGGACATGTATGGAGAGACCAGCACGGATGCATGGACACAAATCTTGGTAACTGGACAACCAATGGGAAATTACTGTCTGACTCAGGAGAGAGAAAGAAACCCGAACAGATGGAATGAAATGAACAGAAACACAAGCTTTGCAAGTCACACCCTAAATCAATTACCAGAAGATAAACAACACTATAACCATTTTAGAAAAAGAATAGACCTCTCCATGACCTTTGGGCGGGTGAGGAGTTCAAACACACAGCAAAAAAAAGCCAACTTTTCCAAGTCATGAATATGTTAGTTCACACATTGACTTTTACATTGAAATGTGTAACAAATAAATTTAAAATCATTGACTCACTACATAAGCATGGAAGTATTTTAAACATAAAATATGTTCTATAGAATTCAGGAAGCACTTGGCACATCTGTAAGTGAATCAGACCCAAAACTGGAACGTAGTGGAAGAGTCAGGATAGTCTAAAAATGAATCCCTAACTAAAAGGAAAAGACAGGATTACCCTTGATAAAAAAGGTTAAAGAAGAGAAGCTAGAAATCAGTCAATAAATGTCTTAGGGGTTAGCTTAGAGTGACTAGCCTCTGCGTGACTCTTTAAATTTTTCATGTTTGCAGCCTTCAAATTTTCCATTTTGAGAATAATACTTTCGCCTCCAAACCAGAGTGACTTGGGGACACAAAGGTAGAGTCGATAATTTTCTTTGCCTATGTCTGAATATTTACAGTCAGAGGTAGAAAAGGAGGAGTCTGTCCCTTGTCTAGATGATGTCAATCCCCAGGTGTGGGATGTCTCCAGCCCTGGTTTAGCCATAAATGTTCCACCAGTAAAGATTTCTCTGAGACCAAATGCTCCCTAGCCCTGGAAAAGAAAATATCCCTTAAAACCAGTAGCTCTTGAGGGTCTTAAACCATTAGTTAACAAATACCGAGATACTGGAACTCGAATCAGCTGTGAGTCCCCCTGCAACACCCCAATCTTGCCCGTTCAAAAACCAGATGGATCTTACCGATTCGTCTAGGATCTAAGAGCTGTTAATGAAGCTGTGGTTCCCATCCACCCCATAGTCCCAAACCCATATACCCTCCTATCCCAAGTCCCAGGAAATGCCAAGTACTTCTCAGTCTTGGACCTTCAAGGTGCTTTCTTTTGCATTCCTCTCCATCCTGAATCCCAAAAACTCTTTGCTTTTGAGTGGCGGGACTTGGAAACAAGAGAGACCATACAACTCTCGACTGGACTCGACTACCCCAAGGGTTTAGGGACAGCCCTCATATCTTCGGGACTTCCTTGTGGAGAGAACTAAGGGAATTAACTTTAACAAACAGTAGTCTAATACAGTGTGTGGATGACTTGCTCATAGCTAGGCCAGATTTTACCAGCTCTCAAATGGACACTATTTAAAACGCTAACTTTCCTGTATGAAAAGGGTTATCGAGTATCCCCCAAGTAGGCTCAGATTAGCTTAACCCAAGTAAAATACCTTGGATTTATAATTACAGAGAGAAAAATAATGCCTGACCCCGAGGGGAGATCCCTCATCTTAAATACACCGTACCCCCAAACAAAACAACAGCTTAGGGGATTTTTAGGAAGGACCGGGTTTTGCAGGATCTGGATTCCTAATGATGGCAATCTGGCCAGACCCCTATATGAAAATTTAAGGGGGAAAGAGGAAGAGCCACTCGACTGGCATGAGACCTGCAAGGTGGCATTTAATGCACTAAAAGAGTCCATCACTACAGCCCCAGCTTTAGGCCTCCCCAACCTGGAGAAGCCTTTTAGACTCTATGTTTCTGGAAGGACAGGAACTGCTCTTGGGGTGTTAGGGCAGATGATGGGGCCCGTATTACAACCTGTGGCTTATCTCTCAAAATAACTAGATGAGGTGGCCAGAGGGTGGCCCACTTGCCTCCGGGCAGTAGCAGCCACCACTCTTATGGTTAAGGAGGCATCTAAGCTGACCCTGGGTCAGCCCACCACAGTGTATACGCCTCACCGGGTGCAAGCAGTCTTGGAAACGAAAGGGGACAGGTGGATGACAGGGGGAAGGATCACCCAATACCAAGCCCTCCTCCTTGACACTCAAGAAATAAAGTTGAGGGTCTGCCAGACTTTAAATCCAGCAACCTTACTGCCAGATCCCCCTACCTCCCCTCTGGATCACCAATGCATACAAATCACAGACGAGTTATACTCTTCTCGCCGGGACCTATCAGAGACACCTTTATCTGACCCAGAGGAAAACTGGCACACAGATGGCAGCAGTTTTGTAGAAAAGGGAGAGAGGAAAGCAGGATATGCTGTAGTGAGCCTGGAAGGAAGTAAGGAAAGTGGGTCTCTTCCCCCAGACACCTCAGCCCAGAAAGCTGAAATTTTTGCCCTGACAAGGGCTTTGGAGTTAGGAGAAGGAAAGAGGATTAATGTGTGTATGGACTCTCAGTATGCTTTCCTCATTCTGCATGCCCGTGCAGCAATTTGGAAAGAAAGAGGGATGCTCAGTGCCCGAAGCTCTGCTATTAAACACAAAGAGCTCATACTCAGGCTCCTGGAGGCAGTCAAACTTCCTGCAAAATTAGCTGTCATCCACTGCAAGAGTCACCAAAAGGGGCAAGAAAAAGAGGCTCAGGGAAATAGGAAAGCTGATCAAGAGGCAGGACGAGCTGCCGGGGAAGCTACCTCTGCCACTGCTATCTGCCCCCTTTTCCCCAAGGAAACCCTGACTCCAGATTTTACCCCAGGGGGACATTCCCGATATGCTGAGCGGGGCTGGGAGATTGGGTCACATGGGTGGTTTCAGCCTGATCAGGCCCAAATAATGCTCCCTGATTCTCAGGTTTAAAACATTACTAACTCCTTACATAAGAGCGCCCATTTTGGAAAAGATAATCTAGAAATCTTGCTTAAGCCTATTCTCTCCCATCCGCAGTTAGCTAAGGTTGTTAAACAGGTCACACAAAATTGTGACACCTGTCTAAAAAATAACCCAAAAACCAGAACTCCTCTAACTACACCTGTCCATCATCGGGGATCATAAACAGGAGTGGACTGGCAAGTGGAATTTACAGCCATGCCCAAGACCCAAGGGTTTTCTTACTTGCTAGTCTTTATTGACACATTCACAGTATGGATCGAAGCGTTCCCTACTGAGACTGAGAGAGCTACAGAAGTCTGTAAAGCTCTGGTGAAGGAGATAGTGCCTAGCTTTGGGCTGCCTCGGTCACTTCAGAGTGACAACGGGCCCTCACTTACAGCCACGATACCCCAGAACCTAGCCGCATGCTTAGGCATAAAATACCGGCTCCGCTCATCCTGGAGGCCTCAAGCTTCAGGAAATGTAGTGAGAGCCAACCAGACTCTTAAAAGGGCTCTGGCTAAGCTATGTCAGAAACACATAATAAGTGGACACATATGCTGCCCATAGCCCTCATGAGGCTACGGACATCCCCCAAACGGCCACTATTGTTAAGTCCTTATGAAATGATGTATGGACGTCCATTCTTAACTTCTGATTTGTTTTTTGACGAAGATGCCAATACACACTTAAAACATATAATTGACCTGGGAAGGTTTCCGCAAGAACTCCAACGGTATGGAGAACAAACCACAGGAAGACTTGAAAAATCCCCAGGTAAAGCCAAGGGATCAAGTATCAGTAAAGACCTGGCAAGAAAAAGGGAATCCTAACCAGCTGTCCGAGAAATGGACAGGGCCATATCAGGTTGTTCTAGTGACTTCAACTGCTGTAAAAGTGAAGGGTCTATCTGCCTGGGTCCACAATTCTAGAATAAAACCCTATGGCCTACAGGAGGGGGAGACAGAAACTGAGACTCCAAAGCCAGAGGACAGCTATTCCTGTGAACCTGTTGAAGATCTCAGGCTCTTGTTCAAGCAGAACCCCATCAATCCTGCCTCAGATAAGTAAAATGCATCATATGATGTTCTTCCTCTTTCTAATCAAATCTCCCTGTATGGCTATTGATCTCTCCCTAAACGAGGCATGTTCACTTGTAAACCACACTGCTTCTCAACTCAACCTAAGCAGCCCGGGCTGCATCTGCATTAATGACAAAGGTTGGGGGTATGTCCAACCCATCCCAGGGTATCACTATCAAAGGCCCACCCTTCCAGCCGAGCTATGGGCTGTTACTCAGCGCCCCCATGTGGTCGTAATATGGCCTTTTGGGGAAAGGGGGAAAAAAAACTTCATGTCTTGGTACCAACAACAACTGTCTCTATTTACCCCCTGGATGACATCTGCAATCCCACCTGAGCCCTTATTTTCTCTCATGACTAACATCCCCCAAGGGACCTTCCCTATCTCTCTAAAAAGCCACTCCCTAACAGGGGTGTCAGTGAGAAATCTAGACGACTCACAATGTGGGGTGACCGTCACTGTTGAAACTGATGGGAAAAACCGGGAAAGGCCCTGCAGCTGGGAGACCAGCCGACGACACCCCCGGCCAGCACGCGCCTGGCCCGGCCCGGGGCGCTTCCCGGACACCGAGCGGCCTGGCGAGGCTGCGGGATCTCTGGCGGGGGTTGGGGAGGGGGGTGGCTTGAGCGGGGAGGACGTCTCGGTGCCCCCCCACCCCCCGCCCCCCACCATCCCGTTCGCGGCTCAGGGTCACGTGGCTCCGGACGAGCGGGGCGTCGGCCCGGGGCCGTGGTCCCCGGAGCCTCCTGCGGGCTTAGGGGCAGCCCAGCCGGGGCCCCAGGCGCCCATCCTGCCGGCTGTGCAAACCCCCTGGAGTGCCTCAGCCCCGCCCTGCCCCCAAAACGAGGCCGGCCCTGCCCCCACGCTTCAGGCCCAGCACAGGACATTCCTGAGAGAGCGGACGAGCGACAGCCAGGCACACGGACAGGCACTCGCACGGACCCACGTCAGGTGAGACAGAGGCAGAAAGAGATGAGGGTTCAGAGAGACACCGGAAGACTGCGAGTGGGCAGGTGGGGCTTCGGGAAGGATGCCGGCAGCTGCAGAGACCACCCGGCCCTGAGCAATAAACGCGATGGGGGCGGGGGGTGGCTGCCGAGCAGAGGCAGGCCTGCAGAGGCCCAGGTTGGGAGGGCACCTGAGATATCCGCGGTCCACGCCCCTCCCACCCCAACCCCCTGAACGCACGCCCCTCTCCGACGAAAGCTTCTCCGGAGTTTGATCACCTGAATTTCTATCCTTGTGCTCCACTGAGTGATGACAGTATATTGCACAGGTAGGTCATTTCCAAATAAATTAAGCTTAGTGTTTCACAGGACACCCGGACATGAATGCAGGGACCAGCACGGATGCATGGACACCAACCTTGGTAACTGGACAACCAATGGGAAATTACTGTCTGACTCAGGAGAGAGAAAGAAACCCGAACAGATGGAAAAATTGAACAGAAACACAAACTTTGCAACTCACACCCCAATTCAATTACCCAAAAAAACAACAACACTATAACCATTTTAGAAAAACAATAGACCTCTCCATGACCTTTGGTCCGGTGAGGAATTCTTACACACAACAAAAAAAGCCACCTTTTCCAAATCGAGAATATGTTAGTTCACACATTGATTTTACATTGAAATGTGTGACAAATAAACTTAAAATCATTGACTCACTACATACGCATGGAAGTATTTTAAACATAAAATATGTTCTATAGTATTCAGGAAGCACTTGGCACATCTGTAAGTGTATCAGACCCCAAAATGGAACTTAATGGAAGAGTCAGGATAGTCTAAAAATGAATCCCTAACTAAAAGGAATACACAGGATTACGTAGATCAAAAAGGTTAAAGAAGAGAAACTAGAAATCAGTCAATAAATGTTTTAGGGGTTATCCTAGAGTGACTAGCCTCTGCGTTACTTTTTAAATTTTTCATGTTTGCATCTTCCCAATTTTCCATGCTGAGAATAATACTTTCATATCAGTTTCGAGATCAGTCTCACAGTAAAGACAGTAAGAGTGGAATAAGAAATAAGAAATGCTTGGGGTGGGGGGAAGAAATGCTTGAACTAAAGGTGGTACTGATGAAATTATTTGCAGGGCAGCCAAGGAGTCACAGATGTAGAGAACAGAGTAATGGACACGGGCAGGGGGGAGGAAGGAGAGGGTGAGATGAATGCAGAGGAACATGGAAACATAGTACCATACGTTAAAAGAGATGCCAATGCAATTTGCTGTATGACTCAGGGGACTCAAACAGGGGCTCTGCAACAAGCTAGAGGGGTGGAATGGGGAGGAGGAGACGGGAGAGAGGTTCAGGAGGGAGGAGACATATGTACACCTGTGGCTCATTCACGTTGATGTTTGGCAACAAAATTCTGTAAAGAAACTATCCTTCAATTGAAAGAAAAAGTCATGTTTGGACTTACCAAACAAGGTCTTGTGTACTTCTAGCATGGCCTTCTGTTTCGTGCTGCCATCCTTAATTCATTCTTCCATATCATTAAACAGACTAGTCAAGTTTTTCCCAAAAACATCTTGAGCTCCTGCATCATGCTGATCAACTGCCTTCTCTTGATCCAGTATAGAATGGAGACCAAAGAAACCTTTCGTCATTTCTTATATTGATTGAAGCCACTCTATGTGATTTTAAAAAATAAATGTGGATAAGATGGATATGACCAAAGCAATATAATGACAATATCTGTGCTTCATTAAAGACTTCTGCAGAGAACTAGTAAATTTTTTGTATAGTATCAGAAGAATTTTTTAAATCCACACCAACATTTCTTTCACCTCCGCTAGCCATCTAGACAAGGAAAACTGATTCTACCAATCAATCTCCCTAGTTCTGCTTCCTCACCGATTTTTACGCAATATGTGTTACTCAGGCAGGAGACCCTGGTTCAATTCCTGGGTCAGGAAGTTCCGCTGGAGAAGTGATAGGCTACCCACTCCAGGATTAGTGGGCTTCCCTTGTGGCTCAGTTCTAAAGAATCATTCCTCTGTACCAAGAGTAGCTCAACTCCTCTCAAAGCAAATACAGGACGGTAGTAACTATGCAGGACAAAGCTGATTCTGTACATTTATACTACTCGCTCATGAGCTTGACAGAGGTTCTAGATCTGTTACCACATTTTTTTTTTTTAAGTGATATCCGCATGTGCAGGTGAAAGTGGCTCAGTACGTGCCTGACTCTTTGCGGCCCCAAGGACTACACAGTCCATGGAATTCTCTAGGCCAGAATACTGGAGTGGGTAGCCTATCCCTTCTCCAGGGGATCTTCCCGACCCAGGACTCAAAGCGGGGTCTCCTGCGTTGCAGGCAGATTCTTTAGCAACTGAGCTAGTAGGGCTTCCCTGGTGGCTCAGTTGCTAAAGAATATCTGCATAACTGTCTATCGGTTTGGAATTAGCAATCTGTCTGTGAGCAGGGCCGGTCATAAGCAGCTTCTGTGAGAAAACAGAAGCATGTCTGCCTGACTTGCTTCTCTGGGGAGCTTTCACTGTTCTTGCGCTAGTGCACATGGCAAGTTTCTAAGTGAGAAAGTAATGGCTACTATCACAGCTGGCCACTGAGGTACTTAATGGCAGAGGCAATCCCAGCTCTGCCAAGCAGTAGACATCACGAAATCAGCTATTGTCATTGTAGCCAAGTTCCGTGAATTTGTGGTGTTATTTGCTGTGTTCTTCAAGAAGATGCCTTCGCCCTGCCAGTAAGACATATTTCCATAACACACAGCCATGCACTCAATCGATGTGCATCCTCCAGTAAAGACCAGCCCCGATGTCTTAGAGGAGCCTCTCTGCCATTGTCATAAACCAGTCTAATTTTGTGTGAGACCATGAAAACTCAGTGTCTTTATTACGCTTGTGCTTCTGATGGGAGGTCTGAGAAGGCAGTTCTGAAGGTTTATTCCTACCAGTCGTTGTCATATTTATCGAGTCTTTATTTTATATTTTTTTTCTTATTTTTTACTTCTACCAGTTTCTTGCTACCAGCCCGTCTCCCTCCACCCTCGTGCACACACGGTCAGTCATGGAATCCCGTGGACTTCAGCCCGCCAGACTCCTCTGCCCATGGAGTTTTCCAGGCAAGAATACTGGAGTGGGTTGCCATTTTCTTCTCCATGTGTGGAGTCTTTAAAGATTCCATCACTGAGGTGTTGCTTCTCCATTTGTACATGCCCTTCCTCCCTAAGTGCAGTAGAAGTCATCCCCACTTCCCAACATGTCTGTCTTCCGTCCTCTGGATTATGTATTGCTTGAGCTCACCACAGCGTCAGGATATTCTAGAAACCCTTCTGATTGCAGTCTCTTCGGGAGGTTACAAGTGCTTCAAACCTCAGAATTTTGCAAAGCACTTTTTACGACCTCAGCTGAAAGGGAAGTCAACACTCAGTGACAGTCACAGGCTTCCATGGCCTGGACTCGATTATGGGCTGTGCTTTCATAATCATCGTGTTTCCGATACAAACTAAGATGTCACTGAGAAATTTTTTTCTTTCTCATCATTGTATCTTTCATGTTTATTTAGATATATTATGGGTTTTCCTATATATCTTCCCTTAGGGATGAGGGTCTGAAGTCAGTAGAACTTACTACAACTGATTTCCACTTAGCTGTGTTAGGACAGGAAAAAGAATGACCAGCTGCTGGATTCTTAAGATTATGTATGAAAATATGATTCGTTTTACTGTGTGAAGTCATCCGATTCTAACTTTCTGAAGTAGGCATTCAGAAAAATAAAAAAAAATCGCCTAACTACTAGGCGGTCTCCCATCCAAGTACTGACCAGGCCCGACCCTGCTCAGTTTCCCAGATCAGAGGAGAGAGGGCACGTTCAGGGTGGTATGGCCTTAGACCGAGGCGGCTGCCAGGCGCTGCAAGAGCCCGGCGTTGCGCCTCCCTTGCGGTCTGACCTGCCGGTCGGGCCTAGGGCTGCAGTTCTCGAGCGGGCTCGCGCTGCACTTGAGCCGCAAGACCCGCGACTGGACTCCGGCTGGCCAGAGCCTGCAGCTCGGCGGCCAGCGGAGGGCGCCCCCGCTCCGCACACCGCGAGCCTAGGCCAGCACCAGTCTGGCCCGGCCGGCCGGGGCCTGGCGTGCCTGCGGAACCTGGGGTGGGGGGAGTGGGGGTGGGGAGAGCAGCGAGGACATCTCGGTGCCCCCTCACCCCCTGTCACCCACCATCCCGTTCGCTGCTCAGGGTCAGGTGGCTCCGGAAGAGCGGGGCTTTGACCCGGGTCTGCAGTCCCCGGAGCCTCCTGGAGTTTAGGGGCACCCACCGGGGCCCAGGCTCTCATCCTGCCGGCTGTGCAAACCCCCTGGAGAGCCTCAGCCCCGCCCTGTCCCCAAACTGAGGCCCGCCCTGCCCCCACGCCACGGGCCCAGCACAGGACCTTCCTGAGAGAGCGGACGAGCGACACAAAGGCTCACGGACAGGCACTAGCACGCACCCACGCCAGGTGAGACAGAGGCAGAAAGAGTCGAGGGTTCAGAGAGAGACTGGAAGACAGCATGTGGGCAGGGGGGGCCTCGGGCAGGATGCCGGGCAGCTGCAGAGACCACGCGGCCCTGAGCAGCCAAAGCGATGGGGGCAGGGGGAGGCCACTCAGCAGCGGCGGGCCTGGAGAGGCCCAGGGTGGGAGGACACCTGAGATCTCCGCGCTCTGCGCCCCGCCCCCCTCCAGCCAACCCCCTGTACGCATGCCACGCCGGGGTGTTCTGACACTAGCTTCTCTGGAGTTTTGTCACTTGAATTTCTCTCCCTCTGCTCAACTGAGTGATGACAGTGTATTGAAGAGCTAGGTCATTTCCAAATAAATTAAGCTTAGTGTTTCACAGGACACCCGGGCATGTATGGAGAGACCAGCACGGATGCATGGACACCAACCTTGGTAACTGGACAACCAATGGGAAATTACTGTCTGACTCAGGAGAGAGAAAGAAACCCGAACAGATGGAATGAAATGAACAGAAACACAGGCTTTGCAACTCACACCCTAATTCAATTACCAGAAAATAAACAACACTATAACAATTTTAGAAAAACAATAGACCTCTCCATGACCTTTGGTCGGGTGAGGAGTTCAAACACACACCAAAAAAAAAGCTAACTTTTCCAAGTCGTGAATATGTTAGTTCACACATTGACTTTTACATTGAAATGTGTAACAAATAAACTTAAAATCATTGACTCACTACATAAGCATGGAAGTATTTTAAACATAAAATATGTTCTATAGTATTCAGGAAGCACTTGGCACATCTCTAAGTGTATCAGACCCAAAACTGGAACGTAGTGGAAGAGTCAGGATAGTCTAAAAATGAATCCCTAACTAAAAGGAACACACAGGATTACTGTAGATAAAAAAGGTTAAAGAAGAGAAGCTAGAAATCAGTCAATAAACGTCTTAGGTGTTAGCTTAGAGTGACTAGCCTCTGCGTGACTCTTTAAATTTTTCATGTTTGCAGCTTCCAAAGTTTCCATGGTGAGAATAATACTTTCGCCTCCAAACCAGAGTGACTTGGGGACACAAAGGTAGAAGTCGGTAATTTTCTTTGCCTATGTCTGAATATTTACAGTCAGAGGTAGAAAAGGAGGAGTCTGTCCCTTGTCTAGATGAGGTCAATCCCCAGGTGTGGGATGTCTCCAGCCCTGGTTTAGCCATAAATGTTCCACTAGTAAAGATTTCTCTGAGACCAAATGCTCCCTAGCCCTGGAAAAGACAATATCCCTTAAAACCAGTAGCTCTTGAGGGTCTTAAACCATTAGTTAACAAATACCGAGATACTGGAACTCGAATCAGCTGTGAGTCCCCCTGCAACACCCCAATCTTGCCCGTTCAAAAACCAGATGGATCTTACCGATTCGTCCAGGATCTAAGAGCTGTTAATGAAGCTGTGGTTCCCATCCACCCCATAGTCCCAAACCCATATACCCTCCTATCCCAAGTCCCAGGAAATGCCAAGTACTTCTCAGTCTTGGACCTTCAAGGTGCTTTCTTTTGCATTCCTCTCCATCCTGAATCCCAAACACTCTTTGCTTTTGAGTGGCGGGACATGGAAACAAGAGAGACCATACAACTCTCGACTGGACTCGACTACCCCAAGGGTTTAGGGACAGCCCTCATATCTTCGGGACTTCCTCGGGGAGAGAACTAAGGGAATTAACTTTAACAAACAGTAGTCTAATACAGTATGTGGATGACTTGCTCATAGCTAGGCCAGATTTTACCAGCTCTCAAATGGACACTATTTAAAACGCTAACTTTCCTGTATGAAAAGGGTTATCGAGTATCCCCCAAGTAGGCTCCGATTAGCTTAACCCAAGTAAAATACCTTGGATTTATAATTACGGAGAGAAAAAGAATGCCTGACCCCGAGGGGAGATCCCTCATCTTAAATATCCCGTACCCCCAAACAAAACAACAGCTTAGGGGATTTTTAGGAAGGACCGGGTTTTGCAGGATCTGGATTCCTAATTATGGCAATCTGGCCAGACACCTATATGAAAATTTAAGGGGGAAAGAGGAAGAGCCACACGACTGGCATGAGACATGTAAGGTGGCCTTTAATGCCCTAAATGAGTCCATCACTACAGCCCCAGCTTTAGGCCTCCCCAACCTGGAGAATCCTTTTAGACTGTATGTTTCTGGAAGGACAGGAACTGCTCTTGGAGTGTTAGGGCAGATGATGGGGCCCGTATTACAACCTGTGGCTTATCTCTCAAAATAACTAGATGAGGTGGCCAGATGGTGGCCCACTTGCCTCCGGGGAGTAGCAGCCACCGCTCTTATGGTTAAGGAAGCATCTAAGCTGACCCTGGGTCAGCCCACCACAGTGTATACGCCTCACTGGGTGCAAGCAGTCTTGGAAACGAAAGGGGACAGGTGGATGACAGGGGGAAGCATCACCCAATACCAAGCCCTCCTCCTTGACACTCCAGAAATAAAGTTGAGGGTCTGCCAGACTTTAAATCCAGCAACCTTACTGCCAGATCCCCCTACCTCCCCTCTGGATCACCAATGAATACAAATCACAGACGAGTTATACTCTTCTCACCGGGACATATCAGAGACACCTTTATCTGACCCAGAGGAAAACTGGCACACAGATGGCAGCAGTTTTGTAGAAAAGGGAGAGAGGAAATCAGGATATGTTGTAGCGAGCCTGGAAGAAACTAAGGAAAGTGGGTCTCTTCCCCCAGACACCTCAGCCCAGAAAGCTGAACTTTTTGCCCTGACCAGAGCATTGGAATTAGGAAAAGGAAAGAGGATTACTGTGTGTATGGACTCTAAGTATGCTTTCCTCATTCTGCATGCCCGTGCAGCAATTTGGAAAGAAAGAGGGATGCTCAGTGCCCGAAGCTCTGCTATTAAACACAAAGAGCTCATTCTCAGGCTCCTGGAGGCAGTCAAACTTCCTGCAAAATTAGCTGTCATACACTGCAAGAGTCACCAAAAGGGGCAAGAAAAAGAGGCTCAGGGAAATAGGAAAGCTGATCAAGAGGCAGGACGAGCTGCCGGGGAAGCTACCTCTGCCACTGCTATCTGCCCCCTTTTCCCCAAGGAAACCCTGACTCCAGATTTTACCCCAGGGGGACATTCCCGATATGCTGAGCGGGGCTGGGAGATTGGGTCCCATGGGTGGTTTCAGCCTGATCAGGCCCAAATAATACTCCCTGATTCTCAGGTTTAAAACATTACTAACTCCTTACATAAGAGCGCCCATTTTGGAAAAGATAATCTAGAAATCTTGCTTAAGCCTATTCTCTCCCATCCGCAGTTAGCTAAGGTTGTTAAACAGGTCACACAAAATTGTGACACCTGTCTAAAAAATAACCCGAAATCCAGACCTCCTCTAATTACACCTGTCCAACATCGGGGATCATACCCAGGAGCGGACTGGCAAGTAGAATTTACATCCATGCCCAAGACCCAAGGGTTTTCTTACTTGCTAGTCTTTATTGACACATTCCCAGGATGGATCAAAGCGTTCCCTACTGAGACTGAGAGAGCTTCAGAAGTCTGTAAAGCTCTGCTGAAGGAGATAGTGCCTAGGTTTGGGCTGCCTCGGTCACTTCAGAGTGACAACGGGCCCTCACTTACAGCCACGATACCCCAGAACCTAGCCGCATGCTTAGGCATAAAATACCAGCTCCGTTCATCCTGGAGGCCTCAAGCTTCAGGAAAGGTAGAGAGAGCCAACTAGACTCTTAAAAGGGCTCTGGCTAAGCTATGTCAGAAACACATAATAAGTGGACACATATGCTGCCCATAGCCCTCATGAGGCTACGGACATACCCCAAACGGCCACTATTGTTAAGTCCTTATGAAATGATGTATGGACGACCATTCTGAACTTCTGTTTTTTTTCTTGACGAGGATGCCAATACACTCTTAAAACATATAATTTACCTGGGAAGGTTTCCGCAAGAACTCCAACGGTATGGAGAACAAACCACAGGAAGACTTGAAAAATCCCCAGGTAAAGCCAGGGTATCAAGTATCAGTAAAGACCTGGCAAGAAAAAGGGAGTCCAAACCAGCTGTCCGAGAAATGGACAGGGCCATATCACGTTGTTCTAGTGACTTCAACTGCTGTAAAAGTGAAGGGTCTATCTGCCTGGGTCCACAATTCTAGAATAAAACCCTTTGGCCTACAGGAGGGGAGACAGAAACTGAGACTCCAAAGCCAGAGGACAGCTATTCCTGTGAACCTGTGGAAGATCTCAGGCTCTTGTTCAAGCAGAACCCCATCAATCCTGCCTCAGATAAGTAAAATGCATCATATGATGTTCTTCCTCTTTCTAATCATATCTCCCTGTATGGCTATTGATCTCTCCCTAAACGAGGTATGTTCACTTGCAAACCACACTGCTTCTCAACTCAACCTAACCAGCCCGGGCTGCATCTGCATTAATGACAAAGGTTGGGGGTATGTCCAACCCATCCCAGGGTATCACTATCAAAGTCCCACCCTTCCAGCCGAGCTATGGGCTGTTACTGAGCGCCCCCATGTGGTCGTAATATGGCCTTTTGGGGAAAGGGGGAAAAAAAACTTCATGTCTTGGTACCAGCAAAAACTGTCTCTATTTACCCCCTGGATGACATCTGCAATCCCACCTGAGCCCTTATTTTCTTTCATGACTAACATCCCCCAAGTGACCTTCCCTATCTCTCTAAAAAGCCACTCCCTAACAGGGGTGTCAGTGAGAAATCTAGACGATTCACAATGTGGGGTGACCGTCACTGTTGAAACTGATGGGAAAAACCGGGACAGGCCCTGCAGCTGGGAGACCAGCCGACGCCACCCCCGGCCAGCACGCGCCTGGCCCGGCCCGGGGCGCTTCCCGGACACCGAGCGGCCTGGCGAGGCTGCGCGAGCTATGGCGGGGGTTGGGGAGGGGGGTGGCTTGAGCGGGGAGGACGTCTCGGTGCCCCCCAACCACCCGCCCCCCACCATCACGTTCGCTGATCACGGTCAAGAGGCTCCCGACGAGCGGGGCGTCGGCCCGGGGCCGCGATCCCCGGAGCCTCCTGCGGGCTTAGGCGCAGCCCAGCCGGGGCCCCAGGCGCCCATCCTGCCGGCTGTGCAAACCCCCTGGAGTGCCTCAGCCCCACCCTGTCCCCAAACCGAGGCGCGCCCTGCCCCCACGCCACGGGCCCAGCACAGGACCTTCCTGAGAGAGCGGACGAGCGACAGCCAGGCACACGGACAGGCACTCGCTCGCACCCACGCCAGGTGAGACAGAGGGAGAAAGAGTCGAGGGTTCAGAGAGAGACTGGAAGACAGCGTGTGGGCAGGGGGGGCCTCGGGCAGGATGCCGGGCAGCTGCAGAGACCACCCGGAAATGAGCAGCCAAAGCGATGGGGGCGGGGGGAGGCCACTGAGCATCGGCGGACCTGGAGAAGCCCATGGTGGGAGGACACCTGAGACCTCCGTGCTCTACGCACCGCCCCCTCCCACCAACCCCCTGCACGCATGCCATGCCGGGGCGCTCTGACTCTAGCTTCTCTGGAGTTTTGTCACTTGAATTTCTCTCCCTCTGCTCAACTGAGTGATGACAGTGTATTGAAGAGCTAGGTCATTTCCAAATAAATTAAGCTTAGTGTTTCACAGGACACCCGGACATGTATGGAGAGACCAGCACGGATGCATGGACACCAAACTTGGTAACTGGACAACCAATGGGAAATTACTGTCTGACTCAGGAGAGAGAAAGAAACCCGAACAGATGGAATGAAATGAACAGTAACACAAGCTTTTCAACTCACACCCTAATTCAATTACCAGAAAATAAACAACACTATAACCATTTTAGAAAAACTATAGACCTCTCCATGACCTTTGGTCGGGTGAGGAGTTCAAACACACAGCAAAAAAAAGCCAACTTTTCCAAGTCGTGAATATATTAGTTCACACATTGATTTTTACATTGAAATGTGTAACAAATAAACTTAAAATCATTGACTCACTACATGAGCATGGAAGTATTTTAAACATAAAATATATTCTATAGTATTCAGGAAGCAATTGGCACAACTGTAAGTGTATCAGACCCAAAACTGGAACGTAGTGGAAGAGTCAGGATAGTCTAAAAATGAATCCCTAACTAAAAGGAACACACAGGATTACTGTAGATAAAAATGTTTAAAGAAGAGAAGCTAGAAATCAGTCAATAAATGTCTTAGGGGTTAGCTTAGAGTGACAAGCCTCTGTGTGACTCTTTAAATTTTTCATGTTTGCAGCTTCCAAATTTTCCATTTTGAGAATAATACTTTCGCCTCCAAACCAGAGTGACTTGGGGACACAAAGGTAGAAGTCGATAATTTTCTTTGCCTATGTCTGAATATTTACAGTCAGAGGTAGAAAAGGAGGAGTCTGTCCCTTGTCTAGATGAGGTCAATCCCCAGGTGTGGGATGTCTCCAGCTCTGGTTTAGCCATAAATGTTCCACCAGTAAAGATTTCTCTGAGACCAAACGCTCCCTAGCCCTGGAAAAGACAATATCCCTTAAAACCAGTAGCTCTTGAGGGTCTTAAACCATTAGTTAACAAATACCGAAATACTGGAACTCGAATCAGCTGTGAGTCCCCCTGCAACACCCCAATCTTGCCCGTTCAAAAACCAGATGGATCTTACCGATTCGTCCAGGATCTAAGAGCTGTTAATGAAGCTGTGGTTCCCATCCACCCCATAGTCCCAAACCCATATACACTCCTATCCCAAGTCCCAGGAAATGCCAAGTACTTCTCAGTCTTGGACCTTCAAGGTGCTTTCTTTTGCATTCCTCTCCAACCTGAATCCCAAAAACTCTTTGCTTTTGAGTGGCGGGACTTGGAAACAAGAGAGACCATAAAACTCTCGACTGGACTCGACTACCCCAAGTGTTTAGGGACAGCCCTCATATCTTCGGGACTTCCTCGGGGAGAGAACTAAGGGAATTAACTTTAACAAACAGTAGTCTAATACAGTATGTGGATGACTTGCTCATAGCTAGGCCAGATTTTACCAGCTCTCAAATGGACACTATTTAAAACGCTAACTTTCCTGTATGAAAAGGGTTATCGAGTATCCCCCAAGTAGGCTCCGATTAGCTTAACCCAAGTAAAATACCTTGGATTTATAATTACGGAGAGAAAAAGAATGCCTGACCCCGAGGGGAGATCCCTCATCTTAAATACCCCGTACCCCCAAACAAAACAACAGCTTAGGGGATTTTTAGGAAGGACCGGGTTTTGCAGGATCTGGATTCCTAATTATGGCAATCTGGCCAGACCCCTATATGAAAATTTAAGGGGGAAAGAGGAAGAGCCACTCGACTGGCATGAGACCTGCAAGGTGGCCTTTAATGCCCTAAAAGAGTCCATCACTACAGCCCCAGGTTTAGGCCTCCCCAACCTGGAGAAGCCTTTTAGACTCTATGTTTCTGGAAGGACAGGAACTGCTCTTGGGGTGTTAGAGCAGATGATGGGGCCCGTATAACAACCTGTGGCTTATCTCTCAAAATAACTAGATGAGGTGGCCAGAGGGTGGCCCCCTTGCCTCCGGGCAGTAGCAGCCACTGCTCTTATGGTTAAGGAGGCATCTCGGCTGACCCTGGGTCAGCCCACTAAAGTGTATACGCCTCACCGGGTGCAAGCAGTCTTGGAAACGAAAGGGGACAGGTGGATGACAGGGGGAAGGATCACCCAATACCAAGCCCTCCTCCTTGACACTCCAGAAATAAAGTTGAGGGTCTGCCAGACTTTAAATCCAGCAACCTTACTGCCAGATCCCCCTACCTCCCCTCTGGATCACCAATGCATACAAATCACAGACGAGTTATACTCTTCTCGCCGGTACCTATCAGAGACACCTTTATCTGACCCAGAGGAAAACTGGCACACAGATGGCAGCAGTTTTGTAGAAAAGGGAGAGATGAAAGCAGGATATGCTGTAGCGAGCCTGGAAGAATCTAAGGAAAGTGGGTCTCTTCCCCCAGACACCTCAGCCCAGAAAGCTGAATTTTTGCCCTGACAAGAGCTTTGGTGTTAGGAGAAGGAAAGAGGATTAATGTGTGTATGGACTCTAAGTATGCTTTCCTCATTCTGCATGCCCATGCAGCAATTTGGAAAGAAAGAGGGATGCTCAGTGCCCGAAGCTCTGCTATTAAACACAAAGAGCTCATTCTCAGGCTCCTGGAGGCAGTCAAACTTCCTGCAAAATTAGCTGTCATCCACTGCAAGAGTCACCAAAAGGGGCAAGAAAAAGAGGCTCAGGGAAATAGGAAAGCTGATCAAGAGGCAGGACGAGCTGCCGGGGAAGCTACCTCTGCCACTGCTATCTGCCCCCTTTTCCCCAAGGAAACCCTGACTCCAGATTTTACCCCAGGGGGACATTCCCGATATGGTGAGCGGGGCTGGGAGTTTGGGTCACATATGTGGTTTCAGCCTGATCAGGCCCAAATAATACTCCCTGATTTTCGAGGTTTAAAACATTACTAACTCCTTACATAAGAGCGCCCATTTTGGAAAAGATAATCTAGAAATCTTGCTTAAGCCTATTCTCTCCCATTCGCAGTTAGCTAAAGTTGTTAAAGAGGTCACACAAAATTGTGACACCTGTCTAAAAAATAACCCGAAAACGAGACCTCCTCTAATTACACCTGTCCAACATCGGGAATCATACCCAGGAGCGGACTGGCAAGTAGAATTTACAGCCATGCCCAAGACCCAAGGGTTTTCTTACTTGTTAGTCTTTATTGACACATTCACAGGATGGATTGAAGCGTTCCCTACTGAGACTGAGAGAGCTACAGAAGTCTGTAAAGCTCTGCTGAAGGAGATAGTGCCTAGGTTTGGGCTGCCTCGGTCACTTCAGAGTGACAACGGGCCCTCACTTACAGCCACGATACCCCAGAACCTAGCCGCATGCTTAGGCATAAAATACCGGCTCCGCTCATCCTGGAGGCCTCAAGCTTCAGGAAAGGTAGAGAGAGCCAATCAGACTCTTAAAAGGGCTCTGGCTAAGCGATGTCAAGAAAGACATAATAAGTGGACACATATGCTGCCCATAGCCCTCATGAAGCTACGGACATCCCCCAAACGGCCACTATTGTTAAGTCCTTAAGAAATGATGTATGGACGTGCATTCTTAACTTCTGATTTGTTTTTTGACGAGGATGACAATACACTCTTAAAACATATAATTGACCTGGTAATGTTTCTGCAAGAACTCCAACGGTATGGAGAACAAACCACAGGAAGACTTGAAAAATCCCCAGGTAAAGCCAAGGGATCAAGTATCAGTAAAGACCTGGCAAGAAAAAGGGAGTCCAAACCAGCTGTCCGAGAAATGGACAGGGCCATATCAGGTTGTTCTAGTGACTTCAACTGCTGTAAAAGTGAAGGGTCTATCTGCCTGGGTCCACAATTCTAGAATAAAACCCTATGGCCTACAGGAGTGGGAGACAGAAACTGAGACCCCAAAGCCAGAGGACAGCTATTCCTGTGAACCTGTTGAAGATCTCAGGCTCTTGTTCAAGCAGAACCCCATCAATCCTGACTCAGATAAGTAAAATGCATCATATGATGTTCTTCCTCTTTCTAATCATATCTCCCTGTATGGCTGTTGATCTCTCCCTAAACGAGGCATGTTCACTTGCAAACCACACTGCTTCTCAACTGAACCTAAGCAGCTCGGGCTGCATGTGCATTAATGACAAAGGTTGGGGGTATGTCCAACCCATCCCAGGGTATCACTATCAAAGGCCCACCCTTCCAGCCGAGCTATGGGCTGTTACTCAGCGCCCCCATGTGGTCGTAATATGGCCTTTTGGGGAAAGGGGGAAAAAAAACTTCATGTCTTGGTACCAGCAACAACTGTCTCTATTTACCCCCTGGATGACATCTGCAATCCCACCTGAGCCCTTATTTTCTCTCATGACTAACATCCCCCAAGTGACCTTCCCTATCTCTCTAAAAAGCCACTCCCTAACAGGGTTGTCAGTGGGAAATCTAGACGACTCACAATGTGGGGTGACCGTCACTGTTGAAACTGATGGGAAAAACCGGGACAGGCCCTGCAGCTGGGAGACCAGCCGACGCCACCCCCGGCCAGCACGCGCCTGGCCCGGCCCGGGGCGCTTCCCGGTCGCCGAGCGGCCTGGCGAGGCTGCGGGAGCTCTGGCGGGGGTTGGGGAGGGGCGTGGCTTGAGCGGGGAGGTCGTCTTGGTGCCCCCCCACCCCCCGCCCCCCACCATCCCGTTCGCTGCTCAGGGTCACGTGGCTCCGGACGAGCGGGTCGTCGGCCCGGGGCCGCGGTCCCCGGAGGCTCCTGCCGGCTTAGGGGCAGCCCAGCCGGGGCCACAGGCGCCCATCCTGCCGGCTGTGCAAACACCCTGGAGTGCCTCAGCCCCGCCCTGTCCCCAAACCGAGGCCCGCCCTGCCCCCTCGCCACGGGCCCAGCACAGGACCTTCCTGAGAGAGCGGACGAGCGACAGCCAGGCACACGGACAGGCACTCGCATGCAACCACGCCAGCTGAGACAGAGGCAGAATGAGACAAGGGTTCAGAGAGACACAGGAAGACAGCGTGTGGGCAGGGGGGGCCTCGGGGAGGATGCCGGGCAGCTGGTGAGACCACCCGGCCCTGAGCAGCAAACGCGATGGGGGTGGGGGGAGGCTGCCGAGCAGAGGCAGGGCTGGAGAGGTCCAGGTTCGGAGGGCACCTGAGATATCCGCGGTCCACGCTCCGCCCACCCCAACCCCCTGAATGCACGCGCCTCTCCGACAAAAGCTTCTCCGGAGTTTGATCACCTGAATTTCTATCCTTGTGCTCAACTGAGTGATGACGGTACATTGCACAGCTAGGTCATTTCCAAATAAATTAAGCTTAGTGTTTCACAGGACACCCGGACATGAATGCAGAGACCAGCACAGATGGATGGACACCAACCTTGGTAACTGGACAACCAATGGGAAATTATTGTCTGACTCAGGAGAGAGAAAGAAACCCGAACAGATGGAAAAAATGAACAGAAACACAAACTTTGCAACTCACACCCCAATTCAATTAACGAAAAAAACAACAGCACTATAACCATTTTAGAAAACAATAGACCACTCCATGACCTTTGGTCCAGTGAGGAGTTCTTACACACAACAAAAAAAGCCACCTTTTCCAAATCGAGAATATGTTAGTTCACACATTGACTTTTACATTGAAATGTGTAACAAATAAACTTAAAATCATTGACTCACTACATACGCATGGAAGTATTTTAAACATAAAATATGTTCTATAGTATTCAGGAAGCACTTGGCACATCTGTAAGTGTATCAGACCCCATACTGGAACTTAATGGAAGAGTCAGGATAGTCTAAAAATGAATCCCTAACTAAAAGGAATACACAGGATTACGTAGATCAAAAAGGTTAAAGAAGAGTAACTAGAAATCAGTCAATAAATGTTTTAGGGGTTATCCTAGAGTGACTAGCCTCTGCGTTACTTTTTAAATTTTTCATGTTTGCATCTTCCCAATTTTCCATGCTGAGAATAATACTTTCATATCAGTTTCCAGATCAGTCTCACACTAAAGACAGTAAGAGTGGAATAAGAAATAAGAAATGCTTGTTGGGGGGGGGGGGAGAGAAATGCTTGAACTAAAGTTGGTACTGATGAAATTATTTGCAGGGCAGCCAAGGAGTCACAGATGTAGAGAACAGACTTATGGACACTGGCAGGTGTGAGGAAGAAGAGGGTGAGATGAATGCAGAGGAACATGGAAACATAGTACCATACGTTAAAAGAGATGCCAATGCAATTTGCTGTATGACTCAGGGGACTCAAACAGGGGCTCTGCAACAAGCTAGAGGGGTGGAACGGAGAGGAGGAGATGGGAGAGAGGTTCAGGAGGGAGGAGACATATGTACACCTGTGGCTCATTCACGTTGATGTTTGGCAACAAAATTCTGTAAAGAAACTATCCTTCAATTGAAAGAAAAAGTCATGTTTGGACTTACCAAACAAGGTCTTGTGTACTTCTAGCATGGCCTTCTCTTTCGTGCTGCCATCCTTAATTCATTCTTCCATATCATTAACCAGACTAGTCAAGTTTTTGCCAAAAACATCTTGAGCTCCTGCATCATGCTGATCAACTGCCTTCTCTCGATCCAGTATAGAATGGAGACCAAAGAAACCTTTTGTCGTTTCTTCAAGTGATTGAAGCCACTCTATGTGATTTTAAAAAATAAATGTGGATAAGTCGGATATGACCAAAGCAATCTAATGACAATATCTGTGCTTCATTAAAGATCTGCAGAGAACTAGAAAATTTTTTGTTTCGTATCAGAAAAATTTTTTAAATCCACACCAACATTTCTTTCGTATCCGCTAGCCATCTAGAAAAGGAAAACTGATTTTACCAATCAATGTCCCTAGTTCTGCCCCCTCACCGTTTGTTAGCCAATATGTGTTACTCAGGCAGGAGACCCTGGTTCAATTCCTGGGTCAGGAAGATCTGCTGGAGAAGGGATAGGCTACCCACTCCAGTATTAGTGGGCTTCCCTTGTGGCTCAGTTGGTAAACAATCATTCCTCTGTACCAAGAGTAGCTCAACTCCTCTCAAAGCAAATACAGGATGGTAGTAACTATGCAGGACAAAGCTGATTCTGTATATTTATAGTACTCACTCATGAGCTTGACAGAGGTCCTAGATCTGATACCACATTTTTTTTTAAGTGATATCTGCATGTGCAGGTGAAAGTGGCTCAGTTCGTGCCTGACTCTTTGCAGCTCCAAGGACTATACAGTCCACGGAATTCTCTAGGCCAGAATACTGGAGTGGGTAGCCTATCCTTTCTCCAGCGGATCTTCCCGACCCAGGACTCAAAGCGAGGTCTCCTGCATTGCAGGCAGATTCTTTAGCAACTGAGCTAGTAGGGCTTCACTGGTGGCTCAGTTGCTAAAGAATATCTGCATAATTTTCTATCGATTTGGAATTAGCAATCTGTCTGTGAGCAAGGCCGGTCATAAGCAGCTTCTGTGAGAAAACAGAAGCATGTCTGCCTGACTTGCTTCTCTGGGGAGCTTTCACTGTTCTTGCGCTAGTGCACATGGCAAGTTTCTAAGTGAGAAAGTAATGGCTACTCTCACAGCTGGCCACTGAGGTACTTAATGGCAGAGGCAATCCCAGCTCTGCCAAGCAGTAGACATCACGAAATCAGCTATTGTCATTGTAGCCAAGTTCCGTGAATTTGTGGTGTTATTTGCTGTGTTCTTCAAGAAGATGCCTTCGACCTGCCAGTAAGACATATTTCCATAACACACAGCCATGCACTCAATTGATGTGCCTCCTCCAGTAAAGCCCAGCCCCGATGTCTTAGAGGAGCCTCTCTGCCCATTGTCATAAGCCAGTCTAATTTTGTGTGAGACCGTGAAAACTCAGTGTCTTTATTATGCTTGTGCTTCTGATGGGAGGTCTGAGAAGGCAGTTCTGAAGGTTTATTCCTACCAGTCTTTGTCATATTTATCGAGTCTTTATTTTATATTTTTTTCTTATTTTTTACTTCTACCAGTTTCTTGCTACCAGCCCGTCTCCCTCCACCCTCGTGCACACACGGTCAGTCATGGAATCCCGTGGACTTCAGCCCGCCAGACTCCTCTGCCCATGGAGTTTTCCAGGCAAGAATACTGGAGTGGGTTGCCATTTCCTTCTCCATGTATGGAGTCTTTAAAGATTCCATCACTGAGGTGTTGCTTCTCCACTTGTACATGCCCTTCCTCCCTAAGTGCAGTAGAAGTCATCCCCACTTCCCAACATGTCTGTCTTCCGTCCTCTGGATTATGTATTGCTTGAGCTCACCACAGCGTCAGGATATTCTAGAAACCCTTCTGATTGCAGTCTCTTCGGGAGGTTACAAGTGCTTCAAACCTCAGAATTTTACAAAGCACTTTTTACGACCTCAGCTGAAAGGGAAGTCAACACTCAGTGACAGTCACAGGCTTCCATGGCCTGGACTTGATTATGGGCTGTGCTTTCATAATCATCGTGTTTCCGATACCAACTAAGATGTCATTGAGAAATTTTTTTCTTTCTCATCATTGTATCTTTCATGTTTATTTAGATATATTATGGGTTTTCCTATATATCTTCCCTTAGGGATGAGGGTCTGAAGTCAGTAGAAATTACTACAACTGATTTCCAGTTAGCTGTGTTAGGACATGAAAAAGAATGACCAGCTCCTGGATTCTTAAGATTATGTATGAAAATATGATTCGTTTTACTGTGTGAAGTCATCCGATTCTAACTTTCTGAAGTAGGCATTCAGAAAAATAAAAAAAAATCGCCTAACTACTAGGCGGTCCCCCATCCAAGTACTGACCAGGCCCGACCCTGCTCAGTTTCCCAGATCAGAGGAGAGAGGGCACGTTCAGGGTGGTATGGCCTTAGACCGAGGCGGCTGCCAGGCGCTGCAGGAGCCCCGCGTTGCGCCTCCCTTGCGGTCTGACCTGCCGGTCGGGCCTGGGGCTGCAGTTCTGGAGCGGGCTCGCGCTGCACTTGAGCCGCACGACCCGCGACTGGACTCCGCCCGGCCAGAGCCTGCAGCTCGGCGGCCAGTAGAGGGTGCCCCCGCTCCGCACACCGCGAGCCCAGGCCAGCACCAGTCTGGCCAGGCCGGCCTGGGCCTGGTGTGCCTGCGGAACCTGGGGTGGGGGGAGGGGGGGTGGGTAGAGCAGCGAGGACATCTCGGTGCCCCCTCACCCCCTGTCACCCACCATCCCGTTCGCTGATCAGGGTCAGGTGTCTCCGGACGAGCGGGGCTTCGGCCCGGGCCTGCAGTCCCCGGAGCCTCCTGGAGCTTAGGGGCAGCACACCGGGGCCCCAGGCTCTGATCCTGTCGGCTGTGCAAACCCCCTGGAGTGCCTCAGCCCCGCCCTGTCCCCAAACCGAGGCCCGCCCTGCCCCCACGCCACGGGCCCAGCACAGGACCTTCCTGAGAGAGCGGACGAGCGACAGCCAGGCACATGGACAGGAACTCGCTCGCACCCACGCCAGGTGAGACAGAGGCAGAAAGAGTCGAGGGTTCAGAGAGAGACTGGAAGACAGCGTGTGGGCAGTGGGGGCCTCGGGCAGGATACCGGGCAGCTGCAGAGACCACCCGGCCCTGAGCAGCCAAAGCGATGGGGGCGGGGGGAGGCCACTGAGCAGCGGCGGGCCTGGAGAGGCCCAGGGTGGGAGGACACCTGAGATCTCCGCGCTCTGCGCCCCGCCCCCCTCCCCCCAACCCCCTGCACGCATGCCACACCGGGGCACTCTGACACTAGCTTCTCTGGAGTTTTGTCACTTGAATTTCTCTCCCTCTGCTCAACTGAGTGATGACAGTGTATTGAACAGCTAGGTCATTTCCAAATAAATTAAGCTTAGTGTTTCACAGGATACCCGGGCATGTATGGAGAGACCAGCACGGATGCATGGACACCAACCTTGGTAACTGGACAACCAATGGGAAATTACTGTCTGACTCAGGAGAGAGAAAGAAACCCGAAAAGATGGAATGAAATGAACAGAAACACAAGCTTTGCAACTCACACCCTAATTCAACTACCATAAAATAAACAACACTATAACCATTTTAGAAAAACAATAGACCTCTCTATGACCTTTGGTCGGGTGAGGAATTCAAACACACACCAAAAACAAGCCAACTTTTCCAAGTCGTGAATATGTTAGTTCACACATTGATTTTATATTGAAATGTGTAACAAATAAACTTAAAATCATTGACTCACTACATAAGCATGGAAGTATTTTAAACATAAAATATGTTCTATAGTATTCAGGAAGCACTTGGCACATCTGTAAGTGTATCAGACCCAAAACTGCAACGTAGTGGAAGAGTCAGGATAGTCTAAAAATGAATCCGTAACTAAAAGGAACACACAGGATTACTGTAGATAAAAAAGTTTAAAGAAAAGAAGCTTGAAATCAGTCAAAAAATGCTATGGGGTTAGCTTAGAGTGACTAGCCTCTGCGTGACTCTTTAAATTTTTCATGTTTGCAGCTTCCAAATTTTCCATGGTGAGAATAAGTCTTTCGCCTCCAAACGAGAGAGACTTGGGGACACAAAGGTAAAAGTCGATAATTTTCTTTGCCTATGTCTGAATATTTACAGTCAGAGGTAGAAAAGGAGGAGTCTGTCCCTTGTCTAGATGAGGTCAATCCCCAGGTGTGGGATGTCTCCAGCCCTGGTTTAGCCATAAATGCTCCACCAGTAAAGATTTCTCTGAGACCAAATGCTCCCTAGCCCTGGAAAAGACAATATCCCTTAAAACCAGTAGCTCTTGAGGGTCTTAGACCATTTGTTAACAAATACCGAGATACTGGAACTCGAATCAGCTGTGAGTCCCTCTGCAACACCCCAATCTTGCCCGTTCAAAAACCAGATGGATCTTACCGATTCATCCAGGATCTAAGAGCTGTTAATGAAGCTGTGGTTCCCATCCACCCCATAGTCCCAAACCCATATACACTCCTATCCCAAGTCCCAGGAAATGCCAAGTACTTCTCAGTCTTGGACCTTCAAGGTGCTTTCTTTTGCATTCCTCTCCATCCTGAATCCCAAAAACTCTTTGCTTTTGAGTGGCAGGACTTGGAAACAAGAGAGACGATACAGCTCTCCACTGGACTCGACTACCCCAAGGGTTTAGGGACAGCCCTCATATCTTCGGGACATCCTCGGGGAGAGAACTAAGGGAATTAACTTTAACAAACAGTAGTCTAATACAGTATGTGGATGACTTGCTCATAGCTAGGCCAGATTTTACCAGCTCTCAAATGGACACTATTTAAAACGCTAACATTCCTGTATGAAAAGGGTTATCGAGTATCCCCCAAGTAGGCTCAGATTAGCTTAACCCAAGTAAAATACCTTGGATTTATAATTACGGAGAGAAAAAGAATGCCTGACCCCGAGGGGAGATCCCTCATCTTAAATACCCCGTACCCCCAAACAAAACAACAGCTTAGGGGATTTTTAGGAAGGACCGGGTTTTGCAGGATCTGGATTCCTAATTATGGCAATCTGGCCAGACCCCTATATGAAAATTTAAGGGGGAAAGAGGAAGAGCCACTCGACTGGCATGAGACCTGCAAGGTGGCCTTTAATGCCCTAAAAGAGTCCATCACTACAGCCCCAGCTTTAGGCCTCCCCAACCTGGAGAAGCCTTTTAGACTCTATGTTTCTGGAAGGACAGGAACTGCTCTTGGGGTGTTAGAGCAGATGATGGGGCCCGTATAACAACCTGTGGCTTATCTCTCAAAATAAATAGATGAGGTGGCCAGAGGGTGGCCCACTTGCCTCCCGGGCAGTAGCAGCCACTGCTCTTATGGTTAAGGAGGCATCTCGGCTGACCCTGGGTCAGCCCACTAAAGTGTATACGCCTCACCGGGTGCAAGCAGTCTTGGAAACGAAAGGGGACAGGTGGATGACAGGGGGAAGGATCAATCAATACCAAGCCCTCCTCCTTGACACTCCAGAAATAAAGTTGAGGGTCTGCCAGACTTTAAATCCAGCAACCTTACTGCCAGATCCCCCTACCTCCCCTCTGGATCACCAATGCATACAAATCACAGACGAGTTATACTCTTCTCGCCGGTACCTATCAGAGACACCTTTATCTGACCCAGAGGAAAACTGGCACACAGATGGCAGCAGTTTTGTAGAAAAGGGAGAGATGAAAGCAGGATATGCTGTAGCGAGCCTGGAAGAAACTAAGGAAAGTGGGTCTCTTCCCCCAGACACCTCAGCCCAGAAAGCTGAACTTTTTGCCCTGACAAGAGCTTTGGAGTTAGGAGAAGGAAAGAGGATTACTGTGTGTATGGACTCTAAGTATGCTTTCCTCATTCTGCATGCCCGTGCAGCAATTTGGAAAGTAAGAGGGATGCTCAGTGCCCGAAGCTCTGCTATTAAACACAAAGAGCTCATTCTCAGGCTCCTGGAGGAATTCAAACTTCCTGCAAAATTAGCTGTCATCCACTGCAAGAGTCACCAAAAGGGGCAAGATAAAGAGGCTCAGGGAAATAGGAAAGCTGATCAAGAGGCAGGAGGAGCTGCCGGGGAAGCTACCTCTGCCACTGCTATCTGCCCCCTTTTCCCCAAGTAAACCCTGACTCCAGATTTTACCCCAGTGGGACATTCCCGATATGCTGAGCGGGGCTGGGAGATTGGGTCACATGGGTGGTTTCAGCCTGATCAGGCCCAAATAATACTCCCTGATTCTCAGGTTTAAAACATTACTAACTCCTTACATAAGAGCGCCCATTTTGGAAAAGATAATCTAGAAATCTTGCTTAAGCCTATTCTCTCCCATCCCGAGTTAGCTAAGGTTGTTAAACAAGTCACACAAAATTGTGACACCTGTCTAAAAAATAACCCAAAAACCAGACCTCCTCTAATTACACCTGTCCAACATCGGGGATCATACCCAGGAGCGGACTGGCAAGTAGAATTTACAGCCATGCCCAAGACCCAAGGGTTTTCTTACTTGCGAGTCTTTATTGACACATTCACAGGATGGATCGAAGCGTTCCCAACTGAGACTGAGAGAGCTACAGAAGTCTGTAAAGCTCTGCTGAAGGAGATAGTGCCTAGGTTTGGGCTGCCTCGGTCACTTCAGAGTGACAACGGGCCCTCACTTACAGCCACGATACCCCAGAACCTAGCCACATGCTTAGGCATAAAATACCAGCTCCGCTCATCCTGGAGGCCTCAAGCTTCAGGAAAGGTAGAGAGAGCCAACCAGACTCTTAAAAGGGCTCTGGCTAAGCTATGTCAGAAACACATAATAAGTGGACACATATGCTGCCCATAGCCCTCATGAGGCTACGGACATCCCCCAAACGGCCACTATTGTTAAGTCCTTATGAAATGATGTATGGACGACCATTCTGAACTTCTGATTTGTTTCTTGACGAGGATGCCAATACACTCTTAAAACATATAATTGACCTGGGAAGGCTTCAGCAAGAACTCCAACGGTATGGAGAACAAACCACAGGAAGACTTGAAAAATCCCCAGGTAAAGCCAGTGGATCAAGTATCAGTAAAGACCTGGCAAGAAAAAGTTAGTCCAAACCAGCTGTCTGAGAAATGGACAGGGCCATATCAGGTTGTTCTAGTGACTTCAACTGCTGTAAAAGTGAAGGGTCTATCTGCCTGGGTCCACAATTCTAGAATAAAACCCTATGGCCTACAGGAGGGGGAGACAGAAACTGAGACTCCAAAGCCAGAGGACAGCTATTCCTGTGAACCTGTTGAAGATCTCAGGCTCTTGTTCAAGCAGAACCCCATCAATCCTGCCTCAGATAAGTAAAATGCATCATATGATGTTCTTCCTCTTTCTAATCAAATCTCCCTGTATGGCTATTGATCTCTCCCTAAACGAGGCATGTTCACTTGCAAACCACACTGCTTCTCAACTGAACCTAAGCAGCCCGGGCTGCATCTGCATTAATGACAAAGTTTGGGGGTATGTCCAACCCATCCCAGGGTATCACTATCAAAGGCCCACCCTTCCAGCCGAGCTATGGGCTGTTACTCAGCGCCCCGATGTGGTCGTAATATGGCCTTTTGGGGAAAGGGGGAAAAAAAACTTCATGTCTTGGTACCAGCAACAACTGTCTCTATTTACCCCCTGGAGGACATCTGCAATCCCACCTGAGCCCTTATTATCTCTCATGACTAACATCCCCCAAGTGACCTTCCATATCTCTCTAAAAAGCCACTCCCTAACAGGGGTGTCAGTGAGAAATCTAGACGACTCACAATGTGGGGTGACCGTCACTGTTGAAACTGATGGGAAAAACCGGGACAGGCCCTGCAGCTGGGAGACCAGCCGACGCCACCCCCGGCCAGCACGCGCCTGGCCCGTCCCGGGGCGCTTCCCGGACACCGAGCGGCCTGGCGAGGCTGCGGGAGCTCTGGCGGGGTTTGGGGAGGGGGGTGGCTTGAGCGGGGAGGACGTCTCGGTGCCCCCCCAAACCCCCGCCCCCCACCATCCCGTTCGCTGCTCAGGGACACGTGGATCCGGACGAGCGGGGCGTCGGTCCGGGGCCGCGGTCCCCGGAGCCTCCTGCGGGCTTAGGGGCAGCCCAGCCGGGGCCACAGGCGCCCATCCTGCCGGCTGTGCAAACCCCCTGGAGTGCCTCAGCCCCGCCCTGTCCCCAAACCGAGGCCCGCCCTGCCCCCACGCCACGGGCCCAGCACAGGACCTTCCAGAGAGAGCGGACGAGCGACAGCCAGGCACACGGACAGGCACTCGCACGCACCCACGCCAGGTGAGACAGAGGCAGAAAGAGTCGAGGGTTCAAAGAGAGACTGGAAGACAGCGTGTGGGCAGGGCGGGCCTCGGGCAGGATGCCGGGCAGCTGCAGAGACCACCCGGCCCTGAGCAGCCAAAGCGATGGGGGCGGGGGGAGGCCACTGAGCAGCGGCGGGCCTGGAGAGGCCCAGGGTGGGAGGACACCTGAGATCTCCGCGCTCCGCGCCCCGCCCCCCTCCCCCCAACCCCCTGCACGCATGCCACGCCGGGGCGCTCTGACACTAGCTTCTCTGGAGTTTTGTCACTTGAATTTCTCTCCCTCTGCTCACCTGAGTGATGACAGTGTATTGAACAGCTAGGTCATTTCCAAATAAATTAAGCTTAGTGTTTCACAGGACACCCGGACATGTATGGAGAGACCAGCACGGATGCATGGACACCAACCTTGGTAACTGGACAACCAATGGGAAATTACTGTCTGACTCAGGAGAGAGAAAGAAACCCGAACAGATGGAATGAAATGAACAGAAACACAGGCTTTGCAACTCACACCCTAATTCAATTACCAGAAAATAAACAACACTATAACCATTTTAGAAAAACAATAGACATCTCTAAGACCTTTGGTCGGGTGAGGAGTTCAAACACACAGCAAAAAAAAGCCAACTTTTCCAAGTCGTGAATATGTTAGTTCACACATTGACTTTTACATTGAAATGTGTAACAAATAATCTTAAAATCATTGACTCACTACATAAGCATGGAAGTATTTTAAATATAAACTATGTTCTATAGTATTCAGGAAGCACTTGGCACATCTCTAAGTGTATCAGACCCAAAACTGGAACGTAGTGGAAGAGTCAGGATAGTCTAAAAATGAATCCCTAACTAAAAGGAACACACAGGATTACTGTAGATAAAAAAGGTTAAAGAAGAGAAGCTAGAAATCAGTCAATAAATGTCTTAGGGGTTAGCTTAGAGTGACTAGCGTCTGCGTGACTCTTTAAATTTTTCATGTTTGCAGCTTCCAAATTTTCCATTTTGAGAATAATACTTTCGCCTCCAAACCAGAGTGACTTGGGGACACAAAGGTAGAAGTCGATAATTTTCTTTGCCTATGTCTGAATATTTACAGTCAGAGATAGAAAAGGAGGAGTCTGTCCCTTGTCTAGATGATGTCAATCCCCAGGTGTGGGATGTCTCCAGTCCTGGTTTAGCCATAAATGTTCCACCAGTAAAGATTTCTCTGAGACCAAGTGCTCCCTAGCCCTGGAAAAGACAATATCCCTTAAAACCAGTAGCTCTTGAGGGTCTTAAACCATTAGTTAACAAATACCGAGATACTGGAACTCGAATCAGCTGTGAGTCCCCCTGCAACACCCCAATCTTGCCCGTTCAAAAACCAGATGGATCTTATCGATTCGTCCAGGATATAAGAGCTGTTAATGAAGCTGTGGTTCCCATCCACCCCATAGTCCCAAACCCATATACCCTCCTATCCCAAGTCCCAGGAAATGCCAAGTACTTCTCAGTCTTGGACCTTCAAGGTGCTTTCTTTTGCATTCCTCTCCATCCTGAATCCCAAAAACTCTTTGCTTTTGAGTGGCGGGACTTGGAAACAAGAGAGACCATACAACTCTCGACTGGACTCGACTACACCAAGGGTTTAGGGACAGCCCTCATATCTTCGGGACTTCCTCGGGGAGAGAACTAAGGGAATTAATTTTAACAAACAGTAGTCTAATACAGTATGTGGATGACTTGCTCATAGCTAGGCCAGATTTTACCAGCTCTCAAATGGACACTATTTAAAACGCTAACTTTCCTGTATGAAAAGGGTTATCGAGTATCCCCCAAGTAGGCTCAGATTAGCTTAACCCAAGTAAAATACCTTGGATTTATAATTACGGAGAGAAAAAGAATGCCTGACCCCGAGGGGAGATCCCTCATCTTAAATGCCCCGTACCCCCAAACAAAACAACAGCTTAGGGGATTTTTAGGAAGGACCGGGTTTTGCAGGATCTGGGTTCCTAATTATGGCAATCTGGCCAGACCCCTATATGAAAATTTAAGGGAGAAAGAGGAAGAGCCAATCGACTGGCATGAGACCTGCAAGGTGGCCTTTAATGCCCTAAAAGAGTCCATTACTACAGCCCCAGCTTTAGGCCTCCCCAACCTGGAGAAGCCTTTTAGACTCTATGTTTCTGGAAGGACAGGAACTGCTCTTGGGGTGTTAGAGCAGATGATGGGGCCCGTATTACAACCTGTGGCTTATCTCTCAAAATAACTAGATGAGGTGGCCAGAGGGTGGCCCACTTGCCCCCGGGCAGTAGCAGCCACTGCTCTTATGGTTAAGGAGGCATCTAAGCTGACCCTGGGTCAGCCCACCACAGTTTATACGCCACACCGGGTGCAAGCAGTCTTGGAAACGAAAGGGGACAGGTGGATGACAGGGGGAAGGATCACCCAATACCAAGCCCTCCTCCTTGACACTCCAGAAATAAAGTTGAGGGTCTGCCAGACTTTAAATCCAGCAACCTTACTGCCAGATCCCCCAACCTCCCCTCTGGATCACCAATGCATACAAATCACAGACGAGTTATACTCTTCTCGCCGGGACCTATCAGAGACACCTTTATCTGACCCAGAGGAAAACTGGCACACAGATGGCAGCAGTTTTGTAGAAAAGGGAGAGAGGAAAGCAGGATATGCTGTAGCGAGCCTGGAAGAAACTAAGGAAAGTGGGTCTATTTCCCCAGACACCTCAGCCCAGAAAGCTGAACTTTTTGCCCTGACAAGAGCTTTGGAGTTAGGAGAAGGAAAGAGGATTAATGTGTGTATGGACTCTAAGTATGCTTTCCTCATTCTGCATGCCCGTGCAGCAATTTGGAAAGAAAGAGGGATGCTCAGTGCCCGAAGCTCTGCTATTAACACAAAGAGCTCATTCTCAGGCTCCTGGAGGCAGTCAAACTTCCTGCAAAATTAGCTGTCATCCACTGCAAGAGTCACGAAAAGGGGCAAGAAAAAGAGGCTCAGGGAAATAGGAAAGCTGATCAAGAGGCAGGACGAGCTGCCGGGGAAGCTACCTCTGCCACTGCTATCTGCCCCCTTTTCCCCAAGGAAACCCTGAATCCAGATTTTACCCCAGGGGGACATTCCCGATATGCTGAGCGGGGCTGGGAGATTGGGTCACATGGGTGGTTTCAGCCTGATCAGGCCCAAATAATACTCCCTGATTCTCAGGTTTAAAACATTACTAACTCCTTACATAAGAGCCCCCATTTTGGAAAAGATAATCTAGAAATCTTGCTTGAGCCTATTCTCTCCCATTCTCAGTTAGCTAAGGTTGTTAAACAGGTCACACAAAATTGTGACACCTGTCTAAAAAATAACCCAAAAACCAGACCTCCTCTAATTACACAGGTCAAACATCGGGGATCATACCCAGGAGTGGACTGGCAAGTAGAATTTACAGCCATGCCCAAGACCCAAGGGTTTTCTTACTTGCTAGTCTTTATTGACACATTCACAGGATGGATCGAAGCGTTCCCTACTGAGACTGAGAGAGCTACAGAAGTCTGTAAAGCTCTGCTGAAGGAGATAGTGCCTAGGTTTGTGCTACCTCTGTCACTTCAGAGTGACAAAGGGCCCTCACTTACAGCCACGATACCCCAGAACCTAGCAACATGCTGAGGCATAAAATACCAGCTCCGCTCATCCTGGAGGCCTCAAGCTTCAGGAAAGGTAGAGAGAGCCAACCAGACTCTTAAAAGGGCTCTGGATAAGCTATGTCAGAAACACATAATAAGTGGACACTTATGCTGCCCATAGCCCTCATGAGGATACGGACATCCCCCAAACGGCCACTATTGTTAAGTCCTTATGAAATGATGTATGGACGATCATTCTGAACTTCTGATTTGCTTCTTGACGAGGATGCCAATACACTATTAAAACATATAATTGACCTGGGAAGGTTTCAGCAAGAACTCCAACGGTATGGAGAACAAACCACAGGAAGACTTGAAAAATCCCCAGGTAAAGCCAGGGGATCAAGTATCAGTAAAGACCTGGCAAGAAAAAGGGAGTCCAAACCAGCTGTCCGAGAAATGGACAGGGCCATATCAGGTTGTTCTAGTGACTTCAACTGCTGTAAAATGAAGGGTCTATCTGCCTGGGTCCACAATTCTAGAATAAAACCCTATGGCCTAAGGATTGGGAGACAGAAACTGAGACTCCAAAGCCAGAGGACAGCTATTCCTGTGAACCTGTTGAAGATCTCAGGCTCTTGTTCAAGCAGAACCCCATCAATCCTGACTCAGATAAGTAAAATGCATCATATGATGTTCTTCCTCTTTCTAATCATATCTCCCTGTATGGCTATTGATCTCTCCCTAAACGAGGCATGTTCACTTGCAAACCACACTGCTTCTCAACTCAACCTAACCAGCCCGGGCTGCATCTGCATTAATGACAAAGGTTGGGGGTATGTCCAACCCATCCCAGGGTATCACTATCAAAGGCGCACCCTTCCAGCCGAGCTATGGGCTGTTACTCAGCGCCCCCATGTGGTCGTAATATGGCCGTTTGGGGAACGGGGGAAGAAAAAATTCATGTCTTGGTACCAGCAACAACTGTCTCTATTTACCCCCTGGATGACATCTTCAATGCCACCTGAGCCCTTATTTTCTCTCATGACTAACATCCCCCAAGTGACCTTCCCTATCTCTCTAAAAAGCCACTCCCTAACAGGGGTGTCAGTGAGAAATCTAGACGACTCACAATGTGGGGTGACCGTCACTGTTGAAACTGATGGGAAAAACCGGGACAGGCCCTGCAGCTGGGAGACCAGCCAACGCCACCCCCGGCCAGCACGCGCCTGGCCCGACCCGGGGCGCTTCCTGGACCCCGAGCGGCCTGGCGAGGCTGCGAGAGCTCTGGCGGGGGTTGGGGAGGGGGGTGGCTTGAGCGGGGAGGACGTCTCGGTGCCCCCCCAACCCCCGCCCCCCACCATCCCGTTCGCTGCTCAGGGTCACGTGGCTCCGGACGAGCGGGGCGTCGGCCGGGGGCCGCGGTCCCGGAGCCTCCTGCGGGCTTCGGGACAGCCCAGCCGGGGCCCCAGGCGCCCATTCTGCCGGCTGTGCAAACCCCCTGGAGTGCCTCAGCCCCGCCGTTTCCCCAAACCGAGGCCCGCCCTGCCCCCACGCCACGGGCCCATCACAGGACCTTCCTGAGAGAGCGGACGAGCGACAGCCAGGCACACGGACAGGCACTCGCACGCCCCCACGCCAGGTGAGACAGAGGCAGAAAGAGTCGAGGGTTCAGAGAGAGACTGGAAGACAGCGTGTGGGCAGGGGGGGCCTCGGGCAGGATGCCGGGCAGCTGCAGAGATCACCCAGCCCTGAGCAGCCAAAGCGATGGGGTCGGTGGGAGGCCACTCAGCAGCGGCGGGCCTGGAGAGGCCCAGGGTGGGAGGACACCTGAGATCTCCGTGCTCCGCGCCCCGTCCCCTACCCCAAACCCCCTGCACGCATGCCACGCCGGGGCGCTCTGACACTAGCTTCTCTGGAGTTTTGTCACTTGAATTTCTCTCCCTCTGCTCAACTGAGTGATGACAGTGTATTGAACAGCTAGGTCATTTCCAAATAAATTAAGCTTAGTGTTTCACAGGACACCCGGACATGTATGGAGAGACCAGCACGGATGCATGGACACCAACCTTGGTAACTGGACAACCAATGGGAAATTACTGTCTGACTCAGGAGAGAGAAAGAAACCTGAACAGATGGAATGAAATGAACAGAAACACAGGCTTTGCAACTCACACCCTAATTCAATTACCAGAAAATAAACAACACTATAACCATTTTAGAAAAACTATAGACCTCTCCATGACCTTTGGTCGGGTGAGGAGTTCAAACACACAGCAAAAAAAAGCCAACTTTTCCAAGTCGTGAATATGTTAGTTCACACATTGACTTTTACATTGAAGTGTGTAACAAATAAAATCATTGACTCACTACATAAGCATGGAAGTATTTTAAATATAAAATATGTTCTATAGTATTCAGGAAGCACTTGGCACATCTCTAAGTGTATCAGACCCAAAACTGGAACGTAGTGGAACAGTCAGAATAGTCTAAAAATGAATCCCTAACTAAAAGAAACACACAGGATTACTGTAGATAAAAAAGGTTAAAGAAGAGATGCTAGAAATCAGTCAATAAATGTCTTAGGGGTTAGCTTAGAGTGACTAGCTCTGCGTGCCTCTTTAAATTTTTCATGTTTGCAGCTTCCAAATTTTCCATTTTGAGAATAATACTTTCGCCTCCAAACCAGAGTGACTTGGGGACACAAAGGTAGAAGTCGATAATTTTCTTTGCCTATGTCTGAATATTTACAGTCAGAGGTAGAAAAGGAGGAGTCTGTCCCTTGTCTAGATGATGTCAATCCCCAGGTGTGGGATGTCTCCAGCCCTGGTTTAGCCATAAATGTTCCACCAGTAAAGATCTCTCTGAGACCAAATGGTCCCTAGCCCTGGAAAAGACAATATCCCTTAAAACCAGTAGCTCTTGAGGGTCTTAAACCATTAGTTAACAAATACCGAGATACTGGAACTCGAATCAGCTGTGAATCCCCCTGCAACACCCCAATCTTGCCCGTTCAAAAATCAGATGGATCTTACCGATTCGTTCAGGATCCAAGAGCTGTTAATCAAGCTGTGGTTCCCATCCACCCCATAGTCCCAAACCCATATACCCTCCTATCCCAAGTCCCAGGAAATGCCAAGTACTTCTCAGTCTTGCACCTTCAAGGTGCTTTCTTTTGCATGCCTCTCCATCCTGAATACCAAAAACTCTTTGCTTTTGAGTGGCAGGACTTGGAAACAAGAGAGACCATACAGCTCTCCACTGGACTCGACTTCCCCAAGGGTTTAGGGACAGCACTCATATCTTCGGGACTTCCTCGGGGAGAGAACTAAGGGAATTAACTTTAACAAACAGTAGTCTAATACAGTATGTGGATGACTTGCTCATAGCTAGGCCAGATATTACCAGCTCTCAAATGGACACTATTTAAAACGCTAACTTTCCTGTATGAAAATGGTTATCGAGTATCCCCCAAGTAGGCTCAGATTAGCTTAACCCAAGTAAAATACCTTGGATTTATAATTACGGAGAGAAAAAGAATGCCTGACCCCCAGGGGAGATCCCTCATCTTAAATACCCCGTACCCCCAAACAAAACAACAGCTTAGGGGATTTTTAGGAAGGACCGGGTTTTGCAGGATCTGGATTCCTAATTATCTCAATCTGGCCAGACCCCTATATGAAAATTTAAGGGGGAAAGAGGAAGAGCCACTCGACTGGCATGAGACCTGCAAGGTGGCCTTTAATGCCCTAAAAGAGTCCATCACTACAGCCCCAGCTTTAGGCCTCTCCAACCTGCAGAAACCTTTTAGACTCTATGTTTCTGGAAGGACAGGAACTGCTCTTGGGGTGTTAGAGCAGATGATGGGGCCCATATTACAACCTGTGGCTTATCTCTCAAAATAACTAGATGAGGTGGCCAGAGGGTGGCCCACTTGCCTCCGAGCAGTAGCAGCCACCGCTCTTATGGTTAAGGAGGCATCTAAGCTGACCCTGGGTCAGCCCACCACAGTGTATACGCCTCACCGGGTGCAAGCAGTCTTGGAAACGAAAGGGGACAGGTGGATGACAGGGGGAAGGATCACCCAATACCAAGCCCTCCTCCTTGACACTCCAGAAATAAAGTTGAGGGTCTGCCAGACTTTTAATCCAGCAACCTTCCTGCCAGATCCCCCTACCTCCCCTCTGGATCACCAATGCATACAAATCACAGACGAGTTATACTCTTCTCGCCGGGACCTATCAGAGACACCTTTACCTGACCCAGAGGAAAACTGGCACACAGATGGCAGCAGTTTTGTAGAAAAGGGAGAGAGGAAAGCAGGATATGCTGTAGTGAGCCTGGAAGAAACTAAGGAAAGTGGGTCTCTTCCCCCAGACACCTCAGCCCAGAAAGCTGAACTTTTTGCCCTGACAAGAGCTTTGGAGTTAGGAGAAGGAAAGAGGATTAATGTGTGTATGGACTCTAAGTATGCTTTCTTCATTCTGCATGCCCGTGCAGCAATTTGGAAAGAAAGAGGGATGCTCAGTGCCCGAAGCTCTGCTATTAAACACAAAGAGCTCATTCTCAGGCTCCTGGAGGCAGTCAAACTTCCTGCAAAATTAGCTGTCATCCACTGCAAGAGTCACCAAAAGGGGCAAGAAAAAGAGGCTCAGGGAAATAGGAAAGCTGATCAAGAGGCAGGACGAGCTGCCGGGGAAGCTACCTCTTCCAATGCTATCTGCCCCCTTTTCCCCAAGGAAACCCTGACTCCAGATTTTACCCCAGGGGGACATTCCCGATATGCTGAGTGGGGTTGGGAGATTGGGTCACATGGGGGGTTTCAGCCTGAGCAGTCCCAAATAATACTCCCTGATTCTCAGGTTTAAAACATTACTAACTCCTTACATAAGAGTGCCCATTTTGGAAAAGATAATCTAGAAATCTTGCTTAAGCCTATTCTCTCCCATCCCCAGTTAGCAAAGGTTGTTAAACAAGTCACACAAAATTGTGACACCTGTCTAAAAAATAACCCAAAAACCAGACCTCCTCTAATGACACCTGTCCAACATCGGGGATCATACCCAGGAGCGGACTGGCAATGCCGCTCCGCATTTAGAATTTACAGCCATGCCCAAGACCCAAGGGTTTTCTTACTTGCTAGTCTTTATTGACACATTCACAGGATGGATCGAAGCGTTCCCTACTGAGACTGAGAGAGCTACAGAAGTCTGTAAAACTCTGCTGAAGGAGATAGTGCCTAGGTTTGGGCTGCCTCAGTCAATTCAGAGTGACAACGGGCCCTCACTTACAGCCACGATACCCCAGAAACTAGCCGCATGCTTAGGCATAAAATACCAGCTCCGCTCATCCTGGAGGCCTCAAGCTTCAGGAAAGGTAGAGAGAGCCAACCAGACTCTTAAAAGGGCTCTGGCTAAGCTATGTCAGAAACACATAATAAGTGGACACATATGCTGCCCATAGCCCTCATGAGGCTACGGACATCCCCGAAACGGCCACTATTGTTAAGTCCTTATGAAATGATGTATGGACGACCATTCTGAACTTCTGATTTGTTTCTTGACGAGGATGCCAATACACTCTTAAAACATATAATGGACCTGGGAAGGTTTCAGCTAGAACTCCAACGGTATGGAGAACAAACCACAGGAAGACTAGAAAAATCCCCAGGTAAAGCCAGGGGATCAAGTATCAGTAAAGACATGGCAAGAAAAAGGGAGTCCAAACCAGCTGTCCGAGAAATGGACAGGGCCATATTAGGTTGTTCTAGTGACTTCAACTGCTGTAAAATGAAGGGTCTATCTGCCTGGGTCCACAATTCTAGAATAAAACCCTATGGCCTAAGGATTGGGAGACAGAAACTGAGACTCCAAAGCCAGAGGACAGCTATTCCTGTGAACCTGTTGAAGATCTCAGGCTCTTGTTCAAGTAGAACCCCATCAATCCTGCCTCAGATAAGTAAAATGCATCATATGATGTTCTTCCTCTTTCTAATCATATCTCCCTGTATGGCTATTGATCTCTCCCTAAACGAGGCATGTTCACTTGCAAACCACACTGCTTCTCAACTCAACCTAAGCAGCCCGGGCTGCATCTGCATTAATGACAAAGGTTGGGGGTATGTCCAACCCATTCCAGGGTATCAATATCAAAGTTCCACCCTTCCAGCTGAGCTATGGGCTGTTACTCAGCGCCCCCATGTGGTCGTCATATGGCCTTTTGGGAAAAGGGGGAAAAAAAACTTCATGTCTTGGTACCAGCAACAACTGTCTCTATTTACCCCCTGGATGACATCTGCAATGCCACCTGAGCCCTTATTTTCTCTCATGACTAACATCCCCCAAGTGACCTTCCCTAACTCTCTAAAAAGCCACTCCCTAACAGGGGTGTCAGTGAGAAGCCTAGACGACTCACAATGTGGGGTGACCGTCACTGTTGAAACTGATGGGAAAAACCGGGACAGGCCCTGCAGCTGGGAGACCAGCCGACGCCACCCCCGGCCAGCACGCGCCTGGCTCGGCCCGGGGCGCTTCCCGGACCCCGAGCGGCCTGGCGAGGCTGCGGGAGCTCTGGCGGGGGTTGGGGAGGGGGTTGGCTTGAGCGGGGAGGACGTCTCGGTGCCCCCCCACCCCCCGCCCCCCACCATCCCGTTCGCTGCTCAGGGTCACGTGGCTCCGGACGAGCGGGGCGTCGGCCCGGGGTCGCGGTCCCCGGAGACTCCTGCGGGCTTAGGGACAGCCCAGCCGGGGCCCCAGGCGCCCATCCTGCCGGCTGTGCAAACCCCCTGGAGTGCCTCAGTACCGCCCTGTCCCCAAACCGAGGCCCGCCCTGCCCCCACGCCACGGGCCCAGCACAGGACCTTCCTGAGAGAGCGGACGAGCGACAGCCAGGCACATGGACAGGCACTCGCACGCACCCACGCCAGGTGAAACAGAGGCAGAAAGAGTCGAGGGTTCAGAGAGAGACTGGAAGACAGCGTGTGGGCAGGGGTGGCCTCGGGCAGGATGCCGGGCAGCTGCAGAGACCACCCGGCCCTGAGCTGCCAAAGCGATGGGGGCGGGGGGAGGCCACTGAGCAGCGGCGGGCCTGGAGAGGCCCAGGGTGGGAGGACACCTGAGATCTCCGAGCTCCGCGAGCCGCCCCCCTCCCCCCAACCCCCTGCACGCATGCCACGCCGGGGCGCTCTGACACTAGCTTCTCTGGAGTTTTGTCACTTGAATTTCTCTCCCTCTGCTCAACTGAGTGATGACAGTGTATTGACCAGCTAGGTCATTTCCAAATAAATTAATCTTAGTGTTTCACAGGACACCCGGACATGTATGGAGAGACCAGCACGGATGCATGGACACCAACCTTGGTAACTGGAAAACCAATGGGAAATTGCTGTCTGACTCAGGAGAGAGAAAGAAACCCGAACAGATGGAATGAAATGAACAGAAACACAGGTTTTGCAACTCACACCCTAATTCAATTACCAGAAAAAAAACAACACTATAACCATTTTAGAAAAACAATAGACCTCTCTATGACCTTTAGTCGGGTGAGGAGTTCAAACACACAGCAAAAAAAAGCCAACTTTTCCAAGTCGTGAATATGTTAGTTCACACATTGACTTTTACATTGAAATGTGTAACAAATAAACTTAAAATCATTGACTCACTACATAAGCATGGAAGAATTTTAAATATAAAATATGTTCTATAGTATTCAGGAAGCACTTGGCACATCTCTAAGTGTATCAGACCCAAAACTGGAACGTAGTGGAAGAGTCAGGATAGTCTAAAAATGAATCCCTAACTAAAAGGAACACACAGGGTTACTGTAGATAAAAAAGGTTAAAGAAGAGAAGCTAGAAATCAGTCAATAAATATCTTAGGGGTTAGTTTTGAGTGACTAGCCTCTGCGTGACTCTTTATTTTTCATGTTTGCAGCTTCCAAATTTTCCATTTTGAGAATAATACTTTCACCTCCAAACCAGAGTGACTTGGGGACACAAAGGTAGAAGTCGATAATTTTCTTTGCCTATGTCTGAATATTTACAGTCAGAGGTAGAAAAGGAGGAGTCAGTCCCTTGTCTAGATGATGTCAATCCCCAGGTGTGGGATGTCTCCAGCCCTGATTTAGCCATAAATGTTCCACCAGTAAAGATTTCTCTGAGACCAAATGCTCCCTAAACCTGGAAAAGACAATATCCCTTAAAACCAGTAGCTCTTGAGGGTCTTAAACCATTAGTTAACAAATACCGAGATACTGGAACTCGAATCAGCTGTGAGTCCCCCTGCAACACCCCAATCTTGCCCGTTCAAAAACCAGATGGATCTTACCGATTCGTCCAGGATTTAAGAGCTGTTAATGAAGCTGTGGTTCCCATCCACCCCATAGTCCCAAACCCATATACCCTCCTATCCCAAGTCCCAGGAAATGCCAAGTACTTCTCAGTCTTGGACCTTCAAGGTGCTTTCTTTTGCATGCCTCTCCATCCTGAATCCCAAAACCTCTTTGCTTTTGAGTGGCGGGACTTGGAAACAAGAGAGACCATACAACTCTCGACTGGACTCGACTACCCTAAGGGTTTAGGGACAGCCCTCATATCTTCGGGACTTCCTTGGGGAGAGAACTAAGGGAATTAACTTTAACAAACAGTAGTCTAATACAGTATGTGGATGACTTGCTCATAGCTAGGCCAGATTTTACCAGCTCTCAAATGGACACTATTTAAAATGCTAACATTCCTGTATGAAAAGGGTTATCGAGTATCCCCCAAGTAGGCTCAGATTAGCTTAACCCTAGTAAAATACCTTGGATTTATAACTACGGAGAGAAAAAGAATGCCTGACCCCGAGGGGACATCCCTCATCTTAAATACCCCGTACCCTTAAACAAAACAACAGCTTAGGGAATTTTTAGGAAGGACCGGGTTTTGCAGGATCTGGGTTCCTAATTATGGCAATCTGGCCAGACCCCTATATGAAAATTTAAGGGGGAAAGAGGAAGAGCCACTCGACTGGCATGAGACCTGCAAGGTGGCCTTTAATGCCCTAAAAGAGTCCATCACTACAGCCCCAGCTTTAGGCCTCCCCAACCTGGAGAAGCCTTTTAGACTCTATGTTTCTGGAAGGACAGGAACTGCTCTTGGGGTGTTAGACCAGATGATGGGGCCCGTATTACAACCTGTGGCTTATGTCTCAAAATAACTAGATGAGGTGGCCAGAGGGTGGCCCACATGCCTCCAGGCAGTAGGAGTCACCACACTTATGGTTAAGGAGGCATCTAAGCTGACCCTGGGTCAGCCCACCACAGTGTAGACGCCTCACCGGGTGCAAGCAGTCTTGGAAACGAAAGGGGACAGGTGGATGACAGGGGGAAGGATCACCCAATACCAAGCCCTCCTCCTTGACACTCCAGAAATTAAGTTGAGGGTCTGCCAGACTTTAAATCCAGCAACCTTACTGCCAGATCCCCCTACCTCCCCTTTGGATCACCAATGCATACAAATCACAGACGAGTTATACTCTTCTCGCCGGGACCTATCAGAGACACCTTTATCTGACCCAGAGGAAAACTGGCACACAGATGGCAGGGGTTTTGTAGAAAAGGGATAGAGGAAAGCAGGATATGCTGTAGTGAGCCTGGAAGAAACTAAGGAAAGTGGGTCTCTTCCCCCAGACACCTCAGCCCAGAAAGCTGAACATTTTGCCCTGACAAGAGCTTTGGAGTTAGGAGAAGGAAAGAGGATTAATGTGTGTATGGACTCTAAGTATGCTTTCCTCATTCTGCATGCCCGTGCAGCAATTTGGAAAGAAAGAGGGATCCTCAGTGCCTGAAGCTCTGCAATTAAACACAAAGAGCTCATTCTCAGGCTCCTGGAGGCAGTGAAACTTCCTGCAAAATTAGCTGTCATCCACTGCAAGAGTCACGAAAAGGGGCAAGAAAAAGAGGCTCAGGGAAATAGGAAAGCTGATCAAGAGGCAGGACGAGCTGCCGGGGAAGCTACCTCTGCCACTGCTATCTGCCCCCTTTTCCCCAAGGAAACCCTGACTCCAGATTTTACCCCAGGGGCACATTCCCGATATGCTGAGCGGGGCTGGGAGATTGGGTCACATGGGTGGTTTCAGCCTGATCAGGCCCAAATAATACTCCCTGATTCTCAGGTTTAAAACATTACTAACTCCTTACATAAGAGCGCCCATTTTGGAAAAGATAATCTAGAAATCTTGCTTAAGCCTATTCTCTCCCATCCCCAGTTACCTAAGGTTGTTAAACAGGTCACACAAAATTGTGACACCTGTCTAAAAAATAACCCAAAAACCAGAACTCCTCTAATTACACCTGTCCATCATCGGGGATCATACCCAGGAGTGGATTGGCAAGTAGAATTTACAGCCATGCCCAAGACCCAAGGGTTTTCTTACTTGCTAGTCTTTATTGACACATTCACAGGATGGATCGAAGCGTTCCCTACTGAGACTGAGAGAGTTCTAGAAGTCTGTAAAGCTCTGCTGAAGGAGATAGTGCCTAGGTTTGGGCTGCCTCGGTCACTTCAGAGTGACAACGGGCCCTCACTTACAGCCACGATACCCCAGAAACTAGCCGCATGCTTAGGCATAAAATACCAGCTCCGCTCATCCTGGAGGCCTCAAGCTTCAGGAAAGGTAGAGAGAGCCAACCAGACTCTTAAAAGGGCTCTGGCTAAGCTATGTCAGAAACACATAATAAGTGGACACATATGCTGCCCATAGCCCTCATGAGGCTACGGACATCCCCCAAACGGCCATTATTGTTAAGTCCTTATGAAATGATGTATGGACGATCATTCTGAACTTCTGATTTGTTTCTTGACGAGGATGCCAATACACTATTAAAACATATAATTGACCTGGGAAGGTTTCAGCAAGAACTCCAACGGTATGGAGAACAAACCACAGGAAGACTTGAAAAATCCCCAGGTAAAGCCAGGGGATCAAGTATCAGTAAAGACCTGGCAAGAAAAAGGGAGTCCAAACCAGCTGTCCGAGAAATGGACAGGGCCATATCAGGTTGTTCTAGTGACTTCAACTGCTGTAAAATGAAGGGTCTATCTGCCTGGGTCCACAATTCTAGAATAAAACCCTATGGCCTACAGGATGGGGAGACAGAAACTGAGACTCCAAAGCCAGAGGACAGCTATTCCTGTGAACCTGTTGAAGATCTCAGGCTCTTGTTCAAGCAGAACCCCATCAATCCTGCCTCAGATAAGTAAAATGCATCATATGATGTTCTTCCTCTTTCTAATCATATCTCCCTGTATGGCTATTGATCTCTCCCTAAACGAGGCATGTTCACTTGCAAACCACACTGCTTCTCAACTCAACCTAACCAGCCCGGGCTGCATCTGTATTAATGACAAAGGTTGGGGGTATGTCCAACCCATCCCAGGGTATCACTATCAAAGGCGCACCCTTCCAGCCGAGCTATGGGCTGTTACTCAGCGCCCCCATGTGGTCGTAATATGGCCGTTTGGGGAACGGGGGAAAAAAAACTTCATGTCTTGGTACCAGCAACAACTGTCTCTATTTACCCCCTGGATGACATCTTCAATGCCACCTGAGCCCTTATTTTCTCTCATGACTAACATACCCCAAGTGACCTTCCCTATCTCTCTAAAAAGCCACTCCCTAACAGGGTTGTCAGTGAGAAATCTAGACGACTCACAATGTGGGGTGACCGTCACTGTTGAAACTGATGGGAAAAACCGGGACAGGCCCTGCAGCTGGGAGACCAGCCAACGCCACCCCCGGCCAGCACGCGCCTGGCCCGACCCGGGGCGCTTCCCGGACCCCGAGCGGCCTGGCGAGGCTGCGAGAGCTCTGGCGGGGGTTGGGGAGGGGGGTGGCTTGAGCGGGGAGGACGTCCCGGTGCCCCCCCACCCCCCGCCCCCCACCATCCCGTTCGCTGCTCAGGGTCACGTGGCTCCGGACGAGCGGGGCGTCGGCCCGGGGCCGCGGTCCCCGGAGTCTCCTGAGGGCTTAGGGGCAGCCCAGCCGGGGCCCCAGGCGCCCATCCTGCCCGCTGTGCAAACCCCCTGAGGTGCCTCAGCCCCGCCCTGTCCCCAAACCGAGGCCCGCCCTGCCCCCTCGCGACGGGCCCAGCACAGGACCTTCCTGAGAGAGCGGATGAGCGACAGCCAGGCACACGGACAGGCACTCGCACGCCCCCACGCCAGGTGAGACAGAGGCAGAAAGAGTCGTGTGTTCAGAGAGAGACTGGAAGACAGCGTGTGGGCAGGAGGGGCCTCGGGCAGGATGCCGGGCAGCTGCAGAGATCACCCAGCCCTGAGCAGCCAAAGCGATGGGGTCGGGGGGAGGCCACTGAGCAGCGGCGGGCCTGGAGAAGCCCAGGGTGGGAGGACACCTGAGATCTCCTTGCTCCGCGCCCCGCCGGCCTCCCCCAAACCCCCTGCACGCATGCCACGCCGGGGCGCTCTGACACTAGCTTCTCTGGAGTTTTGTCACTTGAATTTCTCTCCCTCTGCTCAACTGAGTGATGACAGTGTATTGAACAGCTAGGTCATTTCCAAATAAATTAAGCTTAGTGTTTCACAGGACACCCGGACATGTATGGAGAGACCAGCACGGATGCATGGACACCAACCTTGGTAACTGGACAACCAATGGGAAATTACTGTCTGACTCAGGAGAGAGAAAGAAACCTGAACAGATGGAATGAAATGAACAGAAACACAGGCTTTGCAACTCACACCCTAATTCAATTACCAGAAAATAAACAACACTATAACCATTTTAGAAAAACTATAGACCTCTCCATGACCTTTGGTCGGGTGAGGAGTTCAAACACACAGCAAAATAAAGCCAACTTTTCCAAATCGTGAATATGTTAGTTCACACATTGACTTTTACATTGAAATGTGTAACAAATAAAATCATTGACTCACTACATAAGCATGGAAGTATTTTAAATATAAAATATGATCTATAGTATTCAGGAAGCACTTGGCACATCTCTAAGTGTACCAGACCCAAAACTGGAATGTAGTGGAAGAGTCAGGATAGTCTAAAAATGAATCCCTAACTAAAAGGAACACACAGGATTACTGTAGATAAAAAAGGTTAAAGAAGAGAAGCTAGAAATCAGTCAATAAATGTCTTAGGGGTTAGCTTAGAGTGACTAGCCTCTGCGTGACTCTTTAAATTTTTCATGTTTGCAGCTTCTAAATTTTCCATTTTGAGAATAATACTTTCGCCTCCAAACCAGAGTGACTTGGGGACACAAAGGTAGACGTCGATAATTTTCTTTGCCTATGTCTGAATATTTACAGTCAGAGGTAGAAAAGGAGGAGTCTGTCCCTTGTCTAGATGATGTCAATCCCCAGGTGTGGGATGTCTCCAGCCCTGGTTTAGCCATAAATGTTTCACCAGTAAAGATTTCTCTGAGACCAAATGCTCCCTAGCCCTGGAAAAGACAATATCCCTTAAAACCAGTAGCTCTTGAGGGTCTTAAACCATTAGTTAACAAATACCGAGATACTGGAACTCGAATCAGCTGTGAGTCCCCCTACAACACCCCAATCTTGCCCGTTCAAAAACCAGATGGATCTTACCGATTCGTTCAGGATCCAAGAGCTGTTAATCAAGCTGTGGTTCCCATCCACCCCATAGTCCCAAACCCATATACCCTCCTATCCCAAGTCCCAGGAAATGCCAAATACTTCTCAGTCTTGCACCTTCAAGGTGCTTTCTTTTGCATGCCTCTCCATCCTGAATCCCAAAAACTCTTTGCTTTTGAGTGGCAGGACTTGGAAACAAGAGAGACCATACAGCTCTCCACTGGACTCGACTTCCCCAAGGGCTTAGGGACAGCACTCATATCTTCGGGACTTCCTCGGGGAGAGAACTAAGGGAATTAACTTTAACAAACAGTAGTCTAATACAGTATGTGGATGACTTGCTCATAGCTAGGCCAGATATTACCAGCTCTCAAATCGACACTATTTAAAACGCTAACTTTCCTGTATGAAAATGGTTATCGAGTATCCCCCAAGTAGGCTCAGATTAGCTTAACCCAAGTAAAATACCTTGGATTTATAATTACGGAGAGAAAAAGAATGCCTGACCCCCAGGGGAGATCCCTCATCTTAAATACCCCGTACCCCCAAACAAAACAACAGCTTAGGGTATTTTTAGGAAGGACCGGTTTTGCAGGATCTGGATTCCTAATTATGGCAATCTCGCCAGACCCCTATATGAAAATTTAAGGGGGAAAGAGGAAGAGCCACTCGACTGGCATGAGACCTGCAAGGTGGCCTTTAATTCCCTAAAAGAGTCCATCACTACAGCCCCAGCTTTAGGCCTCTCCAACCTGGAGAAACCTTTTAGACTCTATGTTTCTGGAAGGACAGGAACTGCTCTTGGGGTGTTAGAGCAGATGATGGGGCCCGTATTACAACCTGTGGCTTATCTCTCAAAATAACTAGATGAGGTGGCCAGAGGGTGGCCCACTTGCCTCCGGGCAGTAGCAGCCACCGCTCTTATGGTTAAGGAGGCATCTAAGCTGACCCTGGGTCAGCCCACCACAGTGTATACGCCTCACCGGGTGCAAGCAGTCTTGGAAACGAAAGGGGACCTGTGGATGACAGGGGGAAGGATCACCCAATACCAAGCCCTCCTCCTTGACACTCCAGAAATAAAGTTGAGGGTCTGCCAGACTTTAAATCCAGCAACCTTACTGCCAGATCCCCCTACCTCCCCTCTGGGTCACCAATGCATACAAATCACAGACGAGTTATACTCTTCTCGCCGGGACCTATCAGAGACACCTTTACCTGACCCAGAGGAAAACTGGCACACAGATGGCAGCAGTTTTGTAGAAAAGGGAGAGAGGAAAGCAGGATATGCTGTAGTGAGCCTGGAAGAAACTAAGGAAAGTGGGTCTCTTCCCCCAGACACCTCAGCCCAGAAAGCTGAACTTTTTGCCCTGACAAGAGCTTTGGAGTTAGGAGAAGGAAAGAGGATTAATGTGTGTATGGATTCTAAGTATGCTTTCCTCATTCTGCATGCCCGTGCAGCAATTTGGAAAGAAAGAGGGATGCTCAGTGCCCGAAGCTCTGCTATTAAACACAAAGAGCTCATACTCATGCTCCTGGAGGCGGTCAAACTTCCTGCAAAATTAGCTGTCATCCACTGCAAGAGTCACCAAAAGGGGCAAGAAAAAGAGGCTCAGGGAAATAGGAAAGCTGATCAAGAGGCAGGACTAGCTGCCGGGGAAGCTACCTCTGCCACTGCTATCTGCCCCCTTTTCCCCACGGAAACCCTGACTCCAGATTTTACCCCAGGGGGACATTCCCAATATGCTGAGCGGGGATGGGAGATTGGGTCACATGGGTGGTTTCAGCCTGATCAGGCCCAAATAATACTCACTGATTCTCAGGTTTAAAACATTACTAACTCCTTACATAAGAGCGCCCATTTTGGAAAAGATAATCAAGAAATCTTGCTTAAGCCTATTCTCTCCCATCCCCAGTTAGCAAAGGTTGTTAAACAAGTCACACAAAATTGTGACACCTGTCTAAAAAATAACCCAAAAACCAGACCTCCTCTAATTACACCTGTCCAACATCGGGGATCATACCCTGGAGCGGACTGGCAATGCCGCTCCGCATTTAGAATTTACAGCCATGCCCAAGACCCAAGGGTTTTCTTACTTGCTAGTCTTTATTGACACATTCACAGGATGGATCGAAGTGTCCCCTACTGAGACTGAGAGAGCTACAGAAGTCTGTAAAGCTCGGCTGAAGGAGATAGTGCCTAGGTTTGGGCTACCTCAGTCACTTCAGAGTGACAACGGGCCCTCACTTACAGCCACGATACCCCAGAACCTAGCCGCATGCTTAGGCATAAAATACCAGCTCCGCTCATCCTGGAGGCCTCAAACTTCAGGAAAGGTAGAGAGAGCCAACCGACTCTTAAAAGGGCTCTGGCTAAGCTATTTCAGAAACACATAATAAGTGGACACATATGCTGCCCATAGCCCTCATGAGGCTACGGACATGCCCCAAACGGCCACTATTGATATGTCCTTATGAAATGATGTATGGACGACCATTCTTAACTTCTGATTTGTTTCTTGATGAGGATGCCAATACACTCTTAAAACATATAATTGACCTGGGAAGGTTTCAGCAAGAACTCCAACGGTATGGAGAACAAACCACAGGAAGACTTGAAAAATCTCCAGGTAAAGCCAAGGGATCAAGTAACAGTAAAGACTTGGCAAGAAAAAGGGAGTCCAAACCAGCTGTCCGAGAAATGGACAGGGCCATATCAGGTTGTTCTAGTGACTTCAACTGCTGTAAAATGAAGGGTCTATCTGCCTGGGTCCACAATTCTAGAATAAAACCCTATGGCCTACAGGAGGGGGAGACAGAAACTGAGACTCCAAAGCCAGAGGACAGCTATTCCTGTGAACCTGTTGAAGATCTCAGGCTCTTGTTCAAGCAGAACCCCATCAATCCTGCCTCAGATAAGTAAAATGCATCATATGATGTTCTTCCTCTTTCTAATCATATCTCCCTGTATGGCTATTGATCTCTCCCTAAACGAGGCATGTTCACTTGCAAACCACACTGCTTCTCAACTCAACCTAAGCAGCCCGGGCTGCATCTGCATTAATGACAAAGGTTGGGGGTATGTCCAACCCATCCCAGGGTATCACTATCAAAGGCCCACCCTTCCAGCCGAGCTATGGGCTGTTACTCAGCGCCCCCATGTGGTCGTAATATGGCCTTTTGTGGAAAGGGGGAAAAAAAAACTTCATGTCTTGGTACCAGCAACATCTGTCTCTATTTACCCCCTGGATGACATCTGCAATCCCACCTGAGCCCTTATTTTCTCTCATGACTAACATCCCCCAAGTGACCTTCCCTATCTCTCTAAAATGTCACTCCCTCACAGGGGTGTCAGTGTGAAATCTAGACGACTCACAATGTGGGGTGACCGTCACTGTTGAAACTGATGGGAAAAACCGGGACAGGCCCTGCAACTGGGAGACCAGCCGACGCCACCCCCGGCCAGCACGCGCCTGGCCCGACCCGGGGCGCTTCCCGGACCCCGAGCGGCCTGGCGAGGCTGCGGGAGCTCTGGCGGGGGTTGGGGAGGGGGGTGGCTTGAGCGGGGAGGACGTCTCGGTGCCCCCCCACCCCCCGGCCCCCACCATCCCGTTCGCTGCTCAGGGTCACGTGGCTCCGGAAGAGCGGGGCGTCGGCCCAGGGCCGCAGTCCCCGGAGACTCCTGCGGGCTTAGGGGCAGCCCAGCCGGGGCCCCAGGCGCCCATCCTGCCGGCTGTGCAAACCACCTGGAGTGCCTCAGCCACACCCTGTCCCCAAACCGAGGCCCGCCCTGCCCCCACGCCAGGGGCCCAGCACAGGACCTTCCTGAGAGAGCGGATGAGCGACAGCCAGGCACACGGACAGGCACTCGCACGCACCCACGCCAGGTGAGACAGAGGCAGAAAGAGTCGAGGGTTCAGAGAGAGACTGGAAGACAGCGTGTGGACAGGGGAGGCCTCGGGCAGGATGCCGGGCAGCTGCAGAGACCACCCGGCCCTGAGCAGCCAAAGCGATGGGGGCGGGGGGAGGCCACTGAGCAGCGGCGGGCCTGGAGAGACCCAGGGTGGGAGGACACCTGAGATCTCTGCGCTCCGCGACCCGCCCACCTCCCCCCAACCCCCTGCACGCATGCCACGCTGGGGCGCTCTGACACTAGTTTCTCTGGCGTTTTGTCACTTGAATTTCTCTCCCTCTGCTCAACTGAGTGATGACAGTGTATTGAACAGCTAGGTCATTTCCAAATAAATTAAGCTTAGTGTTTCACAGGACACCCGGACATGTATGGAGAGACGAGCACGGATGCATGGACACCAACCTTGGTAATTGGACAACCAATGGGAAATTACTGTCTGACTCAGGAGAGAGAAAGAAACCCGAACAGATGGAATGAAATGAACAGAAACACAGGCTTTGCAACTCACACCCTAATTCAATTACCAGAAAATAAACAACACTATAACCATTTTAGAAAAACAATAGACCTCTCCATGACCTTAGGTCGGGTGAGGAGATCAAACACACAGCAAAAAAAAGCCAACTTTTCCAAGTCGTGAATATGTTAGTTCACACATTGACTTTTACGTTGAAATGTGTAACAAATAAACTTAAAACCATTGACTCAATACATAAGCATGGAAGTATTTTAAATATAAAATATGTTCTATAGTATTCAGGAAGCACTTGGCACATCTCTAAGTGTATCAGACCCAAAACTGGAACATAGTGGAAGAGTCAGGATAGTCTCAAAATGAATCCCTAACTAAAAGGAACACACAGGATTACTGTAGATAAAAAAGGTTAAAGAAGAGAAGCTAGAAATCAGTCAATAAATGTCTTAGGGGTTAGCTTAGAGTGACTAGCCTCTGCGTGACTCTTTAAATTTTTCATGTTTGCAGCTTCCAAATTTTCCATTTTGAGAATAATACTTTTGCCTCCAAACCAGAGTGACTTGGGGACACAAAGGTAGACGTCGATAATTTTCTTTGCCTATGTCTGAATATTTACAGTCAGCGGTAGAAAAGGAGGAGTCTGTCCCTTGTCTAGATGATGTCAATCCCCAGGTGTGGGATGTCTCCAGCCCTGGTTTAGCCATAAATGTTCCACCAGTAAAGATTTCTCTGAGACCAAATGCTCCCTAGCCCTGGAAAAGACAATATCCCTTAAAACCAGTAGCACTTGAGGGTCTTAAACCATTAGTTAACAAATACCGAGATACTGGAACTCGAATCAGCTGTGAGTCCCTCTGCAACACCCCAATCTTGCCCTTTCAAAAACCAGATGGATCTTACCGATTCGTCCAGGATCTAAGAGCTGTTAATGAAGCTGTGGTTCCCATCCACCCCATAGTCCCAAACCCATATACCCTCCTATCCCAAGTCCCAGGAAATGCCAAGTACTTCTCAGTCTTGGACCTTCAAGGTGCTTTCTTTTGCATGCCTCTCCATCCTGAATCCCAAAAACTCTCTGCTTTTGAGTGGCGGGACTTGCAAACAAGAGAGACCATACAACTCTCGACTGGACTCGACTACCCCAAGGGTTTAGGGACAGCCCTCATATCTTCGGGACTTCCTCGGGGAGAGAACTAAGGGAATTAACTTTAACAAACAGTAGACTAATACAGTATCTGGATGACTTGCTCATAGCTAGGCCAGATTTTACCAGCTCTCAATTGGACACTATTTAAAACGCTATCTTTCCTGTATGAAAAGGGTTATCGAGTATCCCCCAAGTAGGCTCAGATTAGCTTAACCCAAGTAAAATACCTTGGATTTATAATTACGGAGAGAAAAAGAATGCCTGACCCCGAGGGGAGATCCCTCATCTTAAATACACCGTACCCCCAAACAAAACAACAGCTTAGGTGATTTTTAGGAAGGACCGTGTTTTTCAGGATCTGGGTTCCTAATTATGGCAATCTGTCCAGACCCCTATATGAAAATTTAAGGGGGAAAGAGGAAGAGCCACTCGACTGGCATGAGACCTGCAAGGTGGCCTTTAATGCCCTAAAAGAGTCCATCACTTCAGCCCCAGCTTTAGGCCTCCCCAACCAGGAGAAGCCTTTTAGACTCTATGTTTCTGGAAGGACAGGAACTGCTCTTGGGGTGTTAGAGCAGATGATGGGGCCCGTATTACAACCTGTGGCTTATCACTCAAAATAACTAGATGAGGTGGCCAGAGGGTGGCCCACTTGCCTCCGGGCAGTAGCAGCCACTGCTCTTATGGTTAAGGAGGCATCTAAGCTGACCCTGGGTCAGCCCACCACAGTGTATACGCCTCACCGGGTGCAAGCAGTCTTGGAAACGAAAGGGGACAGGTGGATGACAGGGGGAAGGATCACCCAATACCAAGCCCTCCTCCTTGACACTCCAGAAATAAAGTTGAGGGTCTGCCAGACTTTAAATCCAGCAACCTTACTGCCAGATCCCCCTACCTCCCCTCTGGATCACCAATGCATACAAATCACAGACGAGTTATACTCTTCTCGCCGGGACCTATCAGAGACACCTTTATCTGACCCAGAGGAAAACTGGCACACAGATGGCAGCAGTTTTGTAGAAAAGGGAGAGAGGAAAGCCGGATATGCTGTACTGAGCCTGGAAGAAACTAAGGAAAGTGGGTCTCTTCCCCCAGACACCTCAGCCCAGAAAGCTGAACTTTTTGCCCTGACAAGAGCTTTGGAGTTAGGAGAAGGAAAGAGGATTAATGTGTGTATGGGCTCTAAGTATGCTTTCCTCATTCTGCATGCCCGTGCAGCAATTTGGAAAGAAAGAGGGATGCTCAGTGCCCGAAGCTCTGCTATTAAACACAAAGAGCTCATTCTCAGGCTCCTGGAGGCAGTCAAACTTCCTGCAAAATTAGCTGTCATCCACTGCAAGAGTCACCAAAAGGGGCAAGAAAAAGAGGCTCAGGGAAATAGGAAAGCTGATCAAGAGGCAGGACGAGCTGCCGGGGAAGCTACCTCTGCCACTGCTATCTGCCCCCTTTTCCCCAAGGAAACCCTGACTCCAGATTTTACCCCAGGGGGACATTCCCGATATGCTGAGCGGGGCTGGGAGATTGGGTCACATGGGTGGTTTCAGCCTGATCAGGCCCAAATAATACTCCCTGATTCTCAGGTTTAAAACATTACTAACTCCTTACATAAGAGCGCCCATTTTGGAAAAGATAATCTAGAAATTTTGCTTAAGCCTATTCTCTCCCATCCCCAGTTAGCTAAGGTTGTTAAACAAGTCACACAAAATTGTGACACCTGTCTAAAAAATAACCCAAAAACCAGACCTCCTCTAATTACACCTGTCCAACATCGGGGATCATACCCTGGAGCGGACTGGCAATGCCGCTCCGCATTTAGAATTTACAGCCATGCCCAAGACCCAAGGGTTTTCTTACTTGCTAGTCTTTATTGACACATTCACAGGATGGATCGAAGCGTCCCCTACTGAGACTGAGAGAGCTACAGAAGTCTGTAAAGCTCGGCTGAAGGAGATAGTGCCTAGGTTTGGGCTGCCTCGGTCACTTCAGAGTGACAACGGGCCCTCACTTACAGCCACGATACACCAGAACCTAGCCACATGCTTAGGCATAAAATACCAGCTCCGCTCATCCTGGAGGCCTCAAGCTTCAGGAAAGGTAGAGAGAGCCAACCAGACTCTTAAAAGGGCTCTGGCTAAGCTATGTCAGAAACACATAATAAGTGGACACATATGCTGCCCATAGCCCTCATGAGGATACGGACATCCCCGAAACGGCCACTATTGTTAAGTCCTTATGAAATGATGTATGGACGACCATTCTGAACTTCTGATTTGTTTCTTGATGAGGATGCCAATACACTCTTAAAACATATAATTGTCCTGGGAAGGTTTCCGCAAGAACTCCAACGGTATGGAGAACAAACCACAGGAAGACTTGAAAAATCCCCAGGTAAAGCCAGGGGATCAAGTAACAGTAAAGACCTGTCAAGAAAAATGGAGTCCAAACCAGCTGTCGGAGAAATGGACAGGGCCATATCAGGTTGTTCTAGTGACTTCAACTGCTGTAAATGTGAAGTTACTATCTGCCTGGGTCCACAATTCTAGAATAAAACCCTATGGCCTACAGGAGGGGGAGACAGAAACTGAGACTCCAAAGCCAGAGGACAGCTATTCCTGTGAACCAGTTGAAAATCTCAGGCTCTTGTTCAAGCAGAACCCCATCTATCCTGCCTCAGATAAGTAAAATGCATCATATGATGTTCTTCCTCTTTCTAATCATATCTCCCTGTATGGCTATTGATCTCTCCCTAAACGAGGCATGTTCACTTGCAAACCACACTGCTTCTCAACTCAACCTAAGCAGCCCGGGCTGCATCTGCATTAATGACAAAAGTTGGGGGTATGTCCAACCCATTCCAGGGTATCAATATCAAAGGCCCACCCTTCCAGCCGAGCTATGGGCTGTTACTCAGCGCCCCCATGTGGTCGTAATATGGCCTTTTGGGGAAAGGGGGAAAAAAAACTTCATGTCTTATTACCAGCAACAACTGTCTCTATTTACCCCCTGGATGACATCTGCAATCCCACTTGAGCCCTTATTTTCTCTCATGACTAACATCCCCCAAGTGACCTTCCCTATCTCTCTAAAAAGCCACTCCCTAACAGGGGTGTCAGTGAGAAATCTAGACGACTCACAATGTGGGGTGACCGTCACTGTTGAAACTGATGGGAAAAACCGGGACAGGCCCTGCTGCTGGGAGACCAGCCGACGCCACCCCCGGGCAGCACCCGCCTGGCCCGGCCCGGGGCGCTTCCCGGACACCGAGCGGGCTAGCGAGGCTGCGAGAGCTCTGGCGGGGGTTGGGGAGGGGGGTGGCTTGAGCGGGGAGGACGTCTCGGTGACCCCCCACCCCCCGCCCCCCACCATCCCTTTCGCTGCTCAGGGTCATGTGGCTCCGGAAGAGCGGGGCGTCGGCCCGGGGCCGCCGTCCCCGGAGCCTCCTGCGGGCTTAGGGACAGCCCAGCCGGGGCCCCAGGCGCCCATCCTGCCGGCTGTGCAAACCCCCTGGAGTGCCTCAGCCCCGCCCTGACCCCAAACCGAGGCCGGCCCTGCCCCGACGCCACAGGCCCAGCACAGGACCTTCCTGAGAGAGCGGACGAGCGACAGCCAGGCACACGGAGGCACTCGCACGGACCCACGTCAGGTGAGACAGAGGCAGAAAAAGATGAGGGTTCAGAGAGACACCGGAAGACAGCGTGTGGGCAGGGGGGGATTCGGGCAGGATGCCGGGCAGCTGCAGAGACCACCCGGCCCTGAGCAACAAACGCGATGGGGGCGGAGGGAGGCTGCCGAGCAGAGGGAGGCCTGCAGAGGCCCAGGTTGGGAGGGCACCTGAGATATCAGCGGTCCGCGCCCCTCCTACCCCAACCCCCTGAACGCACGGCCCACTCCGACGAAAGCTTCTCCGGAGTTTGATCACCTGAATTTCTATCCTTGTGCTCAACTGAGTGATGACAGTATATTGCACAGCTAGGTCATTTCCAAATAAATTAAGCTTAGTGTTTCACAGGACACCCAGACATGAATGCAGAGACCAGCACGGATGCATGGATACCAACCTTGGTAACTGGACAACCAATGGGAAATTACTGTCTGACTCAGGAGAGAGAAAGAAACCCGAACAGATAGAAAAAATGAACAGAAACACAAACTTTGCAACTCACACCCCAATTCAATTACCGAAAAAAACAACAACACTATAACCATTTTAGAAAAACAATACACCTCTCCATGACCTTTGGTCCGGTGAGGAATTCTTACACACAACAAAAAAAGCCACCTTTTCCAAATCGAGTATATGTTAGTTCACACATTGATTTTGCATTGAAATGTGTAACAAATAAACTTAAAATCATTGACTCACTACATTCGCATGGAAGTATTTTAAGCATAAAATATGTCCTATAGTATTCAGGAAGCACTTGGCACATCTGTAAGTGTATCAGACCCCAAACTGGAACTTAATGGAAGAGTCAGGATAGTCTAAAAATGAATCCCTAACTAAAAGGAATACACAGGATTACGTAGATCAAAAAGGTTAAAGACGAGAAACTAGAAATCAGTCAATAAATGTTTTAGGGGTTAGCCTAGAGTGACTAGCCTCTGCGTTACTTTTAAAATTTTTCATGTTTGCATCTTCCAAATTTTCCATGCTGAGAATAATACTTTCATATCAGTTTCGAAATCAGTCTCACACTAAAGACAGTAAGAGTGGAATAAGAAGTAATAAATGCTTGGGGAGGGGGGGGAAGAAATGCTTGAACTAAAGGTGGTACTGATGAAATTATTTGCAGGGCAGCCAAGGAGTCACAGATGTAGAGAACAGACTTATGGACACGGGCAGGGGGCAGGAAGGAGACGGTGAGATGAATGCAGAGGAACATGGAAACATAGTACCATACGTTAAAAGAGATGCCAATGCAATTTGCTGTATGACTCAGGGGACTCAAACAGGGGCTCTGCAACAAGCTAGAGTGGTGGAATGGGGAGGAGGAGACGGGAGAGCGGTTCAGGAGGGAGGAGACCTATGTAAACCTGTGGCTCATTCACGTTGATGTTTGGCAACAAAATTCTGTAAAGCAACTATCCTTCAATTGAAAGAAAAAGTCATGTTTGGACTTACCAAACAAGGTCTTGTGTACTTCTAGCATGGCCTTCTGTTTCGTGCTGCCATCCTTAATTCATTCTTCCATATCATTAAACAGACTAGTCAAGTTTTTGCCAAAAACATCTTGAGCTCCTGCATCATGCTGATCAACTGCCTTCTCTCGATCCAGTATAGAATGGAGACCAAAGAAAACTTTTGTCGTTTCTTCAAGTGATTGAAGCCACTCTATGTGATTTTAAAAAATAAATGTGGATAAGACGGATATGACCAAAGCAATCTAATGACAATATCTGTGCTTCATTAAAGACTTCTGCAGAGAACTGATAAATTTTTTGTATAATATCAGAAGAATTTTTTAAATCCACACCAAAATTTCTTTCGCCTCCGCTAGCCATCTAGACAAGGAAAACTGATTTTACCAATCAATGTCCCTAGTTCTGCTCCCTCACCGATTTTTACACAATATGTTTTGCTCAGGCAGGAGACCCTGGTTCAATTCCTGGGTCAGGAAGATCCGCTGGAGAAGGGATAGGCTACCCACTCCAGGATTAGTGGGCTTCCCTTGTGGCTCAGTTGGTAAAGAATCATTCCTCTGTACCAAGAGTAGCTCAACTCCTCTCAAAGCAAATACAGGACGGTAGTAACTATGCAGGACAAAGCTGATTCTGTACATTTATACTTCTCGCTCATGAGCTTGACAGAGGTTCTAGATCTGTTACCACATTTTTTTTTTTTAAGTGATATCCGCATGTGCAGGTGAAAGTGGCTCAGTTCGTGCCTGACTCTTTGCGGCCCCAAGGACTACACAGTCCATGGAATTCTCTAGGCCAGTATACTAGGAGTGGGTAGCCTATCCCTTCTCCAGGGGATCTTCCTGACCCAGGACTCAAAGCGGGGTCTCCTGCGTTGCAGGCAGATTCTTTAGCAACTGAGCTAGTAGGGCTTCACTGGTGGCTCAGTTGCTAAAGAATATCTGCATAACTGTCTATCGATTTGGAATTAGCAATCTGTCTGTGAGCAGGGCCGGTCATAAGCAGCTTCTGTGAGAAAACAGAAGCATGTCTGCCTGACTTGCTTCTCTGGGGAGCTTTCACTGTTCTTGCGCTAGTGCACATGGCAAGTTTCTAAGTGAGAAAGTAATGGCTATTATCACAGCTGGCCACTGAGGTATTTAATGGCAGAGGCAATCCCACCTCTGCCAAGCAGTAGCCACCACGAAATCAGCTATTGTCATTGTAGCCAAGTTCCGTGAATTTGTGGTGTTATTTGCTGTGTTCTTCAAGAAGATGCCTTCGCCCTGCCAGTAAGACATATTTCCGTAACACTCAGCCATGCACTCAGTCGATGTGCATCCTCCAGTAAAGCCCAGCCACGATGTCTTAGAGGAGCCTCTCTGCCCATTGTCATAAGCCAGTCTAATTTTGTATGAGACCGTGAAAACTCAGTGTCTTTATTACGCTTGTGCTTCTGACGGGAGGTCTGAGAAGGCACTTCTGAAGGTTTATTCCTACCAGTCGTTGTCATATTTATCGAGTCTTTATTTTATATTTTTTCTTATTTTTTACTTCTACCAGTTTCTTGCTACGAACCCGTCTCCCTCCACCCTCGTGCACACACGGTCAGTCATGGAATCCCATGGACTTCAGCCCGCCAGACTCTTCTGCCCATGGATTTTTCCAGGAAAGAATACTGGAGTGGGTTGCCATTTCCTTCTCCATGTGTGGAGTCTTTAAAGATTCCATCACTGAGGTGTTGCTTCTCCACTTGTACATGCCCTTCCTCCCTAAGTGCAGTAGAAGTCATCCCCACTTCCCAACATGTCTGTCTTCCATCCTCTGGAGTATGTATTGCTTGAGCTCACCACAGTGTCACGATATTCTAGAAACCCTTCTGATTGCAGTCTCTTCGGGAGGTTACAAGTGCTTCAAACCTCAGAATTTTACAAAGCACTTTTTAGACCTCAGCTGAAAGGGAAGTCAACACTCAGTGACAGTCACAGGCTTCCATGGCCTGGACTTGATTATGGGCTGTGCTTTCATAATCATCGTGTTTCCGATACCAACTAAGATGTCACTGAGAAATTTTTTTCTTTCTCATCATTGTATCTTTCATGTTTATTTAGATATATTATGGGTTTTCCTATATATCTTCCCTTAGGGATGAGGGTCTTAAGTCAGTAGAACTTACTACAACTGACTTCCAGTTAGCTGTGTTAGGACAGGAAAAAGAATGACCAGCTCCTGGATTCTTAAGATTATATATGAAAATATGATTCGTTTTACTGTGTGAAGTCATCCGATTCTAACTTTCTGAAGTAGGCATTCAGAAAAATCAAAAAAAATCTCCGAACTACTAGGCGGTCTCCCATCCAAGTACTGACCAGGCCCGACCCTGCTCAGTTTCCCAGATCAGAGGAGAGAGGGCACGTTCAGGGTGGTATGGCGTTAGACCGAGGCGGCTGCCAGGCGCCCCACGAGCCCCGCGTTGCGCCTCCCTTGCGGTCTGACCTGCCGGTCGGGCCTGGGGCTGCAGTTCTCCAGCGGGCGCGCGCTGCACTTGAGCCGCACGACCCGCGACTGGACTCCGGCCGGCCAGAGCCTGCAGCTCGGCGGCCAGCGGAGGGCGTCCCCGCTCCGCACACCGCGAGCCCAGGCCAGCACCCGTCTGGCCCGGCCGGCCGGGGCCTGGCGTGCCTGCGGAACCTGGGGTGGGGGGAGGGGTTGTGGGCAGAGCAGCGAGGACATCTCGGTGCCCCCTCACCCCCTGTCACCCACCATCCCGTTCGCTGCTCAGGGTCAGGTGGCTCAGGACGAGCGGGGCTTCTGCCCGGGTCCGCGGTCCCCGGAGCCTCCTGGGGCTTAGGGGCAGCCCAGCCGGGACCCCAGGCGCCCGTCCTGCCGGCTGCGCAAACCCCCTGGAGCGCCTCAGCCCCGTCTTTTCGCCCTACCGAGGCCCGCCCTGCCCCCACGCCGCGGGCCCAGCACAGGACCTTCCTGGGAGAGCAGACGAGCGACAGCCAGGGACACGGACAGGCACTCGCACGCACCCACGCCAGGTGAGACTGCAAGGTCCAAATCAGAGTATGTTGTGTCTATAAAAGGAGAAGCCAAAAGAATATATATATAATCATTTGTGAAGACACAGAAGTTATCCAAAAGAATACATTTAGAAACTAAGGAAGGGACATGGCTGGCTGGCAGACAGAGACTGGACGGACACTTTTACTGTTATCCTTCTGTTCTTCTACACTGTCCTGTGGGACTTTCCTAGTGGTCCAGTGGTCCAGAATATGCCACCCAGTAGGGGATACAGGTTCAATCCCTGGTCTGGGGAGGTTCCACAGGGCAGCTAAGCCTGTGTGCCAGAACTAACGAAGCCCTCGAGCCCATGCTCTGCAACAAGAGGAGCCGCCGCAGAGAGGGGCCCGCGTCCCACAGCTGAAGAGCAGCCCCAGATAGTAATCCCCACTTGCTGCAACTGGAGAAAGCCTGTACATGGTGAAGACCTCATACTGCCGTATATACATAAGTAAATTCTTAAATGTGTTAAGTAGGTAAGTAAATAAAGTATACTTTGTGAAGAAAATCTACTCAGAAAAAAAAAGGTCCGATTTAAAAAAAAAAAAAAAAAACAACACTTCAGACTAAGCAGATAGAACAAACTAAGCAAACTCACGCCATTGACTAGTAACTTTTTCAAATGAAATAATAATAAAAAATCAATTTTTACACTAAGGCTGTCAAAAACTACATATATTTCAAATAATTTCATGTGATAAGGCCAACTTAAAGGCAAATTTTATCGAAAATAGAACTGGAATCTTCATTTAACTTCAAAAGCTAAGAAAGAAACTTTCAGATTTTTCCTAATTTATGTCTTAACATTTCAAAGACAGCATCCTTGAAGTTTAATACATGTTCTTGCCAATGTACACTCAGAAATATAACCAATCACATTTTCACGACATCTGTGTCTTTACACAGATGACGTGATTCAGAAAAATTAAAATTGTCAGAGAGAGATTATTGGAGTTGTTCAAGTTATCAAACTAGACACTTAACAAGTCTCTGTCTGGAATCTGGGGCCCACTGATCAATCCCCATACCACGCTTTCCCCAATCCATGCATGAGGTAGTTTAAAAACATCAGAAACAAGCTTACAGAACACTTACTGACACTAAACCCAACCCTTCAAATCCAGCAGTGTGCAAGGCTTCACTCTCTGCATGTACTATGGATTAAGATAAAATGCCAGATATTAAATATGCAGGTTGGTTACCCAACTCCTTAGTTTTCATTGTTCCTAATCCACTATTTTTTGAAAGCCAATATATGAACATAGTTAGGCACTAGGTGATACCGAGAAGAAAGTGTCCCTGGCATGACCCAAGTATTGTGATCACAGTCAAACAAAACCATGAGAGAAATGTGTTAAATGTCTACAAAAGGTGTAGCCCTAAGATACAGGAAGAATGTAAAGAGTATTCTGGAAAAGAATGAAAGAAGTCGTCAATAGATCAGCTGAATAAAATCAATTGGTACAGCAATAAAACAGATTCAGGTTCTAGAGACGACCCTGTTGAGAACACTTACAAAGGTTATCTTTTGTTTGGAAAGGCTATGGCCGAGCAATTACGAGTTACAAGGAAAGAAGTTCCCAAGGACTTCAGTGCCCCAACCAAAACCTTATGAATCATTAAAAAAAAAAAAAAAATGCTAGCACAGAACACAACCTGGGAATGTGCAAGAAAGGTTCCAACCAACATTATTTGGAATGACACAACTACAATTCTACTGGGCAAGTACCTTTCAATGCAAGGAAAGAAACTGAAGAAATAAATAAAAGAAATTAACTAATATATAAATATCTTACAGACTCAAATCCTTAGTACCAGTATTTATGATGCTTTACATATTTATATATTTGTAACGTAAAACAATTCTGACTATTAGCGTAAAATATCAGCCCTATAATTTCAATTTAAAACAGAATTAACAGCTAACCTAGACTTGTAATTTTAATTTGAATTTCACTATAAATAGTACTGAAACTTAAGATATTAATATGTACCATGCTTGTAAGTTTATTAAATGTTTTAAGATTTACCATAACATTTGTGAAGGTTTGTCTGAAAACTGAACTACTTACCAAAGAGTGAATATATTATTTAAACAGTTTTTTAAAGTTTTAAATATGTATGTAAAAGGGATGCAATATAGTTTAAGTCTCCTTTTAAAATGATTCCCTAAACTTACTATATGTATCTAAAAAGATTTGTTAAGTTGAACTTTAAAATTTAAGGGAAATTTGGGGTTTAAAATGTAACTTTGATAAACTACATACTAATTCTTTAAAACCAAAGGAGCTTCCAAATAATTATTTCTGTTTAGAAAAACCCACCTTCAAGGATACAAAATCCTACTTAACTCTTATTAATCCTTCAGTATCTACGTAAAATTCTTCCTTTTCCATGAAGTCTTTCCTCTTTTTCCTTTTACCCTATACTAGGCAAAAAGAAAATAAATGTGTCTCTATCATTCAAACTGCTAATTTATTCTATTCTAGTGGCATAACTTTATGAAAACTCTTCTTTCAGGAATCCACATCGCCTATCCAAGTGTCACACGCACTTTCAGAACAGGGACTGTGCTTTATACTGCTCTCAACCTCTAGAAACATCTTACACAAGGCAACGCTAACACACAGTAACTATTGGCGGTGGATGAACTGAATTCTAACAATCTTCCATGCCTTTCCAAATGGACCATTACCTCTGTTATGTCCCAATGGTGTGAAAACTGATCCAAGTCAGTGAGGTAAAGTAGCACGGGAGAAAGCTGCGTCTGGATGACATGGGGCACTCCTCAAAGGCTCTGAAGCCAAGTCAGTTCCTCTTTTGAAAACCCTAATTTGAGTATAAAGAAATCCAATTTAAAATAGATCACAAAGCAAGTAACATTCTTAAGTAATTTTTAAAAAATAGACATGTATCTTCAAGTTAAATTCTTCAAGCTAACAAGCTATTTTCTCTGAATTTCTGTACTTTATGTATTATTTTAAAAAATGAAATGCCAGCGATGTAGTAAAATTCATATAATTATGTACACAAAGATTTGACCTGAATCAAATGTGTAATACATCAAGAAACAATATTATATCCCTTAAACTGAGGGCTTTGCCACCTTTATACTTAAATAAGTGTGAAAGACATAATCATTCTAATTAATGTCAGGTTTAAAAAAGCAAATGAACAAGAAAAACAATATGCTCCTTCATACATATACCAAACTCTGTATTCTTACATAATAGCCTTTCAAGTGTCTTAAAACTATTCCATCCCCCCTAAGTCTATTTCTTCAACAATTACTGTATACTTCCTTCTACCTATTCCATATAATAAGATTTCTGATTCTCTTACCACCTCTATTACACCTAGTCTGATCTATACAAACAACTTGCCCAAGTCCCTCCTGAAAGACAGCTCTTAGAATGATCAGAATACGAGCACAATGTGGTCTGACCCTAGCTACCTGCTTTGATGTTTTCAGATCACTGTACTTCCATGAACATGCCCTAAAGAGCCATCATCTAGTTGGGAAGCCATATCACACTCCTGGCTGATTCCTAATGAGTTTCCTAAAACCACGAAACCCTTTGACAGGTACTACTAATTAAAACATAAAGCCCTCACATCCATCTCAAACGCATACATCCAAAACTATCAAACAAACATGTACAAGTCTACTTGTTACTTGTTTCTTTTATATAATATTTATCTTGCTACATTCAGCTCCTTATCAGAACTTTTCAAGCTATTTTTGGATTCTGACAACATATTTCAATAAGTCTCTTAATTTTAAGTCTTCAGAAAATTTCAAACACTGTCATCTTTATCATCCAGTTACAAAACAAAACTACCAAAGACAGTATGATCATTTAAAACAACAGTAATAATACTCACTAATCTAACACATCAAGACTCATTTTACTAATTTTTCTCTGACATCAATGGAAAGCAAAATATGGCTAATTAAAATGTGATGTTTTTCCTAACACACCGAACATGTTAAACATGCTTAAAATGGATATTCTGTTCCCCATCTTATTAAGCTATGCAGTGAGGTCCAAAACTTAGACCCAAACAGGTAAGACAGTAAATCTCAGGAGAATTTTCATACTAGGTTCTTTTCCTTTCCTTAACTTGGTGGATCAGGGCAGTTACCTGTAAGTGTTGAAAATAAGAAGCTGAAATAGTCCTCATTACTGATGTTTAACTGATCACTTCCATTCCATTCTTTCACTGAAGACTTCCATCCAGAAAATGATGATCTACAATAAACAATGGAGACCTAGTACTAGAAGTGACCAAATTGAAGACTCAGGAATAAAGCACAGAATATATGACTATTCTTTATGGAATACAAGTATAATTTAAGAGCTCAGTCAAAAATCCGTAGCATGTATCATCTTTACATGTAAGGGGGTTCAAGTATCGTAATATGGAAAACATAATTTCTAACATATGTTTATGTAAAGTTTCCTTGAAAAGCATAACCAGCCCACTTATATGGTACAACTGGAAAATTTTTCCACACCACTCAAAACTCAGTTTCAAGGAGCCAAGGTGAAGTTCTGCTTTTCAGTAGTAGGTTCAGCTGCTATGTATTTACTACCTCATCTTCATTAAAAAAAAAAAAAGTCTTACCTTGTTTATATGAATGAGCTAAGTTTAAACAAGCTCCTGCTTCCTACCTAAACCAAAGCATCTTAACTAGGTAAAGAATACTTCAATTTAAAGCCACTCTGCAATAACTATGCACTCCTATACTTTGCGAGGATTTATAACTAGTCTACGTCACAATATTGCAGCTAAAGTATTGGTAGTGGACTTAAGGGAATAGCTAAACATAAAGCAGCTTCTCATTAAATGAAGATTATCTGGTTCCTGCTATGAGATCAGTTTCCAGTGATACCTTTAAAAACTCTCCTCAAGGTAAGACTAAGAAGGAATACAGCAAATGTCAGCCATGAATACAGCAAAAAAACTAAAAGCTGAGAATAATCAGATCCAAAAAGCTATCTTTTTGGATAGCTTTTTGTGACAAATTTTTTTTTTGTGACAAACTTTTATAATAGAAATCTGAATAAATGTCAAGACAAAATAAGGAGTTTCTAATTCAATGAGAAGCACTTTTTTTTTTTTAACCACTGAAACAACTGTATTTATTAACATTCTTAAAAGTTGGGGAGTTAAAAATAATGGCAACATTTTTCTGAATCACTTCTACTTAAAGGACTTCTCTTTGCTTAAAGGGCTATGGGAGAGAATATCACAAGCTAAGAGGTTATAAAAAGTCAGAGATGCTCAATGGAAATGAGTACAAAATGGGTGATTAGAAAAGAAGCTAATATCCTCTTATACCCAGTGAACACTGTGCTGTCCAGTGGCTAAAAAGAGTAGCAAATCCATTTAAAAATCTAGTTTGGACAAAAGACAAGCAATGTATCACTCTGTCCTTAAAACTACAATGACCACACATACTGGCCACACCAGAACAGTTCTGAGACTAGAAGGGATGCTATATCAATTATGCTTGGACAACAGAAGCAAACCAGACCTGCTCCTGGCAGGCCAGCTCACATATTCACCCTGCTTCAAAACCAGGCTGAATTTCTCAGTAATTTCTCCCTTCTCTGGTATTTTTATCTAACAGCATAGACTACATTTCCACATGCATGTCTCATGTTCCCCAAACCAGCTGTAAATGAACTAGGGGCAGAGAGGGCAAGAAGAGTAACGGTCAGCAGAACACCACAGGTAGATGGAGAGGAAAAACTCAAAAAACCTCTAAGTGAATAGTGAAAAAGGCAGGAACAGCAATTCTAAGTACAGTTTTTAAGACAAACTAAACACCAACAACTCTAAGGTGATGGGTTTTTCACACACTGAACAAACGGAGATGGTCTGGTGGTGACCTGCTCTCCGATGAACTTCCCCTGCTGGAGACAACAGTGTCAGAACGCTAACACCCAGAGTGAACTAGACCGCAGAGCCCAATTAATATAGCAGATGAGAATCAGAAATTATTGAAGGAATATTTCAGGAAAAGGAGCCTGCCAACAGTCCTTGGCACAGACGGAGCTGAGGAGTGGGACGCCTCAGGTGAACGGTGCAGGTGGGAGACAGTGAGAAAGCTAGCTGGTTTACCGTCACCATCAAGGACGGAGGGGAAAACCAAAGACGTGAAATAACCCAGGTGATGTCTAAGGAACGGTATTCCTTAGAAGAACATCATTCCTTAAGAATAACCAAACATTATTCTTCAATTCTAAATCTAGGAAAAGTGATGCAATGATAATACCACTGGCCTGGGAAAGTTGAAAAGGCCCCATCTTGTTTTAATTTTTAAAGAGATTAGTTTGAATAGGGACAATACATCTACAGAAAGAGAAGTCTACTAAGACTCTGTGCAAATGCTAAAAGGCAAAGTTTAACTTGGTACACTTTTAACTACATGACAACTTGCTTTTGATGATTATAAACTTCTATTACCATTACTTGTAAATTAATATTTTCTCAGTACTCACCACAAACCCACAAAAAAATGTAAAAAAAGACTTGTGAAAAAATCCTTGACCAAAGTTATTGAGCACAAGTCAATCGTAATTAATGCCAAAAAAGATACTAAATACAAGTTCTAAAGAGAATTAATTTTAAGAGGTGTTCAAAAGTCACTTTTAAATGAATGCCAAAACAGATCCTCCACAAGTTCTATCATGGGAAATGAGTGCCCTCTACTGGAAGTTAACAGTCATAAAACCACTTAAGTTAAATTGTATTTCTTAAAGACCTGGCATTTAGTACTGAACTAGACAAAGAGGGGTTTCACATATAGACAACATATTGCAAACAGCTCTCTTTTGCTAAAAGGAAAAAGTAATTATCAGTTATGAAGCACAATTTGGGCGACAACATTCAAACATACGTCTTATCCTGGTACGAAGAGACTGGCAAACAAAGCTAAAGAAAGTCTACTAATAAAGCGAGCCACTCCTGTTTAATTGGGGCAGAGGGTCTGCACAAGAAGCCACAAAGAAGCTAGTTTTTAAATTTTTCAGCTACAGCCCAGATTCAACTCCTGCCTAAAACTGTATCAGACCCTGGCCTTGAGCCACAATCAGTAACAAATGGCTGAATATGAAAGTACTATGCCTGATACAAACATTACATTTTAAAGGATACTTTGAACACTAGCAACATGAAACATTATTAGTTTTAAGACCTTTGAGAGTAAAACACCACAGTCACATTCTGGAAAGTAGCTCCTTGAAAAATTAAACAGAAAATTAACATATGATTCAGCAATTCTACTTCTGGGTATACAGCCAAAAGAATTAAAAGGATTCAAACAGGTGTCTGCACACCAATGTTTATAGCTGCATTATTTGTAACAGCCAAAAGGCAGAACAACCGAGTATCCATTAACAGATGAATATATCAAAATCATGAAGACAAAATAGTGGTAAACAAGGGCTGGGAGAAGGGGAAATAATCAGTACAGAGTTTCAGTCTGCAACGATGACAGTGCTGGAGATGAATAGTGGTAGCAGTCGCACAACAGTGTGAATGTACTTAATGCCCCAAACAATTCTCACTGTATACCTAAAACTGGTTAAAATGGGAAGTTTTAGGTTATGTATATTTTGCCACACACACACACACACACCCACCCACCCACCCACAGATATTTTAATGATTCCATGTCTGAGTCCACAAGCTTTTATTTCACCACCTACATTGAACTGAGCTCCCTTCCAAAAAGAAAGACCTGTATTACAATTTCATAACACCAGAAGTTTTAAAACACAGCACTCTCATCCGTCACTGAATCCTTACTATGGCTACACACTTCTGATAATCTTAACCCTTGTTTCAATGCACCTACACAAATCACTGTATGTTTCTACCTGATGGTTCAGCGGTAAAGAATCCACCTGTGGTGTAGCAGAACAAGATTCAATCCCTGGGTCAGGAGGATCCCCTGGAAAAAGAAACAGCAACCCACTCCAGTATCCTTGCCTGGAAAATCCCATGGGCAGAGGCGCCTGGTGGACTACAGCCCATGGACTTAGTGACTGCAACCATGACAATGCAAACCGCTAAGCAAACCACCTGGAACAGTCTTGCCCCAGTGACCTTCCTCTTACCCAGTATCATCAACAGTTTTAACTGCTGTTTTAAGAGCAAATGAAGGGAGGGGCGGCATTTTAAAAAGTCAGTTCATAAACTGCCAGTGACAGGGGAAGGGTGAGGGAGAAGATTATACACTTGAAATACAGCTCACTTTAGCATGCTACCTCATGTGCAGTATCCCGATAAGCATGGCAGCCAAATTTGCACTGAGTCTTCCCATAATACAGCAGCAGCTTAACCGAGAAAGCAAGTCAGCAGGCAGACTGGGTAGAAAATACACAAGCTGGACCAAAAGCTGCTGAGACTCTGCTGACAGAACCACCACTGTGCCTTCTTGTGGATCTAGTGAGGCAGGAAGACAAGTTAAATTTTAAAAGATATACAAACAAGAATTAATAAAGCAGACTGACCATTTTCACTGTGCTATGTTGAATTCTAACATATCAACTACATGAAAAAAAATATATATTTATGGCTTAAGGTACTGCCTAGAGTAAGACTAAATACAATCATTATTTAAAGATAACATTTAACACTCGATTTCATAATATTCAAATGTGTTATTTGAAATAATAACTGATGGAGTTAAAGGTATTAGAAACAAAGCAAAACAGTAAAAAAAAAAAAAAAAAAAAAAAAAAAACAAGCACTTTTGCCAAACAGGGACAATTATAATATCAACCTAATCCGGCCCCATCACTTCATGGCTAATAGATGGGGAAACAGTGGAAACAGTGGCTGACTTTATTTTTCTGGGCTCCAAAGTCACTGCAGATGGTGACTGCAGCCATGAAATTAAAAGATGCTTACTCCTTGGAAGGAAAGTTAGGACCAACTCAGATAGCATATTAAAAAGCAGAGACATTACTTTGTCAACAAAGGTCTGTCTAGTCAAGGCTATGGTTTTTCCAGTGGTCATGTATGGATGTGAGAGTTAGACTGTGAAGAAAGCTGAACGCAGAACAATTGATGCTTTTGAACTGTGGTGTTGGAGAAGACTCTTAAGAGTCCCTTGGACTGCAAGGAGATCCAACCTGTCCACCCTAAAGGAGATCAGTCCTGGGTGTTCATTGGAAGGACTGATGCTGAAGCTGAAACTCCAATACTTTGGCCACCTGATGCAAAGAGTTGACTCGTTGGAAAAGATCCCGATGCTGGGAAAGATTGAAGGCAGGAGCAGAAGGGGACAACAGAGGATGAGATGCTTGGATGGCATCACTGACTTCATGGACATGGGTTTAGTTGGGCTCCAGGAGTTGGTGATGGACAGGGAGGTCTGGCATGCTGCAGTTCATGGGGTTGCAAAGAGTTGGACACGACTGAGCAACTAAACTGAACTGAATTTAAAACCAAAGACTTATCTGAGTATACACACACACTCCTATATATAAGCAATACTGAAAAATACAGATTTTTAAATACCACACACAAAAGGTAGACACAAACCAACGTTTGTCATTTAATAAATGGGTAAATATAAAGTGGTGTATATTCAACAGTGGAATGTTACTCAGCATTAAAAAGAAATACAGTACTCGTATATGCTCGTAAATCCTAAGAACAGTATGCCAAGTGACGGAAGCCATACTGAGAAGATCCACATCACACAATGTCATCTGTGAGAAATGATGAAAACAGGCAAATACAGAGAGACAGAAATGGTGAGCAGTGGTTGTCAGGAGCTGAGGTAGGAAGAAATGAGGAAATAGGGATGGACTACTAATGGTAGAGTTTCTTTTTGAGGTGATAAAAATATTCTGGAATAAGATAATAGTGACTATCGCACAATCTTGGGAATATGATAAAAATTAATGAATTGCACAGTGTAAAATGGCCAATTTTATGGTATATAAACTGTGTCCTAATAATAAATACTAATTATACATATGCATATATGTATATTTTTATTGATATTTTTGCTAAAAGAATGAAAAGGTTTCAGGGGTGAGTGAAACGTTAATATATGAAAGCCGTACAAGATCTCAATAACGATTAAATAAGTAAAATTTGCCATCAAAGTTTCAAAAGAATTCTATAAAAATACCTGATCAGTTTTGAATTTGTGAATTTCGTGGCTTAAAAGATAATTTAAGATCTGAAGAGACATCTACAACCTTTAGTTTTCTTAAACTATTGTATTAAGTAATACTATTGAAAATGAATTTACTGTTTGATATTTTATTCATTTTACCATGGTACAATTAATGTATAATTTGAAGGAAAAGTAAAACCTAAAGATCTCCCCTTTGAAACATTGTTCTTAAGTCGGGGTAGACCGATTATTACATACACAGGTAAACAACACTCTTACCATAGATTCGGAGAGCAGTAACTTGTAAACTTTTGAGTAGCTCTTTATTTGCTCGGGCTGCAGCAGTATGGATAATGTCAATAAACTGTGTTGAAAGCTCAGGATTTTGGGAGCCGAGATGTGCAAGCTGCAGTGGTAAACCAGCCAACCAACGTGATAACACTTTACTACGGTATCTAAGGCCATCAAAGAAAAGGGAAATACACCACATTTATTTAAACATTTGAGAGCCTATAAGATGACTGGCATACTATATTCATCTATAGTATTCTCTAAGGTTTTACTCACTGTATTTTAAAAGTTTATGTAGTTTGGGGCACTATGTACATTGTAATTTTATCTTAAAGGACACAGGCTCTACTTAGCTTGTGAACTATTTACACTAATTTGTAATGACCGTTTTACTATATTAAGTCATTTATGCATTCAGTATAGGGTGCCCCCACATTAAGTGGCTTCAAACTTGGGTTATTTCCATTCTTGCACATACTTGCTCACTCTCTAATGTCTCATCTTGGACACGGCAATCACTTTTGCTGTCCCCCAAGAGTTCAGTGATTTACACACAACCTTTGGAGTCTACCAGACTTGAACTTAAGTCTCAGTCTGGCTGCCCTTTAACAGCATGACACTCACCAACTTATTTAACCTAAGCTTCCTTCTATAAGGCAGAAACCAACAGTACCTACATAAAAGTATGAGAATTACTGAAAAATTAAGAAAAGCACCTGACTCACAGTAAAGACTTGAATATGTTCTAACAACTACCTATGTATGCTGAGGTACCACAAATCCCGTTATCTTTCACCCAAACATCTCTTCCAGACTATCCCAAGTAAACCTCAAACTCACCACATCTAAGACTGATTCCTGAGTTCTACTCTTCGTGTTGTCTGCATCACCAGACAGCACCAAACCAAGCTGGACACTTTTGCTCTTTAAGATACCGCCATTTAAAAATTTATTGAAACATTTTTGACACCCAGTATTATGTTAGTTTCAGGTATGTATCACATAATAGTCTGACATCTGTACACATTGCAAATGGTCACCATACGTCTAGTAACCATCTGTCCTAATAAAAGTTACTGGTCATATTCTTTATGCTGTATATTATATCCCCATGACTTATTTACTTTATAACTCAGTTTGCACCTTTTAATCTCTTTCACCTATTGTACACCTCTCCTCTTCTACTGCCCTCATTCTTATACCATGTGTCCCAATATGTCACTAAGGGCCGGAGGTTAAACCTCCATAATTTTTATGGGAAGCAAAACAAAATTCTGAGGCTGCTACAGGTGGTTCCAATAATTGTCCTTTAGCTGTTAAGCAGACAAGTGGAAATATATGCTCAAAGAGACTTTTACCTTCTCAGTTATGTGTATAAAGGTTACTGAAACTATTATGTATGCCTTTTTATTTAAAAAAAAATAATAAAACCAAAAAGGATAAAAAGAAGATTTTCTCCAAAGATTTAATCACCCTATCATCTTATTCATACAGATTACAAAGTAACCTGGTAAGAAAAAGAAAAGCAAAATAACAAAGGAACTGTACCGGATTCTGTAAGATCTCAGTTCTTCTTTTTGATAGCTTTTACTGAAAAACTTCAGTAACAAAGTCGGAACTGGAAGGAGAAGGCCTCTCTGCTGATACAATGTATAAACTGCCTTTATGAGAGACTCTGTAGCCTCTAAGAAACAAGAGAAAACAGCTGCATGTGAGTCAAAATGTTTCTTCACCAGCACCATAATTCTTCTAAAAAGCACAGAAGCACCTTGTTCCTATGAGGAAGCAGATTTTAGCCACAAACTGATGACTACCATCAAAATCCTACATCAATGGCCTAATAAAAAAGTCAAACCAATCGGAGATTACAGTACAAATTTTCCTAAGAGACAACAAACCTAGGAAAGGACAACAAATACCACAATACTAGAAAGGTGGATAAGCCAGGAACCAAACAGCAAAGTTCTGCTTGAATGAAAAGAATTAGTAAGTCACACTAAAAACTGACTTAATGCAACATAACTTCAAGTTACAGGAAAGGTAAAGAGATAAGGATCCACCAATTTCTAGTCAAACTAGATCAGAAAAGTATTTCTTTATCCTTAGGCTCAATGTCATTTCCTATTAATAAAACTTACCTTCTTTCACTCCAACTATGTAATCTAGTAGAAAACCTACCCATCAGCTTCAGAGTGGACCTACCCACCGAAAAGGGGGTGTTCTCAGCCATCAGGGTTCAAGCAGACATTCCTTCATGATTATGCTGGCTACCTTTTATGGCTCGAACGTAAATGACTATGAAATGTTTGACAGGTATGAACTCAAAATTAGATGCTCAACATTAACAGTATGCATAAGAGCCCCTCTCTTAAGTAAGGACAGAGCATTGACACCCACCTCTGTCTGACTGCATCTGCATTAACCTCCAGGAGACACCAAGCAATCTGTTCAGCTGCTTACTGTTTAGCCTAGACCCATCTTCAAGGGTTTCTGTTACAAATTTCCTTATCCTTTCTATCCAACTGGAATCCTTCTGCAAAGTTGAGGCATTTGCCAGGGAGACCATGATATCAGACAGTGTTAAATTCAGTAAAAGGTGATCTACATTATTCGAGAGAATCGTGCAATGCTTGATGCTAAAAACAAAGACACACATAACTGTTAAGTGTTGTATCTACCATGCCTGTTTCACTTAAACACTTAACTATTCCTCCCAGAATGAACTGTCAAGAAGGTAAGTATATTAAAGCAACTGTAAGCAAACCATTCATTACAGAATCAGAGTTGTTAAGGCATAAATTAAGAATGCATACTGCTCAGTTCATTACTCAAGTTGCTATTCACACAAGAACTACAGGCCCTTGAAACATGGTGTGGTAATCCTAGATGTACTACAGGGATAAGAACACTTGAAAACTTCAACACACTTGAAGATTTTCATTAAGCAGATATTTATATTAGGATGAAACTCACGGCAGACCTTGATTCTGCTTCTAACTAATTTTGACTTGACAGAATCACTAATTTCTCCTGGCCACAATTTCCTTATATGTGAAACAGGAGACTGGTCTAGATAAGCCCAATTCTGAAACAATTTAATTTTATGACTCACATATTACAATCACTTTTTCTAACAGATTATCTTAAGAAAAACAAAATTTGCAACTTAGGATAAAAACCACTAGATATATAAACACTATATAAACACAGTGTAGATTTCAGGCTACACTGCATTCAACAGCAGAGCCTATTTATTCTCATGTTCAGAAACATGTAAAGTTGATTAAACTAAAAAAATACCTGAAACTAATTTATTTTAAAAGAAAGTTAACCCTGGATTAGGCATGAGAAAGGACACAGTCGTAAGGAACCACAAATACAAGGGGAGGGAAATTTTTAATATTTGGTGTTATTAGGGTATCAAATGTAGGGTTAGGAATGACAAATGGGACCAGATCACAAAGAGTTGAAAACTAAGGACACTAAAATCAATTCTGCAAGCACAGGAGTAACATAGTTGAAAAGTTCTTTCATTTCTGCTGATGAAAAAGAAAATATCAGTTACAAGACTCTAAACAAAGAAGTAGTTGTATGTCTACTTGAGCAATACAGGCAAGACGTGACAAGCTCAAGAAACAAGGCTGGTACAGACTAGGAGAAAGGGGGATGTATAGCAAGAATAAAAATTAGCTGGATTTGAAGTCTGCTTAAATGCATACATGTATGTGAGCTTTTAGCTGAGCTGGTAAAGAATCCGCCTGCAATGCTGGAGACCCCAGTTCGATTCCTGGGTTGGAAAGATCCTCTGGAGAAGGGGTAGGCCGCCCACTTCAGTATTCTTGGGTTTCCCTGGTGCCTCAGTTGGTAAAGAATATGGCCGCATTGTGAGAGCCCTGGGTTCCATCCCTGGGTTGGGAAGATCCCCTGGAGAAGGGCATGGCAACTCACTCCAGTATTCTTGCCTGGAGAATCCCCATAGACAGAGGAGCCTGGTGGCCTACAGTCATGGTGTCGCAGAGAGTCGGGACCTGGCTGAGTGAGTGAGTAAGCACAGCACAGCCCAGCAAAAAACTGGGAATTCTATCACGGAGAGAGAATGAATGAAAACTGGGACAGATGAGTAGCAATCTATACTACAAACCCAAAACTACTGGTAGGTTCTTTGCCCAACTGTTCAGTGCCCAAAACCAAGGCACATTTTATACTAACCAGACCACACAAAAACTCAACTGCATCATTTATTCACCACAGGTAGAGCTTTTGAAGATCTACTTACCTATTACTGTCTGGAAGGTGTCAACAGACATTCAAAAGTTGGGAGAATTCATCCCGCTCCTCCAAGAATTTACACAAAATTTTAAAGTCTAAATACACTGACCACCAATTCTATGAGGGAGACAGGAAACTGGGGAAACTCATTTTCAGCAATGATAGAGGAGGAAATTAGAACTGATTCCCGTCCTGAAAATAACTTTAAAAGCTGGATGAAATAGTTTTTAACAACTCAAAAGCATTCAAGAGGTAACAAGGTGATGAACAATTGCTGGGTCCCCAAAATAAAGCAAGATCACAGTACTCAGGTTCCAAGGGCTGTGGAACCAAATACCCAATTCCAACGAAAAGCCTGGAAAACGGAACTAACCTTTCAGAGGCCTCACAGGGAAAAGTCAAACTCCAGAGCCAGACAAACATGGGGACTCTGGTATATTATCCCTACTTCAAGCTGAACCTGTAAGGGCTCCCTGCCAGAGTAACGGTGAACTGGAAGTAAAAAGAGCTCTTACATAAAACAATCCCAGTTATACATCATCTCAGTAGTTAACGCAACAATTTTTCCCAACTAGATCTATAGATTCAACACAATTCCAATCAAAACCCCAGCCAGTTACTTTATAGTTATCAACAAAATGATTTCTGAAGTTTACACACAAAGGCAAACACTAGACTACCCAACACAAGACCAAAGCGGAACAATGTTGGAGGACTCACACCACTCGATTTCAAGGCTTACTGTACTACAGTAATCAAGACAGCACAGAACTGGTGAACGAACAGACAAACATAGGTCAGTGGAAGAGCCCCAAGACAGGCCTACAAGTACAGTCAACTGATGATTTCAGACAAAGGAGCCAAAGCAATCCAAAAGAGAAACAAGAGTCTTTTTCTGCAAACAGTGCTGGAATAACTGGACAGAAACTCTAGAACTGAAAAATAAAAATAAAACAAATTCAACAAATGTATGTTTGAATGAGACAAAGAGAAACAAAAAATTCAGTAAGTGGGTCTTATATACAATCAATTAGTCTTTAAAGGGAAGGAGAAAAATGGCATTAATATTTTAAAGATGAGAATTTTTCAGATGTGTTTAGACACTTCACTCAAGATCTCAGATTTAAGAAGCTCACTGAATTCCAAGGAAAATCAATAAAAAAGAAAACCACACCTGGATACATCATTGTCAAACAGCAGAAAATAAAAGACAAGGAGCAAAGTCTTATGGGGGAGGTGGGGGGGGTGGGGAGGGAAGTAACTTTTATAAAGTAGCAACAGTTCAGACTCATAGCTGACTTCCTAACAGCAGTGGGAACCAACAGAGCGAAGCGTTGCAGTCAGTACGGTCAGTACGCTCAAACAAGAAAACTGCCAAGCTCAAGCACTGTGCTCTGTTAAAACAGTCCTTGGAAATAAAGGAGAATACATATATTCTCCTTCATTTTATATTATATATATATATATATATGTATGTATGTATTTGTGTGTGTGTGTGTAAATTCTCTAGCAGCTTCTAAATAAGCCTAATGAAGAGAGATGAAAAAAATGAAGAGCAAAAAAATAGAATATACAGATAAAACTCAGATGGTGGATACAAGTTCTCCAAAAATATTAATTTTTGCTTGAAAGTTCAAATTTTATCTCTAGCACAGACACTATTTTCCTGAAACTGATAGGCTTATTTTTTTCATTTCTGAGAAAATATCTACAAATACCCAAGTCTGAATAAGCATAGTTAGTCATTTAAATTAAAATCATGTCCATTGCAGAAAATACAAACAGAATGACAAGTGCATTTCCTCGAGACAACCATCATTCTTTGGCATGCAGCCAAAATACTTCAGGCACACTTTCCATTTCTTCACACAGAATATTAAAATTACGTGTTTTCAAGGATTGTGACTTAATAAGATTAGTAATTTTTTACTTAATTAAGAACAATTTTAAGTGAAACTGGCATGTTCTTTTAAACTGTGAATGCATAGTGGTGAAGAATACTGTTAACCCTCCATACCGTTCTGCCTCCACATATTCAACCAACTGCAGATGGTGTATCATGTGTATGGATTGTGGCTTTCTGAATCCATAGATGCAGAATGTGTATTTGGAGGGCAACTTGCTTCTGGATCAGTGAAAATACCACGTATGACACTATGTCTTTACACAAAACTCAGACTGTACAACAAGAAGAGTGACCCCTCACATAAACCAAGGACTCCAGTGTAAATGATGTATCACTGAGGTTTGTATTTTACAACAGATACACAACTCTGGTGTGGGACGCTGACGTGAGGGAGGCTGTGCATCCATGGGGGTAGGAGTAGTGTATGAGGACTCCGTACTTTCTGTTCAATTTTAATACGAATCTAAAATTGCTCTAAAAAATGAACTCCATTTAAAAAAAAAAAAAAGGAATGAAATGCTAGTAGTGCCACAACATGAATAAACCTTAAAGATATCATGCTAAGTGAAGTTAAGCCAGACATAAAACAGTGTTTTCAGTTTCTACTGATACATGGTACCAGAACAGTCAAATTAATAAAGGGGAAAAATGCAATAGCGGTTCCCAGTACCTGGAGGGAGAAGAGCATAGGAAGCTGTTATTTAATGTGTACCGAGTTTCAGACTGGTAACATGAAAAATGTGAAATGTACTTAATGCCACCAATCAGTACACTTTAAAAATGGTTAAAATGCTAATTTTTATGCTATGGACATCTTACCACAATGAAAATAATATCTTTTGTAACTCCACAGTTCAACCCAAGATTAAAAAAAATCTAGACATCAGGTCAAAATTGAAGACCACCAGCTTAGGCCACATTGGCTCCTCTAACTTGAATCTGTGAATTTAATAGATAGCCTCCAAAGGCTATCTGAGAAATATTCAACACGCTTCCTTATGGAAGTTCAAGAGCAGCCTGCGGACCCTCAAAACAAATCACTAGGGAAATTTATGGTAATACTGTCAATCCACTTTTGTTAAAAATGCCACAATTTCACCACCTCAGTGTCTTCATCGTTAACTCCTTTTTCACCTTCTATATCTTAGCACAAATCACTACCTAGGCAGGCAGCCCTCCCTAGGACCTATGCCCCCCATGAAAGAGCAGGACCAGCTCCCTACTATACTGATATACTTTTATTACCCTACATTCTTTTTCCTAAGTGCCTTCAACATATTATGTGCCCAATAAAGTGAATAATGACAGTACACCCATATGCTCTTGAGTAGTTTACTTACATTTAATGGTCTACCAAATTCCAAACATCCTTTTATTTAATCTCATTTTGATGAAAATTACACCTGAAACCTCTTCCTTGACAACATAAAAATCACATGTCATTATATTCACGCATTGAAGGATATTCTCAACCTTATCCATGGACCTGATTAAAAACTTCTGTGTTAATAAGAAAACTGTATCTGGAGCAAGTAACAACTTACTTGCTCAAGAAAGTATCTCCATATTTGATTCTCTGTCACCTCCAACTCCAGAAACTCTAAATTAATGGTCCTAAAACATGGTTTTGATCCAACCAATAATAGTCTTCAATGCCTAAAGGATCAAGGATGAAAGAGAAATGAGAGTCAGAGACAAAAAATGACTTTCAGCATTAAAGTTAGTCATCAGTAGAAACCAATTTGATCCAGGTCTGTCCCATGTCCTCCATTATGCAATTTTATAGCTTTCTCATACCCTATAATATCTCCTTCCATTACTGCAATCATCCCTCACTTCACTTCTGCCTGCTAAAATCACATTCACATTAAAACACTACTCTCCAACACTGCCTTGTCTGTTTATCCTAACAAGGATCTGTCTTCTCCTATTAATTCCTATAGCATTTCTTGACTATAAAGTTCTAATGACACTTAAATATGCCTTGTGTGAAAGATCTAGATTCATTTTTCTTCCTGCAAGTTATTGAGCTTTTGTTTCTCAGCCTTAAAACTACGCTTCCACGCTCTTACTTTGTGATCCTGGGGGTGAGTCACATTTTCTCCTTTACAGTTTGCTTCTTGTTAGGCTCTGCCAATAAAGTGCTTGTTATTGTTTAGTCACTAAGCTGTGTCAGACCCTTCAGCAACCCCGTGGACTACAGCCCGCCAGGCTCCTCTTTCCATGGGATATTCTAGGCAAGAATACTGGAATGGGTAGTCATTTCCTTCTCCAGCAGATCTTACCAACCCAGGGATTGAAATCTGTCCCTGCACTGGCAGGAGGGCTCTCCACCACTGAGCCACCTGGAAGTCAAGGGGTACTTGAGACCAGAAAGCTGGAGGAGGAAAATGCGGCACTTTCTGTTTGCTTCCTGGTCCTATTTTTTGCTTCCTTTTGCCACCAGTGCAACCCAACCACTCTTCAGGCCAGCAGCAGTTCATTCTAGCAGCCAGAGTTGGTTCCAGTCTGTATCTTCCTGACACAGAACCAGTATTACCGTGCCCCTAGAACACCAGCGCCAGCCAGCAGAACCCTCTTCGCTGAGCCCTGTACCCTTACCCCACTGGGCCCCTCTCCTGATCCCAAAGACATTAGTCCCAGCTGAGTGCAAACCCCTTCCTCGAGGCCTGAGTTTGGGCTGCAGCCTTTCTTTCCAGCCACTTGCCCTCTTCTCTTTGCTCTCCGGTCAGGAGGCAGTGGTGGCTTCCGACAAGACCTTGCTGTTCCCTTTTGTCTTTCCACTATTAAGTGGAAATGTCTAGTTAACAACCGGTTGTATTAAATTCTCTGTGAAAATCACTGGTATGATTTCCATCTCATGACTAGAGTCTGACACACATTTTTACCAATTTTAAGATTTTGTATTGATTTTTGCAATTTATGAATCACTTAAGAGATCAAAGAATATACCTTAGGGCATCTAATTATCTGTCATAATACTTTACTTACAGTGAGACACGAAAAAACTTCAGTGAATGAAGTTTATCTGCCTACAACATACTTATCACTTCTGAGCATATCCTCTGAACTCTGCCCAAAGAGCCTCACTGATTCTCCAAGTAGTTTCTTCCTTTTGATAAGTTTAAGAACCTTCTGACAAAGACTTTAAAATCTGTTCAAGCGTTTGCTCATTTGGGGAATTGCACCTTGAGTATCTGTATCTGCTTGTCAAGTTTTATTTGGTAATTTGTTTTTACGTTTATCTGCTCTTACTTCAGGTAAACATTTCAAATAACTTCCAGGCTTACACTTTTCCAGTGAAACTTCATCCATAATTTGTTCTTTTCACTTATTTTAAAAAAGAGAACTGCTTTTCTTCAATTATCCCTCTTCCATCAGGATACTGATAACAGTTACATTACGCTTCCTTGTGTATATAAGTGAGAGCAGAAACTAGTGATGTTATGCTCTCAAAGATTCAGTAATTACACAGTGCCTCTCACAAACAAACTATCCACTCTAAGCAAATTTTTATTAAATTCTTTTCTATACAATTTGATAACTGACACTCATTTAGCACAAAACATTCACTTCACAGATTAAAAATAAAAATAAAAACTAAGTAAAATTGGAAGTCCAGGGCTTAAAGTGACTTGTTTAAGATCAGATACTACAGATTTTATCTTTACTTCACAGTCTAGATAACAACTACTTGCAGTGTACAAAGTTCAGTGTGAGACTGTTTTCTGAAAATGTCAGGTTAAACAGTGGATGAGAATGGCAATATCTTTTATTTGACCCTTTCCTTTTTTTGCTTGGTTATTTCTTTTAAGGCATATGGAAAATTACTCCTAAAATGGTGTTTGAAATCAGTAAGGTAATTCTTTCAAAGCCATGACTCCTAGTAAAATAAGCACAGATTAGAAAATCTGTAAGAAACAATAACTTAAAATAGCAAATAAGACTTTAAGCAGAAACTTAACAACTTGTCAATATTCACTTACAAATTTACCCTTATAACACACCTTTTGCTAATGATATAATATGTAAATAAATCTTAAAATCTGAATAAACTGTTAGGCCATCCAACTTTCACCCACAGTTCTTTTTGGTGCTTTCATTTTTACATGCATTTCATCTACTTAAAATGAGAAAAAAAGGGAGAAAGTAAAATTTAATAAAATTCTGATTTTGAACTACTAATGCAATATTTATAAAGTATACAAGAAAATCTTCTACTTAGTGTTCCATTTAAGAGTAACTATATTCTCTAGAAATTCTATTGCTCATTAAAGACATTTAATACCTTCACAAATCAATGTGTTTGTCTAAATTCTTCAGCAGTATTCTTCAATGTATCATGTTCTCCTACCTGAAACACTGATTCCCTACTATCCAGAGGACCAATCATTCCAGTCTGCCAGTGGCTGAGGGGTTGCTTGGGATATGGGACATGAGACACTACAATAGCTAGCTCCAGCTCTAGCAAACCTGGAGGCCAAACTCAGACCATAAATCAACAGCTAGCTATTGCAGCATATCTCCTTAGTTACCTTCAGTGGGTTTTCCTCTTTTTCTTAACCTAAAAATGTGTCCTTGACAACCTCTGGACTTCTACTAGGTATCTTAAACTTAACATGAATAAACTGAACTCTCCTATGGGCAGTCACATCATCATCTGGACCACAGTACAGGCATCACCCCTGCTCCTCTTTCCTTAACTACATACACCAGCATTCCTGCTGGTTTCACCAGAATCTGGCTGCTTCTCATCACTTCAACCACCACCTGCCATTCGACTCCAAGCCACCATCACTTCTCACTTAAGACTGCTGTCTCAGGCTCCCAAAGGCCCTCATGCTTTTCCTCTTGCCCCCCTAAACTTAACTCTCTACACGGCAGCCAGGGTGATCTTTTAAAACACAAATCCTACTTCACAATATTACAGGGAAGGATAAAGGAGATAATATATATATAAAGGAAGGACAGGTCATCCATGGGATCAATGATCTCAGTTGGGCCCATTTTGCTAGAGTTGGAGAATGAGGGCATGGGGGTTTTTAACTGTTTTATTTGTAAATCTGGCATATTAAAGTTAAATAAACATAATATAGATCATGCCACTCCTCTGCTCAAAACCCTCCAATGTCTTTTCACCACACTCAGGTTAAAATTCTAAGTCTTTACCACAGACCACAAGGTACCACATGATGTGGCTACTGTCCGTCATGTCCCCCCTCATCACCCACCATTCTCCCAGGACCTCACTTGCACATGCCTTGCTGCCATTCCTCAAGTATGTCCAATCTGTTCTCACTTCAGGGTTTTGCACTTGCTGTTCCCTGTGCCTAGAAGGGTCTTCCTACAGGTCTTCACAAGACTTGCTCCTTCTCTTCATTCACTGACATGCAAATATTAAGAAGGCATTTCCTGACCACCTAGTTAACAGGTACCTCCCCGCACACTGTTTCATTACATCTTCTCTCTTACCCACTTTCATCTTTCTTCCTAATGATGACATGATGGACATCAGCTATTTGTTTGCCATCTCTCAACCCCACCAGGAGCTAAGTGTTTGCCTTGTCAGTCATGTTTATCTCTGTATTCCCAGAGTCTAGACAGAACCTAACTCACTGCAAAGCAGCACTATTCAAAAGACCTTTCTGCAGTGACAGAGCCATTTTGTTCTTGTATTTGTGCTGTCCAATACAGTAGCCACTGCCACCTGAAGCTACTAAGCATCTAAAATGTGACTACTGTTTACTGAGGAACTGAATTTTAATTAAACAGCCAAATTTATAGGTGCTCAATTAACCTTTGCATCTAACTCTTTCTCACAAATTCTGATCTTCATGGTAAAAACAAAACAATAAGGAAACATTTACACTGAACGCAGCAAGCATTAAAATACAAAGCTAGGACACAACAAAATCTCTATAGTGTATAAAATTATACTACTGACCTAAAGTTAATAATACAGGACTCCAAAAACTGAAGTTAATTAAAAAGTTAACATTACATTGTATTTTAAAACACTGTGTGTTTTAAAAATATTAAATACAGTATACTTTAAATTAAGGATCCTAAGGATACAAAGAGTGTATTACAAATAAACCACCTCAGTCAGGATCTGAGTACTCAACCACTGAAAATAAGATTTAATATTAACTTGAGATTTCTTTCCAAAGATGAAAGATTTCAAATTCCTAAAAAGCTTTACAATAAAAAATACTTGGGCAAAAATGAAACTTCTCAATTATGCAGCAAATACAAACACACTATATGCGTTTAACAAAACTTAAAAAGTAAGCAGTCAGTTACCCTAAGGTTGCACCCTAATACAGATGCCAATTTATCAACAGAAAACCTACACATTTTGAGAGAAAAGAGCTACAATTCTGCCTGTGGTGCATAATTAGAATTTAAGACCAAGAAATGCCATTTCATTCCTCCTAAAGTTTGAACTTTGACCACTCAATACTTTAAGTACTAAGCTATAACTAAGGTGAATGAGAAAGTGGAACTGACAGCAGGAATGGTAATGAAAAATAAACTAACAGACATTTTAATGTAATCTGGTGTAACATACATATTTATACTTTGTCTGCAAAGTAATAGATTTACCTTATTCAGTTATTATAGTTCAAATCTGCCGTGGTAAATTAGAGAACTCTGCCAATGGATGCTTTTAAATACTATTTCAGTTTGAATTTGCACCATACCTGCAACTGCAGCTTACCTACAGTAAAAGTTAACTTTAAGAAATATTTTCCGATTTATATCCTTTATCAAGAAAATAGAGAGAGACTGAGTAACTCTCTTAGTAAATGTCACATTGCACTTGAAAAGATGTGGGTTATTTTCAAATATCTTTTTATGTTGGTTTCTAACGTAATTCCACTGTGATACGAGAACAGACCCTGTGTGATTTCAATACCTTTAAGACCATGAAATTTTTGCACGTTGTTTTATGTCCTTGGATAAGTTCCAGAGTCTCCCAATTTACAGTCTATGGGAACTTGAATAGAATTTGTGTCCTACTGTTGTGTAAAAATTGTATAAATCTTAATTATATTGAATTGGTTCATAGTGTTTTTCAGGTCTAGTATATCATTCTATTTCTCTACATATTCATTCTATTAATTTTTGAGAGTTTGATACTAAAACTCCAACTAAAAATCTTAATTTATCTCCTTAAAAAATAATTGTAATATACAGTGTATTTTCCAAGTCTCCTGTAAATGTGTTATCATACTTTCAGAATTTAAAAAATTGAAATTAAAAAACTACTATGTATGAAGTAAATAAACCCCAAGGATGTATTGTACAGCACAGAAAAAATAGTCATTATTTCATAATAAAATGGAGTATAATCTGTAAAAATACTGATTCACTGTATTGCATAACTGAAACAAATGTAACATTATAAATCAGCTATGTGCTCATGCATACTCAGTCTCTTCCATCGCGTCTGACTCTTTGCCACCCTATGGACTACAGAACACCAGCTCTTCTTTCCATGGGACTCTCCAGGCAAGAATACTGGAGTGGGTTGCCCTGCCCTCCTCCAGGGGATCTTCCCGACCCAGGGATTGAACCCAAGCCTCCCGTGTCTCCTGCATTGTAGGCGGATTCTTTACTGCTGAACCACCAGGGGAGTAAATCAACTATATTTCAATATAAATACCCTCCTCAAAAGAGAGACTGAGTAGGAAGATAAAGATCAGAGAATCTTAAGTGATACATCAGCCAAGAACCCTGATTTAAACAAAGAAGCTCAATTATATATTATGGCAATCAAGGAAATATGAACACTAGATCTTTGATAATATTAAGGAATCGTGGATAATGATAAAGGAATTTAAATTATTTTTTTAAAAGACTCACTGCCTTTTAAGAAAACATGCTGAAACATTTATGGATGAAATGATGGTATAAGATGATTTGCTTTGCTTTGGTTTAGGATTTGCTTCAACCATCTGTATGAAGGGTTGGGGGGTGATGTGGGTCGAGCAGAAATAGAAAAAGCTTGTCCTTGAGCTGAAAACTTGGAGCTGGAGGATAAGAGAATATGGAGATTTGTGTTCTATTTTTTGTGTGTGAAATTTTCTACACTATAATCTTTAAAAAAAGAAAAAAAGAAAAAACTAGTAGAGCCATTTTTTTTTTTTTAATGCAAGTAGGTCATAAGAGAGTAAGAAGATTTCCAATAATGAATAAACAACCTGCAAATAGCTATATATTATGGTTATCCTACTGGAAATTTTAATATAAATAAATTCACTTATTTGGGAAAGTTTCTTTCAGGTTATATGTTGTATTTGGAAAATATAACAGCCATACCGAGGGGCAAGTGACAAGACTCATCTGCACACCTGGGTCTTCACTGCCAGTGCCTGTGACACTTGACTATTTTACCATTTCCACGTTACCATTCTCAGAATATAAGGCAAATCTTGCCTGAATCACTGTCACTGACCCGAGAGGGTCCTAGCCCAGAGTCTTAAGGAAGGTCTTCCTCCAGAAATTAGACACGGTCCTTGTGTAGTTCTGTCCTCTAGAATCTTTCTCCCAAGTAACATAAGAACAAGAGGAGAAAGGCAGAGATGATCTCGATTTCTTGAGCCATCTGGGTGGATCAAGTTTTTTATTTCTTTCCTCTGCACAAAGTCCCTCACCTGTGACAAGCTTCAGCATTAGGTCCTGGTGACACAGTCCCCTGCGGGGGGAGATAGAGAAGTAAGGAGACAGGTAGTAGTAAGTAGCTTCTTAATCTGACTAAGATCAATTTATTTTGAAAGAGGAAGTAGCTTTACAGCAATCCTTTTTCTCATCATTGCCAGATTACTTCATTGCTTTAAAAGAAAATGAATTCCTCCATCTCAAGTGTTTGGCAAACAATAGTCAGCAGATTTGTGTAAAAAAAAAGTATACATAGTCAATTAGGGGTCGATTACAAATTTCTATTTGGGGAGTCTCCAAATTGGGAACCTGAGAGTAGAGTAGAAAAAAGATTTTTCCCTTTGAATACTTCATGCTTTTAAAATTTTGAGCCATGTGACTGTATTGCTTTATGTAATTAATTAGTTAACTTATTAAAAATAAAGATTAAATAAATAAATAAAAATAAAGATAAAAATGGAGATCATAATGCCTAAAAAGAGATTAAGATCACAGGGCCATTTGCTTCTAATGTAAAAACTAATACAAATCACTCTGTTAAGAATCAAAAGGCTATTATAATTAAATGACACATAATATCAGATTTTCTTTTGCAAAATAGGCCCTTATGGGCAAAGTTGGTGAATTCTGAATAAAATCTCTAAGTTAGATAACCGTATTGTATCAATATTAATTTCCTGACTTTAATAATAGTACTGTGGTCATATAAAAGTTTTTTTAAGAAACACACTTCAAAACATTAGGGGTAAAGTGGAGTCATATCTGCAACTTTCTCTGAAAGAGTGGGGATGAGATATATAGAGAAAGACAGAGAGAAAATAATAATAATAAAGTAGACTCGATAAAATGTTGATATTTACTGGCAAAGAGGGGGAGCCCCTGGAACTCTCATACACTAATGGCAGAAGTAAAAAATTATGACTATTTTTGAAACCAGGCAATGCTTTAATAATGTTAAACATAGACTTATCATATGGCCTAGCAATTACAGTCCTAGGTATTTACCCTAGAGAAATTAAAACATAGAGATCCAAAACATGTGTCTAAGAATGTTCATATCAACTTTATTCATAATAGCCAAAAGTGCAAACAATCTCCATGTTCATCAATAGGAGAGTGAATCACATTCATCAATAGGAGATGAATAAACAAATATTTATCAACAGGAGAGTGAATAAACAAATGTATTCTCACACAAATGTTTGACAAACATTATTTTCACAAACAAATGTATCCACCTGCAAAGTGGGAGACCTGGGTTCCATCTGATCCCTGGGTTGGGAAGATTCCCTCGAGAAGGGGAAGGCTACTCACTCCAGCATTCTGGCCTGAAGAATTCCACAGGCTGTATACACATGAGGTGACAAAGGGTCAGATATGACTGAGTAAGTTTCACTTCACTTCATTCACACACCAGACACTGGGACATGATTCCCATGGGTCCCTTGTGTTTCCACATGTCTTATGAATAGAGGTGCTGACAGTTTTGCTCCAGACAATCTTCTTTAAAAAAAAAAAAAACACTTGCACAGTAGATACCCTTGGAAAGTATAATTTCTCCATCTGGAGCAGAAGGCAAATTTTTTGGAGTCCAGTATGATGAAGATAATGTCTCCTTCCAGGAACAAAGGTTGGGCAGATTTTCTTGAAGTCTCTTATTAAAGATTGAGGTTTTCTAAGCTTAGGGTTCCTCAGCTATGACTCAAGATTTACTATGTGTGGACATTTAGGTTGTTTTTACCTGTATAAGTTTATTGAAGCATAACTTACGTGCAAAAAAATCATATTTGATCTGGTACAAGCATGAATCCGAGGCAGCCTAACTTTTTAGCTTGCAAACAGGATAAAATCTCAGATTCTTCACAGTCCTTGCCAGTGGAATGCTGCCCAGCAACAAAAAGGAAAGAATCACTGAGACACACAGCAGTACAGATGAGTCTTGCAAACATTATGCTGCGTGAAAAAGCTGAGCCCGAATCAAGTATGATACTGTCTAATTTTATTTACTGAAAATTCTCCATCGAGCAGAATAAATCTGTATTAATAGAAATCACAATGGCAGTTGCCTGAGACAGGGAGTTTGGGGTATGTTGACAGAGGTAAAGGATGAAGGATTTTCCCAAGAGTCCAGTGGTTAAGAATTATCCTTGCAGTGCATGGGACACCGGTTCCGGGAACCAAGGTTCTGCATGCTGCAGCACAGCTAAGGCCACGCGCTGCGGATACTAGGTGAGGAGGAGCCCCACAATGCGACTAAGGCCCGGTGCAGGCAAATAACCAAGTCTTTAAAAGGAGGTGAGGGGGAAGCTTTCTAGCGTGGTGGGAGTGGTGGAACTATTTTGTATCTTTGTTGTGTTTGCAGGGATATATACATCTTTCAAAGTGCATCAAACAGTGTGCCCTAAAATGTATAATTTTGTTATATGTGAATTACGCCTCAGTAAAATTACATAGAAATAGTCTAAATATTTATCAACATGTGAACAGATATGCAAAATATGGTATATACATAAAATGGAATAATATTCAGCCTTGAAAAGGAATGAAATTCTGAAACATGCTAGAACATGGGTGTTCCTTGAAATCATTACACTACGTGAGAGAAGTCAGACATGAGAAGACAGTTACTGTGTGATTCCACTTCTTTGAGCTGCCTGGAATAGACAAATTCATAGACAGAAAGTAGAGCAGTGGTTATCCAGGGCTGTGGAGTTGTGGTCTAGTGGGTACAAGGTTTCAGTTTGGAAGGATGAAATAATTCTGGAGATGGAGGTGATGGTGTTGTACAACAGTGTGAACACACTTAATGCCACTTAACTGGACACTCAAAATGTTTAAAATGGTAAATGTTATATCTAGTACATTTATATGTATTACAGTAGTGGTGTGAAAAAAAAATAATCTCTCTCTCCAGTGGTGTGCTGCAAAATGTATAACAACCAGCTATGAGAGGGAAGCATATTGGTAGTATTCACTTTGATAGAAACACTCCCACAGTGATCCAGTTCAAGCAACAGTGTGATATCACTGAATGTAGAGTTTGGAAAAGATACAAACAACTGACTTTACAAAGTCAATAGGAGTTGGCTCAAAGACACTACTGTCTCTATCCAACCAGCCGATTGTTAGTACACAGCAAATCCAGTAAAGAAAACACAACATAAAAGTTATAAAGAAAAAGGGAAAAAAATCACCCCACCACTACTTATAGGCAGTTGTCTGTATGCCAGCCAGGGAGGTCGATGGTTATTTGTGGGCTGATAACATACAGGAACAACAAAGTGCCAGTTCACTGATCCTGCAGGCTGGAAGGCATCAATTCTGGTTGGTTGGTACCCATTGCCACATCAGTTATTAAATCTTGTGGCTCTTATTCCTGGTGGTGACATCCAGAAAAGGAAAACTGTGGGACCTTCTTGAATCATGTAAGTTTAGCTACCAGTAGGTAACCCTTTAAAATTTTTATCGATCTTTACTGTCATCATATTCCCTTTGTTTTGGCACAAAATGGCTGCAAAAGTACAGGAGATACAAAATTTTGAAGCCATTTCCAGAAGATTTAGGCTGATTCTCGGTGCCAGTGACTCTCAGATAGGGTGTGCATGTAATTACTTGGAGTAATCTTCATTTTGAAAGAACTACAGGTGATTCTAATGCAGTTGGTTCACAGAACACATTTGGCAACATGGTTCGATGAGGTAGCTCTTTCCCTTCTCCCCTTTCATAATTTCACACCACAACCACATTGCTCTAAGATGCAAATTAGGGTAACTGATGTTATAAAACATGTCCCAATGTGTGTATAACAATGTCTGAAATGATTTTAAGAATATTCAGTATAGAAAAGGTGACATAAAACTGTGCTAATTCATTTTACTGTCATTGGTGAAACAAGTGTTATTCAAGCCTTTTGATGTGGCAGAAATATTTTAAGACAACCCCTTCTATTCTTTGAGCAGGAAATAAAATCTAGCAAACTGTGTAGCCAGTAACCTTAGGGATGGTACTTGAGGCTTGATCTCTAAAAGATGTTGAGTCCAAAAGTTGAACCTAAATCTGCCTGTATTGTTCTGCCTTGAGTGAATCTTTCATGCAGGCTGTGATCAGTGCATTTAAAAGAGCAGAGATCTGAATTTTATTGAGATTTACCTTATGTTTTATTATTGTGGGCTTGCCAGGTGGCACTAGTGGTAAAGAACCCACCTGCCAATGCAGGTGATGTAAGAAGTGCTGATTGGATTTCTGGGTCAGGAAGATCGAGGAGGGTGTGGCAACCCACTCCAGTATTCTTGCCTGGAGAATCCTATAAACAGATGAACCTGGTGGGCTACAGTCCGTAGAGTCGCAAAGAGTCGGACACAACTGAAGCAACTTAGCATGCATGCATGTTTTATTAATAATGAATTTCTGTTTAGTAAATGTTTCATAGTTATGTGCCAGACTTGCTTTCCTTATAACATGGTGGCAAGGTTTAGAAGGCATCATTAGTCTTCATCCACTCTAATTAATAAATGCTACATGAATCTACCAAAAAGAATCTTATAACTGTGCTTGAAAAGTTGGCTTAGGGTAGCTCTTTATAGGGTGTTTGGGGGAACACTAAACCCCAAGATGCTCATTTGAAGATAGAAGACCTGCAAAAAAAAAAAAAAAAAAGAGAGAGAGAGAGAAAGAGAAGAGAAAGAAGACTTGCATGATTAAATAAACATAGGAAATGCTGCATAGGCGAATATTTTATTTTTTTTAATTTAGTCCACCATTTACCAAAGTTATTGATTAAAGATTTTAAAATTTCATAAGAATAACATTTTGTGGAATATATATTTAGCAAAGAATTCTCCAGTGCTCTGGTGAAAATTTTAGCTGTGAAGGGGAACACAGGGATAGAGAGGCAAATTAATTTGGCATTCTTGACTTCAAACTTACATTAACCACATTTGTTTCCACTATTAAATGTAAAGAATTTGATGGATTTAACAACAGTCATCAAGGATAGTCAAAAGGTAACTTCCTCAGTGGTCTGGTGCAGCCAAAAATCAACTGGAGAATATACCTCAGGTGCCCGCTGCAACTCGAGAAAAACCATGAGGCTTCCCCCTCGCTACGAGATGAACCCCAATTCCCCAGCATTGCGAGAAGACCAATTCCGTGTTCCCCATCAAACAAGAAAGGAGCCTTGACTTCCTTGATGGAACTCCAGAGAGGCCCCAAGAACACTGTCACAAGTCTAGAGGGACCTGAGGTCACCACAATCACACAAAAGAGCTCCATGTACCACAAATCAACTCGAGATGAGGCCTGATTCCCCTGCAATGGCTCCAGAGCTAGCAGGCGTTCCCCTGCAAACACAGCAAGTGGCTTGCCTTCCTTTAGGCAACTCCAGAGATTCCGCGAGAACACCATCCCAAGTCTAGAGGAACACGAGTTCAGCACAGCAACTAGAGAGAAGCTCTGTGTACAGCAAATCATCTCGAGATGAGAGCTGATTCCCTGGCTTCGACTCAAGAGGAATGCCAACTTTCCACAAGCAGCTGAAGCGGAGGCTTTTCTCAGCTCTAGGTATGTGAGAGGGACCCTGAGTTTGCTGCCTCAAGTGGAATGGACACCGAGATGCCCTGACTCGAAATAAGGCTGGATTTCCCTGCAGTGACTTGAATGCAGGCTCGTCTTTCATCTCACAAGATGAAGAGATGTCTGAATCCCCTGTGGAGACCCTAAAGAAAGCCCTAGTTCCCCACCTCATCTCGACAGGAGGCCTTACATCCCTTTGACAACTCGAGAGGAACACGGAGTTCAATGCTTCAAAAGGAGACGATGCCTAACACCTCTTGAAAATTGATAGGAATAGCAATATCCCTGTGGCAACTGCAAAGGGAAGCTGGGTCAACACCTCACCTCGAGAGGCATCCCTATTGCCCTGCCAAGCCTCGAGGAGAATCCCGAGGTGTCCTTCAAAACTAGACAGGAGTCCTGTCGCCGCTCAACCAACACGGGTTTTGAAGGGCCATCCTCGCCGTAACCCAAGAACATACCCTAGGTCCCAGCCGCAACTCAACATAAACCATGAGACTTCCCCCTGGCCGCGAGGTGAGGCCCGATTCCCCTGCACTGAGTGCAGAACAAATCCGTGTTCCCCATCAAACATGAAAGGAGGCTTCACTTCCTAGATGAAACTCCACATAGTCCCCAAGAACACTGCCAGAGGTCGAGAGGGACCCTGAGGTCACCGCAGCAAAACAAAAGAATTCGTGTAAATGAAATCAACTCGAGATGAGGCGCGATTGCCCTGCATTGGCTCCAGAGCCATCTCGCATTCCCCATCAAACGTGACAAGTGGCTTGACTTCCTTTAGGCAACTCCAGAGATTCACCAAGAGTACCGTCCAATATCTAAAGGAACACAAAGTTCAGCACTGCAACTCGAGAAAAGCTCCCTGTACCCCCAAATCATCTCGAGTTGAGAGCTGCTTCCCTGGATTCAACTCAAGAGGAATGCCAACTGTCCACAAGTACCTCAAGAGGAGGCTTCTCTCAGTTATATGTATGTGAGATGGGCCCTGAGTTTGTGGCCTCAAGTGAAATGGACACCGAGATGTCCTGACTCGAAATAAGGCTGGATTTCCCTGCAGTGACTTGAATGCAGGCTCGTCTTTCATCTCACGAGATGAAGGGATGTCTGAATCCCCTGTGGTGACCCTAGAGAAAGCCCTAGTTCCTGGCCTCATCCCAACATGAGACCTCACATCCCTGTGAAAACTCGAGAGGCACACGGAGTTCAATGCTTCAAAAGGAGACGATGGCTGACTCTTCTTGAAAAATGATAGGAATCCCAAAATTCCTGTGGCCACTGCAAATGGAACCTGGGTTTCCCCTCTCACCTTGAGAGGCGTCCCTATTGCCCTCCCAAGCCCCGAGGAGAATCCCGAGGTTTCCCTCGCAACTAGACAGGAGTCCTGACATCACTGATCCAACCCGAGTTTTGAAGGGCCATCCTCGTCATAACACGAGAACATAATCCAGGTTCCCACCGCAACTCGAGAAAAACAATGACACTTTCCCCTCGCCACGAGATGAGGCCCGATTCCCCTGCACTGCATGCAGAGCAAGTCCGTGTTCCCCATCAAACAGGAAAGGAGCCTTGACTTCCTTGATGGCGCTCCAGAGAGTCCCCAGGAACACTTTCACAAGTCTAGAGGGACCCTGAGGTCCCCGAAACAACATGAAAGCGCTCCATGTACTCCAAATCAACTCGAGATGAGGCCTGATTCCCCTGCACTGCATGCAGAGCAAGTCCATGTTCCCCATCAAACACGAAAAGAGCCTTGACTTCCTAGATGAAACTCCACATAGTCCGCAAGAACACTGTCACAGTTCTGCAGGGACCCTGAAGTGACAGCAGCAGCACAAAAGAACTCGTTTAACTCAAATCAACTCTAGATGAGACCCGATTCCCCTGCATTGACTCCAGAGACATCCCTCATTCCCCATTAAACAGGGCAAATAGCCTGACTTCCTTTAGGCAACCCCAGAGATTCACCGAGAGCACCGTCCCATATCTAGAGGAACACCAAGTTCAGCACAGCAACTCGACAAAAGCTCCGTGTACCCCAAAACATTTTGAGATGAGAGTTATGACACAGGAGGAATGGAAACTTTCCACAAGCACCTCAAGAGGAGGCTACTCTGAGCTATAGGTATGTGAGAGGGATCCTGAGTTTGCTGCCTCGTGTGGAATGGGCACCGAAATGCCCTTACTCAAAATAAGGCCGGATTTCCCTGCAGTGACTTGAATGCAGTCTCGTCTATCATCTCACAAGAAGAAGGGATGTCTAAATCCCCTGTGGATACCCTAGAGAAAGCCCAAGTTCCCTGCCTCATCTCGACAGGAGGCCTCACATCCCTTTGAAACTTTGAGAGGCACGTGGAGTTCAATGCCTCAAAAGTAGATGATGCCTGCCTCCTCTTGAAAATTGATAGGAATCTCAATATCTCTATGGCAACTGGAAAGGGACCCTGGGTCTCCACTTTACCTCGAGAGACTTCCCTATTGCCCTCCCAAGCCCCGAGGAGAATCCCGAGGTGTCCCTCGCAACTAGACAGGTGTCCTGACGTCGCTGACCCAACACAAGTTTTGAAGGACCATCCCCACCGCAACTCAAGAACATACCCCAGGTTCCCACCGCAACTCGAGAAAAACCATGAGACATCCCCCTCGCCGTGAGATGAGGTCTGATTCCCCTGCATTGCATGCAGAGCATGTGTGTGTTCCCCATCATACTTGAAAAGAGTTTTGACTTCTTTGATGGAACTCCAGAGAGTCCCCAAGAACACTGTTACAAAGCTAGAGGGACCCTGCGGACTCCGCAGCAACATGAAAGAGCTCGTGTACCCCAAATCAACTCGAGATGAGGCCCAATTCACCTGAATTGGGTCCAGAGCCATCACACGTTCCCCATCAAATAGAACATGTGGCTTGACCTCCTTTACGCAACTCCAGAGATTCCATGAGAACATCATTCCAAGTCCAGAGGAACACCAAGTTCTGCAGAGCAACTCGAGAAAAGCTCCATGTACCCCAAATCATCTCGAGATGAGAGCTGATTCGCTGAACTCGACTCAAAGGGAATTCCAACTTTCCACAAGCACCTCAAGAGGAGGCTTCTCTCAGCTATAAGTATCATAGTGGGACCCTGAGCTTGCTGCCTCAAGTGGAATGTACAATGAGTTTCCCAGACTCGAAAAAAGGCCGGATTTCCCTGCAGTGACGTGAATGCAGGCTCGTCTTTCATCTCACAAGATGAAGGGATATCTGAATCCCCCATGGAGACCCTAAAGAAAGCCCTTGTTCCCCGACTCATCTCGACAGGAGGCCACACATCCCTTTGACAACTCGAGAGGAGTGCAGAGTTCAAGGCGTCAAAAGGAGACGACGCCTGACTCACCTTGAAAATTGATAGGGATCCCAATATCCCTCTGGCAACTGCGAAGGAAGTCTGGGTCTCCTGTCTCACCTCGAGAGGCGTCCCTATTGCCCTGCCAAGCCTCAAGGAGAATCCCGAGGTATCCCTGGCAATTAGACATGAGTCCTGAAGTCGCTGAACCAACATGAGTTTTGAAAGGCCATCCCCGCCGTAATACGAGAACATACCCCAGATTCCCGCTGAAACTCAAGAAAAACCATGAGACTTCCCCATCGCTGCGAGATGAAGCCCGGTTGCAATGCTGCGTGCAGAGCAAGTCTGTGTTCCTCATTAAACACAAAAGGAGCCTTGACTTCCTTGATGGACCTCCAGAAAGTCCCCAAGAACACTATCACAAGTCTAGCGGGACCCTGAGGTCCCCGCAGCAACACAAAAGAGCATCGTGTACCCCAAATCGACTCGAGATGAGGTGTGATTCCCCTGCATTGCATGCAGACCACATCTGAGTTCCCCATCAAACACTAAAGGAGCCTTGACTTCCTAGATGAAATTCCACATAGTCCCCAAGAAGACTGGGGACTTCAGCACCTCACAAGTCTAGAGGTGCTGAGGCCACCACAGCAACACATAAGAGCTTCGTGTACTACAAATCAACTTGACATGAGGCCGGATTCCCCTCCATTGGCTCCAGAGCCATCGTGCATTCCCCATCAAACAGATCAAGTAGCTTGACTTCTTTTAGCAACCCCAGAGATTAACCGAGAGCACCGTCCCATATCTAGAGGAACACCAAGTTCAGCACAGCAACTCGACAAAAGCTCCGTGTACCACAAATCATCTCAAGATGAGAGCTGATTCCCTGGATTGGACTCAAGAGGAATGCCAACGTTCCACAAGCAACTCAAGAGGAGGCTTCTCTCAGCTATATGTATGTGAAAGGGAACCTGATTTTGCTGCTTCAAGTGGAATGGACATCGAGATACCCTGATTCAAAATAAGGCCGGATTTCCCTGCATTGACTTGAATGCAGGCTCATCTTTCATCTCACATAAAGAAGGGATGTCTGAATCCCTTGTGGAGACCCTAGAGAAAGCACTAGTTCCCTGCCTTATCTCGACATGAGGCCTGACTTCCCTTTGAAAACTCGAGAGGCATTCGAAGTTCAATGCTTCAAAAGGAGACGAAGCCTGACTCCTTTTCAAAATTGATAGGAATCACGATATCCCTGTGGCAACTGGACAGGAACCCTGGGTCTCTCGCCTCACTTCGAGAGGCATCCCTATTGCCCATGCAAGCCTCGAGGAGAATTCCGAGGTGTCCCTCGCAACTAGAGAGGAATCTTGACGTTGCTGATCCAACACAAGTTTTGAAGGTCCATCCTCGTCGTAACTAGAAAACATAACCCAGGTTCTTGCCGCAACTCGAGAAAAACCATGAGGCTTTCACCTGGCCGTGAGACGAGGCCTGAATCTCCTGCACTGCAGGCAGAGCAATTCCCTGTTCCCCATGAACACGAAAGGAGCCTTGACTTCCTTGATGGAACTCCAAAGAGTCCCCAGGAACACTGTCACTGGTATAGAGGGACACTGAGTTCCCCACAGCAACACGAAAGCGCTCCGTGTACTTCAAATCAACACGAGGTGAGGCCTGATTCCCCTGCATGGTCTCCAGAGCCATCCAGCATTCCCCATCAAACACGACAAGTGGCTTGTCTTCCTTTAGGCAACTCCAGAGTTTACCCGAGAACACCGTTCTAAGTATAGAGGAACACCACGTTCAGCACAGCAACTAGAAAACATCTCTGTGTACCTCAAATCATCTCGAGATGAGCGCTGATTCCCTGGCTTTGACTCAAGAGGAATGCCAGCTTTAAACAACACCTAAAGAGGAGGCTTCTCTCAGCTATAGGTATGTGAGAGGGACCCTGAGTTTGCTACCTCAAGTGACATGGACACTGAGAAGCCCTGACTCAAAATAAGGCCAGGTGTCCCTGCAGTGGCTTGAATGCAGGCTCATCTCTCATCTCACAAGATGAAGGGATGTCTGAATCCCCTGTGGAGACCCTAGAGAATACCCTAGTTCCCAGCCTCATCTTAAAAGGAGGCCTCACATCCCTTTGACAACTCGAGAGGAACACAGAGCAACATGTAAAGGCTCTGTGTACTCCAAAACAACTCGAGATGAGGCCCGATTCCCCTGCACTGCGTTCAGAGCAAGTCTGTGTTCCCCATCAAACACGAAAGGAGCTTTGACTTCCCTGATGGAAATCCAGAGAGTCCCCAGGAACACTGTCACAAGTTTCGAGGGTCCCTGAGGTCCCCGCAGCAACATGAAAATGCACTGTGTACTTGAAATCAACTCGAGATGAGGCCCGCTTCCCATGCACTGCATGCAAAGCAAGTCTGTGTTCCCCATAAAACACGAAAGGAGCCTTGACTTCCTTGATGGAAATCCAGAGAGTCCCCAGGAACACTTTGAAAAGTCTAGAGGGACCCTGAGAACCCCACAGCAACATGAAAGTGCACTGTGTGCTTCAAATCAACTCGAGATGAGGCCCGATTCCCCTGCACTAGCTCCAGAGCCATCACTCATTCCCCATCAAACACAACAAGTGGCTTGACTTCCTTTAGGCAACTCCAGAGATTACCTGAGAATACCGTCTCAAGACAAGAGGAATACCAAGTTCAGCACAGCAACTCGAGAAAATTCCGTGTACCCCAAATCATCTCGAGATGAGAGCTGATTCCCTGGCTTCGACTCAAGAGGAATGCCAACTTTCCACAAGCCCCTCAAGAGGAGGCTTCTTTCAGCTCTAGGTATGTGAGAGGGACCCTGAGTTTGCTGCATCAAGTGGAATGTTTATCCAGATGCCATGACTCGAAATAAGGTTGGATTTCCCTGCAGTGACTTTAATGCAGGCTCGTCTTTCATCACACATGATGAAGTGATGTCTGAATCCCCTGTGGAGACCCTAGAGAAAACCCTAGTTCCCCGGCTCATCTCGACAGGAGGACTCACAGTCTTTAGAAACCTCCAGAGGCACATGGATTTAAATGCTTCAAAAGGAGAGCATGGCTGCCTCCTCTTGAAAATTGATAGGAATCCCCAAATTACTGTGGCAACTGGAATGGACCCTGGGTCTCCCCCCTCACCTCGAGAGGCATCCTTATTGCCCTACCAAGCCTTGAATAGAATCCCGAGTTGTCCCTTGCAGCTAGACAGGAGTCCTAATGTCACTGAATCAACACGAGTTTGAAGGGCCATCCCAACCATAACTTGAGAACAAAACTCAGGTTCCCGCCACAGCTCAAGAAAACCGTGAGAATTCCCCCTTGCCATGAGATGAGGCCCGATTCCCCTGCATTGCATGCAGAGCAAGTCCATGTTCCCCATCAAAAACGAAAGGAGCCTTGACTTCCTAGATGAAACTCCACATAGTCCCCAAGAACTGTGTCAGAAGTCTAGAGGGACCCTGAGGTCAGTGTAACAATAGGAAAGAGCACCTTGTACCACAAATCAACTCGAGATGAGGCCCGATTCCCCTGCACTGGCTCCAGAGCAATCCTGCATTCCTCATCAAAGAGCACAAGTGGCTTGACTTCTTTTGGGCAACTCCAAGATTCCCCGAGAACAGCATCCCAAGTCTAGAGCAACACCAAGTTCAGCACAGCAACTCGAGAAAAGCTCCGTGTAGCCCAAATCATTTCGAGATGAGAGCAGATTCCCTGGCTTTGAAACAAGAGCAATGCCAACTTTCCACAAGCAGCTCAAGTGGAGGCTTTTCTCAGCTCTTGGTATGTGAGAGGCACCCTGAGTTTGCTGCTTCAAGTGGAATGGACACCGAGATGCCCTGACTCGAAATAAGGCCAGAATTCCCTGCAGTGACTTGAATGCCGGCTCATCCTTCATCTCAAAAGATGAAGGGATATCTGAATCCCCTATGAAGACCCTAGAGAATGCCCTAGTTCCCCGCCTCATCTCGACAGGAGGCCTCACATCCCTTTGACAACACGAGTAGAACACGGAGTTCAGTGCTTCAAAAGTAGACAATGATTGAGTCCTCTTGAAAATTGACAGAAGTCCCAGTATCCGTGTGGCAACTTGAAAGGACACTGGGTCTCCCGCCTCACCTCGAGAGGCATCCCTATTGCCCTGCCAAGACTCGAGGACAATCCCGAGTTGTCCATCGCAACTAGACAGGAGTCCTGACGTAGCTGAAAAAACACGAGTTTTGACGGGCCATCCCCATCGTCACTTGAGAATATAACCCAGGTTCCCTCCACAACTCGAGAAAATCCATGAGACTTCCCGCTCGATGAGAGATGAGATCAGATTCCCCTGCACTGAGTGAAGAGCAATTCCGTGTTCCCCATCAAACATGAAAGGAGCCTTGACTTCCTTGATGGAACTCCAGAGAGTCCCCAAGAACACTGATAAATGTCTAGAGGAACCCTGAGGTCACCGCAGCAACATGAAATAGTTCGGTGTACCCCAAATCAACTCGAGATGAGTCCAGATTCCCCTTCATTGGCTCCAGAGCCATCCGGCGTTCCCCATCAAACATGACAAGTGACTTGACTTCCTTTAAGCAACTCCAGAGATTCCCCGAGAACAACGTCCTGAGCATAGAGGAACACCACGTTCAGCACAGCAACTAGAAAACAGCTCCGTGTACCTCAAATCATCTCGAGATGAGACTTGATTCCCTGGCTTTGACTCAAGAGGAATGCCAGCTTTAAACAACACCTAAAGAGGAGGCTTCTGTCAGCTATAGGTACGTGAGTGGGACCCTGAGTTTGCTGCCTCAAGTGGAATGGACACCGAGATGCCCTGACTTGAAATAAGGCCGGATGTCCCTGCAGTGATTTGAATGCAGGATTGTCTTTCATCTCACAGATGAAGGGATGTTTGAATCCCCTGTGGAGACCCTAGAGAATACGCTAGTTCCCAGCCTCATCTCGACAGGAGGCCTCACATCCCTTTGACAACATGAGAGGCAAGCGGAGTTCAATGCTTCAAAAGGAGACGAAGCCTGACTCCTCTTGAAAACTGACAGGAGTCACAGTATGGCTCTGGCAACTGCAAAGGGAAACCTGGTGTCCCGCCTCACTTCGAGAGGCATCCCAATTGTCCTGCCAAGCCTCGAGAAGAATCCCAAGGTGTCCCTCGGAACTAGACAGGAGTCCTGACGTCGCTGAACAAACACGAGTTTTGAAGGGCCAACTCTGCCGTAACTCGAGAATATAACCCAGGTTCCACACCACAGCTCCAGAAAAACAATGAGACTTTCCCCTCACCGTGAGATGAGGCCTGATTCCCCTGCATTGCATGCAGAGCAAGTCCGTGTTCCCCATCAAACACGAAAGGAGCCTTGACTTCCTAGATGAAACTCTCCATAGTCCCCAAGAACTCTGTCAGAAGTCTAGAGGGACCCTGAGATCAATGCAGCAACACGACAGAGCCCCGTGTACCACAAATCAACTCGAGATGAAGCCTGATTTCCCTGCATTGGCTCCAGAACAATCTTGCATTCCTCATCAAAGAGCACAAGTCGCTTGACTTCTTTTAGGCAACTCCAGAGACTCTATGAGAATACCGCCACCAGTCTAGAGGAACACCAAGTTCAGCACAGCAACTCGAGAAAAGCTCCGTGTACCCCAAAACGTTTCGAGATGAGAGCTGATTCCCTGGCTTCGACTCAAGAGGAATGCCAACTTTCCACAAGCAGCTCAAGCGGATGCTTTTCTCAACTATAGGTATGTGAGAGGGACCCTGAATTTGCTGCCACAAGTGGAATGGACACCGAGATTCCCTGACTCGACATAAGGCTGGATTTCCCTGCAGTGACTTGAATGCAGGCTTGTCTTTCATCTCAAAAGATGAAGTGATGTCTGAATCCCCTGTGGAGACCCTAGACAAAGCCCTATTTCCCCACCTCATCTCGACAGGTGACCTTACATCCCTTTGACAACACGAGTCGAATGCGGAATTCAATGCTTCATAAGGAGACGATGACTGAGTCCTCTTGAAAATTGACAGGAATCCCAGTATGTCTGTTGCAACTTGAAAGGACACTGGGTCTCCCCCGTCACCTCGAGAGGCGTCACTATTGTCCTGCCAAGCCTTGAGGAGAATCTCAAGGTGTCCCTCGCAACTAGACAGGAGTTCACACATCGCTGAACAAACATGAGTTTTGAAGGGCCATCCCCGCCGTAACTCTAGAACATAACCAGGTTCCCTCCACAACTCCAGAAAAACAATGAGACTTTCTCCTCACCGCGAGATGAGGCCCAGTTCCCATGCAATGTATGCAGGTTAAGTCCGTGTTCCCAATCAAAAGGAAAGGAGACTTGACTTCTTTGAAGGACCTCCAGAGAGACCCCAAGAACACTGTCAGAAGTCTACAGGGACCCTGAGGTCCCCGCAGCAACATGAAAGGGCTCCGTGTACTCCAAATCAACTCAAGATGAGGCCCGATTCCCCTGGACTGCATTCAGAGCAAGTCCGTGTTCCCCATCAAACACGAAAGGAGCCTTGACTTCCTTGATGGAACTCCAGAGAGTCCCCAGGAACACTGTCACAAGTCTAGAGAGACCCTGAGGTCCCCTGCAGCAACATGAAAGTGCACCGTGTACTTCAAATCAACTCGAGATGAGACCCGATTCCCCTGCATTGTCTCCAGAGACATCACTCGTTCCCCATCAGACACACAAAGTGGCTTGATTTCCGTTAGGCTACTCCAGAGATTACCCGAGACTACCATCTCAAGACTAGAGGAACACCAAGTTCAGCACAGAAACTCGAGAAAAGCTCTGTGTACCCCAAATCATCTCGAGATGAGAGCTGATTCCCTGGCTTTGACTCAAGAGGGATGTCAACTTTACACAAGCACCTGACGAGGAGGCTTCTGTCAGGTATATGTATGTGAGAGGGACCCTGAGTTTGCTGCCTCAAGTGGAATGAACACCGAGATGCCCTGACTCATAATAAGGCCGGAATTCCCTGGAGTGACTTGAATGCAGGCTCGTCTTTCATCAAACAAGATGAAGGGATGTCTGAATCCCCTGTGGAGACCCTAGAGACAGCCCTAGTTCCCCGGCTCATCTCAACAGGAGGCCTCACATCCTTTTGAAACTCGAGAGGCACGTGGATTTAAATGCTTCAAAAGGGGAGTATCGCTCCCTCCTCTTGAAAATTGATAGGAATCCCAAAATTCCTGTGGCAACTGGAAAGGACCTTGGGTTGCCCCTCTCACATTGAGAGGCGTCCCTATTGCCCTGCCAAGCTTCGAGGAGAATCTCGATGTGTCCCTCACAACTAGACAGGAGTCCTGATATCACTGAACCAACACAAGTTTTGAAGGGCCATCCCAGCTGTAACTCGAGAATATAACCCAGTTTCCCGCCACAACTCGAGAAAACCATGAGAATTCCCCCTCGCCGTGAGACGAGGCCTGATTCCCCTGCATTGCATGCAAAGCAAGTCGGTGTTCCCCATCAAACACGAAAGGAGCCTTGACTTCCTAGATGAAACTCCACATAGTCCCCAATAACTCTGTCACATGTCTAGTGGGACCCTGAGGTCAACCCAGCAACACGAAATATCCCCGTTTACCTCAAATCAACTTGAGGTGAGGCCTGATTTCCCTGCATTGGCTCTAGAGCAATCCAGCATTCCTCATCAAGCAGGACAAGTGGCTTGACTTCTTTTAGGCAACTCCAGAGATTCCCTGAGAACACCGTCCCAAGTATAGAAGAACACCAAGTTCAGCACAGCAACTCGAGAAAAGCTCCGTGTACCCCAAATCATTTCGAGATGAGAGCTGATTTCCTGGCTTCGAATCAAGAGGAATGCCCACTTTCCACAGCAGCTCAAGCGGAGGCTTTTCTCAGCTCTAGGTATGTGAGAGGGACCCTCAGTTTGCTGCCTCAAATGAAATGGACACCGAGATGCCCTGACTCGAAATAAGGCCGGAATTCCCTGCAGTGACTTGAGTGCAGGCTCGTCTTTCATCTCATCAGATGAAGGGATTCCTGAATCCCCTTGAAGACCCTATAGAAAGCCCTATTTCCCCACCTCATCTTGACATGTGGCCTCACATCCCTTTGACAACACGAATGGAAAGTGGAATTCAATGCTTCAAAAGTAGACGATGACTGAGTCCTCTTGAAAATTGACAGGAATCCCAATATCCCTGTGGCAACTTGAAAGGACACTGGGTCTCCCGCCTCACCTCGAGAGGTGTCCTCCTTATTGACTTGCCAAGTCTCGAAGTGAATCTCGAGTTGTCCCTCGCAACGAGACTGGAGGCCTGATGTCGCTGAACAAACACGCGTTATGAGGGGCCATCCCCTTCGTCACTCGAGAATATAACCCAGGTTCCTTCCGCAATGCGAGAAAGTCCATGAGACTTTCCACTCGAAGAGAGATGAGATCAAATTCCCCTGCATTGCGTGCAGAACAATTCCATGTGCACCATCAAACATGAAAGGAGCCTTGACTTCCTTGATGGAACTCCAGAGAGTCCCCAAGAACACTGATACAAGTCTAGAGTGACCCTGAGGTCACCGCAGCAACACGAAAGTGCTCAGTGTACTGCAAATCAACGTGAGATGAGGCCAGATTACACTACATTGGCTCCAGAGCCATCCGGCGTTCCCCATCAAACACGACAAGTGGCTTGACTTCCTTTAGGCAACTCCAGAGATTCCCTGAAAACACTGTCCTAAGTATAGAGGAACACCACGTTCAGCACAGCAATTAGAAAACAGCTCCGTGTACCTCAAATCATCTCGAGATGAGAGTTGATTCCCTGGCTTCGAATCAAGAGGAATGCCAACTTTCCAGAACCCCCTCACGGGGAAGCTTCTCTCAGCTATAGGTTCGTGAGAGGGACCCTGAGTTTGCTGCCTCAAGTGGAATGGACCCCGAGATGCCGTGACTTGACATAAGGCCGGATTTCCCTGCAGTGACATGAATGCAGGCTTGTCTTTCATCTCAAAAGATGAAGGGATGTCTGAATCCCCTGTGGAGACCCTAGAGAAAGCCCTAGTTCCCCACCTCATTTCCACAGGAGGTCTCACATCCCTTTGACAACTCGAGAGGAACACGGAGTTCAATGCTTCAAAAGTAGACGATGACTGACTCCTCTTGAAAATTGACAGGAATCCCAGTATTCCTGTAACAACTTGAAAGTGACAGTGGGTTTCCCTACTCATCTCGAGAGGCATCCCTATTGTCCAACCAAGTTTCGAGGAGAATCCAGAGGTGACCCTCACAACTAGACAGGCGTCCTGACATCATTGAACAAACAGGAGTTTTAAGAGTCCATCCCTGTCGTCACTCGAGAATATACCCCAGGTTCCCTCCGCAACTCGAGAAAAACCATGAGACTTCCCACTCGATGAGAGATGAGATCAGATTCCCCTGCATTGAGTGCAGAGCAAGTCCGTGTTCCCCATCAAACATGAAAGGAGCCTTGACGTCCTTGATGGAACTCTAGAGAGTCCCCAAGAACACTGATACAAGTCTAGAGGGACCCTGAGGTACCCGCAGCAACATGAAAGCACTCCGTGTACTCCAAATCAACTCAAGATGAGGCCAGATTCCCCTTCATTGGCTCCAGAGCCATCTGGCGTTCCCCATCAAACACGACATGTGGCTTGACTTCCTTTAGGCAACTCCAGAGATTCCCCGAAAACACTGTCCTAAGTATAGAGGAACACCCTGTTCAGCACAGCAACTAGAAAACAGCTCCGTGTACCTCAAATCATCTCGAGATGAGACCTGATTTCCTGGCTTTGACTCAAGAGGAATGCCAGGTTTAAACAACACCTAAAGAAGAGGCTTCTCTCAGCTATAGATATGTGAGAGGGACCCTGAGTTTGCTGCCTCACGTGGAATGGACACCAAGATGCCCTGGTTTGAAATAAGGCCGGATTTCCCTGCAGTGACTTGAATGCAGGTTCGTCTTTCATCTCATAAGAGGAAGGGACGTCTGAATCCCCTGTGGAGACCCTAGAGAATGCCCTAGTTCCCCGCCTCATTTTGACAGGAGGCCTCACATCCCTTTGACAACACGAGAGGCACGTGGAGTTCAATGCTTCAAAAGGAGATGAAACCTGTCTCCTCTTGAAAACTGACAGGAGTCACAGTATTGCTCTGGCAACTGCAAAGGCAAACTTGGTCTCCCCCCTCACCTTGAGAGGCGTCCGTATTGCATTGCAACATCTCGAGGAGAATCCTGATGTGTCTCTCCCAACAAGACAAGAGTCCTGACGTCACTGAACCTCACCCCAGACCCTGCACCTGGGGTCACTCCTCCAGTTTCCAAGGTGACTCCACCTGAAATATCCTGTGTCTGTAATCACATGTGCACATCTCCAGGATGACGCCACTTCCCAGACCCAGTACCTGTGGTCACGCTTCCACAATCTCCAGGGTGATCACAACACACTGGACCATGCACCTGGGGTCACATGTCCACAGTCTGCAGGGTGACATTCTCCCAAACCCTATATCTAGGATCACATATCTACAGTCCCCTGGGTGATCCCTCCCAGACACTGTATCTGGAGTCACACATCCACAGTCTCCACGGTGACCCCTTCCCAAGCCTTGCAACTGGGCTCACAATTCCACAGTCTCCAGGGTGAATTCCTTCTGACCATTCCCCTGGGGTCACATATCCACATTCTTCAGGGTGACCAACCCAGTCCCTGTCCATGGGGTCACATATCAACAGTCTCCAGGGTGACACTCCTCCCCTGAATGCACATTTCAAGGGGAGCACAAAAAGCACACCCAAAATATGCACATTTGACAAAAGGGTTATTTTGGACTGATTAATTAAAAAAAAAAAAAACAAAACAAAAGAAAAAAACAAACAGCCGCCCCAGGAGGATCTTTGAAAACCAAGTCGAAATTCCATTTTATGAAGTAGATTTACATTTGTTAAGGATATCTCCATCTTTAAGGACGTGTCCCTGTCTGGACCAGGAAATAGAGGATGGCTAAATATCAAGAATGGACTAAGTATCAAGACTGACTTGATATCACTAAATGACTTGACTAAATATCAAGAAGGTCTATGGAATGGACCTGGAAGTTAATCTGCATACCACCATGTCTTTGTTTACTGTGCTTCACCTAATAATCTCCCTTAAATAGCTTCTTCCATTCCTTAACCTCCTTCTTTCATTCTTAGCTGATGATAGCATTTAGGTAAAGTCTTGGACCATTTCAGAAAGTGACAGTTTTCCCAGGTATCTTTCAACTATATAGGAGGTATGCATGTCATATATTAAACTTCTGATTGTTTTTCTCCAATCCATCTTCCTTTCATTATGAACATCTCAGTGAAGAACATTGAGGCTAGGGGGAAAATTATCTTTCCTCTCATCTAATGCAATAAAATAGCATTCAGAGATATAGAGGAATGAACCACAGACCAATTTAAAATAAAAATAAAGGAAAGCATGAATCTAACACTTACATTACTGAGTGAGGGAATCCAGCCTCAAGTGCTACACACTGTATGATCGTATAAGACATTCTAGCAAAGGTAAAACAGACATGATAAAGAGTTTATGGAATATATGGTTGAAATATTTCACATGGTACTTTAGTGAGGAATACCTGCCACTATGCATTTGTCTAAGCACATAGATTTCTGTTTTCAGAACACAAGTAATTTATTACCTATTCACATTTATTTATTTATGGTATGGAGTGCTAAAGACTGGAATGCAGAATTTAACAAAGAATATAACAGATTGAGAAATAAATGAAAAGCTTCAGACTTCCCTAGGGGCCCAGTGGTTAAGACTCCACGTTGCCAGTGCAGGAAATATGGGTTCAATTCCTGGTCAGGGACCTAAAACCCCACATGACGCGGCACAGCCAAAAGATTTAAAAGGAAGAAGAAAAATTTTAAAAGGCCACTCTCACTCTTAGGACAAAATTATCTGACCTAAGTTCACTGTGTAAATGAATGGAATCTGCAGGCCAAAGGCAAATGTACCATACATAAACAATGGGCTCTGTAAGTTCTTTCCACGGGGGTTTGTAGCTAACAGGACTGAAACTACCATATCAGTTATTGAAGGAGCAAGCCCTGAATTTGATAAGTGATGAGTAGTGGAAGCCAGGTTTCTTACCATTGGAGTGGGAAGTTACAGGCAGACAAAAGGAGAAGGTTATAATACCTGTGTCATAAGAGATCAGGTTGGAGACATCATTATAAACTATCTTTAGCCTAATGCAGAAACATATAACTCCATGTGAAAATCTTCATAACCGTCTGTATGCATAGTCTGGATACATGCATGTGTATTTCCATGCATTGTCTGCTGAGATTATTAAGTTCCCACATACAAGTTTTTATTAATATGCTCTAACAAAAAGGGACAAGGACTCTTTAAATATGTGTCTGATACTAGGACTGAGACAATAAATATGTAAAGCAGCATAATCTTAAAATGTGAGAAAGAAGGACCAAAAAGCCCCATAAAAGCTGAATTATGTAAAATAAAAGCAGGAGAGTATGGAAAAAGCTCTCAATAGCCAAAGCTAGAATGAACTAAGCAGTCTAATTGGCTGGATTATAGCCAAAAGAAAGTGAAAGTGAAGTTGCTCAGTCGTGTCTGACTCTTTGCAACCCCATGGACTGTAAGCTATGAGGCGCCTCCATTCATGAAATTTTCCAGGCAAGAGTACTGGAGTGGGTTGCCATTTCCTTCTCCAGGGGATCTTCCCCACCCAGGGATTGAACCCAGGTATCCTGCATTGCAAGCATATGCTTTTACAGGCTGAGCCACCAGGGAAGCTCCCAAAAGTTTAAAATAATTTTCAAGTGTCCAAACTGGTAAAAAGTAAAAATTAGGTTTTATGAGTAATGTTGAATAAAAATCTCACACAGAAAGATTCTAAATAATTGATACAGACTCAGCTGTCCATCAAGTATATGAAGCTAACTCTCCTCTCCTCAAATGTGGGTCCTGCATTATGACTTCCTCCTTAATAAGGCACTCAGGATGGACGTGAGGAAAATCAACAATAAAGACAAATAACAAATGTTGGCGAAAATGTACGAAATTGAAACTCAAAACTTTACTTGTGGAGAGGTAAAATGGTGCAATCAATGTGTCCAAAACAAGCATTTTCTCGAAAACATAAAAATGTAATTATATCACTCAGTAGTGGCCACAGGACTGGAAAAGGTCAGTTTTCATTCCAATCCCAAAGAAAGGCAAAGCCAAAGAATGTTCCAACTGCCACACAGTTGCACTCATCTCACATGTTAACAAAGTAATGATCAAATTTCTCCAAGCCAGGCTTCAACAGTAAGTGAACCATGAATTTCTAGATGTTCAAGCTGGATTTAGAAAAGACAGAGGGACCAGAGATCAAATTACCAACACCCGTTGCATCACTGAAAGAGCAAGAGAGAAAAACATCCAGAAAAATATTTACTTCTGCTTTGTTAACAATGCCAAAGCCTTTGACTCTGCAGATCACCACAAAATGTGGAAAATTCTGAAAGGTATGGGAATACCAGACTGCCTTACCTGCCTCCTGAGAAATCTGTATGCAGGTGAAGAAGCAACAATTAGAACTAGACATGGAACAATGGACTGGTTCCAAATCAGGAAAGGAGTACAGCACCCTGCTTATTTAACTTATATGCAGAGTATATCATGTGAAATCCCGGGTCTGGATGAGGCACAAGCTGGAATCAAAATTGCCAGGAGAAATATCAATAATTTCAGATACACAGAGGACACCACTCTTATGGCAGAAAGCAAAGAAGAACTAAAGAGTCTCTTGATGAAAGTGAAAGAGGAGAGTGAAAAAGTTGGCTTAAAAATCAGTATTCAGAAAACTAAGATCATGGCATCTGGCCCCATCACTTCATGGCAAATAGATAGGAAAACAATGGAAATGGTGACAGAATTTATTGTGGGGGGGGGGGCTCAAAAATCACTGAAGATGGTGACTGCAGCCATGAAATTAAAAGACACCTGCTCCTTGGAATAAAAGTTATGACCAACCTAGACAGCATATTAAAAAGCAGAGACATTACCAACAAAGGTCCATGTACTCAAAGCTATGGTTGTTCCAATAGTCATGTATAGACGTTACAGCTGGACTACAAAGAAAACTGAGCACCGAAGAAGTGATGCTTTGGAACTGTGGTGTTGGAGAAGACTCTTGAGCATCACTTGGACTGCAAGGAGATCCAACAAGTCAATCCTAAGGGAAATCAACCCTGAATATTCATTGGAAGGACTGATGCTGAAGCTGAAACTGCAATACTTTGGCCACCTAATGTGAAGAACTGACTCATTGGAAAAGACCCTGATGCTGGGAAAGATTGAAGGCAGGAGCAGAAGGGGATAACAGAGGATGAGATGGTTGATGGCATCACCAACTCGATAGACATGAGTTTGAGCAAGCTCTGGGAGTTGGTGATGGATAGGGGAGCCTGGTGTGCTGCAGTCCACGGGGTCACAAAGAGTCGGACATGAGTGAGTGACTGAACTGAAATATCATATGTTTTGGTAACTCCACTCCTAGATATACATCCAAAGAATTTAAAAGAGGTGCTCAAATATATACTTGTACACCAATATTTACAGCAGCAGTGTTCTTGATAATCCAAGTTAAAAACAATGAAAATGTCCACCAACAAGTGAATGGAAGAGCAAATAGGGCAGTTCCATCCATGAGATGCATTACTCTGCCATATAAAGGAATATAGTAAAATAATGCCACAGCTTCAGAAAATAGTAGGGGGCTTTACAAAAACTTAAACACAGAGTTAACATAGAATCCATCAATTCCGGTCCAGGTTATACACTCAAGATATTTAAAACCAAATACTGAAACAGATATTCAAACCCCATATTCATAGCAGCATTATTCATAGTAACCAAAAGGTGGCAGCAGCACAAGTGTTCAACAGATGACTGGATAAGCACGATGTAGTATATACACAGTGGGATCTGATTCAACCTTTAAAAACAAGATAACTCATACATGCTATAATGTAGATGAAACTTCAAGTCATTAGGTGAAGTGAAACAAGCCTGACACAAAAGGAAAAATGTTCTATGATTCCACTAGTATGAGATATCCATATAAGACAAATTCCAAGTAGAGTAAGATGGCCAGGGATTGGGGGTTATGAGTATTTAATGGTTACAGTGTCACTTCAGGAAAAGGGAAAGATTCTGGAGATGAATGGTGGGGAAATTTTTACAATGAGAGTGCAGTTAATGCTATAGAAGTTCATACTTAAAATGACTCAAATAATAAATGTTGTTATATGTTTGTAAGCACAGTGAAAACAATGACACATGGCACAACATGGAAAAGCACTAAAAACATTCTCAGTGAAAGAAACCACACTGAAAAGCCACCCAGATCATAGTCATCTTGTCACTTTAAATCCATGAAGGTTTTTAACATGAGGGAAAGCCCCAGTGATGGCTCCAGAAAAAGAAAACTGCATTAGAATGAAGAAAGACAGTTGCACAAAGCTTGGGCAGCTGATGAAAGTTGAACTGGTCCTATGGATAGGATTGTAATGTGGAAACCATAATTATCCCCCATTTTGGGGTTGTGGGCTGGTTCCCTGGGAAAGTGACCATGTTTTGGGTAAAACACATTGCGGTATTTGGTGTGAATGTAGAAAACTTTGTACCACTATTTAAAGTAGACACGTTTGAAATTTTACTAGAAAGTAAGTTACTTTTCAATACAGCCATGTAAGTCACATGCCAGAAAATCAGAGATGACATCGAACATTGCAATAGAGGCCAAGAGTTAACCTAACTAAATTCAGCTAAAGTAGTTTGATGCTAATTGCCTTGTACTAGTCCACATGGTATTAAAAGGCACCATAGGAAGAGTATATTAGTAGACACCATGCCCTGGGTGCTGTGGATGACCAGATGGAACTGAAACTATTAGATGTCTTAATTCTAGTTTTCCACATAACACTACACCAAAGCAACTGTCAGAACTAAAAAGCGAATTCACAGACTTGCCTGGCAGTCCAGTAGCTAAGACTGCACTTCCACTGCAGGGGGTACAGGTTTGATCCTCGGTCAGAGAACTAAGATCCAACATGTCGAGCTGTGGGGCCAAAAAAAAGAAAAAAGAAAGTCAGCAGAACTGCAAGATCATTTGTGATTCTCTACACTAATAATGAACTATCAGAAAGAGAAATTAAGAAAATAATTCCTTTTACAATTGCATCCCCTCCCCCACATAACTAGAAATCTAACCAAGGACTTGAAAGACCTGAAAGCTAAAAACTACAAGACAATGATCAAAGAAACTAAATGGATACAAGTAAAAAGATATCCCATGCTTATGGGTGAAAATACCATTAAAATATCCATTCTAAACAAAGCAACGTACACATTCATGCAATCACTGCCAACATTTCAATGACATTTTTCACAGAAACAAAAGCAATCTTTACATCTGTGTGGAGCCACAAAGGAACCAGAAGAGCCAAAGGGATCCTGAGAAAGCAGAACAGGCTGGTGGCATGTCTATCCCTGACTTCAATCTAGAGTATGTACCTAAAGTCACCAGAAGACGTGTGGAATTGGCACAGAAATAGTCAAGAGAGCTCAGAAGTAAACCTACAGGTGCATGGTAATTAATTTACAAGAAAGGAACTAAAAATATATACGCGGGAAAGGACAGTACCCCCCACCCCCTCAATAAACCGTGCTGGGAAAAATGGAAACCACACACCAAGGAACAATATAGGACACCATCTTATACTACAGACAAAAACTGACTAAAATCCCACAACTTTCCACATCAAGCCCTAACAGTCTTGGGTCCTCTTAAGACAGACTTTCAGCAACAGCCACACACAGAAGCTTCTTCCCAATTTTCCTCACTTTTTCTTTCAGCAGCACATCGTTGCAGGAATCTTGAGGAAACCAGACTCCCGTCAGACTCAACTGAACCCCACAATGTCCCAAAGCTGAAGCACCAATGGGTTCTGAGGAGATCATGGGTCCTGAGGAAACTAGATTCCATCAGCCAAAACTAAACCCCATAATGCCCCAAAGCCAAAATACAATGGATCCTGTGGTGACCCATCTCCTGTCAGCCTGAACTGAACCCCACAATGTCACAAAGCTGAACCCCCATAAGGTCCTGAGGAGATCAAATTCTATCAGCCTGAATTGAACCCCACAATGCCCCAAAGCTGAAACCACATGGGTCTTGTGGTGACCCATCTCCTGTCAGCCTGAACTGAACCCCACAATGTCCCAAAGCTGAACACCCAGCAGGTCCTGAGGAGACCAGATTCCATCAACCTGAACTAAACCCCACAATGCCCCCAAACTGAAGCCCCAGTGGGTTCTGAGAAGACCAGATTCCATCTGCCTGACCTGAACCTCAGAGTATCCTGAAGCTGGGTCCTGAGGAGACCAGAGTGCTGTCAGTGGCCACCAACAGCCAGGTGCTCCAGCAGAGTGGGGAGTTCCCCCTGGGGTGAGGAGAGTGTCAGGGGGGCGGGCTCTTCATTATCATGAATAGGCATGATCAAGAAGGTTTGCAGGGGCCAGGGCAAGGACAAGGGAGATAAGCTCCAGCTCCGAGTATTCTAAGTCCCCACTTTCTGAGATTGCGTGACCTACATGATCCAGACTTTGCAAGGAGCAAGCTGAGTTACAGAGGCAGAAGGAGCAGGAGGTGATGTAAAATTTTAACGTTTCCTCTTCAGGTTCAGAAAGATGAAGCCCTCCCAGGTTCCCAGGTCCTTGTGCCCCAGTGACTGTGAGCTCTTCCTTCTGGGTGTATGACCAACCCCCACACTAAGTCCCCTCTATACCCATGGCCCTGGCCCAAGCCTAACCTCCCCCTCAGGCCCTGATGAAGCTCCCCGCCCCCATTGTGCATCTCACATCCCACCCCAACGTGGTCTTTTTGAAGCCTAAACAAGACCATCCTCCTCTCCTCCCTGTGATTCCCCTCACCTGATGAAGCCACGTCTTCATCCCTTCCAGGTGACTCCAAGGGCCTCATTCTCTCCATGTGTGTGGCCGCTCTCTGTGCCCGTCTTTATGGGCATGTGGTGATCTCCTAAAATGAGGGTTATTTGACAGAGAGAGAATGGGGTAAATGGTGGCCACCAAAGATGTGTCCCCCCAGAACAGGGCCGTATCTGGGAAAAGAGTCTTTGTAGATGTAGTTAAGGATAGCAAGGTAAGGTCATCTAGGGTTAGGGTGACCTTCAATCCAACTGACAGACTCCTTCAAAGAGACGAAAGAGGACACAAAGGGGAAGCCTCTTAAAGGCAGAGGCAGAGATGGGAGGGAGGGGGCCACAAGCCCAGGGACCCCTGGAGCCCCTGAAGTTGGAAAAGGCAGGAATGATCCTGTCCTGGAGCCTCTGGAGGGACCTCAGCCCTGTGCCACCTTGATTTCCGGTGTCTGGTCTCCAGGACTGAGAGAGGATGAACTCCTGTTGTTTTAAACCACCCAGCATGTGATCATGTTAGAGAAGCCACAGAGCAGCCACACAGACCCTGCTCTGTAGGATCCTAGAAATGTGGGTCTCATTAAAGCAGATGAAGGGTGGATTACAGAACCCTTAAAATCAGCTCTGGACCCTCAGAAATGCTAAAGCAGTGGCTGGGCTCCAGAATGTTGAGGGGTCAAGTCTGAAGCCTGTGCCTAGGGGTACTGGGTGCACACGCCTCCCCGGGTTCTTACACCAGTACATGTGGTGTAACATCTCAGTCTTGATGGGGGACATTTAATATCAATGGCCACATTGCTAATTAAGAAGCCACCAGTTGCACAGGTGAAAGCCCAATTAGGGCACTTGCTTCAGGGATGAGCAATTCTGAAGATGGTCAGGGATGGGGACTTACTCATGTGTAGCCAGCCAGCAGCCCTTGCACATACCCCACCCCCTCCCCTCCCAAGGAGGGACCTCAGTGGGAAGCTGGGAGACTACACGGAGTCATCTCTAAGTAAATGCTGGCTGACCCCCAGGCTAGCCATTCCTGAACCTCATCCACCCTTCATAGATAAAACACTTGAATACATGCAAAGACCTCACAGGCTGGAGAAAAGTGGAGCCACTCCAGCGACAGCATGCTTACTGACGTGGCTCCTGTAGGTCAGGCAGAATGGTCCTGGCCTGGGTGATCTGGAAGCTTTGCACTTTCCTACCTGAGTTACTCCTCCTGTGCTGCTCCCATTGCCTGTTTTCTTGCTTCCTCACTTCTGCCTGAGAAGATTTCCAACAGCAGGAACAGGTGACACAGCCCATCCTTAGGAAGTGACAGCTTAGCACCTCCTGCAGAAGGTCCAGCAGAGCCCAACACAGACCCAATGCCCCGAAACACTATGGGCCCTCACTCTCTCTTATCAAGCCAACCCTGCAAGATCTAAGCAGAAAGACAGCATCAGGTACAGCTGCAGGCACTTGAGGGGGTTTATATAGACCTCAACCCAGGCACACATCCAAAGGGCAGGCCAGTCAGGTCAGCCAATCTGCCCACCTGGGCTTGTGGTTTCAGAAAATGGGCCTCGTTGTCCTGGCCAGGGTTCCAGGAACAGGTGTGGGTCCTTTAGGTCAGGATGGATATGGGGCTGCTGCTCTGACTTGTTTTCTCATCTTCTTATCTGACCTATAAGTGGGAGAGGATTTCAGGAAGGCCTTCTTCTAATGAGAGGGACCCAGGGGTCAGGGAGAGGATGGGTGGTGGGTGGAGACAGACTCAGTGCCCAGGTGCTATGGGACCCTCTGGAAAACCTGCTGGAAGGAGGCTGCAACCAGTGAAGCCCAAGGTCACAAAACTATCCTGAAGCTGCTGTATGTTACCTCAGGTCCTCCTCTGAGGGTCTCAAGGTCAGATCTGTCCAACAGAGGAGCTGGGGGCTCTTTGCAGTGAGGGCTCTGTGAACAGCTCCTGGGTGCTGAGCCCTGCAGGATACCTGCCCAGGTGAGCCCCATATCCTGGGAGGCACCTGCCCATAAGAACCATGTATCCTGGGAGGGGCGAGTGAACAAGTATTCTCTCTGTGCAGTTATCACAGATTAGCTTAGTGACTCTCACGTGGGCAGTGCTGGAATTAGATGAGAACAAGGACATGTTGGGGGACGTTCCCTGAAACACCCCCAGGCCCATCCAGAGTGAAGAGTTCAGTAGGTGGGTACTGGTTGCTGTGCTGGGGTGGGAGGTTTCATGGGTGCCTCTTGTTTCTTCACCTGACACCACAGAGGCCTCTGCAGGACACAGAAGACAGCCTGCCCAGGGACGGTGTGAGCCCCTGGCGACCAGGCACGGGAAGTGAGAGGGAAGGACCAGGCTGAGGGGGCCTTTCTGCTCTGAGTTGGGAGTGGACAAGCAAGTGGTGAGTGTGATCTAGGAAAGTGGCTCTGGTGATGGGAGGCTTGTTGAGGCCGTCTGAGTACGAGTTGGAAAAGAATGTTCAGACATAGAGCATTTCAGAAGGGAGTGAGTTTGTATTAAGAACAAAGAGCAGAGATAAAGTGGGCACTGTGGGCTCAGGGGGCCAACCACCTGACAGACTAGGGAAAGTTGACTGATTTCCTGGGTTAAGAGCCAATTTTTACAGTTTCAAGGCAAAGAAAATTCCTACTGGAAGGTTGATATTAGGTGATTGGGTGGGGTACCATAGGGTGTTTACTGGAGTGGGCATCCTTGCCTGGTAGGGAGTCAGGAAGCTCATTAGCGATGATCAGGTGCTTTTGGCAACAGTTGCAAAGGGGGCCCAGTCCGATTCACAGGTGACCTTGGTTCTGGGGCCCACTTCTATGGCCTTGGTGTGAGGACTCCCAGTTGTGGCCTTGGGGAAGGAGTCACCTCAACAAGACTGACCCTGCTTCAGAGTAAAAGTTCCATCACGTTTTCTCTGCAGGAGAGATCTAGTGATCCTAGATCTGTTTGGAAAAGTCTTGGACACTGCAGGGACACATACTGAGTGTGAAACTGGATATTGAACCTTGTTGGCAAAACTCACCTTTTCTCTCTGTTGGCATTAAAAGGGTGTGGGCTGACAGCTACCTGAGAATCCATCCAATTGACAATTTCCTATTTACAACATAAATGAGTTTGGTCAAATTATTTCTATTTCTATGCAAACAGGCAGCTTGCAACACCTTGTGGCAGGATCATTTCCAATAGATTGTCGACTAATCAAGGTAACAACATTATGACACTCAACACATTTAGATATAATTTCCTAAGCCTTTTTCTTGAGGGACAGACCCAATATGAGCTAGGAATGTGTTCAAAAGGCTCAGAAAGTGCAGGAAAATACACTGGCTATGACTGGAAATTAGGGTCTCTGAGCAAACCTGGAGTTCTGACATCTTACAATCTAGACAGTTCCTGATAGACAGATGCATGAAAAACACTCTACTTTTATGTTTTTCTTTCATCAAAGGAACATGGATTTCCTAGCATTCTGTGTGCTGAGAGTAACTCACTGCTCTAAAATGCTTGCTTGGACTTCATTTTTCAGTAAGAACTTCCCCTGACTGTGTTACAGTCAGGACGGTCCCACACTCACAGGGAAAAAGCAAACTAACATCCAAACGTTTGTTCCATCAGGTTTTCTCTGTAGGAGAGATCCAGTGATCCTAGGTCTGTCTGGAAAATGCTTGGGTAGTGCATGGACACATACTGAGTGTGAAGCTGGATCCTGGACCTTGTTGGCTAAATCAGCATTTTCTTTCAGGTGGTCCTAAAATGGTGCAGAGTAGCAACTGCCTGAAGATCCATCCAATTGCTGTTTTCTTACTTGTGACAGCAATATCTTTGGTCAGACCTCTTGGATTTCTGCAGCAAACATGGGACTTTCAATTCCTTGCCACTGGATCATTTCCAATGGCAGGTAAACTCATTAGGTAACCAGACTCGATGGCATTCAGCACTCTCAGACACACTCCTACAGCCTGTTTCTTCATAGACAGTCCCAGGATGACCTAGGAATGGGTTCGCTAGTATCAGAAATGTGAGCAAACATACTGGCTGTGACTCTGAAAATTAGGTGCTCTGTGCAAATCTGGAGTTTTAACATTTTAGAATCTAGACAGTTTCTGATAGATGTCTGAAATACACTCCTTTTTATTTTTTGCCTTTCATTCCTCAAAGAAACACAGATTTCACAGCATTATGTTTGCTGAGAGTGACAGACTGCTTGGAAATTCTTGCCTGGAAGTCATTTTGAAGTAACAATTTCCCCTCCCCTGTGTTACCATGGGAAATGCCCCCACACTGACAGAGAAAAGTAAACAAATGTCAAAACATCTGTTCCGTGAAGTCCCCTGTAGGAGGGATCCAGTGATCCTAAGTCTGTCTGGAAAATTCTTGGACAGTGCTTGGACACATGCTCAGTGTGAACCTGGATTCTGGACCTTGTTGGCAAATTAGAATTTTCTCTGTGTTGGCCACAGTAGGCTGGGGTTTAGCAACTCCTTGAAAATCAGTACACTTGCTCTTTTCCCACTAACGACAGCAATAGCTTGGTCAAAACACTGGAATTGCTGAAGCAAGCAGGCAGCGTGCAACTCCTTGTGGCAAGATCATTTCCATTGGAATGCCAATTAAACTACTTAGAAACAGTATGGCACTCAGCTGTGTCAGACACACTCCTCCAGACTCTCTCCTCATGGTGTGTCCCAGTAAGATAGAGTACTGTGCTCATGAACCATGGAAAGTTCAGGGAAACTTACTGGCTGTGTCTCTGGAATTGAGGGCATCTGTGGAAGCGTGGTCTTCTCACATCTTAGAATCCAGACAGCAGTCATGGATAGAGAGATGCCTGAAAAGCACCCTATTCATTGCCGCTCATTCCACGAGTGAACACAGGTGTCCCAGCATTCTGTTTGCTGAGAGTAACCCGCTAAGTGGAAACCCTTGCCTGGAAGTCATTTTTAAGTAAAACTTTCCCCTCACGTGTGTTACACTAGGGAAGGCTCCCACACTCACAGGGAAAAGCAAGCAAACATCAAAATGTCTCTTCCATCAATTTTTCTCTGTCAGAAGGATCCAATGGCCCCAGGTCTCTCTGGAAATTTCTTGGATACTGCAAGGGAAACATACTGACTGTGAACCTGAATATTTGACCTTCTTGGCAAAATTAGCATTGTCTCTCTTTTGGCACTAACAGGATGTGCGCTGGCAGCTGCCTGAAAATCCATCCAATTGATATTTTCCTACTTCTGACATCAATAGGTTTGGTCAAATCTTTCAGGTTTCTGACACAAGCAGGTGGCTTGCAACCCCATCGAGCTGGATCATTTCCATTAAAATGTCAAATAATCTAGGTAACAACAGTATGGCTCTCAGCAATCTTAGATAATTTCACAGCCAGTTTCCTCTGAATCAGACCCAATAGGAGCCAGGAATGTGTTCATAAGGCTCTGAAAGTGCAATGAAATATACTGGCTATGACTTTGGAAATTAGGCCCTGTGTGCAAACCTGGAGTTCTCACATCTTAGACTTTAGATAGTTCCTGACAGATAGATGCCTGAAAAACACCCACTTTTATGTCTTTCATGCATTTAAGTAACATAGTTATCCCAGATTTCTGTGTGATGAGAGTAACACACTGGTTGAAAATCCTTGCTTGAAGGTGATTTTTCAGTAACAATTTCCCATGACTGTGTTACTGTAGGGAAGACCCCCAAACTCACAGGAAAAAGAAAACAACCAACCAAATGTCTATTCTATAAAGTTTCCTCTTTAGGAGAGATACAATGATCCTCTGCCTGTCTGGAAAATTCTTGGATACTACAGGGACACATACTGAGTGTGAATCTGCATCCTTGAATCTGTTGGCAAAATTAGCAAATTTTGTCGGTTGGATCTAAAAGAGTGCGGCCTTAGCAACTGCCTGAAGATTCATCCAATTGGTCTCTTCCTAATAATGACAGTGATAACATTGGTCAAACCTTTGAGGTTTCTAAAGCAAGCAGGCGGCTCACTACTCCTATCTGCTGGCCCATTTCCAGTGTAATGTCACCTCATCTAGTTAAGCACTGTATGGCACCCAGCCCTCTCAGACATACTCCTGCATCCTGTTTCCTCATGGGCAGGCCCAGTTTGAATAAGGAATGTGTTTAAAGCCTTGGAAGGTGCAGGGAAACACAGTACCCTAACTCTGGAAGTTAGGACCCTGGGAAAGCCTTGAAGTCTCATGCCTTGAGTTCTAGACAGTTCCTGATAGATAGAGGCCTAAAAATACACTCCGTATGGATGCCTTTCCGTCCTCGAAGGAACATAGCTTTCCCAACATTCTGTGTGCTGAGAGACACACGGTGCTTGAAAACACTTGCTTGTAGGCCATTGGTCAGTAGAAAATTCCCCTGAAGGTGCAATGGTAGGGAAGGCTCCCACACTCACTGGGAAAGGCAAACCAACATCCAAACGTGTACTCCATAACATTTTGTCTTTAGGTGCGATCAAGTGAGCCTAGGTCTGTCTGGAGAATTCGTGGGTATTGTGGGGACACATCATGAGTGTGAACTTGTATATATGAACTTGGTGGCAAAATTCTCATTTTCATCTCCCACACTCATTTTGGGACCACATTGGTTCTAAAATGGTGCAGTGTAGCAAATCCTTGAAAATCCATCCAATTGCTGTTTTCTTACTTTTGACAGTGATAGATTTGTCCACCCTTTGGAATTTCTGAAGCAAGCAGGTTGCTCACCACTCCAGCCACTAACTGATTTCCATTGTACTGGCACCTCATGCAGGTAAGCACAGTATGCTGCCCAACACACTCGGATACACTCGTGCAGCCTGTTTCTTCAGGAGCAGTCCCAGTATATACTTGGAAAGTGTTTACAAGGCTTGAAAAGTTCATGGAAACACACTGCCCTGACTCTGGGTGTTAGGATCCCTAGGAAAGACTGAAGGTCTCACGACTTAGAATGTAGACAGCTCCTGATAGATAGAGGGCTGAAAGCACTCTCTGTTGATGCATTTCTTTTCTTGAAGGAACATAACCTTCCAAACATTTTGTGTGCAGAGAAACACACACGACTTGAATATGCTGGCATGGAGGTCATTTTTCAGTAGCACTTTCCCCTGATGGTGTGACCATGGGGATGCCGCACTCTCCATTTTTAGAGAAAGACAAATTAGCATTCAAACGTCTGTTCCATCACATTTTCTCAGTAGGATCGATCCACTGAGACTAGTTCTGTCTGGAAACTTTGTGGATACTGCATGGAGACATCCTAAGTCTGGACATGGATACCGGATTTTTGGGGCAAAAATAATATTTTTTCTCTTGATTTGGGAAAAGGCTACGGCCTTGCAACTGCTTGGAAATCCATCCAATTGCTGTTTTCTTCCTTCTGACAATGATAGCTTTGGTCCATCCTTTGGGATTTCTGAATCAATCAGGCGACTCACCACTCCTACCCTCTGGCCCATTCCCAGAGGAATGTCATCTCATCTAGGTAAGCACAGTATTGGTACCATACAATCTCAGACACTCTCCTACAGTCTGTTTCCTCATGGGCAGGCCCAGTTTGAATAAGGAATGTGTTTAAAGCCTTGGAAGGTGCAGGGAAACACAGTACCCTAACTCTGGAAGTTAGGACCCTGGGAAAGCCTTGAAGTCTCATGCCTTGAGTTCTAGACAGTTCCTGATAGAGGCCTAAAAATACACTCCGTATGGATGCCTTTCCGTCCTCGAAGAAACATAGCTTTCCCAACATTCTGTGTGCTGAGAGTCACACGGTGCTTGAAAACACTTGCTTGTAGGCCATTGGTCAGTAGAAAATTCCCCTGAAGGTGCAATGGTAGGGAAGGCTCCCACACTCACTGGGAAAGGCAAACCAACATCCAAACGTGTACTCCATAACATTTTGTCTTTAGGTGCGATCAAGTGAGCCTAGGTCTGTCTGGAGAATTCGTGGGTATTGTGGGGACACATCATGAGTGTGAACTTGTATATATGAACTTGGTGGCAAAATTCTCATTTTCATCTCCCACACTCATTTTGGGACCACATTGGTTCTAAAATGGTGCAGTGTAGCAAATCCTTGAAAATCCATCCAATTGCTGTTTTCTTACTTTTAACAGTGATAGATTTGTCCACCCTTTGGAATTTCTGAAGCAAGCAGGTTGCTCACCACTCCAGCCACTAACTGATTTCCATTGTACTGGCACCTCATGCAGGTAAGCACAATATGCTGCCCAACACACTCGGATACACTCGTCCAGCCTGTTTCTTCAGGAGCAGTCCCAGTATATACTTGGAAAGTGTTTACAAGGCTTGAAAAGTTCATGGAAACACACTGCCCTGACTCTGGGTGTTAGGATCCCTAGGAAAGACTGAAGGTCTCACGACTTAGAATGTAGACAGCTCCTGATAGATAGAGGGCTGAAAGCACTCTCTGTTGATGCATTTCTTTTCTTGAAGGAACATAACTTTCCAAACATTTTGTGTGCAGAGAGACACACACGGCTTGAATATGCTGACATGGAGGTCATTTTTCAGTAGCACTTTCCCCTGATGGTGTGACCATGGGGATGCCGCACTCTCCATTTTTAGAGAAAGACAAATTAGCATTCAAACGTCTGTTCCATCACATTTTCTCAGTAGGATCGATCCACTGAGACTAGTTCTGTCTGGAAACTTTGTGGATACTGCATGGAGACATCCTGAGTCTGGACATGGATACCGGATTTTTGGGGCAAAAATAATATTTTTTCTCTTGATTTGGGGAAATGCTACGGCCTTGCAACTGCTTGGAAATCCATCCAATTGCTGTTTTCTTCCTTCTGACAATGATAGCTTTGGTCCATCCTTTGGGATTTCTGAATCAAGCAGGCAACTCACCACTCCTACCCTCTGGCCCATTCCCAGAGGAATGTCATCTCATCTAGGTAAGCACAGTATTGGTACCATACAATCTCAGACACTCTCCTACAGTCTGTTTCCTCATGGGCCATCCCTATATGAGCTAGGATGTCTTTGGGAGGCTTGGAAGGTGTAGGAAAAATAGTGCCTTGACTCTGGTAGTTAGGTCCCCTGGACAAGCCTGGAGGTCAATGTTAGATTCTAGACAGTTACTAATAGATATAGGCCTAATAACACACTCTCTGTTGATGCCTTTTCTTCCTTGAAGAAACATACTTTTCCCTGCATTCTCTGTGCTGGGGATCACACACTGCTTGAGAACGCTCTTTGGAGGTCATTTTTCAGTAGAAACTTCCTCTGACAGTGTAACCTTAGGGAAGGCCCCCACACTCACTGGAAAAGGCAAACCAACATCCAAACTTCTGTTGCATCACATTTTGTCTCTAGGAGTGATCCAGAGAGCCTAGGTCTGTCTGGAAAATCGTGTATACTGCAGGACCACATCCTAAGTGTGAACCTGGATACTGGAACTGGTGGCACAATTCACATTTCTCTTTCGGTTTGTCCTAAAACTGTGTGGCCTGGCACCTGCTTGAAAATCCATCTAATTGCTGTTTTCTTACTTTGAAGAGCAATAACTTTGGTTCACCCTTTGGGATTTCTGAAGCAAGCAAGGAGATCACCACTCCTAGTCATGGGCCTATTTCCAGTGGAATGTCACCTTATCTAAGTAAGCACATAAGGGCCCCTCTGTACACTCAGACACACGCCCACAGTCTGTGTCCTCATGGACAGTCCCAGTGTGACCTAGGAATATGTTTACAAAGCATTAAAAGGGCAAGGAAGACACTGCCCTGACTCTGGAAGTTCCGTTCTCTGGGAAGGCTGGAGGGCTCTTGTTAGAATCAAGACAGTTCTTCATAGATAGAGCCCTGAAAACACACTCTCTGTTGATACCCTTCCTTCCTCGAAGAAACAGTACTTTCCCAGTATTCTGTGAACTGAGAGTCACACATTGCTTGAAACCGTTTGCTTGCAGGTCATTTTTCAGTAGCAATTTCTTGTGATGTTGTGACAATAAGGATGTCCTCTACACTCACAGGGTAAGGCAATCCAAGATCCAAACATCTGTTCCATCACATTTTCTCTATCAGAGCAGCCAGTGAGCCTAGGTCTTTGTGAAATATGGGTAGATACAGCAGAGACACCTCCTGAGTCTGACAGTGGATACCGGAACTTGATGGTCAAATTTGCAACTGCTAGAAAATCCATACAATTGCTTTTTTTTTTTTTTTTAATTTCTAACAGTGGTCACTTTTGACCCACCTTTGGGATTTCAGAAGCAAGAAGGCAGCTCGCAAGTGCTGCTGATGGCCTATTTGCAATGGAATGTCACCTCACCTGGGTAACAACAGCATGGCACCCTGCAGTCTGAACACATTCCTGCAGCCTGTTTCCTCATGGGCAGTTCTGGGATGATGTAGGAAGGTGGTTAAAAGCCTGGGTTAGTGCAGGGAAACACACTGCCCTGACTCTGCAAGTTAGGTCCTCAGGGTAAGACTGGAGGTCTCACATCTTAGAAATCTAGACAATTCTTGATAGATAAAGGACTGAAAATTCATTCTCTGCTGATGCCTGTCTTTCCTTGAAGGAACATTGTTTTCCCAACATTCTGCTTGCTGAGTGTCACACACTTGCTTGGAGGTCATTTATCACTAAGAATTTCCCCTGAAGATGTGACTGGAGGGAAAGCCCCACAAACACAGTAAAAGGGAACCACATTCAAATGTCTGTTCCATCACGTTTGCTCTGTAGGTGAGATATAGTGAGCCTAGTCCTATCTGGAAAATTCTTGGATACTGCAGGGACACATCATGAATGTGAATCTTGATAGCAGATCTTGGTGGCAAAATTTGCATTATCCTCTCCATTGGGCTTAAAACGTTGTGGCCTAACAACTGCTTGAAAGTTCATTTAATATCTGTTTTCTTACTTCTGACAATGATAGCTTTGTTCCAGCTTTCTGGATTTCTGAAGCAACAGGCGGTTCATAACTCCTAGTCCCTGGCCCATTTCCAGTGGAATGTCAGTTCATTTGGTAAGGGCAGAATGACACACAGCACACACGGACACTCTTCCATCGCCTGTTTCATCATGGACATTCCTGAGTGATCTTGGAATGTGCTTACAAGGCTCAAAATTTGCAGGGAAACACTGCCCAGACTCTGGAAGATGGGTCCTCTGGACAAGCCTGGAGATCTCACATCTTAGAATATAGACAGATCCTGATAGATAGAGGCCTGAAAACACACTCTCTATTGATGCCTTTCCTTCCTCAAATGAACGTAGCTTTCCCAGCATTCTGTGTGCTGAGAGTCACATACTGCTTGAAAATGCTTGCCTGGAAGTTGTTTTTCAGTAGCAATTTCCCTTGATGGTTTGACCATAGGGAAGTCCACCACACTCACAGGAAAAGGCAAAACATCATCCAAACGTCTGTTCCATCATGTTTCTCTGTAGGAGAGATCCTAGGGTTAGGGTTAGGGTTAGGGTTAGCCTAGGTCTGTCTTGAAAATTCTTCAGTGCTGTGGGGACACATCCTGCGTGTGAACCTGGGTAATGGACCTTGGTGGCAAATTTCGCATTTTCCTCTAGGTTGGCCCTAAAATGTTGGGAAAGCAATGGCCCTTTGAGTAAGGAAAGGCGTCACCAGAGAGTGTGTTTCCAGGCCTCTATCTATTAGGAACTGTCTAGATTGTAAGACGTGAGACCTCCAGTCTTGCCCAGATGACCTAACATCCCGAGTCAGGGGATATGTTTCCATACAATCTCTGAGCCTTGTAAATACATTCCTAGGTCATACCAGGACTGCCAAGGAGGAAACAGGCTGTCAGAGTGTGTCTGAGAGAGCTGGGTGCCATGTGGTGCTACCTATATTATGTGACATTTCACAGGAAAGGGACCACCAGATAGAAGTGGCAAGCAGACTGCTTGCTTCAGAAATTACATGGGTGAACCATATCTGTCACTGTCAGAAATAAGAAAACAAGTACTGGATGGATATTTAAGCAGTGGCTATGCCAAACCATTTTAGTGCCAACTGAGAGAAAAAGGTGAATTTTGTCCTGTATTCAGGTTCACACTCAGGATGTGACCCCACAGGATCCAAACTTTTCCAGATAGACCTGGGTTCACTGGACCTCTCTAACAGAGAAAACGTGATGGAACAGGTATTTGGATGCTTGCTTGTCTTGTGATTGTGGGCGCTTCCCTACTGTCACAGTCTCAGGGGAAATTGCCACTGAAAAATGAACTCCAAGCAAATGTTTTCAAGCAGTGTGTGACTCTCAGCACACAGTACATTGGGAAAGTTATGTTCCTTCAATGAAGGAAAGGCATCAACAGAGAGTGTGTTTTTTATAGCAGGAACTCTTCAGCTTCTAAGATGTGAGAGCTCAGGCCTGATTAAAGGACCTAAGTTCCAGAGTCAGGACAGTGTGTCTTGCTGCACTTTCTGAGACTTCTAAATGCATTCCTAGGGCATACCAGGTCTGCTCCTAAGGAAGGATGCTGAGGGAGTGTATCAGACTGTGCTGGGTGAAATACTGTGGTCACATAGATGAGGTGTCATTCCACTGGAAATGGGCCTGCAGCTAGGAGTTGCAAGTCATTCACATGCTTCAAAAATCCCAAAGGGTGAACCAAAGCTAGCATTGTCAGAAGGAAGAAAACAACATTCAGATGGAATTTCAAGCAGTTGCTCGGCGGCACTCTTTTAGGGCCAAGTGAGAGAAAAATGCATATTTTAACACCAACGTCTGGTATCCAGATTCAAACATAGGTGTTTCCCCGCAGTGTCCACGGATTTTCTAAATAGACTTACATTGATGAATGGCCCCACCAAGAAAACGTGATTGAACAGATGTTTGGAAGTGCTTTTGAACTTACCTGTGAGTGTGGCGCCTTCCCTACAGTCACACCTCCAGGGGAAATTGCTAATGAAAAATGACCTCCAACAAGCGTTTTCAAGGAGTGTGTGACACTCAGCACACAGAATGTTGAGAAAGCTATATTCCTTTGAGGAAGGAAAGGCATCTCGAGAGAATATGTTATCAGGCCTCTACCTGTCATGAACTGTCTAGATTCAAACATGTGAGTCCTCCAAGTTTCCCAGAGGACCTAAATACCAGAGTCAGGGCAGTGTGTTTCCCACCACTTTCTGAGATTTGTAAACACATTCCTAGGTCAAACCAGATCTGACCATAAAATTCATGCTGCAAGAGTGTGTCTCAGAGTGCTGGGTGACATATTGTGCTAACCTAGATGAGATGACATCTCCCTGGAAAGGGGCCAGTGGCTTGGAGTGGAGAGCCTCCTGCTTGATTCATAAATCCCAAAGGGTGCACCAACACTATCACTGTCAGAAGTAAGAAAACAGCAAGTAGATGCATTTTCAGGCAGTAACTAGGTTTAACCGTTTTAGGGCCAACTGCGAAAACAATGGAAATTTTGCTGCCAAGGTCCAGTATCCAGGTTCAAACATAGGGTGTGTAGGAACAGTATCCATGAGCATTCTAGACAGTTAGGTTGAATGGATTGCTCCTATCAAGAAAACGTGATTGAGCAGACGTCTGGATGATCCTTTGCCTTTTCCTGTGGGTGTGGCGGTCTTCCCTAAGGTCACAACATCAGGGGAAGTTGCTACTGAAAAATTACTTCTAACAAGCCTTTTCAAGCAGTTTGTGACTCTGAGCACACAAAAAGCTGGGAAAATTATGTTCCATCCAGGAAGGTAAGGCATCAACAGAGAGTGTTTTATCAGGCCTCTGTGTATCACAAACTGTATAGACTCAAAGATGTGAGACTTCCAGGTTTGCCCTGAGGACCCAAATTCCAGAGTCAGAGCATTGTATTTCCCTACACTTTCTGAGATTGCATCCAAGTACCATATTTTGGACTCGATTGTTGACCATGATGGCTACTCCATTTCTTTTAAGCGGTTCCTGCCCACAGTAGTAGATATAATGGTCATCTGAGTTAAATTCACCCATTCCTGTCCATTATAATTTGCTGATTCCTAGAATGTCGACATTCACTCTTGCCACATCCTGTTTGACCACTTCCAATTTGCCTTGATTCAAGGACCTAACATTCCAGGTTCCTATGCGATATTGCTCTTTACAGCATTGGACCTTGCTTCTATCACCAGTCACATCCACAACTGGATATTGTTTTTGCTTTGGCTCCATCCCTTCATTCTTTCTGGAGTTATTTCTCCACTGAACTCCAGTAGGATATTGGACACCTACCGACCTGGGGAGTTCCTCTTTCAGTATCCTATCATTTTGCCTTTTCATACTGTTCATGGGGTCCTCAAGGCAAGAATACTGAAGTGGTTTGCCATTCCCTTCTCCAGTGGACTACATTCTGTCAGACCTGTCCACCATGACCCGTCCGTCTTGGGTGGCTCCACACGTCATGGCTTAGTTTCATTGAGTTAGACAAGGTTATGGTCCATGTGATCAGATTGGCTAGTTTTCTGTGATTATGATTTCAGTGTCTGCCCTTTGATGCCCTCTCACAACACCTACCATCTTATTTGAGTTTCTCTTACCTTGGACGTGGGGTATCTCTTTACAGCTGCTCCAGCAAAGCACAGCCACTCCTCCTTACCTTGGACAATGGGTATCTCCTCAGGCCGCCCCTCCTGACCTTGAATGTAGAGTAGCTCCTCTCGGTCCTCCTGCACCCGTGCAGCTGCTGCTCTGTGGACGTGGGATTGCTCCACTTGGCCACAGACCCTGACCTTGGGCATGGGGTAGCTCATCTCAGCCACCTCCCCTGACCTCAGGCATGAGGTAGCTCCTCTCGGCCACTGCCCCTGGTCTCGGACATGGGGTGGCTCCCCTCAGCCACTACCTCTGACCTTGGGCGAGAGATAGCTCCTCATGGCCATGCTTCTGCATGGTCCGTCACAGCCTGCACCATTTGAATGCCGAGTTCCAAAGAATAGCAAGGAGAGATAAGAAAGCCTTACTCTGATCAATGCAAAGAAATGGAGAATAACAACAGAATGGGAAAGACTAGAGATCTCTTCAAGAAAATTAGAGATACCAAAGGAACATTCCATGCGAAGATTGGGTTCAATAAAGGACAGAAATGCTATGCATCTAACAGAAGCAGAAGCTGTTAAGAAGAGGTGGCAAGAATACACAGAACAACTGTACAAAAAAAGATCTCCATGACCCAGATAATTATGATGGCGTGATCAGTCACCTAGAGCCAGACATCCTGGAATGTGAGGTCAAGTGGGCCTTAGAAAGCATCACTACAAACAAAACTAGTGGAGGTGATGGAATTCCAGTTAAGCTATTTCAAATCCTAAAAGATGATGCTGTGAAAGTGCTGTACTCAATAGGTCAGCAAATTTGGAAAACTCAGCAGTGGCCACATGACTGGAAAAGATCAGTTTTCATTCCAATTCCAAAGAAAGGCAATAACAAAGAATGCTCAAACTACTGCACAATTGCACTCATCTCACACGCTAGTAAAGTAATGCTCAAAATTCTCCAAGCCAGGCTTCAGCAATACATGAGCCGTGAACTTCCAGATGTTCAAGCTGGTTTTAGAAAAGGCAGAGGAACCAGAGATCAAACTGCCAACATCTGCTGGATCATTGAAAAAGCAAGAGAGTCCCAGAAAACATATATTTCTGCTATATTGACTACGCCAAAGCCTTTGATTGTGTGTATCACAATAAACTGTGGAAAATTCTGAAAGAGATGGGACTACCAGACCACCTGACCTGTCTCTTGAGAAACCTATGTGCAAGTCAGGAAGCAACAGTTAGAACTGGACATGGAACAACAGATTGGTTCCAAATAGGAAAAGGAGTATGTCAAGGCTGTATATTGTCTCCCTGCTTATTTAACTTATATGCCGAGTACATCATGAGAAACACTGGGTTGGAAGAAGCACAAGCTGGAATCAAGACTGCCAGGAAAAACATCAGTAACCTCAGATATGCATATCATACCACCCTTATGGCAGAAAGTGAAGAGGAACTAAAAAACCTCTTGATGAAAGTGAAAGAGGAGAGTGAAAAAGTTGGCTTACAGCTCAATATTCAGAAAACTAAGATCATGGCATCTGGTCCCATCACTTCATGAGAAAGAGATTGGGAAACAGTAGAAACAGTGTCATACTTTATTTTGGGGGGCTCCAAAATCACTGCAGATGGTGATTGCAGCCATGAAATTAGAAGATGCTTACTTCTTGGAAGGGTTAAGACCAACCTAGATAGCATATTAAAAAGTGGAGACATTTCTTTGCCAACAAAGCTCCATCTGGTCAAGGCAATGGTTTATCCAGTGGTCATGTATGGATGTACGAGTTGGACTGTGAAGAAAGCTGAGCACTGAAGAATTGATGCTTTTGAACTGTGGTGTTGGAGAAGACTCTTGAGAGTCCCTTGGACTGCAAGGACATCCAACCAGTCCATCCTAAAGGAGATCAGTCCTGGGTGTTCATTGGAAAGACTGATGCTGAAACTGAAACTCCAGTACTTTGGCCACCTGATGTGAAGAGTTGACTCATTGGAAAAGACCCTGATGCTGGGAGGGCTTGGGGGCAGGAGGAGAAGAGGATGACAGAGGATGAGATGGCTGGATGTCATCACCAACTCGATGGTCATGAGTTTGTGTAAGCTCCGGGAGTTGGTGATGGACAGGGAGGCCTGGTGTGCTTCGATTCATGGGGTCCCAAAGAGTCGAATACAGCTGAGCGTCTGAACGGAACTGAACTCTTTCTGAGCATTGTAAACACATTCCTAGGTCATACCAGAAGTGCCCTTAAGAAAAAACAGGCTGCAGGAAGATTTCTGAGATTGCTGGGTGCCATGCTGCACTTACCAAGATGATGTAGCATTCCACTGTAATTGGGCGAGCGGCTACGAGTTGCTAGCTGCTTACTTGCTTCAGAAATCCCAAAGGGTGTACCAAGTGATCACTGCCAGAAGTAAGAAACCAGCAGCTAAATGCATTTCCAGGTAGTTGTTATGCTCTACTGTTTTTGGCCAACTGAGAGAGAAAGGTGAATTTTGCCACCAAGGTCCACTGTCCATGTTCACACCTAGGATGTGTCCACTCAGGATCCAAGAATTTCCCAGACAGACCTAGGCACACTGAATCTCCACTACAGAGAAAACATGATGGAACTGACCTTTGGTTGTTGCTTTTCCTTTTCCTGTGAGTTTGGTGGCCTTCCCTATGGTCACACTATCAGGAGCAATTGCTAATGAAAAAGGACTTCCAACAAGTGTTTTCAAGCAGTATGTGACTCTATGGACATGGAATACTGGAAACCTACGTTCCATTGAGGAAGGAAATGTGTGTTTTCAAGAATCTGTCTATTAGGAACTGTCTAGCTTCAAAGATGTGAATTCTCCATATTTGCCCAGAGGACCTCAATTCCAAAGTCAGGGCAATGTGTTTTCCTGAACTTTTTGAGCTTTGTAAATACATTTCTTGGTCATACCAGGACTGCCCATGAGGAAACAGGCTCTCTATATGAGGAACTGTCTAGATACTAAGATATGAGACCTCTAGGTTGGTACAGAGGACCTAAATTTCAGAGCAAGGGCAGTGTGTTTTTGAGCATTTTCTGAGCTTTGTAAACACATTTCTGAGTAACGCCAGGTCTGCTCATGAGAAAACAGGCTTCAGGTGTGTGTCTGAGGGTGCTGAGTACCATACTGTGCTTACCTAGATGAGGTAACTTTCCATGGCAAATCGGCACGTGACCAGGAGTTGTGAGCCATCAACTTGCTTCAGAAATCTTGAATGGTGGACTAAAGTTTGCACTGTCAGAAGTAAGAAAAAAGTAATTTGGTGGATTTTCAAGCAATTGCTAGCCACACCTCTTTATGGCTCCAGAGAGATAAATACAAATTGTGCACCCTAGGCCCTTTATTCAGGTTCACACACGGGATGTGTTCCCTCGTGATTCAAGAAATTTCCAGACAGACCTTTGCTCCCCAGAGTTCTTCTACAGAGAAAACTGGTTGGAACAGCCATTTGGATGTTGCTTTGCCTTTCCCTGTGAGTGTGGGGCCGCTACTTATGGTCACAGCCTCAAGGAGATATTGCCACTGAAAATAGACTCGCAAGCAAGCACTTTTCAAGCAGAGTGTGACTCTCAGGTCGCAGAATGTGAAGAAAGCTATCTTCCTTTGAGGAAGGAAAGACGTCCACAGAGAGTGTGTTTTCAAACCTCTATCTTGCAGGAAATTTTGAGCTTCTAAAACATGAGACCAGCAGGTCTGCTGAGAGGACCTATATTCCTGAGTCAGGGCCGTGTGTCTCCCTGTAATTTCCGAGTCTGACAAACACATTCCTAGATCATAACGGTACTGACCATGAGAAAGCTGGCAGCAGGAGTGTGTCTGAAAGGGCTGAGTGCCTTACTGTGGTCAACTGTGTGAGGTGACATTCCAGTGACAGGCTCAAAGCTCCAAGGTGTGAGCCACCCGCTTGCTTCAGAAACCCCAAAAGGTAGAGCAAAGCTAGCTCTGTCAGAGGTAAGAAAAGAGCAATTGGACGGATTTTCAAGCTGTTGCTAGGCCGAACCACTTTAGGGCCCCCTGAGAGAAAAATGTGAATTGTGCCCTGTAGGTCAGGTATCCAGGTTCAAACACAGGGTGTGTCCCAGCAGGATCCAAGAATTTTCCACAGAACTAGGCTCACTAGACCTCTCCTGCTGGGAAAATGGGATGGAACAGACATTGGAAGTTGGTTTGCCCCTCCCTATTGTCACAGACTCAAGGAGAAAGTGCCCCTGAAAGATGACCTCCAAGCAAGCACTTTTCAAGCAGTGTGTGACTCTCAGTTCACAGAATGCAGGGAAAGATATCTTCCCTCAAGGAAAGAAAGGCATCAAAAGAGACTGTATTCTCAACCCTCTATCTTGCAGGAACTGTTTAGCTTCCCAGATGGGAGGCCTCCAGTAGTGCTCAGAGGAACTAAATTCCAGAGTCAAGGCCATGTTTCTCCCTGCACTTTCCAAGCCTTGCAAAGCCATTCCTAGGTTATACCAGTACTGCACATGAGGAAGCAGTCTGCGAGAGTGTGTCCAAGAGGACTAGGTTCCTCACTATACTCACTTCAGCGAGGTGGCATTCCACTGTAAAAAGGCCCACAGCTGGGAGTTGAAATTCACCCACTTGCTTCAGAAATCAAAAAGGAAGGAGCAAATCTAGCTCTCTCAGAATCAAGAGAAGAGCAAGTGGATGGATTTTCAAGCTGTTGCTAGGCTACATTGCTTTAAGGTCCACAGAGAGAAACACAAATTGTGCCCCCTCATTCTGGTATCCTGGTTCACAAACAGGGTGTGTCCCCAAAGGATCCAAGAATTTTCCAGACAGACTTACGCTCACTAGAGTTCTCCTACAGAGAAAACGGGATGGAACAGACATTTAGATATTGCCTTGTCTTTCCCAGTGAGTGTGGAACCCCTCTGTTTGACTACAGCCCCAAGTGGAAATTACCATTGAAAACTCATGTCTAAGCGAGCACTTTTCAAGCACTGTGTGACTCTCAGTTCGCAGGATACTGGCAAACCTATATTTCTTCAAGGAAGGAAAGGCATCCACAGAGAGTGTGTTTTCAAACCTGTCCCTTGCAGGAACTCTTTAGCTCCTAAGACATGAACCCTCTAGTTCTGCTCAGAGGACCTAAATTCGAGAGCCTGTGCCCTGTGTCTTGGTGCATTTTCCCACCTTTCAAACACATATCTAGGTGATACTGGTACTGCCCTTGAGGAAGCAGACTGTGGGAATATGTCTCAGAGTGCTGGGTCCCTTACTGTGGTCACCTCTGTAAGGTGACACTCCAGTGTAAATAGGCCCAAAGATAGGAGTTGCGAGCCGCCCATGTGCTTCAGAAACCCCAGGGGTGGAACAAAGTTAGCTCTGTCAAAAGTAAGAAAATGGCAATTGGACGGATTTTCAAGATGTGGATAGGTTACACCACTTTAGGGCCACCCGAGAAAAATATGCAAATTTGAACCTGGGTGTCCAGATTAACGCACAGGGTGTTTCCCCACATGATCCAAGAATTTTTCAGACAGACCTAGGTTCACTGGAGCTCTCCTGCAGAGGAAACATACATCCAGAGTCTCCAGTGTGAACCCTCCAAAATCTATACCTGGTGTCACGAATCCACAGTCTCCAGGATGACCCTACCCTCAAGATCCTGTACCTGGGGTCACAAGTCCACTATTTCCATGTCGAGTCCACCTCCAAGAACTTGAACTTGTGGTCACATGTCCAGAGTCTTCAGGGTGACCCCACCTCCCCGAAGCTACTGGTGTGAAGCATCCACAGTTTTAAGGATGGACCCAATTCCCAGAACCTGTAGCTGGGGTCACACTTCCAAATTCTAAGGGTTACCCCACCTCCCACACATTGAACCTGGTTTCCCATGTCCCTGTTAGCCAAGGTTACCCTCTCCATGACCCTGTAATGGGGATCACATGTCCACAGTCTGCTGTGTGTCGTCACTTCCCAGACCCTTCACCTAGAGTCACAATCACAGTTTCCAGGTTACTCCTTTGCAGACCCTGCACCTGGAGTCACTTATCCACAGTCTCCAGGGTGACTCATTCAAAACCCCACACTGGGGCTCACATGACCACAGTCTCCAGGGTGACCCAAGCACCCAGATCCTGCACCCAGGGTCACATATCCACAGGCTCCAGGGTGTACCTCTTGCAGACCCTGCACCTGGGGTCACATATCTACAGCCTCCAGTGTGATCCCCATCCCCAGACCTGATTTGGGTGAGAAATATCCATAGTCTCCAGACTCACACCTTGGATCACATATCCACAGTCTCCAGAGTCACACCTTGGGTCACATAGCCATAGTCAGCAGGGTGAACTCACCTCCCAGAGCCTGTACATGGTGTCAAATGTGCACATTCTCCAGGGTTACCACCCTTCCAACATGCTGTACCTGGGTCAAAAGCCCACAATCTCAAGGGTGACCCCCTCTCAGACCCTGTTCCTGGGGTCACATGTCCAGAATCTCCAGAATGATCTACCTCCAAGATGAAGCACCTGATGTCACATGTCAACAGTCTCCAAGGTGACCCCGTCCTCAGAATCTGCACCTGTGGTTACATTTCTCCAGTCTGCAGGATGACCCCCAATCTCAGTATTTGTATTATGTGTCACATGTACATAGTCGCCAGGGTAACCACTGCAGGCCCTTTTTCTGACATAACATTTCCACAGACTCCTGAAGAACTCCCTTCCCAGACTCTGAACCTGGGATCCTACCTCCAGGGTCTCGAGGGTGATGCCCTTCCCTGTCCCTTCACCTGGTGTCAAACATCCACAGTCTCCATGGTAACATCCACACCAAAGTCTGATATTGGGGACACAGATCCATAGTCTTCTGGGTCGCAACCCCTCCCAGATCATGCACCTGGTCTCACATGTCCTCAGTCTCCAGGTTGACAGCCCTCCCAGACACTGCAGCTGGGGTTACACATCCACAGTCTCCAAGGTGAACCCACCTCACTGACTATTGTACCTCTGGCCACATGGCCTCAGTCTCCAGGGTGACCCTATATCTCAGACACTGTACTTGAGGTTACATATCAACGGTGTCCAGGATGACACTTCTCCCCAGACCCTGTACCTGGGGTCGCATTTGCACAGTCTCCAGGGCGATGCTATATTCCCAACCCTGTACCTGGGGTCACAGGTCGCAGTCACCAGGCTTTCCCCACCCTCAAGAGCCTTTACCTGGGGTCATACGTCCACAGACTCCAGGGTGACTCCCTCCCAGACCCTTCACCTGGCATCCTATGTCCACAGTCTCCTGTGTGATATCACTTCCCAGACCCTATACCTGTGGTCACAGATCCACAGTCTCCATGGTGATCCCCTTCCCAGACCCTGTAATTTGGATCCCATGTCCTCAGTCTCCAGTGTGACACCACCTCTCATACCTTGTACTTTGGTGACTTGTCCACAGTTTCCAGGATGACCCAAACGGTGCATGTGGAGTCACATGTCCACATTCTGCAAAGTGACCCCAGTCCCTAACCCTGAACCTTAGTCACACAGCCACAGTTTCCAGAATGACCTCACTCCAGACCCTGCACATAGGGTCACACCTCCACCTTCTCCATATTGACCCCCTCCTTGAACTTCTATCAGGTTTCACACATGCACCATCTCCACAGTGACCACCACCAGATCCTGTACCTGTGGTCAGGGTCCGCAGTCTGCAGGGTGAGACCATTTTGTACCTTAAACCTTGGTTCACCTAGCCAGTCTCCAGGGTCATCCCTGCCAAACCTGCACCTGGGGTCACATGTCCATACTCTCCATGGTGACATCCCCCAGGCCCTGTACTGCTGCTGCTGTTGCTGCTGCTGCTAAGTCATGCCAGTCGTGTCCAACTCTGCGACCCCATAGACGGCAGCCCACCAGGCTCCCCCATCCCTGAGATTCTCCAGGCAAGAACACTGGAGTGGGTTGCCATTTCCTTCTCCAAAGCATGAGAGTGAAAAGGGAAAATGAAGTCACTCAGTCATGTCTGACTCAGGGACCCCATAGACTGCAGCCTACCAGGCTCCTCCATCCATGGGATTTTCCAAGCAAGAGTACTGGAGTAGGTTGCCCACTCCAGTACCTAGTGTCGTATATCTGCGCAGACCCTATACGTAGTGTCATATATCCACAGTTTCCCGGGTTACCCCACTTCCCATATCATGCACCTGGGATCACATGCTCAGTCTGCAAGGTGACCCCGATGCCATTCCTGTACCTTGTGTCACAAGTCCACAGCCACCAGGATGGCCCCACCCTCAAGATCCCATACCTGGGGTCACACTCCTGTCTCCAGTGTGATCTCACCTCCCAGAAACTTTACCTGGGGATAAACGTCTACTGTTTTCAGGATGGTCCCAACTCCCTGAAACGGTACCTGGAGTCACTCTTCCATAGACATTGAGGCTGTTCCATGCCCCTGGTCCACAGGGTTACACCCTCCAAGACCCTGTAATGTGGTTTACATGTCCACAGTCTCCTGTATGTCATCACTTCCCAGAACCTTCACCTGCAGGCACACAAACAGAGGTTCCAGGATGACTCCCTCATAGACCCTGCACTTGGAGCCACATATCCACAGTCTCACAGGTGACTCATCCAAATCACTGTACCAGGGCTCACATAACCACAGTCTTCCAGATGCTGGACTATTGACCCCAGCACCCAGTGTCACATGTCCACAGATGCTAGCATGGCCTCACACTCCAGACACTGTACCTTGGGACACATACCCACAGTCTCTAGGGTGAACACCCTCCTAGACACTGTACATGGTGTCACATGGGCACATTCACCAACTCCCAAACCCTGTACCTAGGGTCACACGTAGATAGTCTCAGGGTGACCCCACTTGCCAGAACTTGCACCTGGGTTCATATGTCCGCAGCGCCCAGGGTAACACCACCTGTCAAACAATTGTACTCGGTTCAAACACCCACTGGTTCTAGGGTGACACCAATTCCAAGCCCGTGAACCTAGCTAGGGTCAGACATCCATGGTCTCCTGGGTGGCAACCCCTCCCAGATCATGCACCAGGTCTCACACCTCCGCAGTCTCCAGGGTGACTACACCTCACAGAATATTGTAATTCTGGTCACATTGCCCCAGTCTCCAGGGTGACCCCGTATCTCTAACCCTCTACCTGGGGTTACATGTACATGTTGGCCAGGAATACACGCCTCCCCAGACTCTGTACACCTGATTACATTGGCACAGTCGCCAGGGTGACTCCAACTTCCCCACCCTATACCTGGGGTCACATGTCCAGAGTCTCCTGGATTTACCCACATTCAAGGGCTAGTAACTGGGATCACATGTCCACAGTCTCGAGGCTTTCCCCACCCACAAGTGCCTGTACCCAGGGTCACACGTCAACTGACTCCAGGGTGACTCCCTCCCAGACCGTTCACCTGGCATCCCATGTCCCTAGACTTTTGTGTGATGTCATTTCCCAGACTCTGCACATGTACTAACAGATTCACAGGCTCCGTGGTGACCCCCTTCCTGGTCTCTGTAACTTGGGTCACATGTTCTCAGTATCCGGTGTGACCCGACCTCTCATGCCCTATACCTTTGGTGACTTGGCCACAGATTCCAGGGTAACCCTCCCCTGCCAGACCCTGTGCTTATTTACACACATCCACAATCTCCAGGATGTTCGCCCTCCCATACCCTGCACCTGGAGTCACATGTCAACAGTTTCCAGCGTGAACCCCACTTTGCCCACTGCACCTGGGCTCACATATCCACATCATGCAGGGTGACACCCTTTCCAGACCATTTCCCTGCCATTAAATGCCTGCAGTCCCCAGAGTGACCCCGTACCTCCCAGACACTGTACCTGAGGTCACATATACAGAGTTTCCTGGATCACCCCCATCCTAGACCCTGTACCTGGGTTCAGATATCCTAGTGTCTTGGGGGACCCAGGTCAGACCTTGCATCTAGGGTCGAATGCCCACTATCCAGGATGACTTGCCTCCCCAATCAGTGCATCTGGGGTCATATGTCCACAATCTTCAAAGTGACCCCATCCCCTAACCCTGCACCTTACTCACACATCCACAGTCTCCAGAGTGATGTCCACTGTCTCACGGGTGACCTCTTCCCTGAACTTGTTCCAGATTTCACACGATCACCATTGCCACAGTGACCACCAGCAGATCCTGAACTTGTGGTCACAGTTCAACAGTCTGCCTGATGAGACCCATTTTGTACCCTGAACCTTGTGAACCTGCACCTGGGATCACAAGTCCATATTCTCCATGGTGTCATCCCCCAGACCCTGTACCTAGTGTCATATATACAGTCTCCTGGACTTCCCCACTTCCAATACCATGCACCTGTGATCACACATCCACAGTATCCAGGGTGATCCCCCTCCTAAACCTGTACCTGGTGTCACAAGTCGACAGACTCCAGGATGACTCTACCGTTAAGACCCTGTACCTAGGGTCACAAGTCCACTGTTTCCAGGGTGAGACCCCTCCCAGACTCTGCACTTGGGGTCACTTGTCGAGAGTCTCCAGGGTGACCCCACCTCCCAGAAACTGTACCTAGGGTGAAACATCCACAGTCACTCAGGTTGGCCCCAATTCCCAGAACCTGTACCTGGGGTTCCACTTCCATAGTCTCGGTTACCACACGCCAAGACATTTAACATGGTGTCCCATGATCTTGGATGCCAGGGTTACCCCCTCCAAGACCCTGTAATGGGGTCACATGTTCACAGTCTCCAGAGTGTCGTCACTTCCCAGACCCTCCACTTGGAGTCACACAAACACAGGTTCCAAGGTGACTCCCTTGCAGTCCCTGCACCTGGAGTCACATATTCACAATCTCACCTTGGGGAATCCCATTCAGACCCTGGATCTACGGTCACGTATCCAGTCTCCAAGATGATTTGCCTCCCAAATGGTGCATTTGAGGTCACATGACCACAATCTTCAAAGTAAACACGTCCCCTAACCCTGCATCTAAGTCACACGGCAAATAGTTTCCAGAGTGACCTCAACCCAGACCCTGAAACGAGGGTCACATGTACACAGTCTTGGAGGGTGACCCCCTCCGTGAACTTGTACTAGGTTTCATACGTCCATCATCGCCACAGTGACTACCACCAGATCCTGTACCTGTGGTCATAGATCCACAGTCTACAGGGTGAAACCCTTTTCCTACCCTGAACTTTGGGTCACACGACCACAGTCTCCAGGGTGACCCCACCCAAACCTGCACCTGGGGTCACATGTCCACACTTTCCATGGGGACATACCTGAGACCCTGTACCTACTGTCATATATCCACAATCTCCTAGGTTACCAAACTTCCCATACCATACACCTGTGATCACATGTCCACAGTCTCGAAGGTGGCCCCCTGTATAACCTGTACTTGGTGTCACAAGTCCACAGCCTCCAGGTGACCCCACCCTCAAGATCCTGTATCTGGGGTCACAAGTCCACTTTTTCCATGGTGAGTCTACCTCCCAGACCCTGCATTTGGGGTCACATGTCCAGAGTCTTCAGGGTGACCCCACCTCCCAGAAACCATACCTCGGGTGAAATGTCCACCATTTTCAGGATGGCACCAACTCCCAGAACCTGTACCTGGGGTCACACTTCCATACTCTCAGGGTATCCCCACCTCCCAGACATATAACCTTGCATCCCATGACCCTGGCCACAAAGGTTCCCCCCTCCAAGACCCTGTAATAGGGGTCACATGTCCACAGTCTCCTGTTTGTCAAAACTTTGTAGACCTCACCTGGAGTCACACAAACACAGGTTCCATGGTGACTCCCTTGCAGACTCTGCACCTGGAATCACATATTCACAGGCTCCAGGGTGACCCCCTCGGAAATCCTGTACCTGAGATCACATATCTACAGTCTCCAGGGTGAATCCCATCCCCACACACTGTCTGAGCGGAATCATCCAGTCTCCCATGAGACCCCAATGTCAAGAACTCATCCCTTCTGCTAGAAGTCTACATTCTCCAGGGTGACATTATTTCCCACACCCTGCACCTTGGGTAGCATATTCACAGTCTCCAAGGTGACCTTACCTCCCAGACCCTTTACCTGGGGTCACATGTGCAAATTATCCAGGATTCCCGCCACTCCAACACCCTGCACCTGGCTCAAAAGCCCACAGTCTCAAGGGTGACCTCCTATCTGACCATGTTCCTGAGGTACATGGCCAGAATCTCCAGGATGATCTTGAAAGGTATTGCTGAACCACGCAAAGACACTGGAATTCTTGGCCTCCAGAGGAGATGAATTCAATTCAGGTCCAGAGACGAGGCTTGATTGCTTAGAGCTTTTGTGTAATAAAGTTGTATTAAAGTATAAAGGAGATAGAGAAATCTTCTGACATAGGCATCAGAAGAGGGCAGAAAGAGTAGCCCCTTGCACGTGTTAGCAATGGAATTATATGGCTCAAATGGTAAAGCATCTGTCTGCAATGCTGGAGACCCAGGTTAGATCCCTGGGTCAGGAAGATCTCCTGGAGAAGGAAATGGCCACCCACTCCAGTACATTTGCCTGGAAAACCCCATGGACAGAGGAGCCTGGTAGGCTACAGTCCATGGGGCCACAAAGAGTTGGACATGACTGAGCAACTTTACTTTACTTTTAATTAGTTATTCATATCAGTTCAGTTCCGTTCAGTCGCTCAGTCATGTCTGACTCTTTGGGACCCCATGAATCACAGCACGCCAAGCCTCCCTGTCAGTCACCAACTCCCGGAGATTTCTCGAACTCATGTACATCGAGTCGGTGATGCCATGCAGCCATCTCATCCTCTGTCATCCCCTTTTCCTCCTGTCCCCAATCCCTTACAGCATCAGGGTATTTTCCAATGAGTCAGCTCTTCGCACCAGGTGGCCAAATTATGGGAGTTTCAGCTTCAGAATCAGTCGTTCCAATGAACACCCTGGACTGATCTCCTTTAGGATGTACTAGTTGGATGCCCTTGCAGTTCAAGGAACTCTCAAGAGTCCTCTCCAACACCACAGTTCAAAAGCATAAACTCTTCGGTGCTCAACTTTCTTCACAGTCCAATTCTCACATCTGTACATGACCACTGGAAAAACCATAGCCTTGAACAGAGGGACCTTTGTTGGCAAAGTAGTGTCTCTGCTTTTTATTATGCTATCTAGGTTGGTCATAACTTTCCTTCCAAGGAGTAATTTTCTTTTAATTTCATGGCTGCAATCACCATCTGCAGTGATTTTGGAGCCCAAAAAGATAAAATCTTACACTGCTTCCACTGTTTCCCCATCGATTTCCCATGGAGTGATGGGACCTGTTGCCATGATCTTAGTTTTCTGAATGTTGAGCTGTAAGCCAACCTTTTCACTCTCCTCTTTCACTTTCAACAAGAGGCTTTTTAGTTCTTCTTCACTTTTTGCCATAAGGGTGGTGTCATCTGCATGTCTGAGATTATTGATATTTCTCTTGGCAATCTTAATTCCAGCTTGTGCTTCTTCCAGCCCAGCATTTCTCATGATGTACTCGGCATATAAGTTAAATAAGCAGGGTGACAACGTACAGTCTTGACGTACTCCTTTTCCTATTTGGAACCAGTCTGTTGTTCCATGTCCAGTTCTAACTGTTGCTTCCTGACCTGCATACAGGTTTCTCAAGAGGCAGGTCAGGTGGTCTGGTAGTCCCATCTCTTTCAGAATTTTCCACAGTTAATTGTGATACACACAGTCAAAGGCTTTGGTGTAGTCAATAAATCAGAAATAGATTTTTTTTTCTGGGACTCTCTTGCTTTTTCAATGATCCAGCAGATGTTGGCAGTTTGATCTCTGGTTCCTCTGCCTTTTCTAAAGCCAGCTTGAACATCTGGAAGTTCACAGTTCACGTATTGCTGAAGCCTGGCTTGGAGAATTTTGAGCATTACTTTACTAGCGTGTGAGATGAGCATAATTGTGTGGTATTTTGAGCATTCTTTGGGATTACCTTTCTTTCTATTTGGAATGAAAACTGACCTTTTCCAGTCCTGTGGCCACTGCTGAGATTTCCAAATTTGCAGGCATTATGAGTGCAGCACTTTCACAGCATCATCTTTCAGTATTTGAAATACTTCAACTGGAATTCCATCAACTCCACTAGCTTTGTTCTTACGATGCTTTCTAATTGCCACTTGACTTCACACTCCAGGATGTCTCGCTCTAGGTGAGTGATCACACCGTTGTGATTATCTGGGTCATGAAGATATTTTCTACAGTACTTCTGTGTATTCTTGCCACATCTTCTTAATAGCTTATGCTTCTGCTAGGTCCATAGCATTTCTATCTTTTATCAAACCCAGTTTTGCATGAAGTGTTCCCTTGGTATCTCTAATTTTCTTGAAGAGATCTCTAGTCTATCCCATTCAGTTGTTTTCCTGATTCACACGTGATGCACACAAGGTGCACATGAGGTACACACGTGATGCCCACGTGATGAACACGTGATGCACACGTGATGCTCATGTGATGAACATGTGGTGCACAAGTAAGGCACACGTGATGAACACGTGATTCACACGTGATGCACATGTAACGAACAGGTGATGCACACGTGATTCACACGTGATACACATGTGATGAACACGTGATGCACACATAACACACACGTGATGAATACGTGATGAACAAGTGATTCACAGGTGACGCACACGTCGCGCACACGTGACGAACACGTGTTGCACAAGTGACACACATGTGATGAACACGTGATTCACCCGTCATGGACACGTGACACACACCTGATGAACACGTGACTCACACGTGATGGACATGTCACACACGATGCACACGTGATGCACACGTGACACACACGTGACACACACATGATGGACACGTGATTCACACTTGATGCACACGTGATTCACACGTGATTCACTCATTTCAACTCGAGATGAGGCCCGATTCCCCTTCATTGGCTCCAGAGCCATCCCACTTTCCCCATCAAACACGACAAGGCGCTTGACTTCCTTTAGGCAACTCCAGGGAATCCCCGAGAACACTGTCATAAGTCTAGAGGAACACCAAGCGTAACACAGCAACTCGAGGAAAGCGCCATGTACCCCAAATCGTCTCGAGATTAGAGTTGATTTCCTGGCTTCAACTCAAGAGGTATGCCAACTTTCCACAAGCACCTCTAGAGGAGGCTTCTCTCAGCAATAGGTATGTAAGTTGGACCCTGAGTTTGCTGCCTGAAGTGGAATGGGCCCCGAGATGCCCTGACTCAAAAGAAGGCCCGATTTCTCTGCAGTGGCTTTAATGCAGGCTCATCTTTCATCTCACCAGATGAAAGGATGTCTGAATCCCCTGTGGAGACTCTAGAGAAAGCCCTAGTTCCCCATCTCATCTCGACAGGAGGCCTCACATGACTTTGATACCTAGAGAGGCACCAAGAGTTCATTGCTTCAAGAGGTGACGATGCCTGACTCCTCTTGAAAAGTGATAGGAATCCCAATATCCATGTCACAAGTGGAAAGGGATTTTGGGTCTCCCGCCTCATCTCCAAAAGCGTCCCTATTGCCTGCCAAGCCTCGAAGAGATTCCCGAGGTGTCCCTCTTAACTAGACAGGAGTCCTGACATAGCTGAACAAATCCGAGTTTTGAAGGGCCATCCCCACCGTAACTCGAGAATATACCCCAGGATCCCACCGCAACTCGAGAAAAACCATGATACTTCTCCCTGGCCACGAGATGAGCCCCGGTTCCTCTGCATTGCATGCAGAGCAATTCTGTGTTCCCCATCAGACATGTAAGGTGCCTTGACTTGCTTGATGGGACACCAGAGAGTACCCAAGAACACTGTAACAAGTCTAGAGTGACCGTGAGGTTAGTGCAGAAACGGGAAATAGATCCGTCTACCCCAAATCAACTCGAGATGCTGCCCCATTCCCCTGCATTGGCTCCAGAGTCATTCTGCGTTCCCCATCAAACACAAGTGGCATGACTTCATTAAGCAACTCCAGAGATTCCCCGAGAACACTGTCCCAAGTGTAGAGGAACACCAGGTGCAACACAGCAACTCGAGGAAAGCCCCATGTACCCCAAATCGTCTTGAGATTTAGAGCTGATTTCCCTGCTTCGACTCAAGAGGTATGCCAACTTTCTGCAAGCACCTCAAGAGGAGGCTTCTCTCAGCAATATGTATGTGAGTTGGACCCTGAGTTTGCTTCCTGAAGTGGAATGAACACCAAGATGACCTGACTCAAAAGAAGGCCAGATTTCCCTGCAGTGGCTTTAATGTAGGCTCGTCTTTCATCTCACAAGATGAAGGGATGTCTGAATCCCCTGTGGAGGACCTAGAGGAAACCCTATGTCCCCGCCTCATCTCGACAGGAGGCCTCACATCCCTTTGACACCTCGAGAGGCACGCGGAGTTCAATGCTTAGAAGGTGACGATGCCTGACTCCTCTTGAAATGTGATAGGGATCCCAATATCACTGTGGCAACTGGAATTGGACCCAGGGTCTCCCGCCTCACTTCAAGAAGCGTCCCTATTGCCCTGCCAAGCCTCAAAGAGATTCCTGAGGTGTCTCTCATAACTAGACAAGAGTCCTGATGTCGCTTAACAAACAGGAGTTTTGAAAGTCTATCCCCACCTTAACTCGAGAATATGCCCCACGTTCCCACCGCAACTTGAGATAAACCATGAGACTTCCCCCTGGCCGCAAGATGAGGCCTGATTGCTCTGCATTGCAGAGCAATTCCGTGTTCCCCATCAAACACGTAAGGAATCTTGACTTGCTTGATGGCATTCCAGAGAGTCCCCAAGAACACTCACAAGTCTAGAGGGACCCTTGTGTCACCGCAGCAATGCGAAATAGCTCCATACTGCAAATCAACTCGAGCCGAGGCCCAATTCCCCTGCATTTGCTCCAGAGCCATCCCGTGTTCCCCATCAAACAGGAGTAGTGGCTTTACTTCCTTTAGGCAACTCCAGAGATTCCCCGAGAACACCGTCCCAAGTCTGGAGGAACACCAGTTGCAACACAGCACCTCGAAGAAAGCCCCATGTACCCCAAATCAGATTAGAGCTGATTCCCTGGCTTTGACTCAAGTGGTATGCCAACTTTCCACAAGCACCTCTAGAGGAGGCTTCTCTCAGCAATAGGTATGTGAGTTGGACCCTGAGTTTGCTGCGTCAAATGGAATGGACACCGAGATGCTCTGACTCAAAAGAAGGCCTGATTTCCCTGCAGTGGCTTGAATGGAGGCTTGTCTTTCATCTCACCAGACAATGGGATGTCTGAATCCCTTGTGGAGACCCTAGAGAAAGCCCTAGTTCCCCTCCTCCTCTCGACAGGAGGCCTCACATGCCTTTGACTCCTAGAGAGGCACCAAGAGTTCATTGCTTCAAGAGGTGACGATGCCTGACTCCTCTTGAAAAGTGATAGGAATCCCAGTATCCCTGTGGCAACTGGAAAGGGACCCTGGGTCTCCCGCCTCACCTCTAGCAGCGTCCCTATTGATGTGTCAACCCTCGAAGAGATTCCTGAGGTGTCCCTCATAACTAGACAGGAGTCCTGACATCGCTGAACAAACACGACTTTTGAAGGGCCATCCCCGCTGTAACTCGAGAATATACTCCAGGTTCCCAGCGCAACTCGCGAAAAAGCATGAGACATCCCCTCGCCACTATATGAGGCCAGATTCCTCTGCATTGCGTACAAAGCAATTCCGTTTTCCCCATGAAATGCGTAGGAGCCTTGACTTGCTTGATGGAACTCCAGAGAGTCCCCAAGAACACACTCACAAGCCTAGAGGGACCCTGAGGTCACTGCAGCAACGCGAAATAATTCCGTGTACACCAAATCAACTGGAGATGAGGCCCGATTCTGCCACATTAGCTCCAGAGAAATTCCGCTTTCCCCATCAAGCAAGACAAGTTGCTTCACTTTCTTTAGGCAACTCCAGAGACTCCCCGAAAACACCGTCCCATGTCTAGAGGAACACCAGGTTCAGCACAGCAACTTGAGGAAAGCTCTATGTACCCCAAATCATCTCGAGATGAGAGCAGATTCCCAGGATTCAACTTAAGAGGTATGCCAACTTTCCACAAGCACCCCAAGAGGAGGCTTCTCTCATCAATAGATATGGGGGAGGGACCCTGAGTTTGCTGCCTCAAGTGGAATGGAGTCCGAATGCCCTGACAAGAAAGAAGGCCGGATTTCCCTGCAGTGGCTTGAATGCAGGTTCGTCTTTCATTGCACAAGATGAAGGGATGTCTGAATCCAATACGGAGACCCTAGAGAAAGCCTTAAGTCCTGGCCTCATCACGCCAGGAGGTCTCACATCCCTTTGACATGGAGGTAGGCGGAATTCAATGTTTCAAAAGGTGATGATGCCTGACTCCTCTTGAAAATTGATAGGAATCCCAGTCTCACTGTGGCAACTGGAAAGGAACCCTGGGTCTCCCACCTCACATTGAGAAGCGTCCCTATTGCCCTGCCAAGCCTCGAAGAGATTCCTGAGGTGTCCCTCGTAACTAGACAGGAGTCCTGACGTCGCTGAACAAACATGAGTTTTGAAGGGCCATCCCCGCCGTACCTGGAGAATATACCCCAGGTTCGCGCCGCAACTCAAGAGAAACCATGAGACTGCCTTCTCGCCGCGAGATGAGGCTTGATTCCCCTGCATTGCATGCAGAGCAATTCCATGTTCCCCATCAAATACGTAAGGAGCCATTACTTGCTTGATGGAATTCCAGAGAGTCCCCAAGAACACTGTCTCAAGTCCAGAGGGACCCTGATGTCACTGCAGCAATGGGAAATAGCTTCGTGTATCCCAAATCAACTCGAGATGAGTCCCTATTCCACTGCATTGGCTTCAGAGGCATCCCGTGTTCCGCATCAAACACGACAAGTGGGTTGGCTTCCTTTAGGCAACTGCAGAGATTCCCCGAGAACACTGTCCCAAGTCTAGAAGAACACCAAGTTCAGCACAGCAACTCGAGGAAAGCTCCATGTACCCCAAATCATCTTGAAATGAGAGCTGATTCCCTGGCTTCCACTCAAGAGGTATGCCACCATTCCACAAGCACAACCAGAGGAGGTGTCTCTCAGCAGTAAGTATGTGGGAGGGACCCTGAGTTTGCTGCCTCAAGTGGAATTGACCCTGAGACGCCCTGACTCGAAAGAAGGTCCGATTTCCCTACAGTGGCTTGAATGCAGGCTCATCTTTCATCTCACAGGATGAAGGGATGTGTGAATCCCCTATGGAGAGCATAGAGAAAGTCCTAGGTCCCCGCCTCTTATCGACAGGAGGCCTCACATCCCGTTGACACCTCGAGAGGCATGCAGAATTCAATGATTCAAAAGGTGATGATGCCTGACTCCTCTTGAAAATTGGTAGGAATCCCAATATCCCTGTGGCAACTGGAAAGGGACCCTGGGTCTCCCTCCTCACCTCGAGAAGTGTGCTGATTGCCCTGCCAAGCCTCAAGGAGATTCCTGTGTCCCTCATAACTAGACAGGAGTCCTCAAATTGTCCAAGAACACTAGAGCAAACAAGCCCATTCATAACTGGTAAAGATTGAAATAGACACCTGGCCACGGAGGGTATACTGATAGTAAACTCTCCTACAGAAACATACTCAAGATACTGGTGGGATGCATGCACAGCCCCCTTTGGAAGACAGTCTGACAGTTGTTTCAGTAACCACATGGGACAAGCACTGAATTCCATACATGACAAGTGGTGGAAGCCAGGTATCTTACCATTGGAATGGTAAGTTATGGATAAACAAAAGGAAAGGTTACAAGATTCATGGAGACATCATCACAAATTACCTTCAACTGAATATATAAGCTGGAATACATGTATATATTTCCAAATATTGTCAGCTGAGCATATTTAGCTCCTACATGTATGTTTTAAATATCACTCTATAATGAAAAAGAACAGGAAATGTCCCTGGTGGCCCAGTGGTAAAGGATCTGCCTACCAATGCAGGGAACACTGGTTCAACCCCTGGTCCTAGAGGATTCCACATGCCCAGGGGCAACTAAGCCCCCGTACAACTATTGAAGTACTTGCATGCTCCAGAGCCCAAGTTCTGCAACCAGAGAAAGCGCTGCAATGAGAAGCCATGGCAAGTCAACTAGAGGGTAGCCTCTGCTCACTACAACTAGGCATCTAGCTACAAAGACCCAGCATTGTCAAAAATAATTCAGTGTTTAAAAAAAAGGACAGAAATTCTTTGAATAAACGATTGAGACTAGGGGCGAGACAGTAAATATATAAGCTAGGATAATCTTAAAGTATGAGGAAGTAAAGAAAGTAAAGACAACTATCAAGCTGTCCAAGCTGATAAAAATGAATGATTACACAGTTTTATCTGTATACACTAGCAAATAATAATCTGAAAAGGAATTTAAAAAAACAATTTCCTTTTGATAGTGTCAACATTAATAAAATATTTTGCCATGGGTGTAATGAGGATGACAAGACTGGCACATTGGAAATTATACACGATTGCTGAAAAATATCCTGAATACATGCACAGATATTCCATAGCGATGGAAAGACTTAAGATGGCAATACCATGGAATGCATCTTCAATCTGAAATGAAGATTCAATATGAATTACAAAAGACTGAAAGGTCATTGCTGAACCACAAAAGGCGCCAGGATTTTTGGCCTCCAGAGGAGAAGAATTCAACCCAGGGCCAGTTGACAAAGCTTGATCGCTCAGAGCTTTTGTGTCATAAAGTTTTATTAAAGTATAAAAGAGATAGAGAAAGCTGCTGACATAGACATCAGACGGGGGCAGTAAGAGTACCCCCTGCTAGTCTTTAGGCAGATGTTATACAGCCACTAGCAGTCTGCTAATGAAAGAAAGGCAATGTCTCAGAGAATGACACCAGGCCCCTCACCCACAACATGCATTGAGATAATATTGGCAGCAGGTGAGTCATCCCGGGCCATAGAATGATTGACATGAATTTTGAAGAAAGGCAGATTTCCAAGCAAATATATCATTTCATTAACATAGATTAGGAGAACAGGTATGAGTAAAACATACTGGTTTGTCAAGTCGGTTCTGAGCCTTTAGGGGGAACCGACCTGAAGACAGAGTCTAGCAGAAACACGTAGTATATTAACATAGCTTAAGACAAACCTTTCCTTAAGACAAAATGCATTGCTTAGCTGAAGGTTTGAGAAAAGTTAAGTTCAGGTGGAGCCAGGAGTCGTCATAGCAACACAAAATTTTAAGAGAAACCTCTTAAATTTGTATTGAGAAGGGGAAAAAATGTAGCACTCGTTTCGTTCCTCCAGCTGCTTGAGAGATGAAAAAACGTCTGACACTTGCAGCCTATTCCCTCTGTCTGGAGACCCCTGGCCTTCCTGCCTATTACCCTCTCCAGGCCTTTAGGAAGCAATATACAAGCTGACCCTAACATACACGTGGAATAACAAGGGACTCCAAAGAATCCAAACAATCACATGAGTCTGCAGTTCAAAGGTCCTATGGTATGCTGTGCTAAGTCGCTTCAATCACGTCTGACTGTCAGAGCCCACCAGGCTCCTCTGTCCATGGGAATTTTCCAGGCAAGAATACTGGAGTGGGTTGGGTGCCCTCCTCCAGGGGATCTTCCCAACCCAGGGATAGGATTCCTGCATTGGCAGGTAGGTTCTTTACCACTAGCACCACCTGGGGAAAAAGTGCCTAAAGGAGATCATGGAAACCCATTTAGGAAAAGGGACTCAGAGGAAAGACAGTGAGGGAAGGAAACTCTTAATCACACTCAGAGAAGCCCAGCAGGTAGTTCTGCAGGTGGAAGAGGAGGAGGAAGCATGCTGGAGCTGTGTAGAAGATGAAAGAGGGAACTAAAGCAGGGGCCCCCAACCTCTAGGATCTAATGCCTGATGATCTGAGGTGGAGCTGGTGAAATAATAATAGAAATAAGAGTTTGATCACTCAGCCATGTCCAGCCCTTGGTAGCCCACCAGGCTCCTCAGTCCATTGAATTCTTCAGGCAAGAATACTGGAGTGGGCTGTCATTTCCTTCTCCAGGGGATTTCCCTGACCCAGGGATTAAACCCGGGTCTCCCTCATTGCAGGCAGACTCTTTACCAACTGAGCCTCCAGGGAACAGAAACAGAAATAGAGTGCACAATAAATGGACTGCACTTGAAACATCCCAAAACCTTGCCCCACCCCTGTCTGTCAAAAAATTGTCTTCCAAAAAAACTCCCAAGGTCAAGGAAGGAACTTCAAGTGTACTCAGCTGTCCTAGATTGCTGGTTTAGGGAGATGCTGAAGTGGGGGTGTCCCAAGAGGTAGACCCTCCCTTGTGTGGAGTCTGCAATAGACCTCTGATAGCCTTGGTGATGATCAGAGAGATTTGTTTCATTTTTTAAAAATATCCGTGTGGGTACCAACTGGGACCATCACTGTTCTAATATACCTCATAGTGTTGCTGACACTACAGATACAATTGTGTGACATTGAACTTATTCAATAAAAATGATGAAGCATCTGCCCTGTGCCCAGCACTTTCCAAGGGCTGGGAAGTACAATGAAAATACTCCATAAGATGCACAGCTGGTAGGCACATTCTTTCAAAAAGCCTTTTTCATTTCCACCAATAGTTTATTCTCAATGTCAACCCTTGCCACTTAATGACCATGCTGGGTAGGAAGCTCATTAAAAACCCAGGAGCCAGTGTTCCTGGAAGGATATCCCATTCTCCCTTGGACAGTCCTCCACCCTCTCCGACTCTCAGTTTCCTCATCTGCAAAATCATGGACAACTGACTATAATTCATCACCGGAACCCAAGTCTATTGAGGGGGAGGGGAAATATTACTCCAAGGCCTGGATGATAGACCAGATTGAAAGAAAAATATGCCATTTCTGGTTTTCAGTCAAACAGACAAATACAATGAAGAAAGGAGTCCCTGGCCCTGTGGGATTTGCCTAGGGGTCTAGTCTGGGAAATTCTTACACATCAGGAGATGGCTCTGAGCTGGATTTCCACAAACAAGAACATCCATGCAAAGGACAAGCCTGCAGAGCTCTGTGCCCATTGGTCACAAGAGACTGCCTACCGATGGCCAGCAGCATTTACAAGTGACCTCCTAAGACCTTCACCAAACTCCTGGGGCACCTCTGGCTTTTCTGTTTCCCTCACTTTTCTGACCCTTTTCTTTAAAAAACGCACATTTCTTCATAGAATGCCACAGTGGAAGGAAAATAGGCCTTCAAGTTTGAGGCCTCAATTTGCAGAAAACTTGGAGCTGCTTGTTTTTTTTTTTTTTTTAATTAAAGCACCACATAAATTAAAAATTTTACACGTTCTAATTATTCAGTTCCAAAACACCAAACTTATTGCACAGGGTCCCCATGGAAAGGCCCCCTCTCAGCAGGACAGCCACAGATTCCCCCATGAAAGGGCAGCAAGGTGCCCTCCTCCCTTCTCTCCTGCCTGGGTGGCCACCAGGTTTTTAAATACATGCACCCTACTAAGTTTCTAGGATGCAATTCGTGGACCCTTCCCTTTCCTGTCCCAGCAGGTGGTCAAGGGCCTGCTGGCCTGCAAAGTGCTGGAAGCAGGGCTGGGTCAGCCGGCCAGACTAAGGGTTGTGGAGTCCCAGCTGGTGAAATTACCAGGCAGGATAAATCCCTTGGACTTCCAGCAGGCACTACGCTGCATGGGAAAATAGATAGATATAACCGGCCTGGAGCCTCAGGGTGGGACCTAAAGTTCGATTTTGTTTTCTCCAATGTTAAATGATACAAGCAAGGGCCTTTGAGACTGTTGTTTTCTTTTCTAAGCCCAAAGACTCCTTCAGTTACTAATGTAGGTATCCTAGAAACTATGTGACATCCATGAAAATCTGATATGTCCTGGTAAAATGCTGTCAGTTATAATTCTAGTTATCATATTAAAGTGTTTCAAGTCACAGCAGTGACTATTTTGTCACTTTTTTTGTCAATTTTTATTTTGTCAATTTTGTCAATTTTTATTTTGTCAATTTTTATCTAATCAGGTTTTAAACATGCCTTCCATGGTTTCACACTGATGCCTTTGCAAAAATACTGCTACCTCAAGATACATGGAAAAGACTTTCCTGAGCTTACCCATAAACAACGCTTTTTGTTTGTTATCTGGTAAGCTGGTACCAGACTGGAATTTAGTCTACTCTCTAGGTTAAGAGAACACAGCTTTCTTAGAATGCAGCTTTCAATCACAGATGATGAATTTATTTACCTTTCAGTGATTTATATTTGTTTTTATCATCTGTTTTTTGTTTTTTTGTTTTTTATTTTACTTCCGTAAAATAAATAAGCATTATTTAAGTACGGTACATGTAGGATGGACCAAGATTTCCCCACTCCTGCAAATTCCCTTAAGCCCTCAGATTCTTCTCTTGGGACCAAGGTCTCACTTTCCTCCAGAGGGACAATCCAAGCTTTTTATCAGCTAGCTGATCTGCCCCTGATATCAGAGTCAATTTGAGCATGAGTTGCTCTATAATTTAGGCATGAAACTGTGATTACATAAAAGAAAGATGACTTTTTGATGGAAGATGTCCATGATATTCCTTGAACTTCAGAGAAAATTGGTTAAAATGAAACTTTTTTCCCTTGGAAACTGCAAAGGCAGTTCTTTTAGCATATGCGATTGAAAACATCTAGGTTGTTAGCTCAGTTTTCATTCCAGTCTCAAAGAAAGGCAATGACAAAGAATGTTCAAACTGTCACACAACTGGACTCATCTCACATGCTAGTAAAGTAACACTCAAAATTCTCCAAGCCAGGCTTCAGCAATATGTCAACCGTGAAATTCCAAATGTTCAAGATGGATTTAGAAAAGGCAGAGGAACCAGAGATCAAATTGCCAAAATCCACTGGATAATTGAAAAAGCAAGAGAGTTCCAGAAAAACACTTATTTCTGCTTTGTTGACTATGCCAAAGCCTTTGACTGTGTGTATCACAATAAACTGGGGAAAATTCTGAAAGAGATAAGAATACCAGATCACTTGACCTGCCTCTTGAAAGACCTATATGCAGGTCAGGAAGAAACAGAACTGGACCTGGACCAACAGACTGGTTCTAAATAGGAAAAGGAATATGTCAAGGCTGTATATTGGCACCCTGCTTATTTAACTTATATCTGCTTATATATAGGGCATCGTGAGAAATGCTGCACTGGATGAAGCACAAACTGGAATCAAGATTGCTGGGAGAAATATCAATAACCTCAGATATGCAGATGACACCACCCTGATGGCAGAAAGTGAAGAACTAAAGAGCCTCTTGATGAAAGAGAAAGAGGAGAGTGAAATAGTTAGCTTAATGCTCAGCGTTCAGACAACTAAGTTCATTGCATCCAGTCTCATCACTTCTTGGCAAATAGATGGGAAAACAGTGGAAACAGTGGCAGATTTTATTTTTCGGGGCTCGGAAATCATTGCAGATGGTGACTGCAGCCATGAAATTAAAAGATGCTTACGACTTGGAAGGAAAGTGATAACCAAACTAGACAGCATATTAAAAAGCTGAGACATTGCTTTGCCAACAAAGATCCGTCTAGTCAAGGCTAAGGTTTTTCCATGTCATGTATGGATGTGAAAGATGGACTATAAAGAAAGTTGACAGCCAAAGATTTGATGCTTTTGCACTGTGGTGCTGAAGAAGATGCTTGAAGTTTGCTTAGACTATAAGAGGACCCAACCACTCCATCCTAAAGGAAATCAGGTCTGAATATACATTGGAAAGACTAATATTGAACCTGAAACTCCGATACTTTGGCCACTAGATGTGAAGAGCTGACTCATTTGGAAGTTGCTTTGATTTGCCTGTGAGTGTGGGCGCCCTACCTGGGCACAGGGCCTCAGGGGCCATTGCCACTGAATCATGACCTCCACGCAAGCACATTCCAGCTGTGTGACACTCAGCATGCAGGAGACTGGGAAAGCTATCTTCCTTGGAGGAAGGAAAGTCATACACAGAGTGTGTTTTCAGGCCTCTATTTGCAGCAAGTGTTTTGCTTCTCAGATGTCAGACCTGCAGGCCTGCCCCAAGGACCTCAATTCCAGAGTCAGGGCCATGTGTCTCCCTGCACATTCCGAGCCTTGCAAACACATTCCTGGGTCAGAGAGGTGCTTCCCATGAGGAAGAAGGCTGCGGGAGTGTGTCTGAGGGGGCCGGGTGGCATGCTGGGGTCACCTGGTTGAGGGCACCTTGCACATCCATTGGGCCCCAGGAGAGCAGTTATGGACTCGCCCCTTGCTTGAGATATCCCAAAGCAAGGAGCAATGCTAGCTGTATCAGAAGGAGGAAAACAGCAATGGGATGGATTTTCAAGCAGTTGCTAGGTCACACTGTGTTAGGGTTCCCCAGGAGACATGTGAGAATTTTGGCCCCTAGGCCCGGTATCTAGGGGTGTGCACAGGGTGTTTTCCCCACAGGATCCAAAATGTTCCAGACAGACCTAGGCTCAAGAGCTGTTGCTAGGCTGCACCGCTTTAGGCACACCGAGAGAAGCAGGCACACTGTGGCCCCGAGGTCCGGTATGCAGGTTCACATATGGGGTGTGTCCCCGTAGGAGCCAAGGATTTTCCTGACAGTCCTAAGCTCCCTAGAGCACTCAGGTCTGCTCAGAGGACCGAAGTTCCAGAGGCAGGGTCGTGTATCTCCCCTTCCCTTTGTGATCCTTGCAAAGACATTCCAAGCTGATAGTGGTACTACCCATGAAGAAGCAAGCAGTGGGAGTATATTTGACATGACTGGGTGCCTTGATGGGCTCAGCTCCTCAAGGGGGCCTTTCCTCTCAAAGTAGGCCCCATGTCCGCTTGAGGACGGGGTTGGGCCCTCTTCCCTCCACACTGCCAAAGGGTGGAACAAAGCTAGGTGTCAGAGGTAAGAAAGGAGCAATTGGATGGATTTTCAAGCTCTCACTAGGCTGTACTGCTTCAAGGCCCACTCGAGCAAAACAGGCGCCCTGTGGCCCCTAGGTCGGGTATGCAGGTTCACACACAGGGTGTGTTCCCGTCAAAGCCAAGAATTTTCTGACAGACCTAGGCTCACTAGAATTGTCCTACAGAGCAAAGGGGATGGAAGAGATGTGTGGAGGTGGGTCTGCCTTCCCCTGTGAGTGTGGGGCTACTCCCTATGGCCCCAAGTTGAGGGATAACTGCAACTAAGAAAGGAACTCCAAGAAGGAACTCCAAGAAGCGCTTTTCCAGGAGGCTGGGACAGGGAGTCCGCAGGATGCAGGGAAAGGGAGCCTTCTTCAGGGAAGAAGAGGCAGCCACTCGGGGTGTGTTTGCAAGCCTCTTTGGAAGGCACAGTTTCGCTGATACAATTGAATTCCAGTTCTGCTCAGAGGACTGAAATTTCAGAGGCAGGGCCATGTATCTCCCCTTCCCTTTTCAATCCTTGCAAAGACATTCCTAGCTGATAGTGATACTGCCCATGAGGAAGTAAGCAGCTGGAGTGTGTTTGACATGACTGGGTGCCTTCCTGGGCTCAGCTCCTCAAGGGGACTTTCTACTCAAAGTAGGCCCATTGCCTACTTGGGGAGAGGGTATGGAAGCTTTGCTTCCAAATGGCGAAAAGGTGGAGCAAATCTAGCTTTGTCAGAGGTACGTAAAGTGCAATTTAATGGATTTTCAAGCTGTTGCCAGGCAACACCGCTTCAGGGTCCCCTCTCCCAGAAGAAAACAGGCGCCCTGTGGCCCCTAGGTCTGGTATGCAGATTCACACACAGGATGTGTCCCCACAGGAGCCAAGAGTTTTCCTACCAGGCCTAGGCTTACTAGAGCTCTACTATAGAGCAAAGGGGATGGAACAGAAGTGTGGATGTGACTTTGCCTTTACCTTTGACTGTGAGGCCCCTCCATAAGGTCCCAGGCGAAATTGCCCTCGCCCTTGCCCTAACCCTAACCCCAACACGACACCCTAACCCTAACCAACACCGTAACCCTATCCCAGAACCTAACACCAACCCGACCCCCTAACCCTAACCTGACACACTAACCCTAACGCATCATCCCAACCCTAACCTGACACCTTCACCCCTCAGCCCTCACCCTCACCCACACCCCTAACTTCTAAGCCCTAAGCCACAATGTAACCCACACCCTAATCCACACCCTTAACCTAACCCACACCCTCCCCCCCACCCTACTCACACCCTCAACCCTAGACTTAACCTGCATCATCTTCAATTTCAGCACTTCTCATGCATCACAAAAGACAAGGGAGTCATATTTCAAACGTGAATCCAAGACCCATTAACCACATAACAGGAATATAAACACTGTGAACACATCATTTAAATCACTTGCACCACCAAATACCTCTCCACCACATATCATATCAATAACAGTGGAACTCATGTATGCCATACATATTGTAACATAGCAATCTAATACCCAACAGTAACCTGGGTAATTATATACACAAGATATATTTAAACCAAAAATATTTAAACAAATTCCAGTTTTTACGATGGTTTTAATCCTCGCAAAAGTAGGATTAACAGCATGTTTTTCCACTAGGATCCAAAGCATTGAGCAAAATTGCCGAGGTCCAGCCCCAGCAGGACCAGGAATACCCAAGGGATGAGTGGCGTCAGCGAGGAAGAAGACAGACAGAAGACACACAGATGTTGCATAGAAGAGGTAGCTTTTTTTTTAATTTTTAGGATAGCTCAGTTTTTTTTTTTTTAATTTTATTTTATTAGTTGGAGGCCAATTACTTCACAACATTTCAGTGGGTTTTGTCATACATTGACACGAATCAGCCATAGAGTTACACGTATTCCCCATCCCGATCCCCCCTCCCACCTCCCTCTCCACCCGACTCCTCTGGGTCCTCCCAGTGCACCAGGCCCGAGCACTCGTCTCATGCATCTCACCTGGGCTAGTGATCTCTTTCACCATAGATAAAATACATGCTGTTCTTTTGAAACATCCCACCCTCACCTTCTCCCACAGAGTCCAAAAGTCTGTTCTGTACTTCTGTGTCTCTTTTTCTGTTTTGCATATAGGGTTATCATTACCATCTTTCTAAATTCCATATATATGTGTTAGTATGCTGTAATGTTCTTTATTTTTCTGGCTTACTTCACTCTGAATAACGGGCTCCAGTTTCATCCATCTCATTAGAACTGATTCAAATGAATTCTTTTTAATGGCTGAGTAATATTCCATGGTGTATATGTACCACAGCTTCCTTATCCATTCATCTGCTGATGGGCATCTAGGCTGCTTCCATGTCCTGGCTATTATAAACAGTGCTGCGATGAACAATGGGGTGCACGTGTCTCTTTCAGATCTGGTTTCCGTGGTGTGTATGCCCAGAAGTGGTATTGCTGGGTCAAATGGCAGTTCTATTTCCAGTTTTTTAAGAAATCTCCACACTGTTTTCCATAGTGGCTGTACTAGTTTGCATTCCCACCAACAGTGTAAGAGGGTTCCCTTTTCTCCACACCCACTCCAGCATTTACTGCTTGTAGACTTTTGGATAGCAGCCATCCTGACTGGCGTGTAATGGTACCTCATTGTGGTTTTGATTTGCATTTCTCTAATAATGAGTGATGTTGAGCATCTTTTCATGTGTTTGTTAGCCATCTGTATGTCTTCTTTGGAGAAATGTCTGTTTAGTTCTTTGGCCCATTTTTTGATTGGGTCAGTTATTTTTCTGGAATTGAGCTTCAGGAGTTTCTTGTATATTTTTGAGATTAATCCTTTGTCTGTTTCTTCATTTGCTATTATTTTCCCCCAATCTGAGGGCTGTCTTTTCACCTTACTTATAGTTTCCTTTGTAGTGCAGAAGCTTTTAAGTTTCATTAGGTCCCATTTGTTTATTTTTGCTTTTATTTCCAATATTCTGGGAGGTGGGTCATAGAGGACCCTGCTGTGATTCATGTCGGAGAGTGTTTTGCCTAAGTTCTCCTCTAGGAGTTTTATAGTTTCTGGTCTTACATTTAGATCTTTAATCCATTTTGAGTTTATTTTTGTGTGTGGTGTTAGAAAGTGTTCTAGTTTCATTCTTTTACAGGTGGTTGACCAGTTTTCCCAGCACCACTTGTTAAAGCAGTTGTCTTTTTTCCATTGTATATCCTTGCCTCCTTTGTCAAAGATAAGGTGTTCATAGGTTCGTGGATTTATCTCTAGGCTTTCTATTCTGTTCCATTGATCTATATTTCTGTCTTTGTGCCAGTACCATACTGTCTTGATGACTGTGGCTTTGTAGTAGAGACTGAAGTCAGACAGGTTGATTCCTCCAGTTCCATTCTTCTTTCTCAAGATTACTTTGGCTATTCGTGGTTTTCTGTATTTCCATACAAATTGTGAAATTATTTGTTCTAGTTCTGTGAAAAATACCGTTGGTAGTTTGATAGGGATTGCATTGAATCTATAGATTGCTTTGGGGTAGAATAGCCATTTTGACAATATTGATTCTTCCAATCCATGAACACGGTATGTTCCTCCATCTGTTTGTGTCCTCTTTGATTTCTTTCATCAGTGTTTTATAGTTTTCTATGTACAGGTCTTTTGTTTCTTTAGGTAGATATACTCCTAAGTATTTTATTCTTTTTGTTGCAATGGAGAATGGTATTGTTTCCTTAATTTCTCTTTCTGTTTTTTCATTGTTAGTATATAGGAATGCAAGGGATTTCTGTGTGTTAATTTTATATCCTGCAACTTTACTATATTTATTGGTTAGCTCTAGTAATTTTCTGGAAGAGTATTTAGGGTTTTCTATGTAGAGGATCATGTCAACTGCAAACAACGAGAGTTTCACTTCTTCTTTTCCTATCTGGATTCCTCTTACTTCTTTTTCTGCTCTGATTGCTGTGGCCAAAACTTCCAAGACTATGTTGAATAATAGTGGTGAGAGTGGGCACCCTTGTCTTGTTCCTGATTTCAGGGGAAATGCTTTCAATTTTTCACCATTGAGGGTGATGCTTGCTGTGGGTTTGTCATATATAGCTTTTATTATGTTGAGGTATGTTCCCTCTATTCCTGCTTTCTGGAGAGTTTTAATCATAAATGAGTGTTGAATTTTGTCAAAGGCTTTCTCTGCATCTATTGAGATAATCATATGGTTTTTATCTTTCAATTTGTTAATGTGGTGTATTACATTGATTGATTTGCAGATATTGAAGAATCCTTGCATTCCTAGGATAAAGCCCACTTGGTCATGGTGTATGATTTTTTTAAGATGTTGTTGGATTCTATTTGCTAGAATTTTGCTAAGGATTTTTGCATCTATGTTCATCAGTGATATTGGCCTGTAGTTTTCTTTTTTTGTGGCATCTTTGTGTGGTTTTGGAATTAGGGTGATGGTGGCCTCATAGAATGAGTTTGGAAGTTTACCTTCTTCTGCAATTTTCTGGAAGAGTTTGAGTAAGATAGGTGTTAGCTCTTCTCTAAATTTTTGGTAGAATTCAGCTGTGAAGCCATCTGGTACTGGGCTTTTGTTTCCTGGAAGATTTTTGATTACAGTTTCGATTTCCTTGCTTGTGATGGGTCTGTTAAGATCTTCTATTTCTTCCTGGTTCAGTTTTGGAAAGTTATACTTTTCTAAAATTTGTCCATTTCATCCAAGTTGTCAATTTTATTGGCATAGAGCTGCTGGTAGTAGTCTCTTATGATCCTTTGTATTTCAGTGTTGTCTGTTGTGATCTCACCCTTTTCATTTCTTATTTTGTTAATTTGGTTCTTCTCTCTTTGTTTCTTAATGAGTCTTGCTAATGGTTTGTCAATTTTGTTTATTTTTTCAAAAAACCAGCTTTTAGCTTTGTTGATTTTTGCTATGGTCTCTTTAGTTTCTTTTGCATTTATTTCTGCCCTAATTTTTAAGATTTCTTTTCTTCTGCTAACCCTGGGGTTTTTCATTTCTTCCTTCTCTAATTGCTTTAGGTGTAGAGTTAGGCTATTTATTTGGCTTTTTTCTTGTTTCTTGATGTAAGCCTGTAATGCTATGAACCTTCCCCTTAGCACTGCTTTTACAGTGTCCCATAGGTTTTGGGTTGTTGTGTTTTCATTTTCATTCATTTCTATACATATTTTGATTTCTTTTTTGATTTCTTCTATGATTTTTTGGTTATTCAGAAGCGTGTTATTTAGCCTCCATATGTTTGAATTTTTAACAATTTTTTTCCTGTAATTGAGATCTAATCTTACTGCACTGTGGTCAGAAAAGATGACTGGGATGATTTCAATTTTTCTGAATTTTCCAAGACCAGATTTATGGCCCAGGATGTGATCTATTCTGGAGAATGTTCCGTGTGGACTTGAGAAAAAGGTGAAATTGATTGTTTGGGGGTGAAATGTCCTATAGATATCAATTAGGTCTAGCTGGTCCATTGTATCATTTAAGGTTTGTGTTTCCTTTTTGATTTTCTGTTTAGTTGATCTATCCATAGTTGTGAGTGGGGTATTAAAGTCTCCCACTATTATTGTGTTACTATTCATTTCCTCTTTCATACTCATTAGCGTGTGCCGTACATATTGCGGTGCTCCTATGTTGGGTGCATATATATTTATAATTGTTATATCTTCTTCTTGGATTGATCCTTTGATCATTATGTAGTGTCCTTCTTTGTCTCTTTTCACATCCTTTATTTGAAAGTCTATTTTATCTGATATGAGTATTGTGACTCCTGCTTTCTTTTGGTCTCCATTTGCATGAAATATTTTTTTCCAGCCCTTCACTTTTAGTCTGTATGTGTCTCTGGTTTTGAGGTGGGTCTCTTGTAGACAGCATATATAAGGGTCTTGTTTTTGTATTCATTCAGCCAATCTTTGTCTTTTGGTTGGGGCATTCAACCCATTTACATTTAAGGTAATTATTGATAGGTGTGGTCCCTTTGCCATTTACTTTGTTGTTTTGGGTTCATGTTTATACAACATTTCTGCATTTCCTGTCTAGAGAAGGTCCTTTAACATTTGTTGAAGAGCTGGTTTGGTGGTGCTGAATTCTCTCAGCTTTTGCTTGTCTGTAAAGCTTTTGATTTCTCCTTCATATCTGAATGAGATCCTTGATGGGTACAGTAATCTAGGTTGTAGATTATTTTCTTTCATTACTTTCATTATGTCCTGCCATTCCCTTCTGGCCTGGAAGGTTTCTATTGGTAGATCAGCTGTTATCCTTATGGGAATTCCTTTGTGTGTTATTTGTTGTTTCTCCCTTGCTGCTTTTAGTATTTGTTCTTTGTGTTTGATCTTTGTTAATTTGATTAATATGTGTCTTGGAGTGTTTCGCCTTGGGTTTATCCTGTTTGGCACTCTCTGGGTTTCTTGGACTTGGGTGGCTATTTCCTTCCCCATTTTAGGGAAGTTTTCAGCTATTATCTCCTCGAGTATTTTCTCATGGCCTTTCTTTTTGTCTTCTTCTTCTGGGACTACTATGATTCGAAAGTTGGGGCGTTTCACATTGTCCCAGAGGTCCATGAGGTTGTCCTCATTTCTTTTGATCATTTTTTCTTTTTTCCTCTCTGCTTCATTTATTTCCACCATTCTATTGTCTACCTCACTTATCCTATCTTCTGTCTCCGTTATTCTACTCTTGGTTCCATCCAAAGTGTTTTTGATCTCATTCATTGCATTATTCACTTTTAATTGACTCTCTTTTATTTCTTCTAGGTCTTTGTTAAGCATTTCTTGCATCTTTTCAATCTTTGTCTCCAGGCTATTTATCTGTAACTCCATTTTGTTTTCAAGATTTGGATCATTTTTATTATCATTATTCTAAATTCTTTTTCAGATAGATTCCCTATCTCCTCCTCTTTTGTTTGACTTGGTGGGCACTAGTCATATTCCTTTACCTGTTGGGTATTGCACTGTTCTTGCGCTAGTGCACATGGCAAGTATTAGGTTCGGTTTCTAAGTGAGAAACTAATGGCTACATTCACAGCTGGCCACTGAGGTACTTAATGGGAGAGGCGAACCCAGCTCTGCCAAGCAGTAGCCAACATGAAATCAGCTATTGTCATTGTAGCCAAGTTCCTTGAATTTGTAGTGTTATTTGCTGTGTTCTTCAAGAAGATGCCTTCGCCCTGCCAGTAAGACATATTTCCATAACACATAGCCATGCACTCAATCGATGTGCATCCTCCAGTAAAGCCCAGCCCCGATGCCTTAGAGGAGCCTCTCTGGCGATTGTCATAAGCCAGTCTAATTTTGTGTGAGACCATGAAAACTCAATGTCTTTATTACGCTTGTGCTTCAGACGGGAGGTCTGAGAAGGCACTTCTGAAGGTTTATTCCTACCAGTCATTGTCATTTTTATCGAGTCTTTAGTTTTTTTTGTTGTTGTTGTTTTATTTATTAGTTCTACCAGTTTCTTGCTACCAACCCGTCTCCCTCCACCCTCATGCACACACGATCAGTCATGGAATCCCGTGGACTTCAGCCCGCCAGACTCCTCTGTCCATGGATTTTTCCAGGCAAGAATACTGGAGTGGGTTGCCATTTCCGTCTCCATGTATGGAGTCTTTAAAGATTCCGTCACTGAGGTTTTGCTTCTCCACTTGTACATGCCCTTTCTCCCTAAGTGCAGTAGAAGTCATCCCCACTTCCCAACATGTCTGTCTTCCGACCTCTGCAGAATGTTTTGCTTGAGCTCACCACAGCGTCAGGATATTCTAGAAAGCCTTCTGATTGCAGTCTCTTCAGGAGGTTACAAGTGCTTCAAACCTCAGGATTTTACAAAGCACTTTTTACAACCTCAGCTGAAGGGGAAGTCAACACTCAGTGAAAGTCACAGGCTTCCATGGCCTGGACTTGATTATGGGTTGTGCTTTCATAATCATCGTGTTTCATATACCAACTAAGATGTCACTGAGAATTTTTTTTTTTCTCATCATTCTCTCTTTCATGTTTATTTAGATATATTATGGGTTTTCCTATATACCTTCCGTTAGGGATGAGGGTCTTAAGTCAGTAGAACTTACTGCAACTGATTTCCAGTTAGCTGTGTTAGGACAGGAAAAAGAATGACCAGCTGCTGGATTCTTAAGATTATGTACGAAAACATTATTCGTTTTCCTGTATGCAGTCATCCAATACTAACTTTGTGAAGTAGGCATTCAGAAAAATCACAAAATCGCCTAACTACTAGACGGTCTCCCATGCAAGTACTGACCAGGCCCGGCCCTACTCAATTTCCCAGATCAGAGGAGATAGGGCATGTTCAGGGTGCTATGGCCTTAGACCGAGGCGGCTGTCAGGTGCCCCAAGAGCTCCGCGTTTCGCCTCCCTTGCGTTCTGACCTGCTCTTCGGGCCTGGGGCTACAGCTCTCGAGCTGGCGCGCACTGCACTTGAGCCGCACGAGCCCCGACTGGACTCCGAACAACCAGGGCCGGCAGCTCGGGGGCCAGCGGAGGGCGCCACAGCCCCGCACACCTCAAGCCCCGGCCAGCACCCGTCTGGCCCAGCCGGGGCCTGACGTGACTGCGGGACCTGGTGTGGGGGGAGGGGGGTGGGTAGAGCAGCGAGGACGTCTCAGTGCCCCCTCACTCCCTGCCCCCCACCATCCTGTTCACAGCTCAGGGTGACGTGGCTCCGGACGAGCGGGGCTTCGGCCCGGGGCCGCGGTCCCCGGACCCTCCTGCGGGATTAGAGGCAGCCCAGCAGGGGCCCCAGGCGCACATCCTGCCCGCTGAGCAAACCCCCTGGAGCGCCTCAGCCCCGCCTTTTCGCCCTACCGAGAACCGACTTGCACCCACTCTGTCGGAGCAACACAAGTCTTACCTGAGAGAGCAGATGAGTGAAAGCCAGGCACACGAACAGGCACTCGCACGCACCCACGCCAGGTGAGATAGAGGCGGAAAGAGACGAGGGTTCAGAGAGAGACTCGAAGACAGCTTGTGGGCAGGGGGAGACTGGGCAGCATGCCGGGCAGCTGCAGAGGCCACCCGGCCCTGAGCAGCGAATGAGATGGGGGAAGGGGGAAGCCGCTGAGTAGGGGCGGGCCTGGAGAGGCCCAGGGTGCGAGGGCACCTGAGATCTCCTCGCTCCGCGCCCGCCCACGTCCTCCGAACCACCTGCACGCACGCCACGCGGGGCGTTCTGACACTAGCTTCTCCGGAGTTTGGTCACCTGAATTTCTATCCTTGTGCTCAACTGAGTGATGATAGTGTATTGAACAGCTAGGTCATTTCCAAATAAATTAAGCTTAGTGTTTCACAGGACACCCGAACATGAATGCAGAGACCAGCACGGATGCATGGACACCAACCTTGGTAACTGGACAACCAATGGGAAATTACTGTCTGACTCAGGAGAGAGAAAGAAACCCGAACAGATGGAATGAAATGAACAGAAACACAAACTTTGCAATTCACACACTAATTCAATTACAAAAAAAAAAAAAAAAAAACCAACAACACTATATCCATTTTAGAAAAACAATAGACCTCCCCATGACCTTTGGTTGGGTGAGGAGTTCTAGCACACGACAAAAAAAGCCACCTTTTCCAAATCGTGAATATGTTAGTTCACACATTGACTTTTACATTGAAATGTGTAACAAATCAAATTAAAATCATTGACCCACTACATAAGCATGGAAGTATTTTAAACATAAAATATGCTCTATAGTATTCAGGAAGCATTTGGCACATGTCTCACTGTATGAGACCCAAAACTGGAACTTAGTTGAAGTGTCAGGGTAGTCTAAAAATGAATCCCTAACTAAAAGGAATACACAGGATTATTGTAGATAAAAAAGGTTAAAGAAGAGAAACTAGAAATCAGTCAATAAATGTTTTAGGGGTTAGCTTAGAGCGACTAGGCTCTGCGTGACTTTTTAAGTTTTTCATGTTTGCATCTTCCAAATTTTCCATGCTGAGAATAATACTTTCATATCAGTTTCGAAATCAGTCTCAAACTAAAGACAGTAAGACTGGAATAAGAAATAAGAAATGCTGGGGGGGAAAAAAAATGCTTGAACTAAAGGTGGTACTGATGAAATTATTTGCAGGGCAGCCAAGGAGTCACAGATGTAGAGAACAGACTTACGGACATGGGCAAGGGGGAGGAAGGAGAGGGTGAGATGAATGCAGAGTAACATGAAAATATATTACCATACGTAAAAACAGATGCCAATGAAATTTACTGTATGACTCAGGGGACTCAAACAGGGGCTCTGCAACAAGCTAGGGGTGGAATGGGGAGGGAAATGGGAGAGAGGTTCAGGAGGGAGGAGACATATGTATACCTGTGGCTCATTCATGCTGATGTTAGGCAACAAAATTCTGTAAAGCAACTATCCTTCAATTGAAAGAAAAAGTCATGTTTGGACTTACCAAACAAGGTCTTGTGTACTTCTAGCATGGCCTTCTGTTTCGTGCTGCCACCCTTAACTCATTCTTCCATATCATTAAACAGACTAGTCAAGTTTTTGCCAAAAATATCTTGAGCTCCTGCATTATGCTGATCCACTGCCTTCTCACGATCCAGTTTAGAATGGAGACCAAAGAAACCTTTTTTCGTGTCTTCAAGTATTTGAGGCCACACTATGTGACTTTTAAAAATAAATGTGGATAAGACGGATATGACCAAAGCAATCTAATGACAATATCTGTGCTTCATTAAAGACTTCTGCAGAGAACTAGTAAATTTTATATATAGTATCAGAAGAATTTTTTAAATGCATGCCAACGTTTATTTCTCCTCCGCTATCCATCTGGACAAGGAAAACTGAGTTTACCAATCAATGTCCATCGTTATGCTCCCTCACCGATTTTTACCCAATGTGTGTTACTCAGGCAGGAGACCCTGGTTCAGTTCCTGGGTCAGGAAGATCCGCTGGAGAAGGGATAGGCTACCCACTCCAGTATAAGTGGGATTTCTTTGTGGCTCAGTTGGTAAAGAATCATTCCTCTTTCACAAGACTAGCTCAACTCCTCTCAAAGCAAATACAGGATGGTAATAACTATGCAGGACAAAGCTGATTCTGTATATTTATAGTATTCACTCATGAGCTTGACAGAGGTACTAGATCTGTTACCACATTTCTTTTTCTAAGTAATAACCACATGTGCAGGTCAAAGTGGCCTGACTCTTTGCGGCCCCATGGACTATAGAGTCCGTGGAATTCTCTAGGCCAGAATACTGGAGTGGGTAGCCTATCCCTTCTCCAGGGGATCTTCCCGACCCAGGACTGAAAGCAGGGTCTCCTGCGTTGCAGGCAGATTCTTTACCAACTGAGCTAGTAGGGCTTCCATGGTCGCTCAGTTGCTAAAGTATATCTGCAGAACTGTCTATCGATTTGGCATTAGCAATCTGTCTGTGAGCAGGGCCGGTCATAAGCAGCTTCTGTGAGAAAACAGAAGCATGTCTGTCTGACTTGCTTCTCCGCGGAGCTTTCACTATTCTTGCGCTAGTGCACATGGCAAGTATTAGGCTCGGTTTCTAAGTGAGAAACTAATCGCTACATTCACAGGTGGCCACTGAGGTACTTAATGGGAGAGGCGAACCCAGCTCTGCCAAGCAGTAGCCAACATGAAATCAGCTATTGTCATTGTAGCCAAGTTCCTTGAATTTGTAGTGTTATTTGCTGTGTTCTTCAAGAAGATGCCTTCGTCCTGCCAGTAAGACATATTTCCATAAAACATAGCCATGCACTCAATCGATGTGCATCCTCCAGTAAAGCCCAGCCCCGATGTCTTAGAGGAGCCTCTGTGCCCATTGTCATAAGCCAGTCTAATTTTGTGTGAGACCGTGAAAACTCAGTGTCTTTATTACGCTTGTGCTTCTGACGGAAGGTCTGAGAAAGCACTTCTGAAGGTTTATTCCTACAAGGCGTTGTCATATTTATCGAGTCTTTATTTTATATTTTTTCTTATTTTTTACTTCTACCAGTTTCTTGCTACCAACCCGTCTCCCTCCACCCTCGTGCACACACGATCAGTCATGGAATCCCGTGGACTTCAGCCTGCCAGACTCCTCTGTCCATGGATTTTTCCAGGCAAGAATACTGGAGTGGGTTGCCATTTACTTCTCCATGTATGGAGTCTTAAAAGATTCCGTCACTGAGGTGTTGCTTCTCCACTTGTACATGCCCTTTCTCCCTACGTGCAGTAGAAGTCATCCCCACTTCCCAACATGTCTGTCTTCCGACCTCTGGAGAATGTATTGCTTGAGCTCACCACAGCGTCAGGATATTCTAGAAAGCCTTCTGATTGCAGTCTCTTCAGGAGGTTACAAGTGCTTCAAGCCTCAGGATTTTACAAAGCACTTTTTACAACCTCAGCTGAAAGGGAAGTCAACACTCAGTGAAAGTCACAGGCTTCCATGGCCTGGACTTGATTATGGGTTTTGCTTTCATAATCATCGTGTTTCATATACCAACTAAGATGTCACTCAGAATTTTTTATTTTCTCATCGTTCTATCTTTCATGTTTATTTAGATATACTATGGGTTTTCCTATATACCTTCCGTTAGGGATGAGGGTCTTAAGTCAGTAGAACTTACTGCAACTGATTTCCAGTTAGCTGTGTTAGGACAGGAAAAAGAACGTCCAGCTGCTGGATTCTTAAGATTAAGTACGAAAACATTATTCGTTTTCCTGTGTGCAGTCATCCAATTCTAACTTTCTGAAGTAGGCATTCAGAAAAATTACAAAACCGCCTAAGTACTAGGCGGTCTCCCATGCAAGTACTGACCAGGCCCGGCCCTACTCAATTTCCGAGATCAGAGGAGATAGGGCACGTTCAGGGTGCTATGGCCTTAGACTGAGGCGGCTGTCAGGCGCCCCAAGAGCTCCGCGTTGTGCCTCCCTTGCGTTCTGACCTGCTCTTCGGGCCTGGGGCCACAGCTCTCGAGCTGGCGCGCGCTGCACTTGAGCCGCAAGACACGCGACTGGACTCCGACCAACCAGGGCCGGCAGTTCGGGGGACAGCGGAGGTGGCCTCGGCCCCGCACACCGCCAGCCCCGGCCAGCACCCGTCTGGCCCGGCCGGGGCCTGGCGTGCCTGCAGGACCTGGAGTGGGGGGAGGGGGTATGGGTAGAGCAGCGAGGACGTCTCGGTGCCCCCTCGCCCCCTGCCCCCCACCATCCCCTTTGCTGCTAAAGGTGACTTGGCTCCAGACGGGCGGGGCTTCGGCCCGGGTCCGCGGTCACCGGAGCCTCCTGCGGGCTTAGAGGCAGCCCAGCCGGGGCCCCAGGCGCACAGCCTGCCCGTCTCGCAAACCTCCTTGAGAACAGCAGCCCGCCTTTTCGCCCTACCGCGACCCGCCCTGCCCCCACTCTGCCGGCCCAGCACAAGTCTTTCCTGAGAGAGCAGAGGGGCGAAAGCCAGGCACACGGACAGGCACTCGCACGCACCCACGCCAGGTGAAACAGAGGCAGAAAGAGACGAGGGTTCAGAGAGAGACTCGAAGACAGCTTGTGGGCAGGGGGGCACTCGGGCAGGATGCCGGGCAGCTGCAGAGGCCACCCGGCCCTGAGCAGCGTATGCGATGGGGGCAGGGGGAAGCCGCTGAGTAGGGGCGGGCCTGGAGTGGCCCAGGGTGCGAGGGTACCTGAGATCTCCTCGCTCCGCGCCCCGCCCCCGTCCTCCCAACCGACTGCACGCACACCATGCCAGGGCGCTCTGACACTACCTTCTCCGGAGTTTGGTCACCTGAATATCTATCCTTGTGCTCAACTGAGTGATGACAGTGTATTGAACAGCTAGGTCATTTCCAAATAAATTAAGTTTAGTGTTTCACAGGACACCCGGACATGAATGCAGAAACCAGCACTGATGCATGGACACCAACCTTGGTAACTGGACAACCAATGGGAAATTACTGTCTGACTCAGGAGAGAGAAAGAAACCCGAACAGATGGAATGAAATGAACAGAAACACAAACTTTGCAACTCACACCCTAATTCAATTACAAAAAAAAAAAAAAAAAAAAAAAAAAAAAAAAAAAAAAACCAACAACACTATAACCAGTTTAGAAAAACAATAGACCTCTCCATGACTTTTGGTCGGGTGAGGAGTTCTAGCACACGACAAAAAAAGCCACCTTTTCCAAATCGTGAATATGTTAGTTCACACATTGACTTTTACATTGAAATGTGTAACAAATAAACTTAAAATCATTGACTCACTACATAAGCAAGGAAGGATTTTAAACATAAAATATGTTCTATAGTATTCACTAAGCATTTGGCACATGTCTCACTGTATGAGAACCTAAACTGGAACTTAGTTGAAGAGTCAGGATAGTCTGAAAATGAATCCCTAACTAAAAGGAGTACACAGGATTATTGTCGATAAAAAACGTTGAAGAAGAGAAACTAGAAATCAGTCAATAAATGTTTTAGGGGTTAGCTTAGGGTGACTAGCCTCTGCGTGACTTTTTAAATTTTTCATGTTTGCATCTTCCAAATTTTCCATGGTGAGAATAATACTTTCATATCATTTTCGAAATCAGTCTCAAACTAAAGACAGTAAGACTGGAATAAGAAATAAGAAATGCTTGGGGGAAAAAAAAATGCTTGAACTAAAGGTGGTACTGATGAAATTATTTGCAGGGCAGCCAAGGAGTCACAGATGTAGAGAACAGACTTACGGACATGGGCAAGGGGGAGGAAGGAGAGTGTGAGATGAATGCAGAGTAACATGAAAATATACTACCATACGTAAAAACAGAGGCCAATGAAATTTGCTGTATGACTCAGGGGACACAAACAGGGGCTCTGCAACAAGCTAGGGGTGGAATGGGGAGGGAAATGGGAGAGAGGTTCAGGAGGGAGGAGACATATGTATACCTGTGGCTCATTCATGCTGATGTTTGGCAACAAAATTCTGTAAAGCAACTATCCTTCAATTGAAAGAAAAAGTCATGTTTGGACTTACCAAACAAGGTCTTGTGTACTTCTAGCATGGCCTTCTGTTTCGTGCTGCCACCCTTAACTCATTCTTCCATATCATTAAACAGACTAGTCAAGTTTTTGCCAAAAATATCTTGAGCTCCTGCATTATGCTGATCCACTGCCTTCTCACGATCCAGTTTAGAATGGAGACCAAAGAAACCTTTTTTCGTGTCTTCAAGTATTTGAGGCCACACTATGTGACTTTTGAAATAAATGTGGATAAGACGGATATGACCAAAGCAATCTAATGACAATATCTGTGCTTCATTAAAGACTTCTGCAGAGAACTAGTAAATTTTATATATAGTATCAGAAGAATTTTTTAAATGCATGCCAACGTTTATTTCTCCTCCGCTATCCATCTGGACAAGGAAAACTGAGTTTACCAATCAATGTCCATCGTTATGCTCCCTCACCGATTTTTACCCAATGTGTGTTACTCAGGCAGGAGACCCTGGTTCAGTTCCTGGGTCAGGAAGATCCGCTGGAGAAGGGATAGGCTACCCACTCCAGTATTAGTGGGCTTTCCTTGTGGCTCAGTTGGTAAAGAATTATTCCTCTTTCACAAGACTAGCTCAACTCCTCTCAAAGCAAATACAGGATGGTAATAACTATGCAGGAGAAAGCTGATTCTGTATATTTATAGTATTCACTCATGAGCTTGACAGAGGTACTAGATCTGTTACCACATTTCTTTTTCTAAGTAATAACCGCATGTGCAGGTCAAAGTGGCTCAGTTCGTACCTGACTCTTTGCGGCCCCATGGACTATAGAGTCCGTGGAATTCTCTAGGCCAGAATACTGGAGTGGGTAGCCTATCCCTTCTCCAGGGGATCTTCCCGACCCAGGACTGAAAGCGGGGTCTCCTGCGTTGCAGGCAGATTCTTTACCAAGTGAGCTAGTAGGGCTTCCATGGTGGCTCAGTTGCTAAAGAATATCTGCATAACTCTCTATCGAGTTGGCATTAGCAATCTGTCTGTGAGAAGGGCCGGTAATTAGCAGCTTCTGTGAGAAAACAGAAGCATGTCTGTCTGATTTGCTTCTCCGCAGAGCTTTCACTGTTGTTGTGCTAGTGCAAAGGGCAAGTATTAGGTTCGGTTTCTAAGTGAGAAACTAGTGGCTCCATTTACACCTCACCACTGAGGAACTTAATGGGAAAGGTGAACCCAGCTCTGCCAAGCAGTAGCCAACATGAAATCAGCTATTGTCATTGTAGCCAAGTTCCTTGAATTTGTAGTGTTATTTGCTGTGTTCTTCTAGAAGATGCCTTCGCCCTGCCAGTAAGACATATTTCCATAACACATTGCCATGCACTCAATCGATGTTAATCCTCCAATAAAGCCCAGCCCCGATGTCTTAGAGGAGCCTCTCTGCCCATTGTCATATGCCAGTCTAATTATATGTGAGACCATGAAAACTCAGTGTCTTTATTACGCTTGTGCTTATGACGGGAGGTCTGAGAAAGCACTTCTGAAGGGTTATTCCTACCAGTCATTGTCATTTTTATCGAGTCTGTATTTTTTTTTGTTAGTTTTATTTATTAGTTCTACCAGTTTCTTGCTACCAACCCGTCTCCCTCCACCCTCGTGCACACACGATCAGTCATGGAATCCCGTGGACTTCAGCCCGCCAGACTCTTCTGTCCATGGATTTTTCCAGGCAAGAATACTGGAGTGGGTTGCCATTTACTTCTCCATGTATGGAGTCTTTAAAGATTCCGTCACTGAGGTGTTGCTTCTCCACTTGTACATGCCCTTTCTCCCTAAGTGCAGTAGAAGTCATCCCCACTTCCCAACATGTCTGTCTTCCGACCTCTGGAGAATGTATTGCTTGAGGTCACCACAGCGTCAGGATATTCTAGAAAGCCTTCTGATTGCAGTCTCTTCAGGAGTTACAAGTGTTAAACCTCAGGATTTTACAAAGCACTTTTTACAACCTCAGCTGAAAGGGAAGTCCACACTCAGTGAAAGTCACAGGCTTCCATGGCCTGGACTTGATTATGGGTTGTGCTTTCATAATCATCGTGTTTCATATACCAACTAAGATGTCACTGAGATTTTTTTTTTTTTCTCATCATTCTATCTTTCATGTTTATTTAGATATATTATGGATTTTCCTATATATCTTCCGTTACAGATGAGGGTCTTAAGTCAGTAGAACTACTGCATCTGACTTCCAGTTAGCTGTGTTAGGACAGGAAAAAGAATGACCAGCTGCTGGATTCTTAAGATTATGTACGAAAGCATTATTCGTTTTCCTGTGTGCAGTCATCCGATTCTAACTTTCTGAAGTAGGCATTCAGAAAAATCACAAAACCGCCTAACTACTAGGCGGTCTCCCATGCAAATACTGACCAGGCCCTGCCCTTCTCAATTTCCCAGATCAGAGGAGATAGGGCACGTTCAGGGTGCTATGGCCTTAAACCGAGGCTGCTGTCAGGCGCCGCAAGAGCTCCGCGTTGCACCTCCCTTGCGTTCTGTCCTGCCCTTCGTGCCTGGGGCCACAGCTCTCGAGCTGGAGTGCGCTGCACTTGAGCCGCACGACCCGCGACTGGACTCCGACCAACCAGGGCCGGCAGATCGGGGGCCAGCGGAGGGCGCCACGGCCCCGCACACCGCCAGCCCCGGCCAGCACCCGTCTGGCCCGGCCGGGGCCTGGCGTGCATGCGGGACCTGGGGTGGGGGGAGGGGGGGTGGGTAGAGCAGCGAGGACGTCTCGGTGCCCCCTCACCCCCTGCCCCCCACCATCCCGTTCGCTGCTGAGGGTGACATGGCTCCGGACAGGTGGGACTTCGGCCGGGTCCGCTGTCCCTGGAGCCTCCTGCGGGCTTAGAGGCAGCCCAGCCGGTGGGTGCCCCAGGCGCACATCCTACCCGCTGCGCAAACCGCCTGGAGCACATCAGCCCCGCCTTTTCGCCCTACGGAGACCCGCCCTGCCCCCACTCTGCGGGCCCAGCACAAGTCTTTCCTGAGAGAGCAGAGGAGTGAAAGCCAGGCACATGGACAGGCACTCGCACGCACCCACGCCAGGTGAGACAGAGGCAGAAAGAGACAAGGGTTCAGAGTGAGTCTCGAAGACAGCTTGTGGGCAGGGGGGGACTCGGGCAGGATACCGGGCAGCTGCAGAGGCCACCCGGCACTGAGCAGCGAATGCGATGGGGGCAGGGGGAATCCGCTGAGTAGGGGCGGGCCTGGAGAGGCCCAGGGTGCGAGGGCACCTGAGATCTCCTCGTTCCGCGCCCCGCCCCCGTCCTCCCAACCCCCTGCACGCACACCACGCCAGGGCGCTCTGACACTAGCTTCTCCGGAGTTTGGTCACCTGAATTTCTATCTTTGTGCTCAAATGAGTGATGACAGTGTATTGAACAGCTAGGTCATTTCCAAATAAATTAAGCTTAGTGTTACACAGGACACTTGGACATGAATGCAGAGACCAGCACGGATGCATGGACACCAACCTTGGTAACTGGACAACCAATGGGAAATTACTGTCTGACTCAGGAGAGAGAAAGAAACCCGAACAGATGGAATGAAACGAACAGAAACACAAACTTTGCAACTCACACCATAATTCAATTACAAAAAAAAAAAAAACAAAACAAAAACACACTCTATCCATTTTAGAAAAACAATAGACCTCCCCATGACCTTTGGTCGGGTGAGGAGTTCTAGCACACGACAAAAAAAGCCACCTTTTCCAAATCGTTAATATGTTAGTTCACACATTGACTTTTACATTGAAATGTGTAACAAATAAACTTAAAATCATTGACACACTACATAAGCATGGAAGTATTTTAAACATAAAATATGTTCTATAGTATTCACTAAGCATTTGGCACATGTCTCACTGTATGAGAACCTAAACTGGAACTTAGTTGAAGAGTCAGGACAGTCTAAAAATGAATCCCTAACTAAAAGGAATACACAGGATTATTGTAGATAAAAAAGGTTAAAGAAGAGAAACTAGAAATCAGTCAATAAATGTTTTAGGGGTTAGCTTAGGGTGACTAGCCTCTGCGTGACTTTTTAAATTTTTCATGTTTGCATCTTCCAAATTTTCCATGCTGAAAATAATACTTTCATATCAGTTTCAAAATCAGTCTCACACTAAAGACAGTAAGACTGGAATAAGAGATAAGAAATGCTTGGTGGAAAAAAAAATGCTTGAACTAAAGGTGGTACTGATGAAATTATTTGCAGGGCAGCCAAGGAGTCACAGATGTAGAGAACAGACTTATGGACATGGGCAAGGGGGAGGAAGGAGAGGGTGAGATGAATGCAGATTAACATGAAAATATATTACCATACGTAAAAACAGATGCCAATGAAATTTACTGTATGACTCAGGGGACTCAAACAGGGGCTCTGCAACAAGATAGGGGTGGAATGGGGAGGGAAATGGGAGAGAGGTTCAGGAGGGAGGAGATATATGTATACCTGTTGCTCATTCATGCTGATGTTTGGCAACAAAATTCTGTAAAGCAACTATCCTTCAATTGAAAGAAAAAGTCATGTTTGGACTTACCAAACAAGGTCTTGTGTACTTCTAGCATGGCCTTCTGTTTCGTGCTGCCACCCTTAACTCATTCTTCCATATCATTAAACAGACTAGTCAAGTTTTTGCCAAAAATATCTTGAGCTCCTGCATTATGCTGATCCACTGCCTTCTCACGATCCAGTTTAGAATGGAGACCAAAGAAATGTTTTGACGTGTCTTCAAGTATTTGAGGCCACACTATGCGACTTTTAAAAATAAATGTGGATAAGACGGATATGACCAAATCAATCTAATGACAATATCTGTGCTTCATTAAAGACTTCTGCAGAGAACTAGTAAATTTTATATATAGAATCAGAAGAATTTTTTAAATGCATGCCAACGTTTATTTCTCCTCCGCTAGCCATCTGGACAAGGAAAACTTAGTTTACCAATCAATGTCCATCGTTATGCTCCCTCACCGATTTTTACCCAATATGTGTTACTCAGGCAGGAGACCCTGGTTCAGTTCCTGGGTCAGGAAGATCCGCTGGAGAAGGGATAGGCTACCCACTCCAGTAGTAGTGGGCTTTTCTTGTGGCTCAGTTGGTAAAGAATCATTCCTCTTTCACAAGACTAGTTCAACTCCTCTCAAAGCAAATACAGGATGGAAATAACTATGCAGGACAAAGCTGATTCTGTATATTTATAGTATTCACTCATGAGCTTGACAGAGGTACTAGATCTGTTACCACATTTCTTTCTCTAAGTAATATCCGCATGTGCAGGTGAAAGTGGCTCAGTTCGTGCCTGACTCTTTGCGGCCCCAAGGACTATAGAGTCCGTGGAATTCTCTAGGCCAGAATACTGGAGTGGGTAGCCTATCCCTTCTCCAGGGGATCTTCCCGACCCAGGACTGAAAGCGGGGTCTCCTGCGTTGCAGGCAGTTTCTTTACCAACTGAGCTAGTAGGGCTTCCCTGGTGGCTCAGTTGCTAAAGAATATCTGCATAACTGTCTATCGATTTGGCATTAGCAATCTGTCTGTGAGCAGGGCCGGTCATAAGCAGCTTCTGTGAGAAAACAGAAGCATGTCTGTCTGACTTGCTTCTCCGTGGAGCTTTCACTTTTCTTGTCCTAGTGCACATGGCAAGTATTAGGTTCGGTTTCTAAGTGAGAAAATAATGGCTACATTCACAGCTGGCCACTGAGGTACTAAATGGGAGAGGCGAACCCAGCTCTCCCAAGCAGTAGCCAACATGAAATCAGCTATTGTCATTGTAGCCAAGTTCCTTGAATTTGTAGTGTTATTTGCTGTGTTCTTCAAGAAGATGCCTTCGCCCTGACAGTAAGACATATTTCCAAAACACATAGCCATGCACTCAATCGATGTGCATCCTCCAGTAAAGCCCAGCCCCGATGTCTTAGAGGAGCCTCTCTGCCCATTGTCATAAGCCAGTCTAATTTTGTGTGAGACCGTGAAAACTCAGTGTCATTTTTACGCTTGTGCTTCTGACGGGAGGTCTGAGAAGGCACTTCTGAAGGTTTATTCTTACCAGTCGTTGTCATATTTATCGAGTCTTTATTTTATATTTTTTCTTATTTTTTACTTCTACCAGTTTCTTGCTACCAACCCGTCTCCCTCCACCCTCGTGCACACATGATCAGTCATGGAATCCCGTGGACTTCAGCCCACCAGACTCCTCTGTCCATGGATTTTTCCAGGCAAGAATACTGGAGTGGGTTGCCATTTCCTTCTCCATGTATGGAGTCTTTAAAGATTCCGTCACTGAGGTGTTGCTTCTCCACTTATACATGCCTTTTCTCCCTAAGTGCAGTAGAAGTCATCCCCACTTCCCAACATGTCTGTCTTCCGACCTCTGGAGAATGTATTGCTTGAGGTCACCACAGCGTCAGGATATTCTAGAAAGCCTTCTGATTGCAGTTTTTCAGGAGATTACAAGTGCTTCAAGCCTCAGGATTTTACAAAGCAATTTTTAAAACCTCAGCTGAAAGGGAAGTCAACACTCAGTGAAAGTAACAGGCTTCCATGTCCTGGACTTGATTAAGGGTTGTGCTTTCATAATCATCTTGTTTCATAAACCAACTAAGATGTCGAGAATTTTTTTTTTCTCATCGTTCTATCTTTCATGTTTATTTAGATATATTATGGATTTTCCTATATATCTTCCGTTAGGGATGAGGGTCTTAAGTCAGTAGAACTTACTGCAACTGACTTCCAGTTAGCTGTGTTAGGACAGGAAAAAGAATGACCAGCTGCTGGATTCTTTAGATTATGTACGAAAACATTATTCGTTTTCCTGTGTGCAGTCAGCCAATTCTAACTTTGTGAAGTAGGCATTCAGAAAAATCACAAAAGCGACTAACTACTAGGCGGTCTCCCATGCAAGTACTGACCAGGCCCGGCCCTACTCAATTTCCCAGATCAGAGGAGATAGGGCACGTTCAGGGTGCTATGGCCTTAGACCGAGGCGGCTGTCAGGTGCCCCAAGAACTCCGCGCTGCGCCTCCCTTGCATTCTGACCTGCCATTCCGGACTGGGGCTACAGCTCTCGAGCTGGCGTGCGCTGCACTTGAGCTGCAGGACCCGCGACTGGACTCCGACCAACCAGAGCCGGCAGCTCAGGGGCCAGTGGAGGCCGCCACGGCCCCGCACACCGCCAGCCCCGGCCAGCACCCTTCTGGCCCGGCCGGGGCCTGGCGTGCCTACGGCACTTGGGGTGGGGGGAGGGCTGGTGGGTAGAGCAGCGAGGTCATCTCGGTGCCGCCTCAAACCCTGACCCCCACCATTCCGTTCGCTGCTCAGGGTCACGTGTCTCAGGACGGGCGGGGCTTCGGCCCGGGGTCGGGGTCCAAGGAGCCTCCTGTGGGCTTAGAGGCAGCCCAGCCGGGGCCCCAGGCGCACATCCTGCCCGCTGCGCAAACCCCCTGGAACACATCAGCCCCGCCTTTTCGCCCTACCGAGACCCGCCCTGCCCCCACTCTGCCGACCCAGCACAAAGCTTTCCTGAGAGAGCAGACGAGCGAAAGCCAGGCACACGGACAGGCACTCGCACGCACAAACGCCAGGTGAGACTGAGCCAGAAAGAGACGAGGGTTCAGAGAGAGACTCGAAGACAGCTTGTGGGCAGGGGGGGATTCGGGCAGCATGCCGGGCAGTTGCAGAGGCCACCTGGCCCTGAGCAGCGAATGCGATGGGGGCAGGGGGAATCTGCTGAGTAGGGGCTGGCCTGGAGAGGCCCAGGGTGCGAGGGCACCTGAGATCTCCTCGCTCCGCGCCCCGACCCCGTCCTCCCAACCCCCTGCAGGCACGCCATGCAGGGGCGCTCTGACACTAGCTTCTCCGTAGTTTGGTCACCTGAATTTCTATCCTTGTGCTCAACTGAGTGATGACAGTGTATTGAACAGCTCGGTCATTTCCAAATAAATTAAGCTTAGTGTTTCACAGGACACCCGGACATGAATGCTGAGACCAGCACGGATGCATGGACACCAAACTTGGTAACTGGACAACCAATGGGAAATTACTGTCTGACTCAGGAGAGAGAAAGAAACCCGAACAGATGGAATGAAATGAACAGAAACACAAACTTTGCAACTCACACGCTAATACAATTACAAAAAAAAAAAAAAAAAAAAAAAAAAAAAAACACTATTACAATTTTAGTAAAACAATAGACCTCGCCATGACCTTTGGTCGGGTGAGGAGTTCTAGCACACGACAAAAAAAGCCACCTTTTCCAAATCGTGAATATGTTAGTTCACACATTGACTTTTACATTGAAATGTGTAACAAATAAAATTAAAATCATTCAGTCACTACATAAGCATGGAAGTATTTTAAACATAAAATATGTTCTATAGTATTCAGGAAGCACTTGGCACATCTCTAAGTGTATCAGACCCAAAACTGGAACGTAGTGGAAGAGTCAGGATAGTCTAAAAATGAATCCCTAACTAAAAGGAACACACAGGATTACTGTAGATAAAAAAGGTTAAAGAAGAGAAACTAGAAATCAGTCAATAAATGTCTTAGGGGTTAGCTTAGAGTGACTAGCCTCTGCGTGACTCTTTAAATTTTTCATGTTTGCAGCTTCCAAATTTTCCATGGTGAGAATCATACTTTCGCCTCCAAACCAGAGTGACTTGGGGACACAAAGGTAGAAGTCGATAATTTTCTTTGCCTATGTCTGAATATTTACAGTCAGAGGTAGAAAAGGAGGAGTCTGTCCCTTGTCTAGATGAGGTCAATCCCCAGGTGTGGGATGTCTCCAGCCCTGGTTTAGCAATAAATGTCCCACCAGTAAAGATTTCTCTGAGACCAAATGCTCCCTAGCCCTGGAAAAGACAATAAACCTTAAAACCAGAAGGTCTTGAGGGTCTTAGACCATTAGTTAACAAATACCGAGATACTGGAACTCGAATCAGATGTGAGTCCCCCTGCAACACCCAAATCTTGCCCGTTCAAAAACCAGATGGATCTTACCGATTCGTCCAGGATCTAAGAGCTGTTAATGAAGCTGTGGTTCCCATCCAGCCCATAGTCCCAAACCTCCTATCCCAAGTCCCAGGAAATGCCAAGTACTTCTCAGTCTTGGACCTTCAAGGTGCTTTCTTTTGCATTCCTCTCCATCCTGAATCCCAAAAACTCTTTGCTTTTGAGTGGCGGGACTTGGAATCAAGAGAGACCATACAACTCTCGACTGGACTCGACTACCCCAAGGGTTTAGGGACAGCCCTCATATCTTCGGGACTTCCTCGGGGAGAGAACTAAGGGAATTAACTTTAACAAACAGTAGTCTAATACAGTATGTGGATGACTTGCTCATAGCTAGGCCAGATTTTACCAGCTCTCAAATGGACACTATTTAAAACGCTAACTTTCCTGTATGAAAAGGGTTATCGAGTATCCCCCAAGTAGGCTCAGATTAGCTTAACCCAAGTAAAATACCTTGGATTTATAATTACGGAGAGAAAAAGAATGCCTGACCCCGAGGGGAGATCCCTCATCTTAAATACCCCGTAACGCCAAACAAAACAACAGCTTAGGGGATTTTTAGGAAGGACCGGGTTTTGCAGGATCTGGATTCCTAATTATCGCAATCTGGCCAGACCCCTAAATGAAAATTTAAGGGGGAAAGAGGAAGAGCCACTCGACTGGCATGAGACCTGCAAGGTGGCCTTTAATGCCCTAAAAGAGTCCATCACTTCAGCCCCAGCTTTAGACCTCCCAAAACTGGAGAAGCCTTTTAGACTCTATGTTTCTGGAAGGACAGGAACTGCTCTTGGGGTGTTAGAGCAGATGATGGGGCCCGTGTTACAACCTGTGGCTAATGTCTCAAAATAACTAGATGAGGTGGCCAGAGCGTGGCCCACTTGCCTCCGGGCAGTAGCAGCCACTGCTCTTATGGTTAAGGAGGCATCTCAGCTGACCCTGGGTCAGCCCACCACAGTGTATACGCCTCACCGGGTGCAAGCAGTCTTGGAAACGAAAGGGGACAGGTGGATGACAGGGGGAAGGATCACCCAATACCAAGCCCTCCTCCTTGACACTCCAGAAATAAAGTTGAGGGTCTGCCAGACTTTAAATCCAGCAACCTTACTGCCAGATCCCCCTACCTCCCCTCTGGATCACCAATGCATACAAATCACAGAGGAGTTATACTCTTCTCGCCGGGACCTATCAGAGACATCTTTATCTGACCCAGAGGAAAACTGGCACACAGATGGCAGCAGTTGTGTAGAAAAGGGAGAGAGGAAAGCAGGATATGCTGTAGTGAGCCTGGAAGAAACTAAGGAAAGTGAATCTCTTCCCCCAGACATCTCAGCCCAGAAAGCTGAACTTTTTGCCCTGACAAGAGCTTTGGAGTTAGGAGAAGGAAAGAGGATTAATGTGTGTATGGACTCTAAGTATGCTTTCCTCATTCTGCATGCCCGTGCAGCAATTTGGAAAGAAAGAGGGATGCTCAGTGCCTGAAGCTCTGCTATTAAACACAAAGAGCTCATTCTCAGCCTCCTGGAGGCAGTCAAACTTCCTGCAAAATTAGCTGTCATCCACTGCAAGAGTCACCAAAAGGGGCAAGAAAAAGAGGCTCAGGGAAATAGGAAAGCTGATCAAGAGGCAGTACGAGCTGCCGGGGGAGCTACCTCTGCCACTGCTATCTGCCCCCTTTTCCCCATGGAAACCCTGACTCCAGATTTTACCCCAGGGGGACATTCCCGATATGCTGAGCGGGGCTGGGAGATTGGGTCACATGGGTGGTTTCAGCCTGATCAGGCCCAAATAATACTCCCTGATTCTCAGGTTTAAAACATTACTAACTCCTTACATAAGAGCGCCCATTTTGGAAAAGATAATCTAGAAATCTTGCTTAAGCCTATTCTCTCCCATCCCCAGTTATCTAAGATTGTTAAAAAAGCCACACAAAATTGGGACACCTGTCTAAAAAATAACCCAAAAACCAAACCTTCTCTAATTACACCTGTCCAACATCGGGGATCATACCCTGGAGCGGACTGGCAATGCCGCTCCGCATTTAGAATTTACAGCCATGCCGAAGACCCAAGGGTTTTCTTACTTGCTAGTCTTTATTGACACATTCACATGATGGATCGAAACGTTCCCTACTGAGACTGAGAGAGCTACAGAAGTCTGTAAAGCTCTGCTGAAGGAGATAGTGCCTAGGTTTGGGCTGCTTCGGTCACTTCAGAGTGACAACGGGCACTCACATACAGCCACGATACCCCAGAACCTAGCCGCATGCTTAGGCATAAAATACAAGGTCCGCTCATCCTGGAGGCCTCAAGCTTCAGGAAAGGTAGAGAGAGCCTACCAAACTCTTAAAAGGGCTCTGGTTAAGCTATGTCAGAAACACATAATAAGTGGACATATATGCTGCCCATAGCCCTCATGAGGCTACGGACATCCCCCAAATGGCCACTATTGTTAAATCCTTATGAAATGATGTATGGACGACCATTCTTAACTTCTGATTTGTTTCTTGACGAGGATGCCAATACACTCTTAAAACATATAATTGACCTGGGAAGGTTTCAGCAAGAACACCAACGGTATGGAGAACAAACCACAGGAAGACTTGAAAAATCCCCAGGTAAAGCCAGGGGATCAAGTATCAGTAAAGATCTGGCAAGAAAAAGGGAGTCCAAACCAGCTGTCCGAGAAATGGACAGGGCCATATCAGGTTGTTCTAGTGACTTCAACTGCTGTAAAAGTGAAGGGTCTATCTGCCTGGGTCCACAATTCTAGAACAAATCCCTATGGCCTACAGGAGGGGGAGACAGAAACTGAGACTCCAAAGCCAGAGGACAGCTATTCCTGTGAACCTGTTGAAGATCTCAGGCTCTTGTTCAAGCAGAACCCCATCAATCCTGCCTCAGATAAGTAAAATGCATCATATGATGTTCTTCCTCTTTCTAATCATATCTCCCTGTATGGTTATTGATCTCTCCCTAAACGAGGCATGTTCACTTGCAAACCACACTGCTTCTCAACTCAACCTAAGCAGCCCGGGCTGCATCTGCATTAATGACAAAGGTTGGGGGTATGTCCAACCCATCCCAGGGTATCACTATCAAAGGCCCACCCTTCCAGCCGAGCTATGGGCTGTTACTCAGCACCCCCACGTGGTCGTAATATGGCCTTTTGGGAAAAGGAGGAAAAAAAACTTCATGTCTTGGTACCAGCAACAACTGTCTCTATTTACCCCCTGGATGACATCTGCAATCCCACCTGAGCCCTTATTTTCTCTCATGACTAACATCCCCCAAGTGACCTTCCATATCTCTCTAAAAAGCCACTCCCTAACAGGGGTGTCAGTGAGAAATCTAGACGACTCACAATGTGGGGTGACCATCACTGTTGAAACTGATGGGAAAAACCGGAACAGGCACTGCAGCTGGGAGACCAGCCGACGCCACCCCCGGCCAGCACGCGCCTGGCCCGGCCCGGGGCGCTTCCCAGACCCCGAGCGGCCTGGCGAGGCTGCGGGAGCTCTGGCGGGGGTTGGGGAGGGGTGTGGCTTGAGCGGGGAGGACGTCTCGGTGCCCCTCCACCCCCCGCCCCCCACCATCCCTTTCGCTGCTCAGGGTCACGTGGCTCCGGACGAGCGGGGCTTCGGCCCGGGTATGCAGTCCCCGGAGCCTCCTGGAGCTTAGGGGCAGCCCAGCCGGGGCCCCAGGCTCCCATCCTGCCGGCTCTGCAAACCCCCTGGAGTGCCTCAGCCCCGCCCTGTCCCCAAACCGAGGCCCGCCCTGCCCCCACGCCACGGGCCCAGCACAGGACCTTCCTGAGAGAGCGGACGAGCGACAGCCAGGCACACGGACAGGCACTCGCACGCACCCACGCCAGGTGAGACAGAGGCAGAAAGAGTCGAGGGTTCAGAGAGAGACTGGAAGACAGCGTGTGGGCAGGGGGGGCCTCGGGCAGGATGCCGGGCAGCTGCAGAGACCACCCGGCCCTGAGCAGCCAAAGCGATGGGGGCGGGGGGAGGCCACTGAGCAGCGGCGGGCCTGGAGAGGCCCAGGGTGGGAGGACACCTGAGATCTCCGCGCTCTGCGCCCCGCCCCCCTGCCCCCAATCCCCTGCACGCATGCCATGCCGGGGCGCTCTGACACTAGCTTCTCTGGAGTTTTGTCACTTGAATTTCTCTCCCTCTGCTCAACTGAATGATGACAGTGTATTGAACAGCTAGGTCATTTCCAAATAAATTAAGCTTAGTGTTTCACAGGACACCCGGGCATGTATGGAGAGACCAGCACAGATGCATGAACACCAACCTTGGTAACTGGACAACCAATGGGAAATTACTGTCTGACTCAGGAGAGAGAAAGAAACCCGAACAGATGGAATGAAATGAACAGAAACACAAGCTTTGCAACTCATACCCTAATTCAATTACCAGAAAATAAACAACACTATAACCATTTTAGAAAAACAATAGACCTCTCCATGACCTTTGGTCGGGTGAGGAGTTCAAACACACAGCAAAAAAAAGCCAACTTTTCCAAGTCGTGAATATGTTAGTTCACACATTGACTTTTACATTGAAATGTGTAACTAATAAACTTAAAATCATTGACTCACTACATAAGCATGAAAGTATTTTAAATATAAAATATATTCTATAGTATTCAGGAAGCACTTGGCACATCTGTAAGTGTATCAGACCCAAAACTGGAACGTAGTGGAAGAGTCAGGATAGTCTAAAAATGAATCCCTAACTAAAAGGAACACACAGGATTACTGTAGATAAAAAAGGTTAAAGAAGAGAAGCTAGAAATCAGTCAAAAATATCTTAGGGGTTAGCTTAGTGTGACTAGCCTCTGCGTGACTCTTTAAATTTTTCATGTTTGCAGCTTCCAAATTTTCCATTTTGAGAATAATACTTTCGCCTCCAAACCAGAGTGACTTGGGGACACAAAGGTAGAAGTCGATAATTTTCTTTGCCTATGTCTGACTACTTACAGTCAGAGGTAGAAAAAGAGGAGTCTGTCCCTTGTCTAGATGAGGTCAATCCCCAGGTTTGGGATGTCTCCAGCCCTGGTTTAGCCATAAATATTCCACCAGTAAAGATTTCTCTGAGACCAAATGCTCCCTAGCCCTGGAAAAGACAATATCACTTAAAACCAGAAGCTCTTGAGGGTCTTAGACAATTAGTTAACAAATACCGAGATACTGGAACTCGAATCAGCTGTGAGACCCCTGCAACACCCCAATCTTGCCCGTTCAAAAACCAGATGGATCTTACCGATTCGTCCAGGATCTAAGAGCTGTTAATGAAGCTGTGGTTCCCATCCACCCCATAGTCCCAAACCCATATACCCTCCTATCCCAAGTCCCAGGAAATGCCAAGTACTTCTCAGTCTTGGACCTTCAAGGTGCTTTCTTTTGCATTCCTCTCCATCCTGAATCCCAAAAACTCTTTGCTTTTGAGTGGCGGGACTTGGAATCAAGAGAGACCATACAACTCTCGACTGGACTCGACTACCCCAAGGGTTTAGGGACAGCCCTCATATCTTCTGGACTTCCTCGGGGAGAGAACTAAGGGAATTAACTTTAACAAACAGTAGTCTAATACAGTATGTGGATGACTTGCTCATAGCTAGGCCAGATTTTACCAGCTCTCAAATGGACACTATTTAAAACGCTAACTTTCCTGTATGAAAAGGGTTATCGAGTATCCCCCAAGTAGGCTCAGATTAGCTTAACCCAAGTAAAATACCTTGGATTTATAATTACGGAGAGAAAAAGGATGCCTGACCCCAAGGGGAGATCCCTCATCTTAAATACCCCGTACCCCCAAACAAAATAACAGCTTAGGGGATTTTTAGGGAGGACCGGGTTTTGCAGGATCTGGGTTCCTAATTTTGGCAATCTGGCCAGACTCCTATATGAAAATTTAAGGGGAAAAGAGGAAGAGCCACTCGACTGGCATGAGACCTGCAAGTTGGCCTTTAATGTCCTAAAAGAGTCCATCACTACAGCCCCAGCTTTAGGCCTCCCCAACCTGGAGAAGCCTTTTAGACTGTATGTTACTGGAAGGACAGGAACTGCTCTTGGGGTTTTAGAGCAGATGATGGGGCCCGTATTACAACCTGTGGCTTATCTCTCAAAATAACTAGATGAGGTGACCAGAGGGTGGCCCACTTGCCTCCGGGCAGTAGCAGCCACTGCTCTTATGGTTAAGGAGGCATCTAAGCTGACCCTGGGTCAGCCCACCACAGTGTATACACCTCACCGGGTGCAAGCAGTCTTGGAAACGAAAGGGGACAGGTGGATGACAGGTGGAAGGGTCACCCAATACCAAGCCCTCCTCCTTGACACTCCAGAAATAAAGTTGAGTGTCTGCCAGACTTTAAATCCAGCAACCTTACTGCCAGATCCCCCTACCTCCCCTCTGGATCACCAATGCATACAAATCACAGACGAGTTATACTCTTCTCGCCGGGACCTATCAGAGACACCTTTACCTGACCCAGAGGAAAACTGGCACACAGATGGCAGCAGTTTTGTAGAAAAGGGAGAGAGGAAAGCAGGATATGCTGTAGCGAGCCTGGAAGAAACTAAGGAAAGTGGGTCTCTTCCCCCAGACACCTCAGCCCAGAAAGCTGAACTTTTTGCCCTGACAAGAGCTTTGGAGTTAGGAGAAGGAAAGAGGATTAATGTGTGTATGGACTCTAAGTATGCTTTCCTCATTCTGCATGCCCGTGCAGCAATTTGGAAAGAAAGAGGGATGCTCAGTGCCCGAAGCTCTGCTATTAAACACAAAGAGCTCATTCTCAGGCTCCTGGAGGCAGTCAAACTTCCTGCAAAATTAGCTGTCATCCACTGCAAGAGTCACCAAAAGGGGCAAGAAAAAGAGGCTCAGGGAAATAGGAAAGCTGATCAAGAGGCAGGACGAGCTGCCGGGGAAGCTACCTCTGCCACTGCTATCTGCCCCCTTTTCCCCAAGGAAACCCTGACTCCAGATTTTACCCCAGGGGGACAATCCCGATATGCTGAGTGGGGCTGGGAGATTGGGTCACATGGGTGGTTTCAGCCTGATCAGGCCCAAATAATACTCCCTGATTCTCAGGTTTAAATCATTACTAACTCCTTACATAAGAGCACCCATTTTGGAAAATATAATCTAGAAATCTTGCTTAAGCCTATTCTCTCCCATCCCCAGTTAGCTACGGTTGTTAAACAGGTCACACAAAATTGTGACACCTGTCTAAAAAATAACCCAAAAACCAGACCTCCTCTAATTACACCTGTCCAACATCGGGGATCATACCCAGGAGCGGACTGGCAAGTAGAATTTACAGCCAAGCCCAAGACCCAAGGGTTTTCTTACTTGCTAGTCTTTATTGACACATTCACAGGATGGATCGAAGCGTTCCCTACTGAGACAGAGAGAGCCACAGAAGTCTGTAAAGCTCTGCTGAAAGAGATAATGCCTAGGTTTGGGATACCTCGGTCACTTCAGAGTGACAACAGGCCCTCACTTACAGCCACGATACCCCAGAACCTAGCCGCATAGTTAGGCATAAAATACCGGCTCCGCTCATCCTGGAGGCCTCAAGCTTCAGGAAAGGTAGAGAGAGCCAACCAGACTCTTAAAAGGGCTCTGTCTAAGCTATGTCAGAAACACATAATAAGTGGACACATATGCAGCCCATAGCCCTCATGAGGCTACGGACATCCCCCAAACGGCCACTATTGTTAAGTCCTTATGAAATGATGTATGGACGACCATTCTGAACTTATGATTTGTTTCTTGACGAGGATGCCAATACACTCTTAAAACATATAATTGACCTGGGAAGTTTTTCGCAAGAACTCCAACGTTATGGAGAACAAACCACAGGATGACTTGAAAAATCCCCAGGTAAAGCCAGGGGATCAAGTATCAGTAAAGACCTGGCAAGAAAAAGGGAGTCCAAACCAGCTGTCCGAGAAATGGACAGGGCCATATCAGGTTGATCTAGTGACTTCAACTGCTGTAAAAGTGAAGGGTCTATCTGCCTGGGTCCACAATTCTAGAATAAAACCCTATGGCCTACAGGAGGGGGAGACAGAAACTGAGACTCCAAAGCCAGAGGACAGCTATTCCTGTGAACCTGTTGAAGATCTCAGGCTCTTGTTCAAGCAGAACCCCATCAATCCTGCCTCAGATAAGTAAAATGCATCATATGATGTTCTTCCTCTTTCTAATCATATCTCCCTGTATGGCTATTGATCTCTCCCTAAACGAGGCATGTTCACTTGCAAACCACACTGCTTCTCAACTCAACCTAAGCAGCCCGGGCTGCATCTGCATTAATGACAAAGGTTGGGGGTATGTCCAACCCATCCCAGGGTATCACTATCAAAGGCCCACCCTTCCAGCCGAGCTATGGGCTGTTAATCAGCGCCCCCATGTGGTCGTAATATGGCCTTTTGGGGAAAGGGGGAAAAAAACTTCATGTCTTTGTACCAGCAACAACTGTCTCTATTTACCCCCTGGATGACATCTGCAATCCTACCTGAGCCCTTATTTTCTCTCATGACTAACATCCCCCAAGTGACCTTCCCTATCTCTCTAAAAAGCCACTCCCTAACAGGGGTGTCAGTGAGAAATCTAGACGACTCACAATGTGGGGTGACCGTCACTGTTGAAACTGATGGGAAAAACCGGGACAGGCCCTGCAGCTGGGAGACCAGCCGACGCCACCCCCGGCCAGCACGCACCTGGCCCGGCCCGGGGCGCTTCCCGGACCCCGAGCGGTCTGGCGAGGCTGCGGGAGCTCTGGCGGGGGTTGGGGAGGGGGGTGGCTTGAGCGGGGAGGACGTCTCGGTGCCCCCCCTCCCCCCGCCACCCACCATCCCGTTCGCTGCTCAGGGTCACGTGGCTCCGGACGAGCGGGGCGTCGGCCCGGGGCCGCGGTCCCCAGAGCCTCCTGCGGGCTTAGGGGCAGCCCAGCCGGGGCCCCAGGCGCCCATCCTGCCGGCTGTGCAAACCCCCTGGAGTGCCTCAGCCCCGCCCTGTCCCCAAACCGAGGCCCGCCCTGCCCCCACGCCACGGGCCCAGCACAGGACCTTCCTGCGAGAGCGGACCAGCGACATCCAGGCACACGGACAGGCACTCGCACGCACCCACGCCAGGTGAGACAGAGGCAGAAAGAGTCGAGGGTTCAGAGAGAGACTGGAAGACAGCGTGTGGGCAGGGGGGGCCTCGGGCAGGATGCCGGGCAGTGCAGAGACCACCCGGCCCTGAGCAGCCAAAGCGATGGGGGCGGGGGGAGGCCACTGAGCAGCGGCGGGCCTGGAGAGGCCCAGGGTGGGATTACACCTGAGATCTCCGCGCTCCGCGCCCCGCCCCACTCCCCCCAACCCCCTGCACGCATGCCACGCCGGGGCGCTCTGACACTAGCTTCTCTGGAGTTTTGTCACTTGAATTTCTCTCCCTCTGCTCAACTGAGTGATGACAGTGTATTGAACAGCTAGGTCATTTCCAAATAAATTAAGCTTAGTGTTTCACAGGACACCCGGACATGTATGGAGAGACCAGCACGGATGCATGGACACCAACCTTGGTAACTGGACAACCAATGGGAAATTACTGTCTGACTCAGGAGTTCGAAAGAACCCCGAACAGATGGAATGAAATGAACAGAAACACAGGCTTTGCAACTCACACCCTAATTCAATTACCAGAAAATAACAACTCTATAAAAATTTTAGAAAACAATAGACCTCTCCATGACCTTTGGTTGGGTGAGGAGTTCAAACACACAGCAAAAAAAGCCAACTTTTCCAAGTCGTGAATATGTTAGTTCACACATTGATTTTTACATTGAAATGTGTAACAAATAAACTTAAAATCATTGACTCAATACATAAGCATGGAAGTATTTTAAATATAAAATATGTTCTATAGTATTCAGGAAGCACTTGGCACATCTCTAAGTGTATCAGACCCAAAACTGGAACGTAGTGGAAGAGTCAGGATAGTCTAAAAATGAATCCCTAACTAAAAGGAACACACAGGATTACTGTAGATAAAAAAGGTTAAAGAAGAGAAGCTAGAAATCAGTCAATAAATGTCTTAGGGGTTAGCTTAGAGTGACTAGCCTCTGCGTGGCTCTTTAAATTTTTCATGTTTGCAGCTTCCAAATTTTCCATTTTGAGAATAATACTTTTGCCTCCAAACCAGAGTGACTTGGGGACACAAGGTAGAAGTCGATAATTTTCTTTGCCTATGTCTGAATATTTACAGTCAGAGGTAGAGAAGGAGGAGTCTGTCCCTTGTCTAGATGATGTCAATCCCCAGGTGTGGGATGTCTCCAACCTTGGTTTAGCCATAAATGTTCGACCAGTAAAGATTTCTCTGAGACCAAATGCTCCCTAGCCCTGGAAAAGACAATATCCCTTAAAACCAGTAGCTCTTGAGGGTCTTAAACCATTAGTTAACACATACCGAGATACTGGAACTCGAATCAGCTATGAGTCCCCCTGCAACACCCCAATCTTGCCCGTTCAAAAACCAGATGGATCTTACCGATTCGTCCAGGATCTAAGAGCTGTTAATGAAGCTGTGGTTCCCATCCACCCCATAGAACCAAACCCATATACCCTCCTATCCCAAGTCCCAGGAAATGCCAAGTACTTCTCAGTCTTGGACCTTCAAGGTGCTTTCTTTTGCATTCGTCTCCATCCTGAATCCCAAAAACTCTTTGCTTTTGAGTGGCGGGACTTGGAATCAAGAGAGACCATACAACTCTCCACTAGACTCGACTACCCCAAGGGTTTAGGGACAGCCCTCATATCTTCGCGACTTCCTCGGGGAGAGAACTAAGGGAATTAACTTTAACAAACAGTAGTCTAATACAGTATGTGGATGACTTGCTCATAGCTAGGCCAGATTTTACCAGCTCTCAAATGGACACTATTTAAAACGCTAACTTTCTGTATGAAAAGGGTTATCGAGTATCCCCCAAGTAGGCTCAGATTAGCTTAACCCAAGTAAAATACCATGGATTTATAATTACGGAGAGAAAAAGAATGCCTGACCCCGAGAGGAGATCCCTCATCTTAAATACCCCGTACCCCCAAACAAAACAACAGCTTAGGGGATTTTTAGGAAGGACCAGGTTTTGCAGGATCTGGGTTCCTAATTATGGCAATCTGGCCAGACCCCTATATGAAAATTTAAGGGGTAAAGAGGAAGAGCCACTCGACTGGCATTAGACCTGCAAGGTGGCCTTTAATGTCCTAAAAGAGTCCATCACTACAGCCCCAGCTTTAGGCCTCCCCAACCTGGAGAAGCCTTTTAGACTCTATGTTTCTGGAAGGACAGGAACTGCTCTTGGGGTTTTAGAGCAGATGATGGGGCCCGTATTACAACCTGTGGCTTATCTCTCAAAATAACTAGATGAGGTGACCAGAGGGTGGCCCACTTGCCTCCGGGCAGTAGCAGCCACTGCTCTTATGGTTAAGGAGGCATCTCAGCTGACCCTGGGTCAGCCCACCACAGTGTATACGCCTCACCGGGTGCAAGCAGTCTTGGAAACGAAAGGGGACAGGTGGATGACAGGGGGAAGGATCACCCAATACCAAGCCCTCCTCCTTGACACTGCAGAAATAAAGTTGAGGGTCTGCCAGACTTTAAATCCAGCAACCTTACTGCCAGATCCCCCTACCTCCCCTCTGGATCACCAATGCATACAAATCACAGACGAGTTATACTCTTCTCGCCGGGACCTATCAGAGACACCTTTATCTGACCCAGAGGAAAACTGGCACACAGATGGCAGCAGTTTTGTAGAAAAGGGAGAGAGGAAAGCAGGATATGCTGTAGTGAGGCTGGAAGAAACTAAGGAAAGTGGGTCTCTTCCCCCAGACACTTCAGCCCAGAAAGCTGAACTTTTTGCCCTGACAAGAGCTTTGGAGTTAGGAGAAGGAAAGAGGATTAATGTGTGTATGGACTCTAAGTATGCTTTCCTCATTCTGCATGCCCGTGCAGCAATTTGGAAAGAAAGAGGGATGCTCAGTGCCCGAAGCTCTGCTATTAAACACAAAGAGCTCATTCTCAGGCTCCTGGAGGCAGTCAAACTTCCTGCAAAATTAGCTGTCATCCACTGCAAGAGTCACCAAAAGGGGCAAGAAAAAGAGGCTCAGGGAAATAGGAAAGCTGATCAAGAGGCAGGACGAGCTGCCGGGGAAGCTACCTCTGCCACTGCTATCTGCCCCCTTTTCCCCAAGGAAACCCTGACTCCAGATTTTACCCCAGGGGGACATTCCCGATATGCTGAGCAGGGTTGGGAGATTGGGTCACATGGGTGGTTTCACCCTGATCAGGCCCAAATAATACTCCCTGATTCTCAGGTTTAAATCATTACTAACTCCTTACATAAGAGCGCCCATTTTGGAAAAGATAATCTAGAAATCTTGCTTAAGCCTATTCTCTCCCATCCCCAGTTAGCTAAGGTTGTTAAACAGGTCACACAAAATTGTGACACCTGTCTAAAAAATAACCCAAAAACCAGACCTCCTCTAATTACACCTGTCCAACATCGGGGATCATACCCAGGAGCGGACTGGCAATGCCGCTCCGCATTTAGAATTTACAGCCATGCAAAAGACCCAAGGGTTTTCTTACTTGCTAGTCTTTATTGACACATTCACAAGATGGATCGAAGCATTCCCTACTGAGACTGAGAGAGCTACAGAAGTCTGTAAAGCTCTGCTGAAGGAGATAGTGCCTAGGTTTGGGCTGCCTCGGTCACTTCAGAGTGACAACGGGCCCTCACTTACAGCCACGATACCCCAGAACCTAGCCGCATGCTTAGGCATAAAATACCAGCTCCGCTCATCCTGGAGGCCTCAAGCTTCAGGAAAGGTAGAGAGAGCCAACCAGACTCTTAAAAGGGCTCTGGCTAAGCTATGTCAGAAACACATAATAAGTGGACACATATGCTGCCCATAGCCCTCATGAGGCTACGGACATCCCCCAAACGGCCACTATTGTTAAGTCCTTATGAAATGATGTATGGACGTCCATTCTGAAGTTATGATTTGTTTCTTGATGAGGATGCCAATACACTCTTAAAACATATAATTGACCTGGGAAGGTTTCAGCAAGAACTCCAAAGGTATGGAGAACAAACCACAGGAAGACTTGAAAAATCCCCAGGTAAAGCCAGGGAATCAAGTATCAGTAAAGACCTGGCAAGAAAAAGGGAGTCCAAACCAGCTGTCCGAGAAATAGACAGGGCCATATCAGGTTGTTCTAGTGACTTCAACTGCTGTAAAAGTGAAGGGTCTATCTGCCTGGGTCCACAATTCTAGAATAAAACCCTATGGCCTACAGGAGGGGGAGACAGAAACTGAGACTCCAAAGCCAGAGGACAGCTATTCCTGTGAACCTGTTGAAGATCTCAGGCTCTTGTTCAAGCAGAACCCCATCAATCCTGCCTCAGATAAGTAAAATGCATCATATGATGTTCTTCCTCTTTCTAATCATATCTCCCTGTATGGCTATTGATCTCTCCCTAAACGAGGCATGCTCACTTGCAAACCACACTGCTTCTCAACTCAACCTAAGCAGACCGGGCTGCATCTGCATTAATGACAAAGGTTGGGGGTATGTCCAACCCATCCCAGGCTATCAATATCAAAGGTCCACCCTTCCAGCCGAGCTATGGGCTGTTACTCAGCGCCCCCATGTGGTCGTAATATGGCCTTTTGGGAAAAGGGGGGAAAAAAACTTCATGTCTTTGTACCAGCAACAACTGTCTCTATTTACCCCCTGGATGACATCTGCAATCCCACCTGAGCCCTTATTTTCTCTCATGACTAACATCCCCCAAGTGACCTTCCCTATCTCTCTAAAAAGCCACTCCCTAACAGGGGTGTCAGTGAGAAATCTAGACGACTCACAATGTGGGGTGACCGTCACTGTTGAAACTGATGGGAAAAACCGGGACAGGCCCTGCAGCTGGGAGACCAGCCAACGCCACCCCCGGCCAGCACGCGCCTGGCCCGGCCCGGGGCGCTTCCCGGACCCCGAGCGGCCTGGCGAGGCTGCGGGAGCTCTGGCGGGGGTTGGGGAGGGGGGTGGCTTGAGCGGCGAGGACGTCTCGGTACCCCCCCACCCCCCGCCCCCCACCATCCCGTTCGCTGCTCAGGGTCAAGTGGCTCTGGACGAGCGGGGCGTCGGCCCGGGGCCGAGGTCCCCGGAGCCTCCTGCGGGCTTAGGGGCACCCCAGCCGGGGCCCCAGGCGCACATCCTGCCGGCTGTGCAAACCCCTGGAGTGCCTCAGCCCCGCCCTGTCCCCAAACCGAGGCCCGCCCTGCCCCCACGCCACAGGCCCAGCACAGGACCTTCCTGAGAAAGCGGACGAGCGACAGCCAGGCACACGGACAGGCACTCGCACGCACCCACGACAGGTGAGACAGAGGCAGAAAGAGATGAGGGTTCAGAGAGAAACCGGAAGACAGCGTGTGGGCAGGGGGGGGTTCGGGCAGGATGCCGGGCAGCTTCAGAGACCACCCGGCCCTGAGCAGCAAACGCGATGGGGGTGGGGGGAGGCTGCCGAGCAGAGGCAGGCCTGCAGAGGCCCAGGTTCGGAGGGCACCTGAGATATCCGCGTTCCGCGCCCCTCCCACCCCAACCCCCTGAACGCACGCCCCTCTCCGACGAAAGCTTCTCCGGAGTTTGATCACCTGAATTTCTATCCTTGTTCTCAACTGAGTGATGACAGTATATTGCACAGCTAGGTCATTTCCAAATAAATTAAGCTTAGTGTTTCACAGGACACCCGGACATGAATGCAGAGACCAGCACGGATGCATGGACACCAATCTTGGTAACTGGACAACCAATGGGAAATTACTGTCTGACTCAGGAGAGAGAAAGAAACCCGAACAGATGGAAAAATTGAACAGAAACACAAACTTTGCAACTCACACCCCAAATCAATTACCGAAAAAAAGAACAACACTATAACCATTTTAGAAAAACAATAGACCTCTCCATGACCTTTGGTCCGGTGAGGAATTCTTACACACAACAAAAAAAGCCACCTTTTCCAAATCGAGAATATGTTAGTTCACACATTGACTTTTACATTGAAATGTGTAACAAATAAACTTAAAATCATTGACTCACTACATACGCATGGAAGTATTTTAAACATAAAATATGTTCTATAGTATTCAGGAAGCACTTGGCACATCTGTAAGTGTATCAGACCCCAAACTGGAACTTAATGGACGAGTCAGGATAGTCTAAAAATGAATCCCTAACTAAAAGGAATACACAGGATTACGTAGATCAAAAAGGTTAAAGAAGAGAAACTAGAAATCAGTCAATAAATGTTTTAGGGTTTAGCCTAGAGTGACTAGCCTCTGGGTTACTTTTTAAGTTTTTCATGTTTGCATCTTCCCAATTTTCCATGCTGAGAATAATACTTTCATATCAGTTTCGATATCAGTCTCACACAAAAGACAGTATGAGTGGAATAAGAAATAAGAAATGCTTGGGGGGGGGGAAGAAATGCTTGAACTAAAGGTGGTACTGATGAAATTATTTGCAGGGCAGCCAAGGAGTCACAGATGTAGAGAACAGATTTATGGACACGGGCAGGGGGGAGGAAGGAGAGGGTGAGATGAATGCAGAGGAACATGGAAACATAGTACCATACGTTAAAAGAGATGCCAATGCAATTTGCTGTATGACTCAGGGGACTCAAACAGAGGATCTGCAACAAGCTAGAGGGGTGGAATGGGGAGGAGGAGACGGGAGAGAGGTTCAGGAGGGAGGAGACATATGTACACCTGTGGCTCATTCACGTTGATGTTTGGCAACAAAATTCTGTAAAGCAACTATCCTTCAATTGAAAGAAAAAGTCATGTTTGGACTTACCAAACAAGGTCTTGTGTACTTCTAGCATGGCCTTCTGTTTCGTGCTGCCATCCTTAATTCATTCTTCCATATCATTAAACAGACTAGTCAAGTTTTTCCCAAAAACATCTTGAGCTCCTGCATCATGCTGATCAACTGCCTTCTCTCGATCCAGTATAGAATGAAGACCAAAGAAACCTTTTGTCGTTTCTTCAAGTGATTGAAGCCACTCTATGTGATTTTAAAAAATAAATGTGGATAAGACGGATATGACCCAAGCAATCTAATGACAATATCTGTGCTTCATTAAAGACTTCTGCAGAGAACTAGTAAATTTTTTGTATAGTATCAGAAGAATTTTTTAAATCCACACCAACATTTCTTTCGCCTCCGCTAGCCATCTAGACAAGGAAAACTGATTTTACCAATCAATGTCCCTAGTTCTGCTCCCTCACCGATTTTTACGCAAAATGTGTTACTCAGGCAGGAGACCCTGGTTCAATTCCTGGGTCAGGAAGATTCGCTGGAGAAGGGATAGGCTACCCAATCAAGGATTAGTGGGCTTCCCTTGTGGCTCAGTTGGTAAAGAATCATTCCTCTGTACCAAGAGTAGCTCAACTCTTCTCAAAGCAAATACAGGACGGTAGTCACTATGCAGGACAAAGATGATTCTGTACATTTATACTACTCGCTCATGAGCTTGACAGAGGTTCTAGATCTGTTACCACATTTTTTTTTTTTAAGTGATATCCGCATGTGCATGTGAAAGTGGCTCAGTTCGTGCCTGACTCTTTGCGGCCCCAAGGACTACACAGTCCATGGAATTCTCTAGGCCAGAATACTGGAGTGAGTAGCCTATCCCTTCTCCAGGGGATCTTCCCGACCCAGGACTCAAAGCGGGGTCTCCTGCGTTGCAGGCAGATTCTTTAGCAACTGAGCTAGTAGGGCTTCCCTGGTGGCTCAGTTGCTCAAGAATATCTGCATAACTTTCTATCGATTTGGAATTAGCAATCTGTCTGTGAGCAGGGCCGGTCATAAGCAGCTTCTGTGAGAAAACAGAAGCATGTCTGCCTGACTTGCTTCTCTGGGGAGCTTTCACTGTTCTTGCGCTAGTGCACATGGCAAGTTTCTAAGTGAGAAAGTAATGGCTACTATCACAGCTGGCCACTGAGGTACTTAATGGCAGAGGCAATCCCAGCTCTGCCAAGCAGTAGACATCACGAAATCAGCTATTGTCATTGTAGCCAAGTTCCGTGAATTTGTGGTGTTATTTGCTGTGTTCTTCAAGAAGATGCCTTCGCCCTGCCAGTAAGACATATTTCCATAACACACAGCCATGCACTCAATCGATGTGCATCCTCCAGTAAAGCCCAGCCACGATGTCTTAGAGGAGCCTCTCTGCCCATTGTCATAAACCAGTCTAATTTTGTGTGAGACCGTGAAAACTCAGTGTCTTTACTACGCTTGTGCTTCTGACGGGAGGTCTGAGAAGGCACTTCTGAAGGTTTATTCCTACCAGTCGTTGTCATATTTATCGAGTCTTTATTTTATATTTTTTTCTTATTTTTTACTTCTACCAGTTTCTTGCTACCAGCCCGTCTCCCTCCACCCTCGTGCACACACGGTCAGTCATGGAATCCCGTAGACTTCAGCCCGCCAGACTCCTCTGCCCATGGAGTTTTCCAGGCAAGAATACTGGAGTGGGTTGCCATTTCCTTCTCCATGTGTGGAGTCTTTAAAGATTCCATCACTGAGGTGTTGCTTCTCCACTTGTACATGCCCTTCCTCCCTAAGTGCAGTAGAAGTCATCCCCACTTCCCAACATGTCTGTCTTCCGTCCTCTGGAGTATGTATTGCTTGAGCTCACCACAGCGTCAGGATATTCTAGAAACCCTTCTGATTGCAGTCTCTTTGGGAGGTTACAAGTGCTTCAAACCTCAGAATTTTACAAAGCACTTTTTACGACCTCAGCTGAAAGGGAAGTCAACACTCAGTGACAGTCACAGGCTTCCATGGCCTGGACTTGATTATGGGCTGTGCTTTCATAATCATCGTGTTTCCGATACCAACTAAGATGTCACTGAGAAATTTTTTTCTTTCTCATCATTGTATCTTTCATGTTTATTTAGATATATTATGGGTTTTCCTATATATCTTCCCTTAGGGATGAGGGTCTGAAGTCAGTAGAACTTACTACAACTGATTTCCAGTTAGCTGTGTTAGGACAGGAAAAAGAATGACCAGCTGCTGGATTCTTAAGATTATGTATGAAAATATGATTCGTTTTACTGTGTGAAGTCATCCGATTCTAACTTTCTGAAGTAGGCATTCAGAAAAATAAAAAAAAATCGCCTAAATACTAGGCGGTCTCCCATCCAAGTACTGACCAGGCCCGACCCTGCTCAGTTTCCCAGATCAGAGGAGAGAGGGCACGTTCAGGGTGGTATGGCCTTAGACGGAGGCGGCTGCTAGGCGCTGCAGGAGCCCCGCGTTGTGTCTCCCTTGCGGTCTGACCTGCCGGTTGGGCCTGGGGCTGCAGATCTCGAGCGGGCTTGCGCTGCACTTGAGCCGCACGACCCGCGATTGGACTACGGCCGGCCAGAGCCTGCAGCTCGGTGGCCAGCGGTGGGCGCCCCCGCTCCGCACACCGCGAGCCCAGGCCAGCACCAGTCTGGCCCGGCCGGCCGGGGCCTGGCGTTCCTGCGGAACATGGGGTGCGGGGAGGGGGGGTGGGTAGAGCAGCGAGGACATCTCGGTGCCCCCTCACCCCCTGTCACCCACAATCCCGTTCGCTGCTCAGGGTCAGGTGGCTCCGGACGAGCGGGGCTTCGGCCCGGGTCTGCAGTCCCCGGAGCCTCCTGGAGCTTAGGGGCAGCCCAGCCGGGGCCCCAGGCTCCCATCCTGCCGGCGGTGCAAACCCCCTGGAGTGCCTCAGCCCCACCCTGTCCACAAACCGAGGCCCGCCCTGCCCCCACGCCACGGGCCCAGCACAGGACCTTCCTGAGAGAGCGGACGAGCGACAGCCAGGTACACGGACAGGCACTCGCACGCACCCACGCCAGGTGAGACAGAGGCAGAAAGAGTCGAGGGTTCAGAGAGAGACTGGAAGACAGCGTGTGGGCAGGCGGGGCCTCGGGCAGGATGCCGGGCATCTGCAGAGACCACCCGGCACTGAGCAGCCAAAGCGATGGGGGCGGGGGGAGGCCACTCAGCAGCGGCGGGCCTGGAGAGGCCCAGGGTGGGAGGACACCTGAGATCTCCGCGCTCTGCTCCCCGCCCCCCTCCCCCCAACCCCCTGCACGCATGCCACGCCGGGGCGCTCTGACACTAGCTTCTCTGGAGTTTTGTCACTTGAATTTCTCTCCCTCTGCTCAACTGAGTGATGACAGTGTATTGAACAGCTAGGTCATTTCCAAATAAATTAAGCTTAGTGTTTCACAGGACACCCGGGCATGTATGGAGAGACCAGCACGGATGCGTGGACACCAACCTTGGTAACTGGACAACCAATGGGAAATTACTGTCTGACTCAGGAGAGAGAAAGAAACCCGAACAGATGGAATGAAATGAACAGAAACACAAGCTTTGCAACTCACACCCTAATTCAATTACCAGAAAATAAACAACACTATAACCATTTTAGAAAAACAATATACCTCTTCATGACCTATGGTCGGGTGAGGAGTTCAAACACACACCAAAAAAAAAGCCAACTTTTCCAAGTCGTGAATATGTTAGTTCACACATTGACTTTTACATTGAAATGTGTAACAAATGAAATTAAAATCATTGACTCACTACATAAGCATGGAAGTATTTTAAACATAAAATATGTTCTATAGTATTCAGGAAGCACTTGGCACATCTGTAAGTGTATCAGACCCAAAACTGGAACGTAGTGGAAGAGTCAGGATAGTCTAAAAATGAATCCCTTACTAAAAGGAACACACAGGATTACTGTAGATAAAAAAGGTTAAAGAAGAGAAGCTAGAAATCAGTCAATAAATGTCTTAGGGGTTAGCTTAGAGTGACTAGCCTCTGCGTGACTCTTTAAATTTTTCATGTTTGCAGCTTCCAAATTTTCCATCGTGAGAATAATACTTTCGCCTCCAAACCAGAGTGACTTGGGGACACAAAGGTAGAATTCGATAATTTTCTTTGCCTATGCCTGAATATTTACAGTCAGAGGTAGAAAAGGAGGAGTCTGTCCCTTGTCTAGATGAGGTCAATCCCCAGGTGTGGGATGTCTCCAGCCCTGGTTTAGCCATAAATGTTCCACCAGTAAAGATTTCTCTGAGACCAAATGCTCCCTAGCCCTGGAAAAGACAATATCCCTTAAAACCAGTAGCTCTTGAGGGTCTTAGACCATTAGTTAACAAATACCGAGATACTGGAACTCGAATCAGCTGTGAGTCCCCCTGCAACACCCCAATATTGCCCGTTCAAAAACCAGATGGATCTTACCGATTCGTCCAGGATCTAAGAGCTGTTAATGAAGCTGTGGTTCCCATCCACCCCATAGTCCCAAACCCATATACCCTCCTATCCCAAGTCCCAGGAAATGCCAAGTATTTCTCAGTCTTGGACCTTCAAGGTGCTTTCTTTTGCATTCCTCTCCATCCTGAATCCCAAAATCTCTTTGCTTTTGAGTGGCGGGACTTGGAATCAAGAGAGACCATACAGCTCTCAACTGGACTCGACTACCCCAAGGGTTTAGGGACAGCCCTCATATCTTCGGGACTTCCTCGGGGAGAGAACTAAGGGAATTAACTTTAACAAACAGTAGTCTAATACAGTATGTGGATGACTTGCTCATAGCTAGGCCAGATTTTACCAGCTCTCAAATGGACACTATTTAAAACGCTAAATTTCCTGTATGAAAAGGGTTATCGAGTATCCCCCAAGTAGGCTCAGATTAGCTTAACCCAAGTAAAATACCTTGGATTTATAATTACGGAGAGAAAAAGAATGCCTGACCCCGAGGGGAGATCCCTCATCTTAAATACCCCGTACCCCCAAACAAAACAACAGCTTAGGGGATTTTTAGGAAGGACCGGATTTGCAGGATCTGGATTCCTAATTATGGCAATCTGGCCAGACCCCTATATGAAAATTTAAGGGGGAAAGAGGAAGAGCCACTCGACTGGCATGAGACCTGCAAGGTGGCCTTTAATGCCCTAAAAGAGTCCATCACTACAGCCCCAGCTTTAGGCCTCCCCAACCTGGAGAAGCCTTTTAGACTCTATGTTTCTGGAAGGACAGGAACTGCTCTTGGGGTGTTAGAGCAGATGATGGGGCCCGTATTACAACCTGTGGCTTATCTCTCAAAATAACTAGATGAGGTGGCCAGAGGGTGGCCCACTTGCCTCCGGACAGTAGCAGCCACTGCTCTTATGGTTAAGGAGGCATCTATGCTGACCCTGGGTCAGCCCACTACAGTGTATACGCCTCACAGGGTGCAAGCAGTCTTGGAAACGAAAGGGGACAGGTGGATGACAGGGGGAAGGATCACCCAATACCAAGCCCTCCTCCTTGACACTCCAGAAATAAAGTTGAGGGTCTGCCAGACTTTAAATCCAGCAACCTTACTGCCAGATCCCCCTACCTCCCCTCTGGATCACCAATGCATACAAATCACAGACGAGTTATACTCTTCTCGCCGGGAACTATCAGAGACACCTTTATCTGACCCAGAGGAAAAGTGGCACACAGATGGCAGCAGTTTTGTAGAAAAGGGAGAGAGGAAAGCAGCATATGCTGTAGCGAGCCTGGAAGAAACTAAGGAAAGTGGGTCTCTTCTCCCAGACACCTCAGCCCAGAAAGCTGAACTTTTTGCCCTGACAAGAGCTTTGGAGTTAGGAGAAGGAAAGAGGATTAATGTGTGTATGGACTCTAAGTATGCTTTCCTCATTCTGCATGCCCGTGCAGCAATTTGGAAAGAAAGAGGGATGCTCAGTGCCCGAAGCTCTGCTATTAAACACAAAGAGCTCATTCTCAGGCTCCTGGAGGCAGTCAAACTTCCTGCAAAATTAGCTGTCATCCACTGCAAGAGTCACCAAAAGGGGCAAGAAAAAGAGGCTCAGGGAAATAGGAAAGCTGATCAAGAGGCAGGACGAGGTGCCGGGGAAGCTACCTCTGCCACTGCTATCTGCACCCTTTTCCCCAAGGAAACCCTGACTCCAGATTTTACCCCAGGGGGACATTCCCGATATGCTGAGCGGGGCTGGGAGATTGGGTCACATGGGTGGTTTCAGCCTGATCAGGCCCAAATAATACTCCCTGATTCTCAGGTTTAAAACATTACTAACTCCTTACATAAGAGCACCCATTTTGGAAAAGATAATCTAGAAATCTTGCTTAAGCCTATTCTCTCCCATCCTCAGTTAGTTAAGGTTGTTAAACAGGTCACACAAAATTGTGACACCTGTCTAAAAAATAACCCAAAAACCAGACCTCCTCTAATTACACCTGTCCAACATCGGGGATCATACCCAGGAGCGGACTGGCAAGTAGAATTTACAGCCATGCCCAAGACCCAAGGGTTTTCTTACTTGCTAGTCTTTATTGACACATTCACAGGATGGATCGAAGCGTTCCCTACTGAGACTGAGAGAGCTACAGAAGTCTGTAAAGCTCTGCTGAAGGAGATAGTGCCTAGGTTTGGGCTGCCTCGGTCACTTCAGAGTGACAACGGGACCTCACTTACAGCCACGATACCCCAGAACCAAGCCACATGCTTAGGCATAAAATACCAGCTCCGCTCATCCTGGAGGCCTCAAGCTTCAGGAAAGGTAGAGAGAGCCAACCAGACTCTTAAAAGGGCTCTGGCTAAGCTATGTCAGAAACACATAATAAGTGGACACATATGCTGCCCATAGCCCTCATGAGGTTACGGACATCCCCCAAACGGCCACTATTGTTAAGTCCTTATGAAATGATGTATGGACGACCATTCTTAACTTCTGATTTGTTTCTTGACGAGGATGCCAATACACTCTTAAAACATAAAATTGACCAGGGAAGGTTTCAGCAAGAACTCCAACGGTATGGAGAACAAACCACAGGAAGACTTGAAAAATCCCCAGGTAAAGCCAGGGGATCAAGTATCAGTAAAGACCTGGCAAGAAAAAGGGAGTCCAAACCAGCTGTCCGAGAAATAGACAGGGCCATATCAGGTTGTTCTAGTGACTTCAACTGCTGTAAAAGTGAAGGGTCTATCTGCCTGGGTCCACAATTCTAGAATAAAACCCTATGGCCTACAGGAGGGGGAGACAGAAACTGAGACTCCAAAGCCAGAGGACAGCTATTCCTGTGAACCTGTTGAAGATCTCAGGCTCTTGTTCAAGCAGAACCCCATCAATCCTGCCTCAGATAAGTAAAATGCATCATATGATGTTCTTCCTCTTTCTAATCATATCTCCCTGTATGGCTATTGATCTCTCCCTAAACGAGGCATGTTCACTTGCAAACCACACTGCTTCTCAACTGAACCTAAGCAGCCCGGGCTGCATCTGCATTAATGACAAAGGTTGGGGGTATGTCCAACCCATCCCAGGGTATCAATATCAAAGGCCCACCCTTCCAGCCGAGCTATGGGCTGTTACTCAGCGCCCCCATGTGGTCGTAATATGGCCTTTTGGGAAAAGGGGGAAAGAAAACTTCATGTCTTGGTACCAGCAACAACTGTCTCTATTTACCCCCTGGATGACATCTGCAATCCCACCTGAGCCCTTATTTTCTCTCATGACTAACATCCCCCAAGTGACCTTCCCTATCTCTCTAAAAAGCCACTCCCTAACAGGGGTGTCAGTGAGAAATCTAGACGACTCACAATGTGGGGTGACCGTCACTGTTGAAACTGATGGGAAAAACCGGGACAGGCCCTGCAGCTGGGAGACCAGCCGACGCCACCCCCGGCCATCACCCGCCTGGCCCGGCCCGGGGCGCTTCCCGGACCCCGAGCGGCCTGGCGAGGCTGTGGGAGCTCTGGCGGGGGTTGGGGAGGGAGGTGGCTTGAGCGGGGAGGACGTCTCGGTGCCCCCCCACCCCCCGCCCCCCACCATCCCGTTCGCTGCTCAGGGTCACGTGGCTCCGGACGAGAGGGCGTCGGCCCGTGGCCGCGGCACCAGGAGCCTCCTGCGGGCTTAGGGGCAGCCCAGCCGGGTCCCCAGGTGCCCATCCTGCCGGCTGTGCAAACCCCCTGGAGCGCCTCAGCCCTGCCCTGTCCCCAAACCGAGGCCCGCCCTGCCCCCACGCCACGGGCCCAGCACAGGACCTTCCTGAGAGAGCGGACGAGTGACAGCCAGGCACACGGACAGGCACTCGCACGCAACCACGCCAGCTGAGAAAGAGGCAGAATGAGACGAGGGTTCAGAGAGAGACTGGAATACAGGGTGTGGTCAGGGTTGGCCTCGGGCAGGATGCCGGGCACCTGCAGAGACCACCCGGCCCTGAGCAGCAAACGCGATGGGGGCGGGGGGAGGCTGCCGAGCAGAGGCAGGCCTGGAGAGGTCCAGGTTGGGAGGGCACCTGAGATATCCGCGGTTCGCGCTCCGCCCACCCCAACCCCCTGAACGCACGCGCCTCTCCGACAAAAGCTTCTTCGGAGTTTGATCACCTGAATTTCTATCCTTGTGCTCAACTGAGTGATGACAGTATATTGCACAGCTAGGTCACTTCCAAATAAATTAAGCTTAGTGTTTCACGGGACACCCGGACATGAATGCAGAGACCAGCACGGATGCATGGACACCAACCTTGGTAACTGGACAACCAATGGGAAATTATTGTCTGCCTCAGGAGAGAGAAAGAAACCCGAACAGATGGAAAACATGAACAGAAACACAAACTTTGCAACTCACACCCCAATTCAATTACCGAAAAAAACAACAAAACTATAACCATTTTAGAAAACAATAGACCTCTCCATGACCTTTGGTCCAGTGAGGACTTCTTACACACAACAAAAAAAGCCACCTTTTCCAAATCGAGAATATGTTAGTTCACACATTGACTTTTACATTGAAATGTGTAACAAATAAACTTAAAATCATTGACTCACTACATACGCATGGAAGTATTTTAAACATAAAATATGTTCTATAGTATTCAGGAAGCACTTGGCACATCTGTAAGTGTATCAGACCCCAAACTGGAACTTAATGGAAGAGTCAGGATACTCTAAAAATGAATCCCTAACTGAAAGGAATACACAGGATTACGTAGATCAAAAAGTTTAAAGAAGAGAAACTAGAAATCAGTCAATAAATGATTTAGGGGTTAGCCTAGAGTGACTAGCCTCTGCGTTACTTTTTAAATTTTTCATGTTTGCATCTTCCAAATTTTCCATGCTGAGAATAATACTTTCATATCAGTTTCGAGATCAGTCTCACACTAAAGACAGTAAGAGTGGAATAAGAAATAAGAAATGCTTGGGGTTGGGGGGGAGAAGAAATGCTTGAACTAAAGGTGGTACTGATGAAATTATTTGCAGGGCAGCCAAGGAGTCACAGATGTAGAGAACAGACTTATGGACACTGGCAGGTGTGAGGAAGAAGAGGGTGAGATGAATGCAGAGGAACATGGAAACATAGTACCATACGTTAAAAGAGATGCCAATGCAATTTGCTGTATGACTCAGGGGACTCAAACAGAGCCTCTGCAACAAGCTAGAGGGGTGGAACGGAGAGGAGGAGATGGGAGAGAGGTTCAGGATGGAGGAGACATATGTACACCTGTGGCTCATTCACGTTGATGTTTGGCAACAAAATTCTGTAAAGCAACTATCCTTCAATTGAAAGAGAAAGTCATGTTTGGACTTACCAAACAAGGTCTTGTGTACTTCTAGCATGGCCTTCTGTTTCGTGCTGCCATCCTTCATTCATTCTTCCATATCATTAAACAGACTAGTCAAGTTTCTGCCAAAAACATCTTGAGCTCCTGCATCATGCTGATCAACTGCCTTCTCTCGATCCAGTATAGAATGGAGACCAAAGAAAACTTTTTTCGTTTCTTCAAGTGATTGAAGCCACTCTATGTGATTTTAAAAAATAAATGTTGATAAGACGGATATGACCAAAGCAATCTAATGACAATATCTGTGCTTCATTAAAGATCTGCAGAGAACTAGTAAATTTTTTGATTCGTATCAGAACAATTTTTTAAATCCACACCAACATTTCTTTCGCGTCCGCTAGCCATCTAGACAAAGAAAACTGATTTTACCAATCAATGTCCCTAGTTCTGCCCCCTCACCGTTTTTTACCCAATATGTGTTACTCAGGCAGGAGACCCTGGTTCAATTCCTGGGTCGGGAAGATCTGCTGGAGAAGGGATAGGCTACCCACTCCAGTATTAGTGGGCTTCCCTTGTGGCTCAGTTGGTAAAGAATCATTCCTCTGTACCAAGAGTAGCTCAACTCCTCTCAAAACAAATACAGGATGGTAGTAACTATGTAGGACAAAGCTGATTCTGTATATTTATAGTACTCACTCATGAGCTTGACAAGGGCCTAGATCTGTTACCACATTTTTTTTTTAAGTGATATCTGCATGTGCAGGTGAAAGTGGCTCAGTTCGTGACTGACTCTTTGCAGCCCCAAGGACTATACAGTCCATGGAATTCTCTAGGCCAGAATACTGGAGTGGGTAGCCTATCCTTTCTCCAGCGGATCTTCCCGACCCAGGACTCAAAGCGGGGTCTCCTGCGTTGCAGGCAGATTCTTTAGCAACTGAGCTAGAAGGGCTTCACTGGTGGCTCAGTTGCTAAAGAATATCTGCATAACTTTCTATCGATTTGGAATTAGCAATCTGTCTGTGAGCAGGGCCGGTCATAAGCAGCTTCTGTGAGAAAACAGAAGCATGTCTGCCTGACTTGCTTCTCTGGGGAGCTTTCACTGTTCTTGCGCTAGTGCACATGGCAAGTTTCTAAGTGAGAAAGTAATGGCTACTATCACAGCTGGCCACTGAGGAACTTAATGGCAGAGGCAATCCCAGCTCTGCCAAGCAGTAGACATCACGAAATCAGCTATTGTCATTGTAGCCAAGTTCCGTGAATTTGTGGTGTTATTTGCTGTGTTCTTCAGGAAGATGCCTTCGCCCTGCCAGTAAGACATATTTCCATAACACACAGCCATGCACTCAATCGATGTGCACCCTCCAGTAAAGCCCAGCCCCGATGTCTTAGAGGAGCCTCTCTGCCCATTGTCATAAACCAGTCTAATTTTGTGTGAGACTGTGAAAACTCAGTGTCTTTATTACGCTTGTCCTTCTGACGGGAGGTCTGAGAAGGCACTTCTGAAGGTTTATTCCTACCAGTCGTTGTCATATTTATCGAGTCTTTATTTTATATTATTTTCTTATTTTTTACTTCTACCAGTTTCTTGCTACCAGCCCGTTTCCATCCACCCTCGTGCACACACGGTCGGTCATGGAATCCCGTGGACTTCAGCCCGCCAGACTCCTCTGCCCATGGAGTTTTCCAGGCAAGAATACTGAAGTGGGTTGCCATTTCCTTCTCCATGTGTGGAGTCTTTAAAAATTCCATCACTGAGGTGTTGCTTCTCCACTTGTACATGCCCTTCCTCCCTAAGTTCAGTAGAAGTCATCCCCACTTCCCAACATGTCTGTCTTCCGTCCTCTGGAGTATGTATTGCTTGAGCTCACCACAGCGTCAGGATATTCTAGAAACCCTTCTGATTGCAGTCTCTTCGGGAGGTTACAAGTGCTTCAAACCTCAGAATTTTAAAAAGCACTTTTTACAACCTCAGGTGAAAGTGAAGTCAACAGTCAGTGACAGTCACAGGCTTCCATGGCCTGGACTTGATTATGGGCTGTGCTTTCATAATCATCGTGTTTCCGATACCAACTAAGATGTCACTGAGAAATTTTTTTCTTTCTCATCATTGTATCTTTCATGTTTATTTAGATATATTATGGGTTTTCCTATATATCTTCCCTTAGGGTTGAGGGTTTGAAGTCAGTAGAACTTACTACAACTGATTTCCAGTTAGCTGTGTTAGGACAGGAAAAAGAATGACCAGCTGCTGGATTCTTAAGATTATGTATGAAAATATGATTCGTTTTACTGTGTGAAGTCATCCGATTCTAACTTTCTGAAGTAGGCATTCAGAAAAATCAAAAAAAATCGCCGAACTACTAGGCGGTCTCCCATCCAAGTACTGACCAGGCCCGACCCTGCTCAGTTTCCCAGATCAGAGGAGAGAGGGCACGTTCAGGGTGGTATGGCCTTAGACGGAGGCGGCTGCTAGGCACTGCAGGAGCCCCGCGTTGCGCCTCCCTTGCGGTCTCACCTGCCGGTAGGGCCTGGGGCTGCAGTTTTAGAGCGGGCTCGCGCTGCACTTGAGCCGCACCACCCGCGAATGGACTCCGGCCGGCCAGAGCCTGCAGCTCGGCGTCCAGCGGAGGGCGCACCCGCTCCGCACACCGCGAGCCCAGGCCAGCACCAGTCTGGCCCGGCCGGCCGGAGCCTGGCGTGCCTGCGGAACCTGGGGTGGGGGGAGGGGGGGTGGGTAGAGCAGCGAGGACATCTCGGTGCCCCGTCACCCCCTGTCACCCACCATCCCGTTCGCTGCTCAGGGTCAGGTGGCTCCGGACGAGCGGGGCTTCGTCCCGGGTATGCATTCCCCGGAGCATCCTGGAGCTTAGGGGCAGCCAAGCCGGGGCCCCAGGCGCCCATCCTGCCGGCTGTGCAAACCCCCTGGAGTGCCTCAGCCCCGCCCTGTCCCCAAACCGAGGCCCGCCCTACCACCAGGCCACGGGCCCAGCACAGGACCTTCCTGAGAGAGCAGACGAGCGACAGCCAGGCACAAGGACAGGCACTCGCACGCACCCACGCCAGGTGAGACAGAGGCAGAAAGAGTCGAGGGTTCAGAGAGAGACTGGAAGACAGCATGTGGGCAGGGGGGGTCTCGGGCAGGATGCCGGGCAGCTGCAGAGACCACCCGGCCCTCAGCAGCCAAAGCGATGGGGGCGGGGGGAGGCCACTGAGCAGCGGCGGGCCTGGAGAGGCCCAGGGTGGGAGGACACCTGAGATCTCCGTGCTCTGCGCCCCACCCCCCTCCCTCCAACCCCCTGCACGCATGCCACGCCGGGGCGCTCTGACACTAGCTTCTCTGGAGTTTTGTCACTTGAATTTCTCTCCCTCTGCTCAACTGAGTGATGACAGTGTATTGAACAGCTAGGTCATTTCCAAATAAATTAAGCTTAGTGTTTGACAGGACACCCGGGCATGTATGGAGAGACCAGCACGGATGCATGGACACCAACCTTGGTAACTGGACAACAAATGGGAAATTACTGTCTGACTCAGGAGAGAGAAAGAAACCCGAGCAGATGGAATGAAATGAACAGAAACACAAGCTTTGCAACTCACACCCTAATTCAATTATCAGAAAATTAAAAACACTATAACCATTTTAGAAAACAATAGACTCTCCATGACCTTTGGTCGGTTGAGGAGTTCAAACACACACCAAAAAAAAAGCCAACATTTCCAAGTCGTGAATATGTTAGTTCACACATTGACTTTTACATTGAAATGTGTAACAAATAAACTTAAAATCATTGACTCACTACATAAGCATGGAAGTATTTTAAACATAAAATATGTTCTATAGTATTCAGGAAGCACTTGGCACATCTCTAAGTGTATCAGACCCAAAACTGGAACGTAGTGGAAGAGTCAGGATAGTCTAAAAATGAATCCCTAACTAAAAGGAACACACAGGATTACTGTAGATAAAAAAGGTTAAAGAAGAGAAGCTAGAAATCAGTCAATAAATGTCTTACGGGTTAGCTTAGAGTGACTAGCCTCTGCGTGACTCTTTAAATTTTTCATGTTTGCAGCTTCCAAATTTTCCATCGTGAGAATAATACTTTCGCCTCCAAACCAGAGTGACTTGGGGACACAAAGGTAGAAGTCAATAATTTTCTTTGCCTATGTCTGAATATTTACAGTCAGAGGTAGAAAAGGAGGAGTCTGTCCCTTGTCTAGATGAGGTCAATCCCCAGGTGTGGGATGTCTCCAGCCCTGGTTTAGCCATAAATGTTCCACCAGTAAAGATTTCTCTGAGACCAAATGCTCCCTAGCCCTGGAAAAGACAATATACCTTAAAACCAGTAGCTCTTGAGGGTCTTAAACCATTAGTTAACAAATACCGAGATACTGGAACTCGAATCAGCTGTGAGTCCCCCTGCAACACCCCAATCTTGCCCGTTCAAAAACCAGATGGATCTTACCGATTCGTCCAGGATCTAAGAGCTGTTAATGAAGCTGTGGTTCCCATCCACCCCATAGTCCCAAACCCATATACCCTCCTATCCCAAGTCCCAGGAAATGCCAAGTATTTCTCAGTCTTGGACCTTCAAGGTGCTTTCTTTTGCATTCCTCTCCATCCTGAATCCCAAAAACTCTTTGCTTTTCAGTGGCAGGACTTGGAAACAAGAGAGACCATACAGCTCTCCACTGGAGTCGACTACCCCAAGGGTTTAGGGACAGCCCTCATATCTTCGGGACTTCCTCGGGGAGAGAACTAAGGGAATTAACTTTAACAAACAGTAGTCTAATACAGTATGTGGATGACTTGCTCATAGCTAGGCCAGATTTTACCAGCTCTCAAATGGACACTATTTAAAACGCTAACTTTCCTGTATGAAAAGGGTTATCGAGTATCCCCCAAATAGGCTCAGATTAGCTTAACCCAAGTAAAATACCTTGGATTTATAATACGGAAAGAAAAAGAATGCCTGACCCCGAGGGGAGATCCCTCATCATAAACACCCCGTACCCCCAAACAAAACAACAGCTTAGGGGATTTTTAGGAAGGACCAGGTTTTGCAGGATCTGGATTCCTAATTATGGCAATCTGGCCAGACCCCTATATGAAAATTTAAGGGGGAAATAGGAAGAGCCACTCGACTGGCATGAGACCTGCTAGGTGGCCTTTAATGCCCTAAAAGAGTCCATCACTACAGCCCCAGCTTTAGGCCTCCCCAACCTGGAGAAGACTTTTAGACTCTATGTTTCTGGAAGGACAGGAACTGCTCTTGGGGTGTTAGAGAAGATGATGGGGCCCGTATTACAACCTGTGGCTTATCTCTCAAAATAACTAGATGAGGTGGCCAGAGGGTGGCCCATTTGCCTCCGGGCAGTAGCAGCCACCGCTCTTATGGTTAAGGAAGCATCTCAGCTGACCCTGGGTCAGCCCACCACAGTGCATAGGCCACACCAGGTGCAAGCAGTCTTGGAAACGAAACGGGACAGGTGGATGAAAGGGGGAAGCATCACCCAATACCAAGCCCTCCTCCTTGACACTCCAGAAATAAGGTTGAGGGTCTGCCAGACTTTAAATCCAGCAACCTTACTGCCAGATCCCCCTACCTCCCCTCTGGATCACCAATGCATACAAATCACAGACGAGTTATACTCTTCTCGCCGGGACCTATCAGAGACAACTTTATCTGACCCAGAGGAAAACTGGCACACAGATGGCAGCAGTTTTGTAGAAAAGGGAGAGAGGAACGCAGGATACGCTGTAGCGAGCATGGAAGAAACAAAGGAAAGTGGGTCTCTTCCCCCAGACACCTCAGCCCAGAAAGCTGAACTTTTTGCCCTGACAAGAGCTTTGGAGTTAGGAGAAGGAAAGAGGATTAATGTGTGTATGGACTCTAAGTATGCTTTCCTCATTCTGCATGCCCGTGCAGCAATTTGGAAAGAAAGAGGGATGCTCAGTGCCCGAAGCTCTGCTATTAAACACAAAGAGCTCATTCTCAGGCTCCTGGAGGCAGTCAAACTTCCTGCAAAATTAGCTGTCATCCACTGCAAGAGTCACCAAAAGGGGCAAGAAAAAGAAGCTCAGGGAAATAGGAAAGCTGATCAAGAGGCAGGACGAGCTGCCGGGGAAGCTACCTCTGCCACTGCTATCTGCCCCCTTTTCCCCAAGGAAACCCTGACTCCAGATTTTACCCCAGGGGGACATTCCCGATATGCTGAGCGGGGCTGGGAGATTGGGCCGCATGGGTGGTTTCAGCCTGATCAGGCCCAAATAATACTCCCTGATTCTCAGGTTTAAAAGATTACTAACTCCTTACATAAGAGCGCCCATTTTGGAAAAGATAATCTAGAAATCTTGCTTAAGCCTATTCTCTCCCATCCCCAGTTAGCTAAGGCTGTTAAACAAGTCACACAAAATTGTGAAACCTGTCTAAAGAATAACCCAAAAACCATATTTCCTCTAATTACACCTGTTCAACATCGGGGATCATACCCAGGATTGGACTGGCAATGCCACTCCGCATTTAGAATTTACAGCCATGCCCAAGACCCAAGGGTTTTCTTACTTGCTAGCCTTTATTGACACATTCACAGTATGGATCGAAGCATTCCCGACTGAACAGAGAGAGCTACAGAAGTCTGTAAAGCTCTGCTGAAGGAGATAGTGCCTAGGTTTGGGCTGCCTCGGTCACTTCAGAGTGACAACGGGCCCTCACTTACAGCCACGATACCCCAGAACCTAGCCGCAGGCTTAGGCATAAAATACCAGCTCCGCTCATCCTGGAGGCCTCAAGCTTCAGGAAAGGTAGAGAGAGCCAACCAGACTCTTAAAAGGGCTCTGGCTAAGCTATGTCAGAAACACATAATAAGTGGACACATATGCTGCCCATAGCCCTCTTGAGGCTACGGACATCCCCCAAGCGGCCACTATTGTTAAGTCCTAATGAAATGATGTATGGACGACCATTCTTAACTTCTGATTTGTTTCTTGACGAGAATTCCAATACACTTTTAAAACATATAATTGACCCGGAAGGTTTCCGCAAGAACTCCAACGGTATGGAGAACAAACCACAGGAAGACTTGAAAAATCCCCAGGTAAAGCCAGGGGATCAAGTATCAGTAAAGACCTGGCAAGAAAAAGGGAGTCCAAACCAGCTGTCCGAGAAATGGACAGGGCCATATCAGGTTGTTCTAGTGACTTCAACTGCTGTAAAATGAAGGGTCTATCTGCCTGGGTCCACAATTCTAGAATAAAACCCTATGGCCTACAGGAGGGGGAGACAGAAACTGAGACTCCAAAGCCAGAGGACAGCTATTCCTGTGAACCTGTTGAAGATCTCAGGCTCTTGATCAAGCAGAACCCCATCTATCCTGCCTCAGATAAGTAAAATGCATCATATGATGTTCTTCCTCTTTCTAATCATATCTCCCTGTATGGCTATTGATCTCTCCCTAAACGAGGCATGTTCACTTGCAAACCACACTGCTTCTCAACTCAACCTAAGCAGCCCGGGCTGCATCTGCATTAATGACAAAGGTTGGGGGTATTTCCAACCCATCCCAGGGTATCAATATCAAAGGCCCACCCTTCCAGCCGAGCTATGGGCTGTTACTCAGCGCCCCCATGTGGTCGTAATATGGCCTTTTGGGAAAAGGGGAAAAAAAATCTTCATGTCTTGGTACCAGCAACAACTGTCTCTATTTACCCCCTGGATGACATCTGCAATCCCACCTGAGCCCTTATTTTCTCTCATGACTAACAACCCCCAAGTGACCTTCCATATCTCTCTAAAAAGCCACTCCCTAACAGGGGTGTCAGTGAGAAATCTAGACGACTCACAATGTGGGGTGACCGTCACTGTTGAAACTGATGGGAAAAACCGGGACAGGCCCTGCAGCTGGGTGACCAGCCGACGCCACCCCAGGCCAGCACGCACCTGGCCCGGCCCGGGGCGCTTCCTGGACCCCGAGCGGCCTGGCGAGGCTGCGGGAGCTCTGGCGGGGGTTGAGGAGGGGGGTGGCTTGAGCGGGGAGGACGTCTCGGTGCCCCCCCACCCCCCGCCCCCCACCATCCCGTTCGCTGCTCAGGGTCTCGTGGCTCCGGACGAGCGGGGCATCGGCCCGGGGCCGCGGTCCCCGGAGCCTCCTGCGGGCTTAGGGGCAGCCCAGCCGGGGCCCCAGGCGCCCATCCTGCCGGCTGTGCAAACCCCTGGAGTGCCTCAGCCCCGCCCTGTCCCCAAACCGAGGCCCGCCCTGCCCCCACGCCATGGGCCCAGCACAGGACCTTCCTGAGAGAGCGGACAAGCGACAGCCAGGCACACGGACAGGCACTCGCACGCACCCACGCCAGGTGAGACAGAGGCAGAAAGAGTCGAGTGTTCAGAGAGAGACTGGAAGACAGCATGTGGGCAGGGGGGGCCTCGGGCAGGATGCCGGGCAGCTGCAGAGACCACCCGGCCCTCAGCAGCCAAAGCGATGGGGGCGGGGGGAGACCACTGAGCAGCGGCGGGCCTGGAGAGGCCCAGGGTGGGAGGACACCTGAGATCTCCGTGCTCCGCGCCCCACCCCCCTCCCTCCAACCCCCTGCACGCAAGCCACGCCGGGGAGCTCTTACACTAGCTTCTCTGGAGTTTTGTCACTTGAATTTCTCTCCCTCTGCTCAACTGAGTGATGACAGTGTTTTGAACAGCTAGGTCAGTTCCAAATAATTTAAGCTTAGTGTTTCACAGGACACCCGGACTTGTATGGAGAGACCAGCACGGATGCATGGACAGCAACCTTGGTTACTGGACAACAAATGGGAAATTACTGTCTGACTCAGGAGAGAGAAAGAAACCCGAACAGATGGAAAAATTGAACAGAAACACAAACTTTGCAACTCACACCCCAATTCAATTACCGAAAAAAACAACAGCACTATAACCATTTTAGAAAACAATAGACCTCTCCACGACCTTTGGTCCAGTGAGGAGTTCTTACACATAACAAAAAAAGCCACCTTTTCCAAATCGAGAATATGTTAGTTCACACATTGACTTTTACATTGAAATGTGTAACAAATAAACTTAAAATCATTGACTCACTACATACTCATGGAAGTATTTTAAACATAAAATATGTTCTATAGTATTCAGGAAGCACTTGGCACATCTGTAAGTGTATCAGACCCCAAACTGGAACTTAATGGAAGAGTCAGGATAGTCTAAAAATGAATCCCTAACTAAAAGGAATACACAGGATTACGTAGATCAAAAAGGTTAAAGAAGAGAAACTAGAAATCAGTCAATAAATGTTTTAGGGGTTAGCCTAGAGTGACTAGCCTCTGCGTTACTTTTTAAATTTTTCATGTTTGCATCTTTCAAATTTTCCATGCTGAGAATAATACTTTCATATCAGTTTCGAGATCAGTCTCACACTAAAGACAGTAAGAGTGGAATAAGAAATAAGAAATGCTTGGGGGGGGGGAAGAAATGCTTGAACTAAAGGTGGTACTGATGAAATTATTTGCAGGGCAGCCAAGGAGTCACAGATGTAGAGAACAGACTTATGGACACTGGCAGGTGTGAGGAAGAAGAGGGTGAGATGAATGCAGAGGCACATGGAAACATAGTACCATACGTTAAAAGAGATGCCAATGCAATTTGCTGTGTGACTCAGGGGACTCAAACAGGGTCTCTGCAACAAGCTAGAGGGGTGGAACGGAGAGGAGGAGATGGGAGAGAGGTTCAGGAGGGAGGAGACATATGTACACCTGTGGCTCATTCACGTTGATGTTTGGCAACAAAATTCTGTAAAGCAACTATCCTTCAATTGAAAGAAAAAGTCATGTTTGGACTTACCAAACAAGGTATTGTGTACTTCTAGCATGGCCTTCTGTTTCGTGCTGCCATCCTTAATTCATTCTTCCATATCATTAAACAGACTAGTCAAGTTTTTGCCAAAAACATCTTGAGCTCCTGCATCATGCTGATCAACTGCCTTCTCTCGATCCAGTATAGAATGGAGACCAAAGAAACCTTTTGTCGTTTCTTCAAGTGATTGAAGCCACTCTATGTGATTTTAAAAAATAAATGTGGATAAGACGGATATGACCAAAGCAATCTAATGACAATATCTGTGCTTCATTAAAGATCTGCAGAGAACTAGTAAATTTTTTGTTTCGTATCAGAAGAATTTTTTAAATCCACACCAACATTTCTTTCGCGTCCGCTAGCCATCTAGACAAGGAAAACTGATTTTACCAATCAATGTCCCTAGTTCTGCCCCCTCACCGTTTTTTACTCAATATGGGTTACTCAGGCAGGAGACCCTGGTTCAATTCCTGGGTCAGGAAGATCTGCTGGAGAAGGGATAGGCTACCCACTCCAGTATTAGTGGGCTTCCCTTGTGGCTCAGTTGGTAAAGAATCATTCCTCTGTACCAAGAGTAGCTCAACTCCTCTCAAAACAAATACAGGATGGTAGTAACTATGCAGGACAAAGCTGATTCGATATATTTATAGTACTCACTCGTGAGCTTGACAGAGGTCCTAGATCTGATACCACATTTTTTTTTTTAAGTGATATCCGCATGTGCAGGTGAAAGTGGCTCAGTTCGTGCCTGACTCTTTGCGGCCCCAAGGACTACACAGTCCATGGAATTCTCTAGGCCAGAATACTGGAGTGGGTAGCCTATCCTTTCTCCAGCGGATCTTCCCGACCCAGGACTCAAAGCGGGGTCTCCTGCGTTGCAGGCAGATTCTTTAGCAACTGAGCTAGTAGGGCTTCCCTGGTGGCTCAGTTGCTAAAGAATATCTGCATAACTTTCTATCGAATTGGAATTAGCAATCTGTCTGTGAGCAGGGCCGGTCATAAGCAGCTTCTGTGAGAAAACAGAAGAATGTCTGCCTGACTTGCTTCTCTGGGGAGCTTTCACTGTTCTTGCGCTAGTGCACATGGCAAGTTTCTAAGTGAGAAAGTAATGGCTACTATCACAGCTGGCCACTGAGGTACTTAATGGCAGAGGCAATCCCAGCTCTGCCAAGCAGTAGACATCACGAAATCAGCTATTGTCATTGTAGCCAAGTTCCGTGAATTTGTGGTGTTATTTGCTGTGTTCTTCAAGAAGATGCCTTCGCCCTGCCAGTAAGACATATTTCCATAACACACAGCCATGCACTCAATCGATGTGCATCCTCCAGTAAAGCCCAGCCCCGATGTCTTAGAGGAGCCTCTCTGCCCATTGTCATAAACCAGTCTAATTTTGTGTGAGACCGTGAAAACTCAGTGTCTTTATTACGCTTGTGCTTCTGACGGGAGGTCTGAGAAGGCACTTCTGAAGGTTTATTCCTACCAGTCGTTGTCATATTTATCGAGTCTTCATTTTATATTTTTTTCTTATTTTTTACTTCTACCAGTTTCTTGCTACCAGCCCGTCTCCCTCCACCCTCGTGCACACACGGTCAGTCATGGAATCCCGTGGACTTCAGCCCGCCAGACTCCTCTGCCCATGGAGTTTTCCAGGCAAGAATACTGGAGTGGGTTGCCATTTCCTTCTCCATGTGTGGAGTCTTTAAAGATTCCATCACTGAGGTGTTGCTTCTCCACTTGTACATGCCCTTCCTCCCTAAGTGCAGTAGAAGTCATCCCCACTTCCCAACATGTCTGTCTTCCGTCCTCTGGAGTATGTATTGCTTGAGCTCACCACAGCGTCAGGATATTCTAGAAACCCTTCTGATTGCAGTCTCTTCGGGAGGTTACAAGTGCTTCAAACCTCAGAATTTTACAAAGCACTTTTTAGACCTCAGCTGAAAGGGAAGTCAACACTCAGTGACAGTCACAGGCTTCCATGGCCTGGACTTGATTATGGGCTGTGCTTTCATAATCATCATGTTTCCGATACCAACTAAGATGTCACTGAGAAATTTTTTTCTTTCTCATCATTGTATCTTTCATGTTTATTTAGATATATTATGGGTTTTCCTATATATCTTCCCTTAGGGATGAGGGTCTGAAGTCAGTAGAACTTACTACAACTGATTTCCAGTTAGCTGTGTTAGGACAGGAAAAAGAATGACCAGCTGCTGGATTCTTAAGATTATGTATGAAAATATGATTCGTTTTACTGTGTGAAGTCATCCGATTCTAACTTTCTGAAGTAGGCATTCAGAAAAATCAAAAAAAATCGCCTAACTTCTAGGCGGTCTCCCATCCAAGTACTGACCAGGCCCGACCCTGCTCAGTTTCCAGATCACAGGAGAGAGGGCACATTCAGGGTGGTATGGCCTTAGACCGAGGCGGCTGCCAGGCGCCCCAGGAGCCCCGTGTTGCGCCTCCCTTGCGGTCTGACCTACCGGTCGGGCCTAGGGGTGCAATTCTCCAGCGGGCGCGCGTTGCACTTGAGCCGCACGACCCGCAACTGGACTCCAGCCGGCCAGAGCTTGCAGCTCGGTGGCCAGCGGAGGGCGCCCCCTCTCCGCACACCGCGAGCCCAGGCCAGAACCCGTCTGGCACGGCCGGCCGGGGACTGGCGTGACTGCGGAACCTGGGGTGGGGGGAGGGGGGGAGGGCAGAGCAGCGAGGACATCTCGGTGCCCCCTCACCCCCTGTCACCCACCATCCTGTTCGTTGCTCAGGGTCAGGTGGCTCCGGACAGCGGGTCTTCGACCCTGGTCCGCGGTCCCCGGAGCCTCCTGGGCCTTAGGGGCAGCACAGGCGGGGCCACAGGCGCCCATCCTGCCGGCTGTGCAAACCCCCTGGAGTGCCTCAGCCCCGCCCTGTCCCCAAACCGAGGCCCGCCCTGTCCCCACGCCATGCGCCCAGCACAGGACCTTCCTGAGAGAGCGGACGAGCGACAGCCAGGCACACGGACAGGCACTCGCACGCACCCACGCCAGGTGAGACAGAGGCAGAAAGAGTCGAGGGTTCAGAGAGAGACTGGAAGACAGCGTGTGGGCAGGGGGGGCCTCGGGCAGGATGCCGGGCAGCTGCAGAGACCACCCGACCCTGAGCAGCCAAAGCGATGAGGCCGGGGGGAGGCCACTGAGCAGCGGCGGGCCTGGAGAGGCCCAGGGTGGGAGGACACCTGAGATCTCCGCGCTCCGCGCCCCGCCCCCCTCCCCCCAACCCCCTGCACGCATGCCATGCCGGGGCGCTCTGACACTAGCTTCTCTGGAGTTTTGTCACTTGAATTTCTCTCCCTCTGCTCAACTGAGTGATGACAGTGTATTGAACAGCTAGGTCATTTCCAAATAAATTAAGCTTAGTGTTTCACAGGACACCCGGACATGTATGGAGAGACCAGCACGGATGCATGGACACCAACCTTGGTAACTGGACAACCAATGGGAAATTACTGTCTGACTCAGGAGAGAGAAAGAAACCTGAACAGATGGAATGAAATGAACAGAAACACAGGCTTTGCAACTCACACCCTAATTCAATTACGAGAAAATAAACAACACTATAACCATTTTAGAAAAACAATAGACCTCTCCATGACCTTTGGTCGGGTGAGGAGTTCAAACACACAGCAAAAAAAGCCAACTTTTCCAAGTCGTGAATATGTTAGTTCACACATTGATTTTTACATTGAAATGTGTAACAAATAAACTTAAAATCATTGACTCACTACATAAGCATGGAAGTATTTTAAATATAAAATATGTTCTATAGTATTCAGGAAGCACTTGGCACATCTCTAAGTGTATCAGACCCAAAACTGGAACGTAGTGGAAGAGTCAGGATAGTCTAAAAGTGAATCCCTAACTAAAAGGAACACACAGGATTACTGTAGATAAAAAAGGTTAAAGAAGAGAAGCTAGAAATCAGTCAATAAATGTCTTAGGGGTTAGCTTAGAGTGACTAGCCTCTGCGTGACTCTTTAAATTTTTCATGTTTGCAGCTTCCAAATTTTCCATTTTGAGAATAATACTTTCGCCTCCAAACCAGAGTGACTTGGGGACACAAAGGTAGAAGTCGATAATTTTCTTTGCCTATGTCTGACTATTTACAGTCAGAGGTAGAAAAGGAGGAGTCTGTCCCTTGTCTAGATGATGTCAATCCCCAGGTGTGGGATGTCTCCAGCCCTGGTTTAGCCATAAATGTTCCACCAGTAAAGATTTCTCTGAGACCAAATGCTCCCTAGCCCTGGAAAAGAAAATATCCCTTAAAACCAGTAGCTCTTGAGGGTCTTAAAACATTAGTTAACAAATACCGAGATACTGGAACTCGAATCAGCTATGAGTCCCCCTGCAACACCCCAATCTTGCCCGTTCAAAAACCAGATGGATCTTACCGATTCGTCCAGGATCTAAGAGCTGTTAATGAAGCTGTGGTTCCCATCCACCCCATAGTCCCAAACCCATATACCCTCCTATCCCAAGACCCAGGAAATGCCAAGTACTTTTCAGTCTTGCACCTTCAAGGTGCTTTCTTTTGCATTCCTCTCCATCCTGAGTCCCAAAAACTCTTTGCTTTTGCGTGGCGGGACTTGGAAACAAGAGAGACCATACAACTGTCGACTGGACTCGACTACCCCAAGGGTTTAGGGACAGCCCTCATATCTTCGGGACTTCCTCGGGGAGATAACTAAGGGAATTAACTTTAACAAACAGTAGTCTAATACAGTATGTGGATGACTTGCTCATAGCTAGGCCAGATTTTACCAGCTCTCAAATGGACACTATTTAAAACGCTAACTTTCCTGTATGAAAAGGGTTATCGAGTATCCCCCAAGTAGGCTCAGATTAGCTTAACCCAAGTAAAATACCTTGGATTTATAATTACGGAGAGAAAAAGAATGCCTGACCCCGAGGGGAGATCCCTCATCTTAAATACCCCGTACCCCCAAACAAAACAACAGCTTAGGGGATTTTTAGGAAGGACCGGGTTTTGCAGGATCTGGATTCCTAATTATGGCAATCTGGCCAGACCCCTATATGAAAATTTAAGGGGGAAAGAGGAAGAGCCACTCGACTGGCATGAGACCTGCAAGGTGGCCTTTAATGCCCTAAAAGAGTCCATCACTACAGCCCCAGCTTTAGGCCTCCCCAACCTGGAGAAGCCTTTTAGACTCTATGTTTCTGGAAGGACAGGAACTGCTCTTGGGTTGTTAGGGCAGATGATGGGGCCCGTATTACAACCTGTGGCTTATCTCTCAAAATAACTAGATGAGGTGGCCAGAGGATGGCCCACTTGCCTCCGGGCAGTATCAGCCACCGCTCTTATGGTTAAGGAGGCATCTAAGCTGACCCTGGGTCAGCCCACCACAGTGTATACGCCTCACCGTGTGCAAGCACTCTTGGGAACGAAAGGGGACAGGTGGATGACAGGGGGAAGCATCACCCAATACCAAGCCCTCCTCCTTGACACTCCAGAAATAAAGTTGAGGGTCTGCCAGACTTTAAATCCAGCAACCTTACTGCCAGATCCCCCTACCTCCCCTCTGGATCACCAATGCATACAAATCACAGACGAGTTATACTCTTCTCGCCGGGACCTATCAGAGACACCTTTATCTGACCCAGAGGAAAACTGGCACACAGATGGCAGCAGTTTTGTAGAAAAGGGAGAGAGGAAAGCAGGATATGCTGTAGCGAGCCTGGAAGAAACTACGGAAAGTAGGTCTCTTCCCCCAGACACCTCAGCCCAGAAAACTGAACTTTTTGCCCTGACAAGAGCTTTGGAGTTAGGAGAAGGAAAGAGGATTAATGTGTGTATGGACTCTAAGTATGCTTTCCTCATTCTGCATGCCCGTGCAGCAATTTGGAAAGAAAGAGGGATGCTCAGTGCCCGAAGCTCTGCTATTAAACACAAAGAGCTCATTCTCAGGCTCCTGGAGGCAGTCAAACTTCCTGCAAAATTAGCTGTCATCCACTGCAAGAGTCACCAAAAGGGGCAAGAAAAAGAGGCTCAGGGAAATAGGAAAGCTGATCAAGAGGCAGGACGAGCTGCCGGGGAAGCTACCTCTGCCACTGCTATCTGCCCCCTTTTCCCCAAGGAAACCCTGACTCCAGATTTTACCCCAGGGGGACATTCCCGATATGCTGAGCGGGGATGGGAGATTGGGTCACACGGGTGGTGTCAGCCTGATCAGGCCCAAATAATACTCCCTGATTCACAGGTTTCAAACATTACTAACTCCTTACATAAGAGCGCCCATTTTGGAAAAGATAATCTAGAAATCTTGCTTAAGCCTTTTCTCTCCCATCCCCAGTTAGCTAAGGTTGTTAAACAGGTCACACAAAATTGTGACACCTGTCTAAAAAATAACCCAAAAACCAGACTTCCTCTAATTACACCTGTCCAACATCGGGGATCATACCCTGGAGCGGACTGGCAATGCCGCTCCACATTTAGAATTTACAGCCATGCCCAAGACCCAAGGGTTTTCTTACTTGCTAGTCTTTATTGACACATTCACAGGATGGATCGAAGCGTTCCCTACTGAGACAGAGAGAGTTACAGAAGTCTGTAAAGCTCTGCTGAAGGAGATAGTGCCTAGGTTTGGGCTGCCTCGGTCACTTCAGAGTGACAACGGGCCCTCACTTACAGCCACGATACCCCAGAACCTAGCCGCATGCTTAGGCATAAAATACCGGCTCCGCTCATCCTGGAGGCCTCAAGCTTCAGGAAAGGTAGAGAGAGCCAACCAGACTCTTAAAAGGGCTCTGGCTAAGCTGTGTCATGAAAGACATAATAAGTGGACACATATGCTGCCCATAGCCCTCATGAGGATACGGACATCCCCCAAACGGCCACTATTGTTAATTCCTTATGAAATGATGTATGGAGGTCCATTCTTAACTTCTGATTTGTTTTTTGACGAGGATGCCAATACACTCTTAAAACATATAATTGACCTGGGAAGGTTTCAACAAGAACTCCAAAGGTATGGAAAACAAATCCTCCCTAAACCACAGGAAGACTTGAAAAATCCCCAGGTAAAGCCAGGGGATCAAGTATCAGTAAAGACCTGGCAAGAAAAAGGGAGTCCAAACCAGCTGTCCGAGAAATGGACAGGGCCATATCAGGTTGTTCTAGTGACTTCAACTGCTGTAAAAGTGAAGGGTCTATCTGCCTGGGTCCACAATTCTAGAATAAAACCCTATGGCCTACAGGAGGGGGAGACAGAAACTGAGACTCCAAAGCCAGAGGACAGCTATTCCTGTGAACCTGTTGAAGATCTCAGGCTCTTGTTCAAGCAGAACCCCATCAATCCTGCCTCAGATAAGTAAAATGCATCATATGATGTTCTTCTTCTTTCTAATCATATCTCCCTGTATGGCTATTGATCTCTCCCTAAACGAGGCATGTTCACTTGCAAACCACACTGCTTCTCACCTCAACCTAACCAGCCCGTGCTGGATTTGCATTAATAGCAAAGGTTGAGTGTATGGCTTATTCCCTCAAGCCTCATGAATCAGTCTCTGCTACCTTCAAACTCTTCTGCAGCTTCCTCACCTCTCTCAGCCTTCAGAGAACTGAAGAGACTTACGAGAGTTTTAAGGCTTCCCTTGTAGCTCAGTCGGTAAATCTACCCTCAATGCGGGAGACCTGGGTTCAATCCCTGTGTCATGAAGATCCACTGGAGAAGGAAATGCCAACCACTCCCAGTACTCTTGTCTGGAGAATCCCACAGACATAGGAGCCTGGCAGGCCACTGTCCATGGGGTTGCAGAGAGTCAGATGCGACTTAATGACTAAATCATCATCAGGGTTTGCTCAAGATTTGGCTTTGGCTTAAGGGTCATTCAAACGTTTTCCGCATCATCAAGTGAAGGTTGTTTCACTTTCTTTTTATTCCTGTGTTCACGAAATAGCCCTTTTACTTTCAAGAACTTTTCTTTTGCACTCACAACTTGACTAACCAGCACAGAGTTCTAGTTGTCAGCCTATCTTGGCTGTCAACACACTTTCCTCACTAAGCTCATAATCATTTCTAGCTTTTGGTTTCAAGTAAGAGATACGCAACTCTTCCTTTCACTTCAACACCTGGTGCCTCAGATGGTAAAGAATCTGACCCAATGCAGTAGGCTGGGGTTTGATCCCTTGGTCAGAAGCATCCCCCAGAGAGGGAAATGGCAACCCACTCCAGTATTCTTACCTGCAGAACTCCATGGACAGAGAAGCCTGGCGAGCTACAATCCAGGGGTCACAAAGAGTTGGATACAACTTAGTGACAAACACACATACACTCAGAGGCCACTGCAGGGTTATTAACTGCCCTAATTTCAATACTGCTGAGTCTCAGGGAATAGGGAGACTTGAGGAGAAGGAGAGAGATAGGGAATGGCTGGCTGGTGGGGCAGTCAGAACACACATATTTTACTAAGATCACTGCACTATCTCCTGTGGGCACGGTTCATGGTTACAATTAATTACAAACTCCGAAACAATGACAACAGTATTATCAAAAGTCACCGATCACAGCTCACTCTAAGAAATAACAATGAAAAAGTGTGAAATACTGCGAGAATCACCAAACTGACACAGAGACCCAGAGTGTGCAAATGCTACTGGAAAGATGACGGACACCCTCAGTGCAGGGCTGCCGCAGAACTTCAGTTTCCAAAAACTGAATTTGCAGGTACAATAAAACACGGTCTACTTGTATGCTAAAGTATTGACAATGGGCATTTTGTCAAACAGTTTAAGAAAAGAGAAGTTCTTTGTACTGCAATTGTAATTTTTCTCCAAGTCTGAGATTGTTTCAAAACAAAAGTAAACAAAAATACAAACAGAGACACACAAACATACATATATACAGGGAGTCTTCACTTTTGCAACTAGTGTTAACTGAAATTTGCGTACATCAGAATCCTGACTTCATAAGTGCACAACTCCAGAACAGGCATGGCAGTTTGCTACAGTGTGGAAATTGAGAGTTTTTTAAAAATATAAAAAATTTTAACAAGATTTTGTACACTTAATTTCTACACTGAAGTATTTTCTACCTAATTTTATACAGAAATGTCACACACATATAACTGTTAATAAAATCAGAGGTTTCAAAAACAAAGAAAAATGTTCTATTTCTTAAACTAGAGTAATGTTTTATTATTATTCTTCAGAATTTAGTTAAAAAGTAGTCTTTTCAAACCATTCAAAATTTTATAAATGACAATTAAAATTAACCTTAAAACCTTGCACTGGCTCTGGAAAAGACACTTCCATTTGGGAATGATATCTCTGTCCAAAGATTCCTTTTCCCTTTTAACTACTATTTCCATCATTAATGGCAAGATCATACAATTCTTCCTTCAGTGTTTGGAAGAAATGATCATGAAGATACTAAATGAAAACTGCAAGGTCCAAATCAGAGTATGTTGTGTCTATAAAAGGAGAAGCCAAAAGAATATATATATAATCATTTGTGAAGACACAGAAGTTATCCAAAAGAATACATTTAGAAACTAAGGAAGGGACATGGATGGCTGGCAGACAGAGACTGGACGGACACTTTTACTGTTATCCTTCTGTTCTTCTACACTGTCCTGTGGGACTTTCCTAGTGGTCCAGTGGTCCAGAATATGCCACCCAGTAGGGGATACAGGTTCAATCCCTGGTCTGGGGAGGTTCCACAGGGCAGCTAAGCCTGTGTGCCAGAACTAACGAAGCCCTCGAGCCCATGCTCTGCAACAAGAGGAGCCGCCGCAGAGAGGGGCCCGCGTCCCACAGCTGAAGAGCAGCCCCAGATAGTAATCCCCACTTGCTGCAACTGGAGAAAGCCTGTACATGGTGAAGACCTCATACTGCTGTATATACATAAGTAAATTCTTAAATGTGTTAAGTAGCTAAGTAAATAAAGTATACTTTGTGAAGAAAATCTACTCAGAAAAAAAAAGGTCCGATTAAAAAAAAAAAAAAAAAAAAACAACACTTCAGACTAAGCAGATAGAACAAACTAAGCAAACTCACGCCATTGACTAGTAACTTTTTCAAATGAAATAATAATAAAAAATCAATTTTTACACTAAGGCTGTCAAAAACTACATATATTTCAAATAATTTCATGTGATAAGGCCAACTTAAAGGCAAATTTTATCGAAAATAGAACTGGAATCTTCATTTAACTTCAAAAGCTAAGAAAGAAACTTTCAGATTTTTCCTAATTTATGTCTTAACATTTCAAAGACAGCATCCTTGAAGTTTAATACATGTTCTTGCCAATGTACACTCAGAAATATAACCAATCACATTTTCACGACATCTGTGTCTTTACACAGATGACGTGATTCAGAAAAATTAAAATTGTCAGAGAGAGATTATTGGAGTTGTTCAAGTTATCAAACTAGACACTTAACAAGTCTCTGTCTGGAATCTGGGGCCCACTGATCAATCCCCATACCACGCTTTCCCCAATCCATGCATGAGGTAGTTTAAAAACATCAGAAACAAGCTTACAGAACACTTACTGACACTAAACCCAACCCTTCAAATCCAGCAGTGTGCAAGGCTTCACTCTCTGCATGTACTATGGATTAAGATAAAATGCCAGATATTAAATATGCAGGTTGGTTACCCAACTCCTTAGTTTTCATTGTTTCTAATCCACTATTTTTTGAAAGCCAATATATGAACATAGTTAGGCACTAGGTGATACAGAGAAGAAAGTGTCCCTGGCATGACCCAAGTATTGTGATCACAGTCAAACAAAACCATGAGAGAAATGTGTTAAATGTCTACAAAAGGTGTAGCCCTAAGATACAGGAAGAATGTAAAGAGTATTCTGGAAAAGAATCAAAGAAGTCGTCAATAGATCAGCTGAATAAAATCAATTGGTACAGCAATAAAACAGATTCAGGTTCTAGAGACGACCCTGTTGAGAACACTTACAAAGGTTATCTTTTGTTTGGAAAGGCTATGGCCGAGCAATTACGAGTTACAAGGAAAGAAGTTCCCAAGGACTTCAGTGCCCCAACCAAAACCTTATGAATCATTAAAAAAAAAAAAAAATGCTAGCACAGAACACAACCTCGGAATGTGCAAGAAAGGTTCCAACCAACATTATTTGGAATGACACAACTACAATTCTACTGGGCAAGTACCTTTCAATGCAAGGAAAGAAACTGAAGAAATAAATAAAAGAAATTAACTAATATATAAATATCTTACAGACTCAAATCCTTAGTACCAGTATTTATGATGCTTTACATATTTATATATTTGTAACGTAAAACAATTCTGACTATTAGCGTAAAATATCAGCCCTATAATTTCAATTTAAAACAGAATTAACAGCTAACCTAGACTTGTAATTTTAATTTGAATTTCACTATAAATAGTACTGAAACTTAAGATATTAATATGTACCATGCTTGTAAGTTTATTAAATGTTTTAAGATTTACCATAACATTTGTGAAGGTTTGTCTGAAAACTGAACTACTTACCAAATAGTGAATATATTAAGTTATTTAAACAGTTTTTTAAAGTTTTAAATATGTATGTAAAAGGGATGCAATATAGTTTAAGTCTCCTTTTAAAATGATTCCCTAAACTTACTATATGTATCTAAAAAGATTTGTTAAGTTGAACTTTAAAATTTAAGGGAAATTTGGGGTTTAAAATGTAACTTTGATAAACTACATACTAATTCTTTAAAACCAAAGGAGCTTCCAAATAATTATTTCTGTTTAGAAAAACCCACCTTCAAGGATACAAACTCCTACTTAACTCTTATTAATCCTTCAGTATCTACGTAAAATTCTTCCTTTTCCATGAAGTCTTTCCTCTTTTTCCTTTTACCCTATACTAGGCAAAAAGAAAATAAATGTGTCTCTATCATTCAAACTGCTAATTTATTCTATTCTAGTGGCATAACTTTATGAAAACTCTTCTTTCAGGAATCCACATCGCCTATCCAAGGGTCACACGCACTTTCAGAACAGGGACTGTGCTTTATACTGCTCTCAACCTCTAGAAACATCTTACACAAGGCAACGCTAGCACACAGTAACTATTGGCGGTGGATGAACTGAATTCTAACAATCTTCCATGCCTTTCCAAATGGACCATTACCTCTGTTATGTCCCAATGGTGTGAAAACTGATCCAAGTCAGTGAGGTAAAGTAGCACGGGAGAAAGCTGCGTCTGGATGACATGGGGCACTCCTCAAAGGCTCTGAAGCCAAGTCAGTTCCTCTTTTGAAAACCCTAATTTGAGTATAAAGAAATCCAATTTAAAATAAATCACAAAGCAAGTAACATTCTTAAGTAATTTTTAAAAAATAGACATGTATCTTCAAGTTAAATTCTTCAAGCTAACAAGCTATTTTCTCTGAATTTCTGTACTTTATGTATTATTTTAAAAAATGAAATGCCAGCGATGTAGTAAAATTCATATAATTATGTACACAAAGATTTGACCTGAATCAAATGTGTAATACATCAAGAAACAATATTATATCCCTTAAACTGAGGGCTTTGCCACCTTTATACTTAAATAAGTGTGAAAGACATAATCATTCTAATTAATGTCAGGTTTAAAAAAGCAAATGAACAAGAAAAACAATATGCTCCTTCATACATATACCAAACTCTGTATTCTTACATAATAGCCTTTCAAGTGTCTTAAAACTATTCCATCCCCCCTAAGTCTATTTCTTCAACAATTACTGTGTACTTCCTTCTACCTATTCCATATAATAAGATTTCTGATTCTCTTACCACCTCTATTACACCTAGTCTGACCTATACAAACAACTTGCCCAAGTCCCTCCTGAAAGACAGCTCTTAGAATGATCAGAATACGAGCACAATGTGGTCTGACCCTAGCTACCTGCTTTGATGTTTTCAGATCACTGTACTTCCATGAACATGCCCTAAAGAGCCATCATCTAGTTGGGAAGCCATATCACACTCCTGGCTGATTCCTAATGAGTTTCCTAAAACCACTAAACCCTTTGACAGGTACTACTAATTAAAACATAAAGCCCTCACATCCATCTCAAACGCATACATCCAAAACTATCAAACAAACATGTACAAGTCTACTTGTTACTTGTTTCTTTTATATAATATTTATCTTGCTACATTCAGCTCCTTCAGAACTTTTCAAGCTCTTTTTGGATTCTGACAACATATTTCAATAAGTCTCTTAATTTTAAATCTTCAGAAAATTTCAAACACTGTCATCTTTATCATCCAGTTACAAAACAAAACTACCAAAGACAGTATGATCATTTAAAACAACAGTAATAATACTTACTAATCTAACACATCAAGACTCATTTTACTAATTTTTCTCTGACATCACTGGAAAGCAAAATATGACTAATTAAAATGTGATGTTTTTCCTAACACACCGAACATGTTAAACATGCTTAAAATGGATATTCTGTTCCCCATCTTATTAAGCTATGCAGTGAGGTCCAAAACTTAGACCCAAACAGGTAAGACAGTAAATCTCAGGAGAATTTTCATACTAGGTTCTTTTCCTTTCCTTAACTTGGTGGATCAGGGCAGTTACCTGTAAGTGTTGAAAATAAGAAGCTGAAATAGTCCTCATTACTGATGTTTAACTGATCACTTCCATTTCATTCTTTCACTGAAGACTTCCATCCAGAAAATGATGATCTACAATAAACAATGGAGACCTAGTACTAGAAGTGACCAAATTGAAGACTCAGGAATAAAGCACAGAATATATGACTATTCTTTATGGAATACAAGTATAATTTAAGAGCTCAGTCAAAAATCCGTAGCATGTATCATCTTTACATGTAAGGGGGTTCAAGTATCGTAATATGGAAAATATAATTTCTAACATATGTTTATGTAAAGTTTCCTTGAAAAGCATAACCAGCCCACTTATATGGTACAACTGGAAAATTTTTCCACACCACTCAAAACTCAGTTTCAAGGAGCCAAGGTGAAGTTCTGCTTTTCAGTAGTAGGTTCAGCTGCTATGTATTTACTACCTCATCTTCATTAAAAAAAAAAAAAAAAAAAAAGTCTTACCTTGTTTATATGAATGAGCTAAGTTTAAACAAGCTCCTGCTTCCTACCTAAACCAAAGCATCTTAACTAGGTAAAGAATACTTCAATGTAAAGCCACTCTGCAATAACTATGCACTCCTATACTTTGCGAGGCTTTATAACTAGTCTACGTCACAATACTGCAGCTAAAGTATTGGTAGTGGACTTAAGGGAATAGCTAAACATAAAGCAGCTTCTCATTAAATGAAGATTATCTGGTTCCTGCTATGAGATCAGTTTCCAGTGATACCTTTAAAAACTCTCCTCAAGGTAAGACTAAGAAGGAATACAGCAAATGTCAGCCATGAATACAGCAAAAAAACAAAAAGCTGAGAATAATCAGATCCAAAAAGGTATCTTTTTGGATAGCTTTTTGTGACAAATTTTTTTTTTGGGACAAACTTTTATAATAGAAATCTGAATAAATGTCAAGACAAAATAAGGAGTTTCTAATTCAATGAGAAGCACTTTTTTTTTTTTAACCACTGAAACAACTGTATTTATTAACATTCTTAAAAGTTGGGGAGTTAAAAATAATGGCAACATTTTTCTGAATCACTTCTACTTAAAGGACTTCTCTTTGCTTAAAGGGCTATGGGAGAGAATATCACAAGCTAAGAGGTTATAAAAAGTCAGAGATGCTCAATGGAAATGAGTACAAAATGGGTGATTAGAAAAGAAGCTAATATCCTCTTATACCCAGTGAACACTGTGCTGTCCAGTGGCTAAAAAGAGTAGCAAATCCATTTAAAAATCTAGTTTGGACAAAAGACAAGCAATGTATCACTCTGTCCTTAAAACTACAATGACCACACATACTGGCCACACCAGAACAGTTCTGAGACTAGAAGGGATGCTATATCAATTATGCTTGGACAACAGAAGCAAACCAGACCTGCTCCTGGCAGGCCAGCTCACATATTCACCCTGCTTCAAAACCAGGCTGAATTTCTCAGTAATTTCTCCCTTCTCTGGTATTTTTATCTAACAGCATAGACTACGTTTCCACATGCATGTCTCATGTTCCCCAAACCAGCTGTAAATGAACTAGGGGCAGAGAGGGCAAGAAGAGTAACGGTCAGCAGAACACCACAGGTAGATGGAGAGGAAAAACTCAAAAAACCTCTAAGTGAATAGTGAAAAAGGCAGGAACAGCAATTCTAAGTACAGTTTTTAAGACGAACTAAACACCAACAACTCTAAGTTGATGGGTTTTTCACACACTGAACAAACGGAGATGGTCTGGTGGTGACCTGCTCTCCGATGAACTTCCCCTGCTGGAGACAACAGTGTCAGAACGCTAACACCCAGAGTGAACTAGACCGCAGAGCCCAATTAATATAGCAGATGAGAATCAGAAATTATTGAAGGAATATTTCAGGAAAAGGAGCCTGCCAACAGTCCTTGGCACAGACGGAGCTGAGGAGTGGGATGCCTCAGGTGAACGGTGCAGGTGGGAGACAGTGAGAAAGCTAGCAGGTTTACCGTCACCATCAAGGACGGAGGGGAAAACCAAAGACGTGAAATAACCCAGGTGATGTCTAAGGAACGGTATTCCTTAGAAGAACATCATTCCTTAAGAATAACCGAACATTATTCTTCAATTCTAAATCTAGGAAAAGTGATGCAATGATAATACCACTGGCCTGGGAAAGTTGAAAAGGCCCCATCTTGTTTTAATTTTTAAAGAGATTAGTTTGAATAGGGACAATACATCTACAGAAAGAGAAGTCTACTAAGACTCTGTGCAAATGCTAAAAGGCAAAGTTTAACTTGGTACACTTTTAACTACATGACAACTTGCTTTTGATGATTATAAACTTCTATTACCATTACTTGTAAATTAATATTTTCTCAGTACTCACCACAAACCCACAAAAAAATGTAAAAAAAGACTTGTGAAAAAATCCTTGACCAAAGTTATTGAGCACAAGTCAATCGTAATTAATGCCAAAAAAGATACTAAATACAAGTTCTAAAGAGAATTAATTTTAAGAGGTGTTCAAAAGTCACTTTTAAATGAATGCCAAAACAGATCCTCCACAAGTTCTATCATGGGAAATGAGTGCCCTCTACTGGAAGTTAACAGTCATAAAACCACTTAAGTTAAATTGTATTTCTTAAAGACCTGGCATTTAGTACTGAACTAGACAAAGAGGGGTTTCATATATAGACAACATATTGCAAACAGCTCTCTTTTGCTAAAAGGAAAAAGTAATTATCAGTTATGAAGCACAATTTGGGCGACAACATTCAAACATACGTCTTATCCTGGTACGAAGAGACTGGCAAACAAAGCTAAAGAAAGTCTACTAATAAAGCGAGCCACTCCTGTTTAATTGGGGCAGAGGGTCTGCACAAGAAGCCACAAAGAAGCTAGTTTTTAAATTTTTCAGCTACAGCCCAGATTCAACTCCTGCCTAAAACTGTATCAGACCCTGGCCTTGAGCCACAATCAGTAACAAATGGCTGAATATGAAAGTACTATGCCTGATACAAACATTACATTTTAAAGGATACTTTGAACACTAGCAACATGAAACATTATTAGTTTTAAGACCTTTGAGAGTAAAACACCACAGTCACATTCTGGAAAGTAGCTCCTTGAAAAATTAAACAGAAAATTAACATATGATTCAGCAATTCTACTTCTGGGTATACAGCCAAAAGAATTAAAAGGATTCAAACAGGTGTCTGCACACCAATGTTTATAGCTGCATTATTTGTAACAGCCAAAAGGCAGAACAACCGAGTATCCATTAACAGATGAATATATCAAAATCATGAAGACAAAATAGTGGTAAACAAGGGCTGGGAGAAGGGGAAATAATCAGTACAGAGTTTCAGTCTGCAACGATGACAGTGCTGGAGATGAATAGTGGTAGCAGTCGCACAACAGTGTGAATGTACTTAATGCCCCAAACAATTCTCACTGTATACCTAAAACTGGTTAAAATGGGAAGTTTTAGGTTATGTATATTTTGCCACACACACACACACACACCCACCCACCCACCCACAGATATTTTAATGATTCCATGTCTGAGTCCACAAGCTTTTATTTCACCACCTACATTGAACTGAGCTCCCTTCCAAAAAGAAAGACCTGTATTACAATTTCATAACACCAGAAGTTTTAAAACACAGCACTCTCATCCGTCACTGAATCCTTACTATGGCTACACACTTCTGATAATCTTAACCCTTGTTTCAATGCACCTACACAAATCACTGTATGTTTCTACCTGATGGTTCAGCGGTAAAGAATCCACCTGTGGTGTAGCAGAACAAGATTCAATCCCTGGGTCAGGAGGATCCCCTGGAAAAAGAAACAGCAACCCACTCCAGTATCCTTGCCTGGAAAATCCCATGGGCAGAGGCGCCTGGTGGACTACAGCCCATGGACTTAGTGACTGCAACCATGACAATGCAAACCGCTTAGCAAACCACCTGGAACAGTCTTGCCCCAGTGACCTTCCTCTTACCCAGTATCATCAACAGTTTTAACTGCTGTTTTAAGAGCAAATGAAGGGAGGTGCGGCATTTTAAAAAGTCAGTTCATAAACTGCCAGTGACAGGGGAAGGGTGAGGGAGAAGATTATACACTTGAAATACAGCTCACTTTAGCATGCTACCTCATGTGCAGTATCCCGATAAGCATGGCAGCCAAATTTGCACTGAGTCTTCCCATAATACAGCAGCAGCTTAACCGAGAAAGCAAGTCAGCAGGCAGACTGGGTAGAAAATACACAAGCTGGACCAAAAGCTGCTGAGACTCTGCTGACAGAACCACCACTGTGCCTTCTTGTGGATCTAGTGAGGCAGGAAGACAAGTTAAATTTTAAAAGATATACAAACAAGAATTAATAAAGCAGACTGACCATTTTCACTGTGCTATGTTGAATTCTAACATATCAACTACATGAAAAAAATATATATATGTATGGCTTAAGGTACTGTCTAGAGTAAGACTAAATACAATCATTATTTAAAGATAACATTTAACACTCGATTTCATAATATTCAAATGTATTATTTGAAATAATAACTGATGGAGTTAAAGGTATTAGAAACAAAGCAAAACAGTAAAAAAAAAAAAAAAAAAAAAAAAAACAAGCACTTTTGCCAAACAGGGACAATTATAATATCAACCTAATCCGGCCCCATCACTTCATGGCTAATAGATGGGGAAACAGTGGAAACAGTGGCTGACTTTATTTTTCTGGGCTCCAAAGTCACTGCAGATGGTGACTGCAGCCATGAAATTAAAAGATGCTTACTCCTTGGAAGGAAAGTTAGGACCAACTCAGATAGCATATTAAAAAGCAGAGACATTACTTTGTCAACAAAGGTCTGTCTAGTCAAGGCTATGGTTTTTCCAGTGGTCATGTATGGATGTGAGAGTTAGACTGTGAAGAAAGCTGAACGCAGAACAATTGATGCTTTTGAACTGTGGTGTTGGAGAAGACTCTTAAGAGTCCCTTGGACTGCAAGGAGATCCAACCTGTCCACCCTAAAGGAGATCAGTCCTGGGTGTTCATTGGAAGGACTGATGCTGAAGCTGAAACTCCAATACTTTGGCCACCTGATGCAAAGAGTTGACTCGTTGGAAAAGATCCCGATGCTGGGAAAGATTGAAGGCAGGAGCAGAAGGGGACAACAGAGGATGAGATGCTTGGATGGCATCACCGACTTCATGGACATGGGTTTAGTTGGGCTCCAGGAGTTGGTGATGGACAGGGAGGTCTGGCATGCTGCAGTTCATGTGGTTGCAAAGAGTTGGACACGACTGAGCAACTAAACTGAACTGAATTTAAAACCAAAGACTTATCTGAGTATACACACACACTCCTATATATAAGCAATACTGAAAAATACAGATTTTTAAATACCACACACAAAAGGTAGACACAAACCAACGTTTGTCATTTAATAAATGTGTAAATGTAAAGTGGTGTATATTCAACAGTGGAATGTTACTCAGCATTAAAAAGAAATACAGTACTCGTATATGCTCGTAAATCCTAAGAACAGTATGCCAAGTGACGGAAGCCATACTGAGAAGATCCACATCACACAATGTCATCTGTGAGAAATGATCAAAACAGGCAAATACAGAGAGACAGAAATGGTGAGCAGTGGTTGTCAGGAGCTGAGGTAGGAAGAAATGAGGAAATAGGGATGGACTACTAATGGTAGAGTTTCTTTTTGAGGTGATAAAAATATTCTGGAATAAGATAATAGTGACTATCGCACAATCTTGGGAATATGATAAAAATTAATGAATTGCACAGTGTAAAATGGCCAATTTTATGGTATATAAACTGTGTCCTAATAATAAATACTAATTATACATATGCATATATGTATATTTTTATTGATATTTTTGCTAAAAGAATGAAAAGGTTTCAGGGGTGAGTGAAATGTTAATATATGAAAGCCGTACAAGATCTCAATAACGATTAAATAAGTAAAATTTGCCATCAAAGTTTCAAAAGAATTCTATAAAAATACCTGATCAGTTTTGAATTTGTGAATTTCGTGGCTTAAAAGATAATTTAAGATGTGAAGAAACATCTACAACCTTTAGTTTTCTTAAACTATTGTATTAAGTAATACTATTGAAAATGAATTTACTGTTTGATATTTTATTCATTTTACCATGGTACAATTAATGTATAATTTGAAGGAAAAGTAAAACCTAAAGATCTCCCCTTTGAAACATTGTTCTTAAGTCGGGGTAGACCGATTATTACATACACAGGTAAACAACACTCTTACCATAGATTCGGAGAGCAGTAACTTGTAAACTTTTGAGTAGCTCTTTATTTGCTCGGGCTGCAGCAGTATGGATAATGTCAACAAACTGTGTTGAAAGCTCAGGATTTCGGGAGCCGAGATGTGCAAGCTGCAGTGGTAAACCAGCCAACCAACGTGATAACACTTTACTACGGTATCTAAGGCCATCAAAGAAAAGGGAAATACACCACATTTATTTAAGCATTTGAGAGCCTATAAGATGACTGGCATACTATATTCATCTATAGTATTCTCTAAGGTTTTACCCACTGTATTTTAAAGTTTATGTAGTTTGGGGCACTATGTACATTGTAATTTTATCTTAAAGGACACAGGCTCTACTTAGCTTGTGAACTATTTACACTAATTTGTAATGACCGTTTTACTATATTAAGTCATTTATGCATTCAGTATAGGGTGCCCCCACATTAAGTGGCTTCAAACTTGGGTTCTTTCCATTCTTGCACATACTTGCTCACTCTCTAATGTCTCATCTTGGACACGGCAATCACTTTTGCTGTCCCCCAAGAGTTCAGTGATTTACACACAACCTTTGGAGTCTACCAGACTTGAACTTAAGTCTCAGTCTGGCTGCCCTTTAACAGCATGACACTCACCAACTTATTTAACCTAAGCTTCCTTCTATAAGGCAGAAACCAACAGTACCTACATAAAAGTATGAGAATTACTGAAAAATTAAGAAAAGCACCTGACTCACAGTAAAGACTTGAATATGTTCTAACAACTACCTATGTATGCTGAGGTACCACAAATCCCGTTATCTTTCACCCAAACATCTCTTCCAGACTATCCCAAGTAAACCTCAAACTCACCACATCTAAGACTGATTCCTGAGTTCTACTCTTCGTGTTGTCTGCATCACCAGACAGCACCAAACCAAGCTGGACACTTTTGCTCTTTAAGATACCGCCATTTAAAAATTTATTGAAACATTTTTGACACCCAGTATTATGTTAGTTTCAGGTATGTATCACATAATACTCTGACATCTGTACACATTGCAAATGGTCACCATACGTCTAGTAACCACCTGTCCTAATAAAAGTTACTGGTCATATTCTTTATGCTGTATATTATATCCCCATGACTTATTTACTTTATAACTCAGTTTGCACCTTTTAATCTTTTTCACCTATTGTACACCTCTCCTCTTCTACTGCCCTCATTCTTATACCATGTGTCCCAATATGTCACTAAGGGCCGGAGGTTAAACCTCCATAATTTTTATGGGAAGCAAAACAAAATTCTGAGGCTGCTACAGGTGGTTCCAATAATTGTCCTTTAGCTGTTAAGCAGACAAGTGGAAATATATGCTCAAAGAGACTTTTACCTTCTCAGTTATGTGTATAAAGGTTACTGAAACTATTATGTATGCCTTTTTATTTAAAAAAAAATAAATAAAACCAAAAAGGATAAAAAGAAGATTTTCTCCAAAGATTTAATCACCCTATCATCTTATTCATACAGATTACAAAGTAACCTGGTAAGAAAAAGAAAAGCAAAATAACAAAGGAACTGTACCGGATTCTGTAAGATCTCAGTTCTTCTTTTTGATAGCTTTTACTGAAAAACTTCAGTAACAAAGTCGGAACTGGAAGGAGAAGGCCTCTCTGCTGATACAATGTATAAACTGCCTTTATGAGAGACTCTGTAGCCTCTAAGAAACAAGAGAAAACAGCTGCATGTGAGTCAAAATGTTTCTTCACCAGCACCATAATTCTTCTAAAAAGCACAGAAGCACCTTGTTCCTATGAGGAAGCAGATTTTAGCCACAAACTGATGACTACCATCAAAATCCTACATCAATGGCCTAATAAAAGAGTCAAACCAATCGGAGATTACAGTACAAATTTTCCTAAGAGACAACAAACCTAGGAAAGGACAACAAATACCACAATACTAGAAAGGTGGATAAGCCAGGAACCAAACAGCAAAGTTCTGCTTGAATGAAAAGAATTAGTAAGTCACACTAAAAACTGACTTAATGCAACATAACTTCAAGTTACAAGAAAGGTAAAGAGATAAGGATCCACCAATTTCTAGTCAAACTAGATCAGAAAAGTATTTCTTTATCCTTAGGTTCAATGTCATTTCCTATTAATAAAACTTACCTTCTTTCACTCCAACTATGTAATCTAGTAGAAAACCTACCCATCAGCTTCAGAGTGGACCTACCCACCGAAAAGGGGGTGTTCTCAGCCATCAGGGTTCAAGCAGACATTCCTTCATGATTATGCTGGCTACCTTTTATGGCTCGAATGTAAATGACTATGAAATGTTTGACAGGTATGAACTCAAAATTAGATGCTCAACATTAACAGTATGCGTAAGAGCCCCTCTCTTAAGTAAGGACAGAGCATTGACACCCACCTCTGTCTGACTGCATCTGCATTAACCTCCAGGAGACACCAAGCAATCTGTTCAGCTGCTTACTGTTTAGCCTAGACCCATCTTCAAGGGTTTCTGTTACAAATTTCCTTATCCTTTCTATCCAACTGGAATCCTTCTGCAAAGTTGAGGCATTTGCCAGGGAGACCATGATATCAGACAGTGTTAAATTCAGTAAAAGGTGATCTACATTATTCGAGAGAATCGTGCAATGCTTGATGCTAAAAACAAAGACACACATAACTGTTAAGTGTTGTATCTACCATGCCTGTTTCACTTAAACACTTAACTATTCCTCCCAGAATGAACTGTCAAGAAGGTAAGTATATTAAAGCGACTGTAAGCAAACCATTCATTACAGAATCAGAGTTGTTAAGGCATAAATTAAGAATGCATACTGCTCAGTTCATTACCCAAGTTGCTATTCACACAAGAACTACAGGCCCTTGAAACATGGTGTGGTAATCCTAGATGTACTACAGGGATAAGAACACTTGAAAACTTCAACACACTTGAAGATTTTCATTAAGCAGATATTTATATTAGGATGAAACTCACGGCAGACCTTGATTCTGCTTCTAACTAATTTTGACTTGACAGAATCACTAATTTCTCCTGGCCACAATTTCCTTATATGTGAAACAGGAGACTGGTCTAGATAAGCCCAATTCTGAAACAATTTAATTTTATGACTCACATATTACAATCACTTTTTCTAACAGATTATCTTAAGAAAAACAAAATTTGCAACTTAGGATAAAAACCACTAGATATATAAACACTATATAAACACAGTGTAGATTTCAGGCTACACTGCATTCAACAGCAGAGCCTATTTATTCTCATGTTCAGAAACATGTAAAGTTGATTAAACTAAAAAAATACCTGAAACTAATTTATTTTAAAAGAAAGTTAACCCTGGATTAGGCATGAGAAAGGACACAGTTGTAAGGAACCACAAATACAAGGGGAGGGAAATTTTTAATATTTGGTGTTATTAGGGTATCAAATGTAGGGTTAGGAATGACAAATGGGACCAGATCACAAAGAGTTGAAAACTAAGGACACTAAAATCAATTCTGCAAGCACAGGAGTAACATAGTTGAAAAGTTCTTTCATTTCTGCTGATGAAAAAGAAAATATCAGTTACAAGACTCTAAACAAAGAAGTAGTTGTATGTCTACTTGAGCAATACAGGCAAGACATGACAAGCTCAAGAAACAAGGCTGGTACAGACTAGGAGAAAGGGGGATGTATAGCAAGAATAAAAATTAGCTGGATTTGAAGTCTGCTTAAATGCATACATGTATGTGAGCTTTTAGCTGAGCTGGTAAAGAATCCGCCTGCAATGCTGGAGACCCCAGTTCGATTCCTGGGTTGGAAAGATCCTCTGGAGAAGGGGTAGTCCACCCACTTCAGTATTCTTGGGTTTCCCTGGTGCCTCAGTTGGTAAAGAATATGGCCACATTGTGAGAGCCCTGGGTTCCATCCCTGGGTTGGGAAGATCCCCTGGAGAAGGGCATGGCAACTCACTCCAGTATTCTTGCCTGGAGAATCCCCATAGACAGAGGAGCCTGGTGGCCTACAGTCATGGTGTCGCAGAGAGTCGGGACCTGGCTGAGTGAGTGAGTAAGCACAGCACAGCCCAGCAAAAAACTGGGAATTCTATCACGGAGAGAGAATGAATGAAAACTGGGACAGATGAGTAGCAATCTATACTACAAACCCAAAACTACTGGTAGGTTCTTTGCCCAACTGTTCAGTGCCCAAAACCAAGGCACATTTTATACTAACCAGACCACACAAAAACTCAACTGCATCATTTCTTCACCACAGGTAGAGCTTTTGAAGATCTACTTACCTATTACTGTCTGGAAGGTGTCAACAGACATTCAAAAGTTGGGAGAATTCATCCCGCTCCTCCAAGAATTTACACAAAATTTTAAAGTCTAAATACACTGACCACCAATTCTATGAGGGAGACAGGAAACTGGGGAAACTCATTTTCAGCAATGATAGAGGAGGAAATTAGAACTGATTCCCATCCTGAAAATAACTTTAAAAGCTGGATGAAATAGTTTTTAACAACTCAAAAGCATTCAAGAGGTAACAAGGTGATGAACAATTGCTGGGTCCCCAAAATAAAGCAAGATCACAGTACTCAGGTTCCAAGGGCTGTGGAACCAAATACCCAATTCCAACGAAAAGCCTGGAAAACGGAACTAACCTTTCAGAGGCCTCACAGGGAAAAGTCAAACTCCAGAGCCAGACAAACATGGGGACTCTGGTATATTATCCCTACTTCAAGCTGAACCTGTAAGGGCTCCCTGCCAGAGTAACGGTGAACTGGAAGTAAAAAGAGCTCTTACATAAAACAATCCCAGTTATACATCATCTCAGTAGTTAACGCAACAATTTTTCCCAACTAGATCTATAGATTCAACACAATTCCAATCAAAACCCCAGCCAGTTACTTTATAGTTATCAACAAAATGATTTCTGAAGTTTACACACAAAGGCAAACACTAGACTACCCAACACAAGACCAAAGCGGAACAATGTTGGAGGACTCACACCACTCGATTTCAAGGCTTACTGTACTACAGTAATCAAGACAGCACAGAACTGGTGAACGAACAGACAAACATAGGTCAGTGGAAGAGCCCCAAGACAGGCCTACAAGTACAGTCAACTGATGATTTCAGACAAAGGAGCCGAAGCAATCCAAAAGAGAAACAAGAGTCTTTTTCTGCAAACAGTGCTGGAATAACTGGACAGAAACTCTAGAACTGAAAAATAAAAATAAAACAAATTCAACAAATGTATGTTTGAATGAGACAAAGAGAAACAAAAAATTCAGTAAGTGGGTCTTATATACAATCAATTAGTCTTTAAAGGGAAGGAGAAAAATGGCATTAATATTTTAAAGATGAGAATTTTTCAGATGTGTTTAGACACTTCACTCAAGATCTCAGATTTAAGAAGCTCACTGAATTCCAAGGAAAATCAATAAAAAAGAAAACCACACCTGGATACATCATTGTCAAACAGCAGAAAATAAAAGACAAGGAGCAAAGTCTTATGGGGGAGGTAGGGGGGGTGGGGAGGGAAGTAACTTTTATAAAGTAGCAACAGTTCAGACTCATAGCTGACTTCCTAACAGCAGTGGGAACCAACAGAGCGAAGCGTTGCAGTCAGTACGGTCAGTACGCTCAAACAAGAAAACTGCCAAGCTCAAGCACTGTTCTCTGTTAAAACAGTCCTTGGAAATAAAGGAGAATACATATATTCTCCTTCATTTTATATTATATATATATATATATATATATATATATATATATGTATGTATGTATTTGTGTGTGTGTGTGTAAATCCTCTAGCAGCTTCTAAATAAGCCTAATGAAGAGAGATGAAAAAAATGAAGAGCAAAAAAATAGAATATACAGATAAAACTCAGATGGTGGATACAAGTTCTCCAAAAATATTAATTTTTGCTTGAAAGTTCAAATTTTATCTCTAGCACAGACACTATTTTCCTGAAACTGATAGGCTTATTTTTTTCATTTCTGAGAAAATATCTACAAATACCCAAGTCTGAATAAGCATAGTTAGTCATTTAAATTAAAATCATGTCCATTGCAGAAAATACAAACAGAATGACAAGTGCATTTCCTCGAGACAACCATCATTCTTTGGCATGCAGCCAAAATACTTCAGGCACACTTTCCATTTCACCACACAGAATATTAAAATTACGTGTTTTCAAGGATTGTGACTTAATAAGATTAGTAATTTTTTACTTAATTAAGAACAATTTTAAGTGAAACTGGCATGTTCTTTTAAACTGTGAATGCATAGTGGTGAAGAATACTGTTAACCCTCCATACCGTTCTGCCTCCACATATTCAACCAACTGCAGATGGTGTATCATGTGTATGGATTGTGGCTTTCTGAATCCATAGATGCAGAATGTGTATTTGGAGGGCAACTTGCTTCTGGATCAGTGAAAATACCACGTATGACACTATGTCTTTACACAAAACTCAGACTGTACAACAAGAAGAGTGACCCCTCACATAAACCAAGGACTCCAGTGTAAATGATGTATCACTGAGGTTTGTATTTTACAACAGATACACAACTCTGGTGTGGGACGCTGACGTGAGGGAGGCTGTGCATCCATGGGGGTAGGAGTAGTGTATGAGGACTCCGTACTTTCTGTTCAATTTTAATACGAATCTAAAATTGCTCTAAAAAATGAACTCCATTTAAAAAAAAAAAAAGAATGAAATGCTAGTAGTGCCACAACATGAATAAACCTTAAAGATATCATGCTAAGTGAAGTTAAGCCAGACATAAAACAGTATTTTCAGTTTCTACTGATACATGGTACCAGAACAGTCAAATTAATAAAGGGGAAAAATGCAATAGCGGTTCCCAGTACCTGGAGGGAGAAGAGCATAGGAAGCTGTTATTTAATGTGTACCGAGTTTCAGACTGGTAACATGAAAAATGTGAAATGTACTTAATGCCACCAATCAGTACACTTTAAAAATGGTTAAAATGCTAATTTTTATGCTATGGACATCTTACCACAATGAAAATAATATCTTTTGTAACTCCACAGTTCAACCCAAGATTAAAAAAAATCTAGACATCAGGTCAAAATTGAAGACCACCAGCTTAGGCCACATTGGCTCCTCTAACTTGAATCTGTGAATTTAATAGATAGCCTCCAAAGGCTACCTGAGAAATATTCAACACGCTTCCTTATGGAAGTTCAAGAGCAGCCTGCGGACCCTCAAAACAAATCACTAGGGAAATTTATGGTAATACTGTCAATCCACTTTTGTTAAAAATGCCACAATTTCACCACCTCAGTGTCTTCATCGTTAACTCCTTTTTCACCTTCTATATCTTAGCACAAATCACTACCTAGGCAGGCAGTCCTCCCTAGGACCTATGCCCCCCATGAAAGAGCAGGACCAGCTCCCTACTATACTGATATACTTTTATTACCCTACATTCTTTTTCCTAAGTGCCTTCAACATATTAAGTGCCCAATAAAGTGAATAATGACAGTACACCCATATGTTCTTGAGTAGTTTACTTACATTTAATGGTCTACCAAATTCCAAACATCCTTTTATTTAATCTCATTTTGATGAAAATTACACCTGAAACCTCTTCCTTGACAACATAAAAATCTCATGTAATTATATTCACGCATTGAAGGATACTCTCAACCTTATCCATGGACCTGATTAAAAACTTCTGTGTTAATAAGTAAACTGTATCTGGAGCAAGTAACAACTTACTTGCTCAAGAAAGTATCTCCATATTTGATTCTCTGTCACCTCCAACTCCAGAAACTCTAAATTAATGGTCCTAAAACATGGTTTTGATCCAACCAATAATAGTCTTCAATGCCTAAAGGATCAAGGATGAAAGAGAAATGAGAGTCAGAGACAAAAAATGACTTTCAGCATTAAAGTTAGTCATCAGTAGAAACCAATTTGATCCAGGTCTGTCCCATGTCCTCCATTATGCAATTTTATAGCTTTCTCATACCCTATAATATCTCCTTCCATTACTGCAATCATCCCTCACTTCACTTCTGCCTGCTAAAATCACATTCACATTAAAACACTACTCTCCAACACTGCCTTGTCTGTTTATCCTAACAAGGATCTGTCTTCTCCTATTAATTCCTATAGCATTTCTTGACTATAAAGTTCTAATGACACTTAAATATGCCTTGTGTGAAAGATGTAGATTCATTTTTCTTCCTGCAAGTTATTGAGCTTTTGTTTCTCAGCCTTAAAACTACCCTTCCACGCTCTTACTTTGTGATCCTGGGGGTGAGTCACATTTTCTCCTTTACAGTTTGCTTCTTGTTAGGCTCTGCCAATAAAGTGCTTGTTTTTGTTTAGTCACTAAGCTGTGTCAGACTCTTCAGCAACCCCGTGGACTACAGCCCGCCAGGCTCCTCTTTCCATGGGATATTCTAGGCAAGAATACTGGAATGGGTAGTCATTTCCTTCTCCAGCAGATCTTACCAACCCAGGGATTGAAATCTGTCCCTGCACTGGCAGGAGGGCTCTCCACCACTGAGCCACCTGGAAGTCAAGGGGTACTTGAGACCAGAAAGCTGGAGGAGGAAAATGCGGCACTTTCTGTTTGCTTCCTAGTCCTATTTTTTGCTTCTTTTTGCCAGCAGTGCAACCCAACCACTCTTCAGGCCAGCAGCAGTTCATTCTAGCAGCCAGAGTTGGTTCCAGTCTGTATCTTCCTGACACAGAACCAGTATCACCGTGCCCCTAGAACACCAGCGCCAGCCAGCAGAACCCTCTTCGCTGAGCCCTGTACCCTTACCCCACTGGGCCCCTCTCCTGATCCCAAAGACATTAGTCCCAGCTGAGTGCAAACCCCTTCCTCGAGGCCTGAGTTTGGGCTGCAGCCTTTCTTTCCAGCCACTTGCCCTCTTCTCTTTGCTCTCCGGTCAGGAGGCAGTGGTGGCTTCCGACAAGACCTTGCTGTTCCCTTTTGTCTTTCCACTATTAAGTGGAAATGCCTAGTTAACAACCGGTTGTATGAAATTCTCTGTGAAAATCACTGGTATGATTTCCATCTCATGACTAGAGTCTGACACACATTTTTATCAATTTTAAGATTTTGTATTGATTTTTGCAATTTATGAATCACTTAAGAGATCAAAGAATATACCTTAGGGCATCTAATTATCTGTCATAATACTTTACTTACAGTGAGAGACCAAAAAACTTCAGTGAATGAAGTTTATCTGCCTACAACATACTTATCACTTCTGAGCATATCCTCTGAACTCTGCCCAAAGAGCCTCACTGATTCTCCAAGTAGTTTCTTCCTTTTGATAAGTTTAAGAACCTTCTGACAAAGACTTTAAAATCTGTTCAAGCGTTTGCTCATTTGGGGAATTGCACTTTGAGTATCTGTATCTGCTTGTCAAGTTTTATTTGGTAATTTGTTTTTACGTTTATCTGCTCTTACTTCAGGTAAACATTTCAAATAACTTCCAGGCTTACACTTTTCCAGTGAAACTTCATCCATAATTTGTTCTTTTCACTTATTTTAAAAAAGAGAACTGCTTTTCTTCAATTATCCCTCTTCCATCAGGATACTGATAACAGTTACATTACGCTTCCTTGTGTATATAAATGAGAGCAGAAACTAGTGATGTTATGCTCTCAAAGATTCAGTAATTACACAGTGCCTCTCACAAACAAACTATCCACTCTAAGCAAATTTTTATTAAATTCTTATCTATACAATTTGATAACTGACACTCATTTAGCACAAAACATTCACTTCACAGATTAAAAATAAAAATAAAAACTAAGTAAAATTGGAAGTCCAGGGCTTAAAGTGACTTGTTTAAGATCAGATACTACAGCTTTTATCTTTACTTCACAGTCTAGATAACAACTACTTGCAGTGTACAAAGTTCAGTGTGAGACTGTTTTCTGAAAATGTCAGGTTAAACAGTGGATGAGAATGGCAATATCTTTTATTTGTCCCTTTCCTTTTTTTGCTTGGTTATTTCTTTTAAGGCATATGGAAAATTACTCCTAAAATGGTGTTTGAACTCAGTAAGGTAATTCTTTCAAAGCCATGACTCCTAGTAAAATAAGCACAGATTAGAAAATCTGTAAGAAACAATAACTTAAAATAGCAAATAAGATATTAAGCAGAAACTTAACAACTTGTCAATATTCACTTACAAATTTACCCTTATAACACACCTTTTGCTAATGATATAATATGTAAATAAATCTTAAAATCTGAATAAACTGTTAGGCCATCCAACTTTCACCCACAGTTCTTTTTGGTGCTTTCATTTTTACATGCATTTCATCTACTTAAAATGAGAAAAAAAGGGAGAAAGTAAAATTTAATAAAATTCTGATTTTGAACTACTAATGCAATATTTATAAAGTATACAAGAAAATCTTCTACTTAGTGTTCCATTTAAGAGTAACTATATTCTCTAGAAATTCTATTGCTCATTAAAGACATTTAATACCTTCACAAATCAATGTGTTTGTCTAAATTCTTCAGCAGTATTCTTCAATGTATCATGTTCTCCTACCTGAAACACTGATTCCCTACTATCCAGAGGACCAATCATTCCAGTCTGCCAGTGGCTGAGGGGTTGCTTGGGATATGGGACATGAGACACTACAATAGCTAGCTCCAGCTCTAGCAAACCTGGAGGCCAAACTCAGACCATAAATCAACAGCTAGCTATTGCAGCATATCTCCTTAGTTGCCTTCACTGGGTTTTCCTCTTTTTCTTAACCTAAAAATGTGTCCTTGACAACCTCTGGACTTCTACTAGGTATCTTAAACTTAACATGAATAAACTGAACTCTCCTATGGGCAGTCACATCATCATCTGGACCACAGTACAGGCATCACCCCTGCTCCTCTTTCCTTAACTACATACACCAGCATTCCTGCTGGTTTCACCAGAATCTGGCTGCTTCTCATCACTTCAACCACCACCTGCCGTTCGACTCCAAGCCACCATCACCTCTCACTTAAGACTGCTGTCTCAGGCTCCCAAAGGCCCTCATGCTTTTCCTCTTGCCCCCCTAAACTTAACTCTCTACACGGCAGCCAGGGTGATCTTTTAAAACACAAATCCTACTTCACAATATTACAGGGAAGGATAAAGGAGATAATATATATAAAGGAAGGACAGGTCATCCATGGGATCAATGATCTCAGTTGGGCCCATTTTGCTAGAGTTGGAGAATGAGGGCATGGGGGTTTTTAACTGTTTTATTTGTAAATCTGGCATATTAAAGTTAAATAAACATAATTTAGATCATGCCACTCCTCTGCTCAAAACCCTCCAATGTCTTTTCACCACACTCAGGTTAAAATTCTAAGTCTTTACCACAGACCACAAGGTACCACATGATGTGGCTACTGTCCGTCATGTCCCCCCTCATCACCCACCATTCTCCCAGGACCTCACTTGCACATGCCTTGCTGCCATTCCTCAAGTATGTCCAATCTGTTCTCACTTCAGGGTTTTGCACTTGCTGTTCCCTGTGCCTAGAAGGGTCTTCCTACAGGTCTTCACAAGACTTGCTCCTTCTCTTCATTCACTGACATGCAAATATTAAGAAGGCATTTCCTGACCACCTAGTTAACAGGTACCTCCCCGCACACTGTTTCATTACATCTTCTCTCTTACCCACTTTCATCTTTCTTCCTAATGATGACATGATGGACATCAGCTATTTGTTTGCCATCTCTCAACCCCACCAGGAGCTAAGTGTTTGCCTTGTCAGTCATGTTTATCTCTGTATTCCCAGAGTCTAGACAGAACCTAACTCACTGCAAAGCAGCACTATTCAAAAGACCTTTCTGCAGTGACAGAGCCATTTTGTTCTTGTATTTGTGCTGTCCAATACAGTAGCCACTGCCACCTGAAGCTACTAAGCATCTAAAATGTGACTACTGTTTACTGAGGAACTGAATTTTAATTAAACAGCCAAATTTATAGGTGCTCAATTAACCTTTGCATCTAACTCTTTCTCACAAATTCTGATCTTCATGGTAAAAACAAAACAATAAGGAAACATTTACACTGAACGCAGCAAGCATTAAAATACAAAGCTAGGACACAACAAAATCTCTATAGTGTATAAAATTATACTACTGACCTAAAGTTAATAATACAGGACTCCAAAAACTGAAGTTAATTAAAAAGTTAACATTACATTGTATTTTAAAACACTGTGTGTTTTAAAAATATTAAATACAGTATACTTTAAATTAAGGATCCTAAGGATACAAAGAGTGTATTACAAATAAACCACCTCAGTCAGGATCTGAGTACTCAACCACTGAAAATAAGATTTAATATTAACTTGAGATTTCTTTCCAAAGATGAAAGATTTCAAATTCCTAAAAAGCTTTACAATAAAAAATACTTGGGCAAAAATGAAACTTCTCAATTATGCAGCAAATACAAACACACTATATGCGTTTAACAAAACTTAAAAAGTAAGCAGTCAGTTACCCTAAGGTTGCACCCTAATACAGATGCCAATTTATCAACAGAAAACCTACACATTTTGAGAGAAAAGAGATACAATTCAGCCTGTGGTGCATAATTAGAATTTAAGACCAAGAAATGCCATTTCATTCCTCCTAAAGTTTGAACTTTGACCACTCAATACTTTAAGTACTAAGCTATAACTAAGGTGAATGAGAAAGTGGAACTGACAGCAGGAATGGTAATGAAAAATAAACTAACAGACATTTTAATGTAATCTGGTGTAACATACATATTTATACTTTGTCTGCAAAGTAATAGATTTACCTTATTCAGTTATTATAGTTCAAATCTGCCGTGGTAAATTAGAGAACTCTGCCAATGGATGCTTTTAAATACTATTTCAGTTTGAATTTGCACCATACCTGCAACTGCAGCTTACCTACAGTAAAGGTTAACTTTAAGAAATATTTTCCGATTTATATCCTTTATCAAGAAAATAGAGAGAGACTGAGTAACTCTCTTAGTAAATGTCACATTGCACTTGAAAAGATGAGGGTTCTTTTCAAATATCTTTTTATGTTGGTTTCTAATGTAATTCCACTGTGATAAGAGAACAGACCCTGTGTGATTTCAATACCTTTAAGACCATGAAATTTTTGCACGTTGTTTTATGTCCTTGGATAAGTTCCAGAGTCTCCCAATTTACAGTCTATGGGAACTTGAATAGAATTTGTGTCCTACTGTTGTGTAAAAATTGTATAAATCTTAATTATATTGAATTGGTTCATAGTGTTTTTCAGGTCTAGTATATCATTCTATTTCTCTACATATTCATTCTATTAATTTTTGAGAGTTTGATACTAAAACTCCAACTAAAAATCTTAATTTATCTCCTTAAAAAATAATTGTAATATACAGTGTATTTTCCAAGTCTCCTGTAAATGTGTTATCATACTTTCAGAATTTAAAAAATTGAAATTAAAAAACTACTATGTATGAAGTAAATAAACCCCAAGGATGTATTGTACAGCACAGAAAAAATAGTCATTATTTCATAATAAAATGGAGTATAATCTGTAAAAATACTGATTCACTGTATTGTATAACTGAAACAAATGTAACATTATAAATCGGCTATGTGCTCATGCATACTCAGTCTCTTCCATCGCGTCTGACTCTTTGCCACCCTATGGACTACAGAACACCAGCTCTTCTTTCCATGGGACTCTCCAGGCAAGAATACTGGAGTGGGTTGCCCTGCCCTCCTCCAGGGGATCTTCCCGACCCAGGGATTGAACCCAAGCCTCCCGTGTCTCCTGCATTGTAGGCGGATTCTTTACTGCTGAACCACCAGGGGAGTAAATCAACTATATTTCAATATAAATACCCTCCTCAAAAGAGAGACTGAGTAGGAAGATAAAGATCAGAGAATCTTAAGTGATACATCAGCCAAGAACCCTGATTTAAACAAAGAAGCTCAATTATATATTATGGCAATCAAGGAAATATGAACACTAGATCTTTGATAATATTAAGGAATCGTGGATAATGATAAAGGAATTTAAATTATTTTTTTAAAAGACTCACTGCCTTTTAAGAAAACATGCTGAAACATTTATGGATGAAATGATGGTATAAGATGATTTGCTTTGCTTTGGTTTAGGATTTGCTTCAACCATCTGTATGAAGGGTTGGGGGGTGAGGTGGGTCGAGCAGAAATAGAAAAAGCTTGTCCTTGAGCTGAAAACTTGGAGCTGGAGGATAAGAGAATATGGAGATTTGTGTTCTATTTTTTGTGTGTGAAATTTTCTACACTATAATCTTTAAAAAAAGAAAAAAAGAAAAAACTAGTAGAGCCATTTTCTTTTTAAATGCAAGTAGGTCATAAGAGAGTAAGAAGATTTCCAATAATGAATTAACAACCTGCAAATAGCTATATATTATGTTTATCCTACTGGAAATTTTAATATAAATAAATTCACTTATTTGGGAAAGTTTGTTTCAGGTTATATGTTGTATTTGGAAAATATAACAGCCATACCCAGGGGCAAGTGACAAGACTCATCTGCACACCTGGGTCTTCACTGCCAGTGCCTGTGACACTTGACTATTTTACCATTTCCACGTTACCATTCTCAGAATATAAGGCAAATCTTGCCTGAATCACTGTCACTGACCCGAGAGGGTCCTAGCCCAGAGTCTTAAAGAAGGTCTTCCTCCAGAAATTAGACACGGTCCTTGTGTAGTTCTGTCCTCTAGAATCTTTCTCCCAAGTAACATAAGAACAAGAGGAGAAAGGCAGAGATGATCTGGATTTCTTGAGCCATCTGTGTGGATCAAGTTTTTTATTTCTTTCCTCTGCACAAAGTCCCTCACCTGTGACAAGCTTCAGCATTAGGTCCTGGTGACACAGTCCCCTGCGGGGGGAGATAGAGAAGTAAGGAGACAGGTAGTAGTAAGTAGCTTCTTAATCTGACTAAGATCAATTTAATTTGAAAGAGGAAGTAGCTTTACAGCAATCCTTTTTCTCTTCATTGCCAGATTACCTCATTGCTTTAAAAGAAAATGAATTCCTCCATCTCAAGTGTTTGGCAAACAATAGTCAGCAGATTTGTGTAAAAAAAAAAGTATACATAGTCTATTAGGGGTCGATTACAAATTTCTATTTGGGGAGTCTCCAAATTGGGAACCTGAGAGTAGAGTAGAAAAAAGATTTTTCCCTTTGAATACTTCATGCTTTTAAAATTTTGAGCCATGTGAATGTATTGCTTTATGTAATTAATTAGTTAACTTATTAAAAATAAAGATTAAATAAATAAATAAAAATAAAGATAAAAATGGAGATCATAATGCCTAAAAAGAGATTAAGATCACAGGGCCATTTGCTTCTAATGTAAAAACTAATACAAATCACTCTGTTAAGAATCAAAAGGCTATTATAATTAAATGACACATAATATCAGATTTTCTTTTGCAAAATAGGCCCTTATGGGCAAAGTTGGTGAATTCTGAATAAAATCTCTAAGTTAGATAACAGTATTGTATCAACATTAATTTCCTGACTTTAATAATAGTACTGTGGTCATATAAAAGTTTTTTTAAGAAACACACTTCAAAACATTAGGGGTAAAGTGGTGTCATATCTGCAACTTTCTCTGAAAGAGTGGGGATGAGATATATAGAGAAAGACAGAGAGAAAATAATAATAATAAAGTAGACTCGATAAAATGTTGATATTTACTGGCAAAGAGGGGGAGCGCCTGGAACTCTCATATACTAATGGCAGAAGTAAAAAAATTATGACTATTTTTGAAACCAGGCAATGCTTTAATAATGTTAAACATAGACTTATCATATGGCCTAGCAATTACAGTCCTAGGTATTTACCCTAGAGAAATTAAAACATAGAGATCCAAAACATGTGTCTAAGAATGTTCATATCAACTTTATTCATAATAGCCCAAAGTGCAAACAATCTCCATGTTCATCAATAGGAGAGTGAATCACATTCATCAATAGGAGATGAATAAACAAATATTTATCAACAGGAGAGTGAATAAACAAATGTATTCTCACACAAATGTTTGACAAACATTATTTTCACAAACAAATGTATCCACCTGCAAAGTGGGAGACCTGGGTTCCATCTGATCCCTGGGTTGGGAAGATTCCCTCGAGAAGGGGAAGGCTACTCACTCCAGCATTCTGGCCTGAAGAATTCCACAGGCTGTATACACATGAGGTGACAAAGGGTCAGATATGACTGAGTAAGTTTCACTTCACTTCATTCACACACCAGACACTGGGACATGATTCCCATGGGTCCCTTGTGTTTCCACATGTCTTATGAATAGAGGTGCTGACAGTTTTGCTCCAGACAATCTTCTTTAAAAAAAAAAAAAACAAACACTTGCACAGTAGATACCCTTGGAAAATATAATTTCTCCATCTGGAGCAGAAGGCAAATTTTTTGGAGTCCAGTATGATGAAGATAATGTCTCCTTCCAGGAACAAAGGTTGGGCAGATTTTCTTGAAGTCTCTTATTAAAGATTGAGGTTTTCTAAGCTTAGGGTTCCTCAGCTATGACTCAAGATTTACTATGTGTGGACATTTAGGTTGTTTTTACCTGTATAAGTTTATTGAGGCATAACTTACATGCAAAAAAATCATATTTGATCTGGTACAAGCATGAATCCGAGGCAGCCTAACTTTTTAGCTTGCAAACAGGATAAAATCTCAGATTCTTCACAGTCCTTGACAGTGGAATGCTGCCCAGCAACAAAAAGGAAAGAATCACTGAGACACATAGCAGTACAGATGAGTCTTGCAAACATTATGCTGCGTGAAAAAACTGAGCCCGAATCAAGTATGATACTGTCTAATTTTATTTACTGAAAATTCTCCATCGAGCAGAATAAATCTGTATTAATAGAAATCACAATGGCAGTTGCCTGAGACAGGGAGTTTGGGGCATGTTGACAGAGGTAAAGGATGAAGGATTTTCCCAAGAGTCCAGTGGTTAAGAATTATCCTTGCAGTGCATGGGACACGGGTTCCGGGAACCAAGGTTCTGCGTGCTGCAGCACAGCTAAGGCCACGCGCTGCGGATACTAGGTGAGGAGGAGCCCCACAATGCGACTAAGGCCCGGTGCAGGCAAATAACCAAGTCTTTAAAAGGAGGTGAGGGGGAAGCTTTCTAGCGTGGTGGGAGTGGTGGAACTATTTTGTATCTTTGTTGTGTTTGCATGGATATATACATCTTTCAAAGTGCATCAAACAGTGTGCCCTAAAATGTATAATTTTGTTATATGTGAATTACGCCTCAGTAAAATTACATAGAAATAGTCTAAATATTTATCAACATGTGAACAGAAATGCAAAATATGGTATATACATAAAATGGAATATTATTCAGCCTTGAAAAGGAATGAAATTCTGAAACATGCTAGAACATGGGTGTTCCTTGAAATCATTACACTACGTGAGAGAAGTCAGACATGAGAAGACAGTTACTGTGTGATTCCACTTCTTTGAGCTGCCTGGAATAGACAAATTCATAGACAGAAAGTAGAGCAGTGGTTATCCAGGGCTGTGGAGTTGTGGTCTAGTGGGTACAAGGTTTCAGTTTGGAAGGATGAAATAATTCTGGAGATGGAGGTGATGGTGTTGTACAACAGTGTGAACACACTTAATGCCACTTAACTGGACACTCAAAATGTTTAAAATGATAAATGTTATATCTAGTACATTTATATGTATTACAGTAGTGGTGTGAAAAAAAATAATCTCTCTCTCCAGTGGTGTGCTGCAAAATGTATAACAACCAGCTATGAGAGGGAAGCATATTGGTAGTATTCACTTTGATAGAAACACTCCCACAGTGATCCAGTTCAAGCAACAGTGTGATATCACTGAATGTAGAGTTTGGAAAAGATACAAACAACTGACTTTACAAAGTCAATAGGAGTTGGCTCAAAGACACTACTGTCTCTATCCAACCAACCGATTGTTAGTACACAGCAAATCCAGTAAAGAAAACACAACATAAAAGTTATAAAGAAAAAGGGAAAAAAATCACCCCACCACTACTTATAGGCAGTTGTCTGTATGCCAACCAGGGAGGTCGATGGTTATTTGTGGGCTGATAACATACAGGAACAACAAAGTGCCAGTTCACTGATCCTGCAGGCTGGAAGGCATCAATTCTGGTTGGTTGGTACCCATTGCCACATCAGTTATTAAATCTTGTGGCTCTTATTCCTGGTGGTGACATCCAGAAAAGGAAAACTGTGGGACCTTCTTGAATCATATAAGTTTAGCTACCAGTAGGTAACCCTTTAAAATTTTTATCGATCTTTACTGTCATCATATTCCCTTTGTTTTGGCACAAAATGGCTGCAAAAGTACAGGAGATACAAAATTTTGAAGCCATTTCCAGAAGATTTAGGCTGATTCTCGGTGCCAGTGACTCTCAGATAGGGTGTGCATGTAATTACTTGGAGTAATCTTCATTTTGAAAGAACTACAGGTGATTCTAATGCAGTTGGTTCACAGAACACATTTGGCAACATGGTTCGATGAGGTAGCTCTTTCCCTTCTCCCCTTTCATAATTTCACACCACAACCACATTGCTCTAAGATGCAAATTAGGGTAACTGATGTTATAAAACATGTCCCAATGTGTGTATAACAATGTCTGAAATGATTTTAAGAATATTCAGTATAGAAAAGGTGACATAAAACTGTGCTAATTCATTTTACTGTCATTGGTGAAACAAGTGTTATTCAAGCCTTTTGATGTGGCAGAAATATTTTAAGACAACCCCTTCTATTCTTTGAGCAGGAAATAAAATCTAGCAAACTGTGTAGCCAGTAACCTTAGGGATGGTACTTGAGGCTTGATCTCTAAAAGATGTTGAGTCCAAAAGTTGAACCTAAATCTGCCTGTATTGTTCTGCCTTGAGTGAATCTTTCATGCAGGCTGTGATCAGTGCATTTAAAAGAGCAGAGATCTGAATTTTATTGAGATTTACCTTATGTTTTATTATTGTGGGCTTGCCAGGTGGCACTAGTGGTAAAGAACCCACCTGCCAATGCAGGTGATGTAAGAGGTGCTGATTGGATTTCTGGGTCAGGAAGATCGAGGAGGGTGTGGCAACCCACTCCAGTATTCTTGCCTGGAGAATCCTATAAACAGATGAACCTGGTGGGCTACAGTCCGTAGAGTCGCAAAGAGTCGGACACAACTGAAGCAACTTAGCATGCATGCATGTTTTATTAATAATGAATTTCTGTTTAGTAAATGTTTCATAGTTATGTGCCAGACTTGCTTTCCTTATAACATGGTGGCAAGGTTAAGGAGGCATCGTTAGTCTTCATCCACTCTAATTAATAAATGCTACATGAATCTACCAAAAAGAACCTTATAACTGTGCTTGAAAAGTTGGCTTAGGGTAGCTCTTTATAGGGTGTTTGGGGGAACACTAAACCCCAAGATGCTCATTTGAAGATAGAAGACCTGCAAAAAAAAAAAAAAGAGAGAGAGAGAAAGAGAAGAGAAAGAAGACTTGCATGATTAAATAAACATAGGAAATGCTGCATAGGCGAATATTTTATTTTTTTTAATTTAGTCCACCATTTACCAAAGTTATTGATTAAAGATTTTAAAATTTCATAAGAATAACATTTTGTGGAATATATATTTAGCAAAGAATTCTCCAGTGCTCTGGTGAAAATTTTAGCTGTGAAGGGGAACACAGGGATAGAGAGGCAAATTAATTTGGCATTCTTGACTTCAAACTTACATTAACCACATTTGTTTCCACTATTAAATGTAAAGAATTTGATGGATTTAACAACAGTCATCAAGGATAGTCAAAAAGTAACTTCCTCAGTGGTCTGGTGCAGCCAAAAATCAACTGGAGAATATACCTCAGGTGCCCGCTGCAACTCGAGAAAAACCATGAGGCTTCCCCCTCGCTACGAGATGAACCCCAATTCCCCAGCATTGCGTGAAGACCAATTCCGTGTTCCCCATCAAACAAGAAAGGAGCCTTGACTTCCTTGATGGAACTCCAGAGAGGCCCCAAGAACACTGTCACAAGTCTAGAGGGACCTGAGGTCACCACAATCACACAAAAGAGCTCCATGTACCACAAATCAACTCGAGATGAGGCCTGATTCCCCTGCAATGGCTCCAGAGCTAGCAGGCGTTCCCCTGCAAACACAGCAAGTGGCTTGCCTTCCTTTAGGCAACTCCAGAGATTCCGCGAGAACACCATCCCAAGTCTAGAGGAACACGAGTTCAGCACGGCAACCAGAGAGAAGCTCCGTGTACAGCAAATCATCTCGAGATGAGAGCTGATTCTCTGGCTTTGACTCAAGAGGAATGCCAACTTTCCACAAGCACCTCAAGAGGAGGCTTCTCTCAGCTATAGGTATGTGAGAGGGACCCTGAGTTTGCTGCCTCAAGTGGAATGGACACCGAGATGCCGTGACTCGAGATAAGGCCGGATTTCCCTGCAGTGACCTGAATGCAAGCTCGTCTTTCATCTCACGAGATGAAGGGATGTCTGAATCCCCTGTGGAGACCCTAGAGAAAGCCCTAGTTCCACGTATCATCTCAACAGGAGGCCTCACACTCCTTTCAAAACTCGAGAGTCACGCGGAGGTCAATGCCTCAAAAGGAGACGATTCCTGACTCCTCTTGAAAATTGATAGGAATCCCAATATCCCTGTGGCAACTGGACAGGAACCCTGGGTCTCTCGCCTCACCTTGAGAGGGGTCCCTATTGCCCTATCAAGCCTCGATGAGAATACCGAGGTGTCCCTAACATCTAGGCAGGAGTCCTGATGTCACTGAACAACATGAGTTTTGAAGGGTCATTCCCGCCGTAACTCGAGAAGATACCCCAGGTCCCCACCACAACTCAAGAAAACCCAGGAGAATTCACCCTCGCCGTGAGATGAGGCCCAATTCCACTGCATCGCATGTAAAGCAATTCCGTGTTCCCCATAAAACAGGATATGAGCCTTGACTTCCGTGATGGAACTCCAGAGAGTCCCCAAGAACACTGTCGCAAGTGTAGAGGGACACTGAGGTCCCCGCAGCAACACGAAAGTGATCCGAGTACCCAGATCAACTCGAGATGAGACCCGATTCCCCTGCACTGGCTCCAGAGCAATCCCGCTTTCCTCATCAAACTAGACAAGTGGCTTGACTTCCCTTAGGCAACTCCAGAGATTCCCCGAGAGCACCGTCCCAAGTCTAGAGGAACACCAAGTTCAGCACAGCAACTCGAGAAAAGCTCCGTGTACCCCAACACATTCGAGATGAGAGCTGATTCCCTGGCTTCGACTCAAGAGGAATGCCAACTTTCCACAAGCAGCTGAAGCGGAGGCTTTTCTCAGCTCTAGGTATGTGAGAGGGACCCTGAGTTTGCTGCCTCAAGTGGAATGGACACCGAGATGCCCTGACTCGAAATAAGGCTGGATTTCCCTGCAGTGACTTGAATGCAGGCTCGTCTTTCATCTCACAAGATGAAGAGATGTCTGAATCCCCTGTGGAGACCCTAAAGAAAGCCCTAGTTCCCCACCTCATCTCGACAGGAGGCCTTACATCCCTTTGACAACTCGAGAGGAACACGGAGTTCAATGCTTCAAAAGGAGACGATGCCTAACACCTCTTGAAAATTGATAGGAATAGCAATATCCCTGTGGCAACTGCAAAGGGAAGCTGGGTCAACACCTCACCTCGAGAGGCATCCCTATTGCCCTGCCAAGCCTCGAGGAGAATCCCGAGGTGTCCTTCAAAACTAGACAGGAGTCCTGTCGCCGCTCAACCAACACGGGTTTTGAAGGGCCATCCTCGCCGTAACCCAAGAACATACCCTAGGTCCCAGCCGCAACTCAACATAAACCATGAGACTTCCCCCTGGCCGCGAGGTGAGGCCCGATTCCCCTGCACTGAGTGCAGAACAAATCCGTGTTCCCCATCAAACATGAAAGGAGGCTTCACTTCCTAGATGAAACTCCACATAGTCCCCAAGAACACTGCCAGAGGTCGAGAGGGACCCTGAGGTCACCGCAGCAAAACAAAAGAATTCGTGTAAATGAAATCAACTCGAGATGAGGCGCGATTGCCCTGCATTGGCTCCAGAGCCATCTCGCATTCCCCATCAAACGTGACAAGTGGCTTGACTTCCTTTAGGCAACTCCAGAGATTCACCAAGAGTACCGTCCAATATCTAAAGGAACACAAAGTTCAGCACTGCAACTCGAGAAAAGCTCCCTGTACCCCCAAATCATCTCGAGTTGAGAGCTGCTTCCCTGGATTCAACTCAAGAGGAATGCCAACTGTCCACAAGTACCTCAAGAGGAGGCTTCTCTCAGTTATATGTATGTGAGATGGGCCCTGAGTTTGTGGCCTCAAGTGAAATGGACACCGAGATGTCCTGACTCGAAATAAGGCTGGATTTCCCTGCAGTGACTTGAATGCAGGCTCGTCTTTCATCTCACGAGATGAAGGGATGTCTGAATCCCCTGTGGTGACCCTAGAGAAAGCCCTAGTTCCTGGCCTCATCCCAACATGAGACCTCACATCCCTGTGAAAACTCGAGAGGCACACGGAGTTCAATGCTTCAAAAGGAGACGATGGCTGACTCTTCTTGAAAAATGATAGGAATCCCAAAATTCCTGTGGCCACTGCAAATGGAACCTGGGTTTCCCCTCTCACCTTGAGAGGCGTCCCTATTGCCCTCCCAAGCCCCGAGGAGAATCCCGAGGTGTCCCTCGCAACTAGACAGGAGTCCTGACATCACTGATCCAACCCGAGTTTTGAAGGGCCATCCTCGTCATAACACGAGAACATAATCCAGGTTCCCACCGCAACTCGAGAAAAACAATGACACTTTCCCCTCGCCACGAGATGAGGCCCGATTCCCCTGCACTGCATGCAGAGCAAGTCCGTGTTCCCCATCAAACAGGAAAGGAGCCTTGACTTCCTTGATGGCACTCCAGAGAGTCCCCAGGAACACTTTCACAAGTCTAGAGGGACCCTGAGGTCCCCGAAACAACATGAAAGCGCTCCATGTACTCCAAATCAACTCGAGATGAGGCCTGATTCCCCTGCACTGCATGCAGAGCAAGTCCATGTTCCCCATCAAACACGAAAAGAGCCTTGACTTCCTAGATGAAACTCCACATAGTCCCCAAGAACACTGTCACAGTTCTGCAGGGATCCTGAAGTGACAGCAGCAGCACGAAAGAACTCGTTTAACTCAAATCAACTCTAGATGAGACCCGATTCCCCTGCATTGACTCCAGAGACATCCCTCATTCCCCATTAAACAGGGCAAATAGCCTGACTTCCTTTAGGCAACCCCAGAGATTCACCGAGAGCACCGTCCCATATCTAGAGGAACACCAAGTTCAGCACAGCAACTCGACAAAAGCTCCGTGTACCCCAAAACATTTCGAGATGAGAGTTATGACACAGGAGGAATGGAAACTTTCCACAAGCACCTCAAGAGGAGGCTACTCTGAGCTATAGGTATGTGAGAGGGATCCTGAGTTTGCTGCCTCGTGTGGAATGGACACCGAAATGCCCTTACTCGAAATAAGGCCGGATTTCCCTGCAGTGACTTGAATGCAGTCTCGTCTATCATCTCACAAGAAGAAGGGATGTCTAAATCCCCTGTGGATACCCTAGAGAAAGCCCAAGTTCCCTGCCTCATCTCGACAGGAGGCCTCACATCCCTTTGAAACTTTGAGAGGCACGTGGAGTTCAATGCCTCAAAAGTAGATGATGCCTGCCTCCTCTTGAAAATTGATAGGAATCTCAATATCTCTGTGGCAACTGGAAAGGGACCCTGGGTCTCCACTTTACCTCGAGAGACTTCCCTATTGCCCTCCCAAGCCCCGAGGAGAATCCCGAGGTGTCCCTCGCAACTAGACAGGTGTCCTGACGTCGCTGACCCAACACAAGTTTTGAAGGTCCATCCCCACCGCAACTCAAGAACATACCCCAGGTTCCCACCGCAACTCGAGAAAAACCATGAGACATCCCCCTCGCCATGAGATGAGGTCTGATTCCCCTGCATTGCATGCAGAGCATGTGTGTGTTCCCCATCATACTTGAAAAGAGTTTTGACTTCCTCGATGGAACTCCAGAGAGTCCCCAAGAACACTGTTACAAAGCTAGAGGGACCCTGCGGATTCCGCAGCAACATGAAAGAGCTCGTGTACCCCAAATCAACTCGAGATGAGGCCCAATTCACCTGAATTGGGTCCAGAGACATCACACGTTCCCCATCAAATACAACATGTGGCTTGACCTCCTTTACGCAACTCCAGAGATTCCACGAGAACATCATTCCAAGTCCAGAGGAACACCAAGTTCTGCAGAGCAACTCGAGAAAAGCTCCATGTACCCCAAATCATCTCGAGATGAGAGCTGATTCGCTGAACTCGACTCAAAGGGAATTCCAACTTTCCACAAGCACCTCAAGAGGAGGCTTCTCTCAGCTATAAGTATCATAGTGGGACCCTGAGCTTGCTGCCTCAAGTGGAATGTACAATGAGATTCCCAGACTCGAAAAAAGGCCGGATTTCCCTGCAGTGACGTGAATGCAGGCTCGTCTTTCATCTCACAAGATGAAGGGATATCTGAATCCCCCATGGAGACCCTAAAGAAAGCCCTTGTTCCCCGACTCATCTCGACAGGAGGCCACACATCCCTTTGACAACTCGAGAGGAGTGCAGAGTTCAAGGCGTCAAAAGGAGACGACGCCTGACTCACCTTGAAAATTGATAGGGATCCCAATATCCCTCTGGCAACTGCGAAGGAAGTCTGGGTCTCCTGTCTCACCTCGAGAGGCGTCCCTATTGCCCTGCCAAGCCTCAAGGAGAATCCCGAGGTATCCCTGGCAATTAGACATGAGTCCTGAAGTCGCTGAACCAACATGAGTTTTGAAAGGCCATCCCCGCCGTAATACGAGAACATACCCCAGATTCCCGCTGAAACTCAAGAAAAACCATGAGACTTCCCCATCGCTGCGAGATGAAGCCCGATTGCAATGCTGCGTGCAGAGCAAGTCTGTGTTCCTCATTAAACACAAAAGGAGCCTTGACTTCCTTGATGGACCTCCAGAAAGTCCCCAAGAACACTATCACAAGTCTAGCGGGACCCTGAGGTCCCCGCAGCAACACAAAAGAGCATCGTGTACCCCAAATCGACTCGAGATGAGGTGTGATTCCCCTGCATTGCATGCAGACCACATCTGAGTTCCCCATCAAACACTAAAGGAGCCTTGACTTCCTAGATGAAATTCCACATAGTCCCCAAGAAGACTGGGGACTTCAGCACCTCACAAGTCTAGAGGTGCTGAGGCCACCACAGCAACACATAAGAGCTTCGTGTACTACAAATCAACTTGACATGAGGCCGGATTCCCCTCCATTGGCTCCAGAGCCATCGTGCATTCCCCAACAAACAGATCAAGTAGCTTGACTTCTTTTAGCAACCCCAGAGATTAACCGAGAGCACCGTCCCATATCTAGAGGAACACCAAGTTCAGCACAGCAATTCGACAAAAGCTCCGTGTACCACAAATCATCTCAAGATGAGAGCTGATTCCCTGGATTGGACTCAAGAGGAATGCCAACGTTCCACAAGCAACTCAAGAGGAGGCTTCTCTCAGCTATATGTATGTGAAAGGGAACCTGATTTTGCTGCTTCAAGTGGAATGGACATCGAGATACCCTGATTCAAAATAAGGCCGGATTTCCCTGCATTGACTTGAATGCAGGCTCATCTTTCATCTCACATAAAGAAGGGATGTCTGAATCCCTTGTGGAGACCCTAGAGAAAGCACTAGTTCCCTGCCTTATCTCGACATGAGGCCTGACTTCCCTTTGAAAACTCGAGAGGCATTCGAAGTTCAATGCTTCAAAAGGAGACGAAGCCTGACTCCTTTTCAAAATTGATAGGAATCACGATATCCCTGTGGCAACTGGACAGGAACCCTGGGTCTCTCGCCTCACTTCGAGAGGCATCCCTATTGCCCATGCAAGCCTCGAGGAGAATTCCGAGGTGTCCCTCGCAACTAGAGAGGAATCTTGACGTTGCTGATCCAACACAAGTTTTGAAGGTCCATCCTCGTCGTAACTAGAAAACATAACCCAGGTTCTTGCCGCAACTCGAGAAAAACCATGAGGCTTTCACCTGGCCGTGAGATGAGGCCTGAATCCCCTGCACTGCAGGCAGAGCAATTCCCTGTTCCCCATGAACACGAAAGGAGCCTTGACTTCCTTGATGGAACTCCAAAGAGTCCCCAGGAACACTGTCACTGGTATAGAGGGACACTGAGTTCCCCACAGCAACACGAAAGCGCTCCGTGTACTTCAAATCAACACGAGGTGAGGCCTGATTCCCCTGCATGGTCTCCAGAGCCATCCAGCATTCCCCATCAAACACGACAAGTGGCTTGTCTTCCTTTAGGCAACTCCAGAGTTTACCCGAGAACACCGTCCTAAGTATAGAGGAACATCACGTTCAGCACAGCAACTAGAAAACATCTCTGTATACCTCAAATCATCTCGAGATGAGCGCTGATTCCCTGGCTTTGACTCAAGAGGAATGCCAGCTTTAAACAACACCTAAAGAGGAGGCTTCTCTCAGCTATAGGTATGTGAGAGGGACCCTGAGTTTGCTGCCTCAAGTGACATGGACACTGAGAAGCCCTGACTCAAAATAAGGCCAGGTGTCCCTGCAGTGGCTTGAATGCAGGCTCATCTCTCATCTCACAAGATGAAGGGATGTCTGAATCCCCTGTGGAGACCCTAGAGAATACCCTAGTTCCCAGCCTCATCTCAAAAGGAGGCCTCACATCCCTTTGACAACTCGAGAGGAACACAGAGCAACATGTAAAGGCTCTGTGTACTCCAAAACAACTCGAGATGAGGCCCGATTCCCCTGCACTGCGTTCAGAGCAAGTCTGTGTTCCCCATCAAACACAAAAGGAGCTTTGACTTCCCTGATGGAAATCCAGAGAGTCCCCAGGAACACTGTCACAAGTTTCGAGGGTCCCTGAGGTCCCCGCAGCAACATGAAAATGCACTGTGTACTTGAAATCAACTCGAGATGAGGCCCGCTTCCCATGCACTGCATGCAAAGCAAGTCTGTGTTCCCCATAAAACACGAAAGGAGCCTTGACTTCCTTGATGGAAATCCAGAGAGTCCCCAGGAACACTTTGAAAAGTCTAGAGGGACCCTGAGAACCCCACAGCAACATGAAAGTGCACTGTGTGCTTCAAATCAACTCGAGATGAGGCCTGATTCCCCTGCATTAGCTCCAGAGCCATCACTCATTCCCCATCAAACACAACAAGTGGCTTGACTTCCTTTAGGCAACTCCAGAGATTACCTGAGAATACCGTCTCAAGACAAGAGGAATACCAAGTTCAGCACAGCAACTCGAGAAAATTCCGTGTACCCCAAATCATCTCGAGATGAGAGCTGATTCCCTGGCTTCGACTCAAGAGGAATGCCAACTTTCCACAAGCCCCTCAAGAGGAGGCTTCTTTCAGCTCTAGGTATGTGAGAGGGACCCTGAGTTTGCTGCATCAAGTGGAATGGTTACCCAGATGCCATGAATCGAAATAAGGTTGGATTTCCCTGCAGTGACTTTAATGCAGGCTCGTCTTTCATCACACATGATGAAGTGATGTCTGAATCCCCTGTGGAGACCCTAGAGAAAACCCTAGTTCCCCGGCTCATCTCGACAGGAGGACTCACAGTCTTTAGAAACCTCCAGAGGCACATGGATTTAAATGCTTCAAAAGGAGAGCATGGCTGCCTCCTCTTGAAAATTGATAGGAATCCCCAAATTACTGTGGCAACTGGAATGGACCCTGGGTCTCCCCCCTCACCTCGAGAGGCATCCTTATTGCCCTACCAAGCCTTGAATAGAATCCCGAGTTGTCCCTTGCAGCTAGACAGGAGTCCTAATGTCACTGAATCAACACGAGTTTGAAGGGCCATCCCAACCATAACTTGAGAACATAACTCAGGTTCCCGCCACAGCTCAAGAAAACCGTGAGAATTCCCCCTTGCCATGAGATGAGGCCCGATTCCCCTGCATTGCATGCAGAGCAAGTCCATGTTCCCCATCAAAAACGAAAGGAGCCTTGACTTCCTAGATGAAACTCCACAGAGTCCCCAAGAACTGTGTCAGAAGTCTAGAGGGACCCTGAGGTCAGTGCAACAATAGGAAAGAGCACCGTGTACCACAAATCAACCCGAGATGAGGCCCGATTCCCCTGCACTGGCTCCAGAGCAATCCTGTATTCCTCATCAAAGAGCACAAGTGGCTTGACTTCTTTTGGGCAACTCCAAGATTCCCCGAGAACACCATCCCAAGTCTAGAGCAACACCAAGTTCAGCACAGCAACTCAAGAAAAGCTCCGTGTAGCCCAAATCATTTCGAGATGAGAGCAGATTCCCTGGCTTTGAAACAAGAGCAATGCCAACTTTCCACAAGCAGCTCAAGTGGAGGCTTTTCTCAGCTCTTGGTATGTGAGAGGCACCCTGAGTTTGCTGCTTCAAGTGGAATGGACACCGAGATGCCCTGACTCGAAATAAGGCCGGAATTCCCTGCAGTGACTTGAATGCCGGCTCATCCTTCATCTCAAAAGATGAAGGGATATCTGAATCCCCTATGAAGACCCTAGAGAAAGCCCTAGTTCCCCGCCTCATCTCGACAGGAGGCCTCACATCCCTTTGACAACACGAGTAGAACACGGAGTTCAGTGCTTCAAAAGTAGACAATGATTGAGTCCTCTTGAAAATTGACAGAAGTCCCAGTATCCGTGTGGCAACTTGAAAGGACACTGGGTCTCCCGCCTCACCTCGAGAGGCATCCCTATTGCCCTGCCAAGACTCGCGCACAATCCCGAGTTGTCCATCGCAACTAGACAGGAGTCCTGACGTAGCTGAAAAAACACGAGTTTTGACGGGCCATCCCCATCGTCACTTGAGAATATAACCCAGGTTCCCTCCACAACTCGAGAAAATCCATGAGACTTCCCGCTCGATGAGAGATGAGATCAGATTCCCCTGCACTGAGTGAAGAGCAATTCCGTGTTCCCCATCAAACATGAAAGGAGCCTTGACTTCCTTGATGGAACTCCAGAGAGTCCCCAAGAACACTGATAAATGTCTAGAGGAACCCTGAGGTCACCGCAGCAACATGAAATAGTTCGGTGTACCCCAAATCAACTCGAGATGAGTCCAGATTCCCCTTCATTGGCTCCAGAGCCATCCGGCATTCCCCATCAAACATGACAAGTGACTTGACTTCCTTTAAGCAACTCCAGAGATTCCCCGAGAACAACGTCCTGAGTATAGAGGAACACCACGTTCAGCACAGCAACTAGAAAACAGCTCCGTGTACCTCAAATCATCTCGAGATGAGACTTGATTCCCTGGCTTAGACTCAAGAGGAATGCCAGCTTTAAACAACACCTAAAGAGGAGGCTTCTGTCAGCTATAGGTACGTGAGTGGGACCCTGAGTTTGCTGCCTCAAGTGGAATGGACACCGAGATGCCCTGACTTGAAATAAGGCCGGATGTCCCTGCAGTGATTTGAATGCAGGATTGTCTTTCATCTCACAGATGAAGGGATGTTTGAATCCCCTGTGGAGACCCTAGAGAATACACTAGTTCCCAGCCTCATCTCGACAGCAGACCTCACATCCCTTTGACAATATGAGAGGCAAGCGGAGTTCAATGCTTCAAAAGGAGACGAAGCCTGACTCCTCTTGAAAACTGACAGGAGTCACAGTATGGCTCTGGCAACTGCAAAGGGAAACCTGGTGTCCCGCCTCACTTCGAGAGGCATCCCAATTGTCCTGCCAAGCCTCGAGAAGAATCCTAAGGTGTCCCTCGGAACTAGACAGGAGTCCTGACGTCGCTGAACAAACACGAGTTTTGAAGGGCCAACTCTGCCGTAACTCGAGAATATAACCCAGGTTCCACACCACAGCTCCAGAAAAACAATGAGACTTTCCCCTCACCTTGAGATGAGGCCCGATTCCCCTGCATTGCATGCAGAGCAAGTCCGTGTTCCCCATCAAACACGAAAGGAGCCTTGACTTCCTAGATGAAACTCTCCATAGTCCCCAAGAACTCTGTCAGAAGTCTAGAGGGACCCTGAGATCAATGCAGCAACATGACAGAGCCCCGTGTACCACAAATCAACTCGAGATGAAGCCTGATTTCCCTGCATTGGCTCCAGAACAATCCTGCATTCCTCATCAAAGAGCACAAGTCGCTTGACTTCTTTTAGGCAACTCCAGAGACTCTATGAGAATACCGCCACAAGTCTAGAGGAACACCAAGTTCAGCACAGCAACTCGAGAAAAGCTCCGTGTACCACAAAACATTTCGAGATGAGAGCTGATTCCCTGGCTTCGACTGAAGAGGAATGCCAACTTTCCACAAGCAGCTCAAGCGGATGTTTTTCTCAACTATAGGTATGTGAGAGGGACCCTGAATTTGCTGCCACAAGTGGAATGGACACCGAGATTCCCTGACTCGACATAAGGCTGGATTCCCCTGCAGTGACTTGAATGCAGGCTTGTCTTTCATCTCAAAAGATGAAGTGATGTCTGAATCCCCTGTGGAGACCCTAGACAAAGCCCTATTTCCCCACCTTATCTCGACAGGTGACCTTATATCCCTTTGACAACACGAGTCAAATGCTGAATTCAATGCTTCATAAGGAGACGATGACTGAGTCCTCTTGAAAATTGACAGGAATCCCAGTATCCCTGTGGCAACTTGAAAGGACACTGGGTCTCCCGCCTCACCTCGAGAGGTGTCCTCCTTATTGACTTGCCAAGTCTCGAAGTGAATCTCGAGTTGTCCCTCGCAACGAGACTGGAGGCCTGAAGTCGCTGAACAAACACGCGTTATGAGGGGCCATCCCCTTCGTCACTCGAGAATATAACCCAGGTTCCTTCTGCAACGCGAGAAAGTCCATGAGACTTTCCACTCGAAGAGAGATGAGATCAAATTCCCCTGCATTGCGTGCAGAGCAATTCCATGTGCACCATCAAACATGAAAGGAGCCTTGACTTCCTTGATGGAACTCCAGAGAGTCCCCAAGAACACTGATACAAGTCTAGAGTGACCCTGAGGTCACCGCAGCAACACGAAAGTGCTCAGTGTACTGCAAATCAACGTGAGATGAGGCCAGATTACACTACATTGGCTCCAGAGCCATCCGGCGTTCCCCATCAAACACGACAAGTGGCTTGACTTCCTTTAGGCAACTCCAGAGATTCCCTGAAAACACTGTCCTAAGTATAGAGGAACACCACGTTCAGCACAGCAATTAGAAAACAGCTCCGTGTACCTCAAATCATCTCGAGATGAGAGTTGATTCCCTGGCTTCGAATCAAGAGGAATGCCAACTTTCCAGAACCCCCTCACGGGGAAGCTTCTCTCAGCTATAGGTACGTGAGAGGGACCCTGAGTTTGCTGCCTCAAGTGGAATGGACACCGAGATGCCGTGACTCGACATAAGGCCGGATTTCCCTGCAGTGACATGAATGCAGGCTTGTCTTTCATCTCAAAAGATGAAGGGATGTCTGAATCCCCTGTGGAGACCCTAGAGAAAGCCCTAGTTCCCCACCTCATTTCCACAGGAGGTCTCACATCCCTTTTACAACTTGAGAGGAACACGGAGTTCAATGCTTCAAAAGTAGACGATGACTGACTCCTCTTGAAAATTGACAGGAATCCCAGTATTCCTGTAACAACTTGAAAGTGACAGTGGGTTTCCCTACTCATCTCGAGAGGCATCCCTATTGTCCAACCAAGTTTCAAGGAGAATCCCGAGGTGACCCTCACAACTAGACAGGCGTCCTGACATCATTGAACAAACAGGAGTTTTAAGAGTCCATCCCTGTCGTCACTCGAGAATATACCCCAGGTTCCCTCTGCAACTCGAGAAAAACCATGAGACTTCCCACTCGATGAGAGATGAGATCAGATTCCCCTGCATTGAGTGCAGAGCAAGTCCGTGTTCCCCATCAAACATGAAAGGAGCCTTGACGTCCTTGATGGAACTCTAGAGAGTCCCCAAGAACACTGATACAAGTCTAGAGGGACCCTGAGGTCCCCGCAGCAACATGAAAGCACTCCGTGTACTCCAAATCAACTCAAGATGAGGCCAGATTCCCCTTCATTGGCTCCAGAGCCATCTGGCGTTCCCCATCAAACATGACATGTGGCTTGACTTCCTTTACGCAACTCCAGAGATTCCCCGAAAACACTGTCCTAAGTATAGAGGAACACCCTGTTCAGCACAGCAACTAGAAAACAGCTCCGTGTACCTCAAATCATCTCGAGATGAGACCTGATTTCCTGGCTTTGACTCAAGAGGAATGCCAGGTTTAAACAACACCTAAAGAGGAGGCTTCTCTCAGCTATAGATATGTGAGAGGGACCCTGAGTTTGCTGCCTCACGTGGAATGGACACCAAGATGCCCTGGTTTGAAATAAGGCCGGATTTCCCTGCAGTGACTTGAATGCAGGTTCGTCTTTCATCTCATAAGAGGAAGGGACGTCTGAATCCCCTGTGGAGACCCTAGAGAATGCCCTAGTTCCCCGCCTCATTTTGACAGGAGGCCTCACATCCCTTTGACAACACAAGAGGCACGTGGAGTTCAATGCTTCAAAAGGAGATGAAACCTGTTTCCTCTTGAAAACTGACAGGAGTCACAGTATTGCTCTGGCAACTGCAAAGGCAAACTTGGTCTCCCCCCTCACCTTGAGAGGCGTCCGTATTGCATTGCAACATCTCGAGGAGAATCCTGATGTGTCTCTCCCAACAAGACAAGAGTCCTGACGTCACTGAACCTCACCTCAGACCCTGCACCTGGGGTCACTCCTCCAGTTTCCAAGGTGACTCCACCTGAAATATCCTGTGTCTGTAATCACATGTGCACATCTCCAGGATGACGCCACTTCCCAGACCCAGTACCTGTGGTCACGCTTCCACAATCTCCAGGGTGATCACAACACACTGGACCATGCACCTGGGGTCACATGTCCACAGTCTGCAGGGTGACATTCTCCCAAACCCTATATCTAGGATCACATATCTACAGTCCCCTGGGTGATCCCTCCCAGACACTGTATCTGGAGTCACACATCCACAGTCTCCACGGTGACCCCTTCCCAAGCCTTGCAACTGGGCTCACAATTCCACAGTCTCCAGGGTGAATTCCTTCTGACCATTCCCCTGGGGTCACATATCCACATTCTTCAGGGTGACCAACCCAGTCCCTGTCCATGGGGTCACATATCAACAGTCTCCAGGGTGACACTCCTCCCCTGAATGCACATTTCAAGGGGAGCACAAAAAGCACACCCAAAATATGCACATTTGACAAAAGGGTTATTTTGGACTGATTAATTAAAAAAAACAAAACAAAACAAAAGAAAAAAACAAACAGCCGCCCCAGGAGGATCTTTGAAAACCAAGTCGAAATTCCATTTTATGAAGTCGATTTACATTTGTTAAGGATATCTCCATCTTTAAGGACGTGTCCCTGTCTGGACCAGGAAATAGAGGATGGCTAAATATCAAGAATGGACTAAGTATCAAGACTGACTTGATATCACTAAATGACTTGACTAAATATCAAGAAGGTCTATGGAATGGACCTGGAAGTTAATCTGCATACCACCATGTCTTTGTTTACTGTGCTTCACCTAATAATCACCCTTAAATCGCTTCTTCCATTCCTTAACCTCCTTCTTTCATTCTTAGCTGATGATAGCATTTAAGGTAAAGTCTTGGACCATTTCAGAAAGTGAGAGTTTTCCCAGGTATCTTTCAACTATATAGGAGGTATGCATGTCATATATTAAACTTCTGGTTGTTTTTCTCCAATCCGTCTTCCTTTCATTATGAACATCTCAGTGAAGAACATTGAGGCTAGGGGGAAAATTATCTTTCCTCTCATCTAATGCAATAAAATAGCATTCAGAGATATAGAGGAATGAACCACAGACCAATTTAAAATAAAAATAAAGGAAAGCATGAATCTAACACTTACATTACTGAGTGAGGGAATCCAGCCTCAAGTGCTACACACTGTATGATCGTATAAGACATTCTAGCAAAGGTAAAACAGACATGATAAAGAGTTTATGGAATATATGGTTGAAATATTTCACATGGTACTTTAGTGAGGAATACCTGCCACTATGCATTTGTCTAAACACATAGATTTCTGTTTTCAGAACACAAGTAATTTATTACCTATTCACATTTATTTATTTATGGTATGGAGTGCTAAAGACTGGAATGCAGAATTTAACAAAGAATATAACAGATTTGAGAAATAAATGAAAAGCTTCAGACTTCCCTAGGGGCCCAGTGGTTAAGACTCCACGTTGCCAGTGCAGGAAATATGGGTTCAATTCCTGGTCAGGGACCTAAAACCCCACATGACGCGGCACAGCCAAAAGATTTAAAAGGAAGAAGAAAAATTTTAAAAGGCCACTCTCACTCTTAGGACAAAATTATCTGACCTAAGTTCACTGTGTAAATGAATGGAATCTGCAGGCCAAAGGCAAATGTACCATACATAAACAATGGGCTCTGCAAGTTCTTTCCACGGGGGTTTGTAGCTAACAGGACTGAAACTACCATATCAGTTATTGAAGGAGCAAGCCCTGAATTTGGTAAGTGATGAGTAGTGGAAGCCAGGTTTCTTACCATTGGAGTGGGAAGTTACAGGCAGACAAAAGGAGAAGGTTATAATACCTGTGTCATAAGAGATCAGGTTGGAGACATCATTATAAACTATCTTTAGCCTAATGCAGAAACATATAACTCCATGTGAAAATCTTCATAACCGTCTGTATGCATAGTCTGGATACATGCATGTGTATTTCCATGCATTGTCTGCTGAGATTATTAAGTTCCCACATACAAGTTTTTATTAATATGCTCTAACAAAAAGGGACAAGGACTCTTTAAATATGTGTCTGATACTAGGACTGAGACAATAAATATGTAAAGCAGCATAATCTTAAAATGTGAGAAAGAAGGACCAAAAAGCCCCATAAAAGCTGAATTATGTAAAATAAAAGCAGGAGAGTATGGAAAAAGCTCTCAATAGCCAAAGCTAGAATGAACTAAGCAGTCTAATTGGCTGGATTATAGCCAAAAGAAAGTGAAAGTGAAGTTGCTCAGTCGTGTCTGACTCTTTGCAACCCCATGGACTGTAAGCTATGAGGCGCCTCCATTCATGAAATTTTCCAGGCAAGAGTACTGGAGTGGGTTGCCATTTCCTTCTCCAGGGGATCTTCCCCACCCAGGGATTGAACCCAGGTATCCTGCATTGCAAGCATATGCTTTTACAGGCTGAGCCACCAGGGAAGCTCCCAAAAGTTTAAAATAATTTTCAGGTGTCCAAACTGGTAAAAAGTAAAAATTAGGTTTTATGAGTAATGTTGAATAAAAATCTCACACAGAAAGATTCTAAATAATTGATACAGACTCAGCTGTCCATCAAGTATATGAAGCTAACTCTCCTCTCCTCAAATGTGGGTCCTGCATTATGACTTCCTCCTTAATAAGGCACTCAGGATGGACGTGAGGAAAATCAACAATAAAGACAAATAACAAATGTTGGCGAAAATGTACGAAATTGAAACTCAAAACTTTACTTGTGGAGAGGTAAAATGGTGCAATCAATGTCTCCAAAACAAGCATTTTCTCGAAAACATAAAAATGTAATTATATCACTCAGTAGTGGCCACAGGACTGGAAAAGGTCAGTTTTCATTCCAATCCCAAAGAAAGGCAAAGCCAAAGAATGTTCCAACTGCCACACAGTTGCACTCATCTCACATGTTAACAAAGTAATGATCAAATTTCTCCAAGCCAGGCTTCAACAGTAAGTGAACCATGAATTTCTAGATGTTCAAGCTGGATTTAGAAAAGACAGAGGGACCAGAGATCAAATTGCCAACACCCGTAGCATCACTGAAAGAGCAAGAGAGAAAAACATCCAGAAAAATATTTACTTCTGCTTTGTTAACAATGCCAAAGCCTTTGACTCTGCAGATCACCACAAAATGTGGAAAATTCTGAAAGGTATGGGAATACCAGACTGCCTTACCTGCCTCCTGAGAAATCTGTATGCAGGTGAAGAAGCAACAATTAGAACTAGACATGGAACAATGGACTGGTTCCAAATCAGGAAAGGAGTACAGCACCCTGCTTATTTAACTTATATGCAGAGTATATCATGTGAAATCTCGGGTCTGGATGAGGCACAAGCTGGAATCAAAATTGCCAGGAGAAATATCAATAATTTCAGATACACAGAGGACACCACTCTTATGGCAGAAAGCAAAGAAGAACTAAAGAGTCTCTTGATGAAAGTGAAAGAGGAGAGTGAAAAAGTTGGCTTAAAAATCAGTATTCAGAAAACTAAGATCATGGCATCTGGCCCCATCACTTCATGGCAAATAGATAGGAAAACAATGGAAATGGTGACAGAATTTATTGTGGGGGGGGGGGTGCTCAAAAATCACTGAAGATGGTGACTGCAGCCATGAAATTAAAAGACACCTGCTCCTTGGAATAAAAGTTATGACCAACCTAGACAGCATATTAAAAAGCAGAGACATTACCAACAAAGGTCCATGTACTCAAAGCTATGGTTGTTCCAATAGTCATGTATAGACGTTACAGCTGGACTACAAAGAAAACTGAGCACCGAAGAAGTGATGCTTTGGAACTGTGGTGTTGGAGAAGACTCTTGAGCATCACTTGGACTGCAAGGAGATCCAACAAGTCAATCCTAAGGGAAATCAACCCTGACTATTCATTGGAAGGACTGATGCTGAAGCTGAAACTGCAATACTTTGGCCACCTAATGTGAAGAACTGACTCATTGGAAAAGACCCTGATGCTGGGAAAGATTGAAGGCAGGAGCAGAAGGGGATAACAGAGGATGAGATGGTTGATGGCATCACCAACTCGATAGACATGAGTTTGAGCAAGCTCTGGGAGTTGGTGATGGATAGGGGAGCCTGGTGGGCTGCAGTCCACGGGGTCACAAAGAGTCGGACATGAGTGAGTGACTGAACTGAAATATCATATGTTTTGGTAACTCCACTCCTAGATATACATCCAAAGAATTTAAAAGAGGTGCTCAAATATATACTTGTACACCAATATTTACAGCAGCAGTGTTCTTGATAATCCAAGTTAAAAACAATGAAAATGTCCACCAACAAGTGAATGGAAGAGCAAATAGGGCAGTTCCATCCATGAGATGCATTACTCTGCCATATAAAGGAATATAGTAAAATAATGCCACAGCTTCAGAAAATAGTAGGGGGCTTTACAAAAACTTAAACACAGAGTTAACATAGAATCCATCAATTCCGGTCCAGGTTATACACTCAAGATATTTAAAACCAAATACTGAAACAGATATTCAAACCCCATATTCATAGCAGCATTATTCATAGTAACCAAAAGGTGGCAGCAGCACAAGTGTTCAACAGATGACTGGATAAGCACGATGTAGTATATACACAGTGGGATCTGATTCAACCTTTAAAAACAAGATAACTCATACATGCTATAATGTAGATGAAACTTCAAGTCATTAGGTGAGGTGAAACAAGCCTGACACAAAAGGAAAAATGTTCTATGATTCCACTAGTATGAGATATCCATATAAGACAAATTCCAAGTAGAGTAAGATGGCCAGGGATTGGGGGTTATGAGTATTTAATGGTTACAGTGTCACTTCAGGAAAAGGGAAAGATTCTGGAGATGAATGGTGGGGAAATTTTTACAATGAGAGTGCAGTTAATGCTATAGAAGTTCATACTTCAAATGACTCAAATAATAAATGTTGTTATATGTTTGTAAGCACAGTGAAAAAAATGACACATGGCACAACATGGAAAAGCACTAAAAACATTCTCAGTGAAAGAAACCACACTGAAAAGCCACCCAGATCATAGTCATCTTGTCACTTTAAATCCATGAAGGTTTTTAACATGAGGGAAAGCCCCAGTGATGGCTCCAGAAAAAGAAAACTGCATTAGAATGAAGAAAGACAGTTGCACAAAGCTTGGGCAGCTGATGAAAGTTGAACTGGTCCTATGGATAGGATTGTAATGTGGAAACCATAATTATCCCCCATTTTGGGGTTGTGGGCTGGTTCCCTGGGAAAGTGACCATGTTTTGGGTAAAACACATTGCGGTATTTGGTGTGAATGTAGAAAACTTTGTACCACTATTTAAAGTAGACACGTTTGAAATTTTACTAGAAAGTAAGTTACTTTTCAATACAGCCATGTAAGTCACATGCCAGAAAATCAGAGATGACATCGAACATTGCAATAGAGGCCAAGAGTTAACCTAACTAAATTCAGCTAAAGTAGTTTGATGCTAATTGCCTTGTACTAGTCCACATGGTATTAAAAGGCACCATAGGAAGAGTATATTAGTAGACACCATGCCCTGGGTGCTGTGGATGACCAGATGGAACTGAAACTATTAGATGTCTTAATTCTAGTTTTCCACATAACACTACACCAAAGCAACTGTCAGAACTAAAAAGCGAATTCACAGACTTGCCTGGCAGTCCAGTAGCTAAGACTGCACTTCCACTGCAGGGGGTACAGGTTTGATCCTCGGTCAGAGAACTAAGATCCAACATGTCGAGCTGTGGGGCCAAAAAAAAGAAAAAAGAAAGTCAGCAGAACTGCAAGATCATTTGTGATTCTCTACACTAATAATGAACTATCAGAAAGAGAAATTAAGAAAATAATTCCTTTTACAATTGCATCCCCTCCCCCACATAACTAGAAATCTAACCAAGGACTTGAAAGACCTGAAAGCTAAAAACTACAAGACAATGATCAAAGAAACTAAATGGATACAAGTAAAAAGATATCCCATGCTTATGGGTGAAAATACCATTAAAATATCCATTCTAAACAAAGCAACGTACACATTCATGCAATCACTGCCAACATTTCAATGACATTTTTCACAGAAACAAAAGCAATCTTTACATCTGTGTGGAGCCACAAAGGAACCAGAAGAGCCAAAGGGATCCTGAGAAAGCAGAACAGGCTGGTGGCATGTCTATCCCTGACTTCAATCTAGAGTATGTACCTAAAGTCACTAGAAGACGTGTGGAATTGGCACAGAAATAGTCAAGAGAGCTCAGAAGTAAACCTACAGGTGCATGGTAATTAATTTACAAGAAAGGAACTAAAAATATATACGCGGGAAAGGACAGTCCCCCCCACCCCCCTCAATAAACCGTGCTGGGAAAAATGGAAACCACACACCAAGGAACAATATAGGACACCATCTTATACTACAGACAAAAACTGACTAAAATCCCACAACTTTCCACATCAAGCCCTAACAGTCTTGGGTCCTCTTAAGACAGACTTTCAGCAACAGCCACACACAGAAGCTTCTTCCCAATTTTCCTCACTTTTTCTTTCAGCAGCACATCGTTGCAGGAATCTTGAGGAAACCAGACTCCCGTCAGACTCAACTGAACCCCACAATGTCCCAAAGCTGAAGCACCAATGGGTTCTGAGGAGATCATGGTTCCTGAGGAAACTAGATTCCATAAGCCAAAACTAAACCCCATAATGCCCCAAAGCCAAAATACAATGGATCCTGTGGTGACCCATCTCCTGTCAGCCTGAACTGAACCCCACAATGTCCCAAAGCTGAACACCCAGCAGGTCCTGAGGAGACCAGATTCCATCAACCTGAACTAAACCCCACAATGCCCCCAAACTGAAGCCCCAGTGGGTTCTGAGAAGACCAGATTCCATCTGCCTGACCTGAACCTCAGAGTATCCTGAAGCTGGGTCCTGAGGAGACCAGAGTGCTGTCAGTGGCCACCAACAGCCAGGTGCTCCAGCAGAGTGGGGAGTTCCCCCTGGGGTGAGGAGAGTGTCAGGGGGGCGGGCTCTTCATTATCATGAATAGGCATGATCAAGAAGGTTTGCAGGGGCCAGGGCAAGGACAAGGGAGATAAGCTCCAGCTCCGAGTATTCTAAGTCCCCACTTTCTGAGATTGCGTGACCTACATGATCCAGACTTTGCAAGGAGCAAGCTGAGTTACAGAGGCAGAAGGAGCAGGAGGTGATGTAAAATTTTAACGTTTCCTCTTCAGGTTCAGAAAGATGAAGCCCTCCCAGGTTCCCAGGTCCTTGTGCCCCAGTGACTGTGAGCTCTTCCTTCTGGGTGTATGACCAACCCCCACACTAAGTCCCCTCTATACCCATGGCCCTGGCCCAAGCCTAACCTCCCCCTCAGGCCCTGATGAAGCTCCCCGCCCCCATTGTGCATCTCACATCCCACCCCAACGTGGTCTTTTTGAAGCCTAAACAAGACCATCCTCCTCTCCTCCCTGTGATTCCCCTCACCTGATGAAGCCAGGTCTTCATCCCTTCCAGGTGACTCCAAGGGCCTCATTCTCTCCATGTGTGTGGCCGCTCTCTGTGCCCGTCTTTATGGGCATGTGGTGATCTCCTAAAATGAGGGTTATTTGACAGAGAGAGAATGGGGTAAATGGTGGCCACCAAAGATGTGTCCCCCCAGAACAGGGCCGTATCTGGGAAAAGAGTCTTTGTAGATGTAGTTAAGGATAGCAAGGTAAGGTCATCTAGGGTTAGGGTGACCTTCAATCCAACTGACAGACTCCTTCAAAGAGACGAAAGAGGACACAAAGGGGAAGCCTCTTAAAGGCAGAGGCAGAGATGGGAGGGAGGGGGCCACAAGCCCAGGGACCCCTGGAGCCCCTGAAGTTGGAAAAGGCAGGAATGATCCTGTCCTGGAGCCTCTGGAGGGACCTCAGCCCTGTGCCACCTTGATTTCCGGTGTCTGGTCTCCAGGACTGAGAGAGGATGAACTCCTGTTGTTTTAAACCACCCAGCATGTGATCATGTTAGAGAAGCCACAGAGCAGCCACACAGACCCTGCTCTGTAGGATCCTAGAAATGTGGGTCTCATTAAAGCAGATGAAGGGTGGATTACAGAACCCTTAAAATCAGCTCTGGACCCTCAGAAATGCTAAAGCAGTGGCTGGGCTCCAGAATGTTGAGGGGTCAAGTCTGAAGCCTGTGCCTAGGGGTACTGGGTGCACACGCCTCCCCGGGTTCTTACACCAGTACATGTGGTGTAACATCTCAGTCTTGATGGAGGACATTTAATATCAATGGCCACATTGCTAATTAAGAAGCCACCAGTTGCACAGGTGAAAGCCCAATTAGGGCACTTGCTTCAGGGATGAGCAATTCTGAAGATGGTCAGGGATGGGGACTTACTCATGTGTAGCCAGCCAGCAGCCCTTGCACATACCCCACCCCCTCCCCTCCCAAGGAGGGACCTCAGTGGGAAGCTGGGAGACTACACGGAGTCATCTCTAAGTAAATGCTGGCTGACCCCCAGGCTAGCCATTCCTGAACCTCATCCACCCTTCATAGATAAAACACTTGAATATGTGCAAAGACCTCACAGGCTGGAGAAAAGTGGAGCCACTCCAGCGACAGCATGCTTACTGACGTGGCTCCTGTAGGTCAGGCAGAATGGTCCTGGCCTGGGTGATCTGGAAGCTTTGCACTTTCCTACCTGAGTTACTCCTCCTGTGCTGCTCCCATTGCCTGTTTTCTTGCTTCCTCACTTCTGCCTGAGAAGATTTCCAACAGCAGGAACAGGTGACACAGCCCATCCTTAGGAAGTGACAGCTTAGCACCTCCTGCAGAAGGTCCAGCAGAGCCCAACACAGACCCAATCCCCCGAAACACTATGGGCCCTCACTCTCTCTTATCAAGCCAACCCTGCAAGATCTAAGCAGAAAGACAGCATCAGGTACAGCTGCAGGCACTTGAGGGGGTTTATATAGACCTCAACCCAGGCACACATCCAAAGGGCAGGCCAGTCAGGTCAGCCAATCTGCCCACCTGGGCTTGTGGTTTCAGAAAATGGGCCTCGTTGTCCTGGCCAGGGTTCCAGGAACAGGTGTGGGTCCTTTGGGTCAGGATGGATATGGGGCTGCTGCTCTGACTTGTTTTCTCATCTTCTTATCTGACCTATAAGTGGGAGAGGATTTCAGGAAGGCCTTCTTCTAATGAGAGGGACCCAGGGGTCAGGGAGAGGATGGGTGGTGGGTGGAGACAGACTCAGTGCCCAGGTGCTATGGGACCCTCTGGAAAACCTGCTGGAAGGAGGCTGCAACCAGTGAAGCCCAAGGTCACAAAACTATCCTGAAGCTGCTGTGTGTTACCTCAGGTCCTCCTCTGAGGGTCTCAAGGTCAGATCTGTCCAACAGAGGAGCTGGGGGCTCTTTGCAGTGAGGGCTCTGTGAACAGCTCCTGGGTGCTGAGCCCTGCAGGATACCTGCCCAGGTGAGCCCCATATCCTGGGAGGCACCTGCCCATAAGAACCATGTATCCTGGGAGGGGCGAGTGAACAAGTATTCTCTCTGTGCAGTTATCACAGATTAGCTTAGTGACTCTCACGTGGGCAGTGCTGGAATTAGATGAGAACAAGGACATGTTGGGGGACGTTCCCTGAAACACCCCCAGGCCCATCCAGAGTGAAGAGTTCAGTAGGTGGGTACTGGTTGCTGTGCTGGGGTGGGAGGTTTCATGGGTGCCTCTTGTTTCTTCACCTGACACCACAGAGGCCTCTGCAGGACACAGAAGACAGCCTGCCCAGGGACGGTGTGAGCCCCTGGCGACCAGGCACGGGAAGTGAGAGGGAAGGACCAGGCTGAGGGGGCCTTTCTGCTCTGAGTTGGGAGTGGACAAGCAAGTGGTGAGTGTGATCTAGGAAAGTGGCTCTGGTGATGGGAGGCTTGTTGAGGCCGTCTGAGTACGAGTTGGAAAAGAATGTTCAGACATAGAGCATTTCAGAAGGGAGTGAGTTTGTATTAAGAACAAAGAGCAGAGATAAAGTGGGCACTGTGGGCTCAGGGGGCCAACCACCTGACAGACTAGGGAAAGTTGACTGATTTCCTGGGTTAAGAGCCAATTTTTACAGTTTCAAGGCAAAGAAAATTCCTACTGGAAGGTTGATATTAGGTGATTGGGTGGGGTACCACAGGGTGTTTACTGGAGTGGGCATCCTTGCCTGGTAGGGAGTCAGGAAGCTCATTAGCAATGATCAGGTGCTTTTGGCAACAGTTGCAAAGGGGGCCCAGTCCGATTCACAGGTGACCTTGGTTCTGGGGCCCACTTCTATGGCCTTGGTGTGAGGACTCCCAGTTGTGGCCTTGGGGAAGGAGTCACCTCAACAAGACTGACCCTGCTTCAGAGTAAAAGTTCCATCAAGTTTTCTCTGCAGGAGAGATCTAGTGATCCGAGATCTGTTTGGAAAAGTCTTGGACACTGCAGGGACACATACTGAGTGTGAAACTGGATATTGAACCTTGTTGGCAAAACTCACCTTTTCTCTCTGTTGGCATTAAAAGGGTGTGGGCTGACAGCTACCTGAGAATCCATCCAATTGACAATTTCCTATTTACAACATAAATGAGTTTGGTCAAATTATTTCTATTTCTATGCAAACAGGCAGCTTGCAACACTTTGTGGCAGGATCATTTCCAATAGATTGTCGACTAATCAAGGTAACAACATTATGACACTCAACACATTTAGATATAATTTCCTAAGCCTTTTTCTTGAGGGACAGACCCAATATGAGCTAGGAATGTGTTCAAAAGGCTCAGAAAGTGCAGGAAAATACACTGGCTATGACTGGAAATTAGGGTCTCTGTGCAAACCTGGAGTTCTGACATCTTACAATCTAGACAGTTCCTGATAGACAGATGCATGAAAAACACTCTACTTTTATGTTTTTCTTTCATCAAAGGAACATGGAGTTCCTAGCATTCTGTGTGCTGAGAGTAACTCACTGCTCTAAAATGCTTGCTTGGACTTCATTTTTCAGTAAGAACTTCCCCTGACTGTGTTACAGTCAGGACGGTCCCACACTCACAGGGAAAAAGCAAACTAGCATCCAAACGTTTGTTCCATCAGGTTTTCTCTGTAGGAGAGATCCAGTGATCCTAGGTCTGTCTGGAAAATGCTTGGGTAGTGCATGGACACATACTGAGTGTGAAGCTGGATCCTGGACCTTGTTGGCTAAATCAGCATTTTCTTTCAGGTTGTCCTAAAATGGCGCAGAGTAGCAACTGCCTGAAGATCCATCCAATTGCTGTTTTCTTACTTGTGACAGCAATATCTTTGGTCAGACCTCTTGGATTTCTGCAGCAAACATGGGACTTTCAATTCCTTGCCACTGGATCATTTCCAATGGCAGGTAAACTCATTAGGTAACCAGACTCGATGGCATTCAGCACTCTCAGACACACTCCTACAGCCTGTTTCTTCATAGACAGTCCCAGGATGACCTAGGAATGGGTTCGCTAGTATCAGAAATGTGAGCAAACATACTGGCTGTGACTCTGAAAATTAGGTGCTCTGTGCAAATCTGGAGTTTTAACATTTTAGAATCTAGACAGTTTCTGATAGATGTCTGAAATACACTCCTTTTTATTTTTTGTCTTTCATTCCTCAAAGAAACACAGATGTCACAGCATTATGTTTGCTGAGAGTGACAGACTGCTTGGAAATTCTTGCCTGGAAGTCATTTTGAAGTAACAATTTCCCCTCCCCTGTGTTACCATGGGAAATGCCCCCACACTGACAGAGAAAAGTAAACAAATGTCAAAACATCTGTTCCGTGAAGTCCCCTGTAGGAGGGATCCAGTGATCCTAAGTCTGTCTGGCAAATTCTTGGATAGTGCTTGGACACATGCTCAGTGTGAACCTGGATTCTGGACCTTGTTGGCAAATTAGAATTTTCTCTGTGTTGGCCACAGTAGGCTGGGGTTTAGCAACTCCTTGAAAATCAGTACACTTGCTCTTTTCCCACTAACGACAGCAATAGCTTTGGTCAAAACACTGGAATTGCTGAAGCAAGCAGGCAGCGTGCAACTCCTTGTGGCAAGATCATTTCCATTGTAATGCCAATTAAACTACTTAGAAACAGTATGGCACTCAGCTGTGTCAGACACACTCCTCCAGACTCTCTCCTCATGGTGTGTCCCAGTAAGATAGAGTACTGTGCTCATGAACCATGGAAAGTTCAGGGAAACTTACTGGCTGTGTCTCTGGAATTGAGGGCATCTGTGGAAGCGTGGTCTTCTCACATCTTAGAATCCAGACAGCAGTCATGGATAGAGAGATGCCTGAAAAGCACCCTATTCATTGCCGCTCATTCCACGAGTGAACACAGGTGTCCCAGCATTCTGTTTGCTGAGAGTAACCCGCTAAGTGGAAACCCTTGCCTGGAAGTCATTTTTAAGTAAAAATTTCCCCTCATGTGTGTTACACTAGGGAAGGCTCCCACACTCACAGGGAAAAGCAAGCAAACATCAAAATGTCTCTTCCATCAATTTTTCTCTGTCAGAAGGATCCAATGGCCCCAGGTCTCTCTGGAAATTTCTTGGATACTGCAAGGGAAACATACTAACTGTGAACCTGAATATTTGACCTTCTTGGCAAAATTAGCATTGTCTCTCTTTTGGCACTAACAGGATGTGCGCTGGCAGCTGCCTGAAAATCCATCCAATTGATATTTTCCTACTTCTGACATCAATAGGTTTGGTCAAATCTTTCAGGTTTCTGACACAAGCAGGTGGCTTGCAACCCCATCGAGCTGGATCATTTCCATTAAAATGTCAAATAATCCAGGTAACAACAGTATGGCTCTCAGCAATCTTAGATAATTTCACAGCCAGTTTCCTCTGAATCAGACCCAATAGGAGCCAGGAATGTGTTCATAAGGCTCTGAAAGTGCAATGAAATATACTGGCTATGACTTTGGAAATTAGGCCCTGTGTGCAAACCTGGAGTTCTCACATCTTAGACTTTAGATAGTTCCTGACAGATAGATGCCTGAAAAACACCCACTTTTATGTCTTTCATGCATTTAAGTAACATAGTTATCCCAGATTTCTGTGTGATGAGAGTAACACACTGGTTGAAAATCCTTGCTTGAAGGTGATTTTTCAGTAACAATTTCCCATGACTGTGTTACTGTAGGGAAGACCCCCAAACTCACAGGAAAAAGAAAACAACCAACCAAATGTCTATTCTATAAAGTTTTCTCTTTAGGAGAGATCCAATGATCCTCTGCCTGTCTGGAAAATTCTTGGATACTACAGGGACACATACTGAGTGTGAATCTGCATCCTTGAATCTGTTGGCAAAATTAGCAAATTTTGTCGGTTGGATCTAAAAGAGTGCGGCCTTAGCAACTGCCTGAAGATTCATCCAATTGGTCTCTTCCTAATAATGACAGTGATAACATTGGTCAAACCTTTGAGGTTTCTAAAGCAAGCAGGCGGCTCACTACTCCTATCTGCTGGCCCATTTCCAGTGTAATGTCACCTCATCTAGTTAAGCACTGTATGGCACCCAGCCCTCTCAGACATACTCCTGCATCCTGTTTCCTCATGGGCAGGCCCAGTTTGAATAAGGAATGTGTTTAAAGCCTTGGAAGGTGCAGGGAAACACAGTACCCTAACTCTGGAAGTTAGGACCCTGGGAAAGCCTTGAAGTCTCATGCCTTGAGTTCTAGACAGTTCCTGATAGATAGAGGCCTAAAAATACACTCCGTATGGATGCCTTTCCGTCCTCGAAGGAACATAGCTTTCCCAACATTCTGTGTGCTGAGAGACACACGGTGCTTGAAAACACTTGCTTGTAGGCCATTGGTCATTAGAAAATTCCCCTGAAGGTGCAATGGTAGGGAAGGCTCCCACACTCACTGGGAAAGGCAAACCAACATCCAAACGTGTACTCCATAACATTTTGTCTTTAGGTGCGATCAAGTGAGCCTAGGTCTGTCTGGAGAATTCGTGGGTATTGTGGGGACACATCATGAGTGTGAACTTGTATATATGAACTTGGTGGCAAAATTCTCATTTTCATCTCCCACACTCATTTTGGGACCACATTGGTTCTAAAATGGTGCAGTGTAGCAAATCCTTGAAAATCCATCCAATTGCTGTTTTCTTACTTTTGACAGTGATAGATTTGTCCACCCTTTGGAATTTCTGAAGCAAGCAGGTTGCTCACCACTCCAGCCACTAACTGATTTCCATTGTACTGGCACCTCATGCAGGTAAGCACAGTATGCTGCCCAACACACTCGGATACACTCGTGCAGCCTGTTTCTTCAGGAGCAGTCCCAGTATATACTTGGAAAGTGTTTACAAGGCTTGAAAAGTTCATGGAAACACACTGCCCTGACTCTGGGTGTTAGGATCCCTAGGAAAGACTGAAGGTCTCACGACTTAGAATGTAGACAGCTCCTGATAGATAGAGGGCTGAAAGCACTCTCTGTTGATGCATTTCTTTTCTTGAAGGAACATAACTTTCCAAACATTTTGTGTGCAGAGAGACACACACGGCTTGAATATGCTGGCATGGAGGTCATTTTTCAGTAGCACTTTCCCCTGATGGTGTGACCATGGGGATGCCGCACTCTCCATTTTTAGAGAAAGACAAATTAGCATTCAAACGTCTGTTCCATCACATTTTCTCAGTAGGATCGATCCACTGAGGCTAGTTCTGTCTGGAAACTTTGTGGATACTGCATGGAGACATCCTGAGTCTGGACATGGATACCGGATTTTTGGGGCAAAAATAATATTTTTTCTCTTGATTTGGGAAAATGCTACGGCCTTGCAACTGCTTGGAAATCCATCCAATTGCTGTTTTCTTCCTTCTGACAATGATAGCTTTGGTCCATCCTTTGGGATTTCTGAATCAAGCAGGCGACTCACCACTCCTACCCTCTGGCCCATTCCCAGAGGAATGTCATCTCATCTAGGTAAGCACAGTATTGGTACCATACAATCTCAGACACTCTCCTACAGTCTGTTTCCTCATGGGCCATCCCTATATGAGCTAGGATGTCTTTGGGAGGCTTGGAAGGTGTAGGAAAAATAGTGCCTTGACTCTGGTAGTTAGGTCCCCTGGACAAGCCTGGAGGTCAATGTTAGATTCTAGACAGTTACTAATAGATATAGGCCTAATAACACACTCTCTGTTGATGCCTTTTCTTCCTTGAAGAAACATACTTTTCCCTGCATTCTCTGTGCTGGGGATCACACACTGCTTGAGAACGCTCTTTGGAGGTCATTTTTCAGTAGAAACTTCCTCTGACAGTGTAACCTTAGGGAAGGCCCCCACACTCACTGGAAAAGGCAAACCAACATCCAAACTTCTGTTGCATCACATTTTGTCTCTAGGAGTGATCCAGAGAGCCTAGGTCTGTCTGGAAAATCGTGTATACTGCAGGACCACATCCTAAGTGTGAACCTGGATACTGGAACTGATGGCACAATTCACATTTCTCTTTCGGTTTGTCCTAAAACTGTGTGGCCTGGCACCTGCTTGAAAATCCATCTAATTGCTGTTTTCTTACTTTGAAGAGCAATAACTTTGGTTCACCCTTTGGGATTTCTGAAGCAAGCAAGGAGATCACCACTGCTAGTCATGGGCCTATTTCCAGTGGAATGTCACCTTATCTAAGTAAGCACATAATGGCCCCTCTGTATACTCAGACACACGCCCACAGTCTGTGTCCTCATGGACAGTCCCAGTGTGACCTAGGAATGTGTTTACAAAGCATTAAAAGGGCAAGGAAGACACTGCCCTGACTCTGGAAGTTCCGTTCTCTGGGAAGGCTGGAGGGCTCTTGTTAGAATCAAGACAGTTCTTCATAGATAGAGCCCTGAAAACACACTCTCTGTTGATACCCTTCCTTCCTCGAAGAAACAGTACTTTCCCAGTATTCTGTGAACTGAGAGTCACACATTGCTTGAAACCGTTTGCTTGCAGGTCATTTTTCAGTAGCAATTTCTTGTGATGTTGTGACAATAAGGATGTCCTCTACACTCACAGGGTAAGGCAATCCAAGATCCAAACATCTGTTCCATCACATTTTCTCTATCAGAGCAGCCAGTGAGCCTAGGTCTTTGTGAAATATGGGTAGATACAGCAGAGACACCTCCTGAGTCTGACAGTGGATACCGGAACTTGATGGTCAAATTTGCAACTGCTAGAAAATCCATACAATTGCTTTTTTTTTTTTTTTAATTTCTAACAGTGCTCACTTTTGACCCACCTTTGGGATTTCAGAAGCAAGAAGGCAGCTCGCAAGTGCTGCTGATGGCCTATTTGCAATGGAATGTCACCTCACCTGGGTAACAACAGCATGGCACCCTGCAGTCTGAACACATTCCTGCAGCCTGTTTCCTCATGGGCAGTTCTGGGATGATGTAGGAAGGTGGTTAAAAGCCTGGGTTAGTGCAGGGAAACACACTGCCCTGACTCTGCAAGTTAGGTCCTCAGGGTAAGACTGGAGGTCTCACATCTTAGAAATCTAGACAATTCTTGATAGATAAAGGACTGAAAATTCATTCTCTGCTGATGCCTGTCTTTCCTTGAAGGAACATTGTTTTCCCAACATTCTGCTTCCTGAGTGTCACACACTTGCTTGGAGGTCATTTATCACTAAGAATTTCCCCTGAAGATGTGACTGGAGGGAAAGCTCCACAAACACAGTAAAAGGGAACCACATTCAAATGTCTGTTCCATCACGTTTGCTCTGTAGGTGAGATATAGTGAGCCTAGTCCTATCTGGAAAATTCTTGGATACTGCAGGGACACATCATGAATGTGAATCTTGATAGCAGATCTTGGTGGCAAAATTTGCATTATCCTCTCCATTGGGCTTAAAACGTTGTGGCCTAACAACTGCTTGAAAGTTCATTTAATATCTGTTTTCTTACTTCTGACAATGATAGCTTTGTTCCAGCTTTCTGGATTTCTGAAGCAACAGGCGGTTCATAACTCCTAGTCCCTGGCCCATTTCCAGTGGAATCAGTTCATTTGGTAAGGGCAGAATGACACACAGCACACACGGACACTCTTCCATCGCCTGTTTCATCATGGACATTCCTGAGTGATCTTGGAATGTGCTTACAAGGCTCAAAATTTGCAGGGAAACACTGCCCAGACTCTGGAAGATGGGTCCTCTGGACAAGCCTGGAGATCTCACATCTTAGAATATAGACAGATCCTGATAGATAGAGGCCTGAAAACACACTCTCTATTGATGCCTTTCCTTCCTCAAATGAACGTAGCTTTCCCAGCATTCTGTGTGCTGAGAGTCACATACTGCTTGAAAATGCTTGCCTGGAAGTTGTTTTTCAGTAGCAATTTCCCTTGATGGTTTGACCATAGGGAAGTCCACCACACTCACAGGAAAAGGCAAAACATCATCCAAACGTCTGTTCCATCATGTTTCTCTGTAGGAGAGATCCTAGGGTTAGGGTTAGGGTTAGGGTTAGCCTAGGTCTGTCTTGAAAATTCTTCAGTGCTGTGGGGACACATCCTGCGTGTGAACCTGGGTAATGGACCTAGGTGGCAAATTTCGCATTTTCCTCTAGGTTGGCCCTAAAATGTTGGGAAAGCAATGGCCCTTTGAGTAAGGAAAGGCGTCACCAGAGAGTGTGTTTCCAGGCCTCTATCTATTAGGAACTGTCTAGATTGTAAGACGTGAGACCTCCAGTCTTGCCCAGATGACCTAACATCCCGAGTCAGGGGATATGTTTCCATACAATCTCTGAGCCTTGTAAATACATTCCTAGGTCATACCAGGACTGCCAAGGAGGAAACAGGCTGTCAGAGTGTGTCTGAGAGAGCTGGGTGCCATGTGGTGCTACCTATATTATGTGACATTTCACAGGAAAGGGACCACCAGATAGAAGTGGCAAGCAGACTGCTTGCTTCAGAAATTACATGGGTGAACCATATCTGTCACTGTCAGAAATAAGAAAACAAGTACTGGATGGATATTTAAGCAGTGGCTATGCCAAACCATTTTAGTGCCAACTGAGAGAAAAAGGTGAATTTTGTCCTGTATTCAGGTTCACACTCAGGATGTGACCCCACAGGATCCAAACTTTTCCAGATAGACCTGGGTTCACTGGACCTCTCTAACAGAGAAAACGTGATGGAACAGGTATTTGGATGCTTGCTTGTCTTGTGATTGTGGGCGCTTCCCTACTGTCACAGTCTCAGGGGAAATTGCCACTGAAAAATGAACTCCAAGCAAATGTTTTCAAGCAGTGTGTGACTCTCAGCACACAGTACATTGGGAAAGTTATGTTCCTTCAATGAAGGAAAGGCATCAACAGAGAGTGTGTTTTTTATAGCAGGAACTCTTCAGCTTCTAAGATGTGAGAGCTCAGGCCTGATTAAAGGACCTAAGTTCCAGAGTCAGGACAGTGTGTCTTGCTGCACATTCTGAGACTTCTAAATGCATTCCTAGGGCATACCAGGTCTGCTCCTAAGGAAGGATGCTGAGGGAGTGTATCAGACTATGCTGGGTGAAATACTGTGGTCACATAGATGAGGTGTCATTCCACTGGAAATGGGCCTGCAGCTAGGAGTTGCAAGTCATTCACATGCTTCAAAAATCCCAAAGGGTGAACCAAAGCTAGCATTGTCAGAAGGAAGAAAACAACATTCAGATGGAATTTCAAGCAGTTGCTCGGCGGCACTCTTTTAGGGCCAAGTGAGAGAAAAATGCATATTTTAACACCAACGTCTGGTATCCAGATTCAAACATAGGTGTTTCCCCGCAGTGTCCACGGATTTTCTAAATAGACTTACATTGATGAATGGCCCCACCAAGAAAACGTGATTGAACAGATGTTTGAACTTACCTGTGAGTGTGGCGCCTTCCCTACAGTCACACCTCCAGGGGAAATTGCTAATGAAAAATGACCTCCAACAAGCGTTTTCAAGGAGTGTGTGACACTCAGCACACAGAATGTTGAGAAAGCTATATTCCTTTGAGGAAGGAAAGGCATCTCGAGAGAATATGTTATCAGGCCTCTACCTGTCATGAACTGTCTAGATTCAAACATGTGAGTCCTCCAAGTTTCCCAGAGGACCTAAATACCAGAGTCAGGGCAGTGTGTTTCCCACCACTTTCTGAGATTTGTAAACACATTCCTAGGTCAAACCAGATCTGACCATAAAATTCATGCTGCAAGAGTGTGTCTCAGAGTGCTGGGTGACATATTGTGCTAACCTAGATGAGATGACATCTCCCTGGAAAGGGGCCAGGTGCTTGGAGTGGAGAGCCTCCTGCTTGATTCATAAATCCCAAAGGGTGCACCAACACTATCACTGTCAGAAGTAAGAAAACAGCAATTAGATGCATTTTCAGGCAGTAACTAGGTTTAACCGTTTTAGGGCCAACTGAGAAAACAATGGAAATTTTGCTGCCAAGGTCCAGTATCCAGGTTCAAACATAGGGTGTGTAGGAACAGTATCCATGAGCATTCTAGACAGTTAGGTTGAATGGATTGCTCCTATCAAGAAAACGTGATTGAGCAGACGTCTGGATGATCCTTTGCCTTTTCCTGTGGGTGTGGTGGTCTTCCCTAAGGTCACAACATCAGGGGAAGTTGCTACTGAAAAATTACTTCTAACAAGCCTTTTCAAGCAGTTTGTGACTCTGAGCACACAAAAAGCTGGGAAAATTATGTTCCATCCAGGAAGGTAAGGCATCAACAGAGAGTGTTTTATCAGGCCTCTGTGTATCACAAACTGTATAGACTCAAAGATGTGAGACTTCCAGGTTTGCCCTGAGGACCCAAATTCCAGAGTCAGAGCATTGTATTTCCCTACACTTTCTGAGATTGCATCCAAGTACCATATTTTGGACTCGATTGTTGACCATGATGGCTACTCCATTTCTTTTAAGCGGTTCCTGCCCACAGTAGTAGATATAATGGTCATCTGAGTTAAATTCACCCATTCCTGTCCATTATAATTTGCTGATTCCTAGAATGTCGACATTCACTCTTGCCACATCCTGTTTGACCACTTCCAATTTGCCTCGATTCAAGGACCTAACATTCCAGGTTCCTATGCGATATTGCTCTTTACAGCATTGGACCTTGCTTCTATCACCAGTCACATCCACAACTGGGTACTGTTTTTGCTTTGGCTCCATCCCTTCATTCTTTCTGGAGTTATTTCTCCACTGAACTCCAGTAGGATATTGGACACCTACCGACCTGGGGAGTTCCTCTTTCAGTATCCTATCATTTTGCCTTTTCATACTGTTCATGGGGTCCTCAAGGCAAGAATACTGAAGTGGTTTGCCATTCCCTTCTCCAGTGGACTACATTCTGTCAGACCTGTCCACCATGACCCGTCCGTCTTGGGTGGCTCCACACGTCATGGCTTAGTTTCATTGAGTTAGACAAGGTTATGGTCCATGTGATCAGATTGGCTAGTTTTCTGTGATTATGATTTCAGTGTCTGCCCTTTGATGCCCTCTCACAACACCTACCATCTTATTTGAGTTTCTCTTACCTTGGACGTGGGGTATCTCTTTACAGCTGCTCCAGCAAAGCACAGCCACTCCTCCTTACCTTGGACAATGGGTATCTCCTCAGGCCGCCCCTCCTGACCTTGAATGTGGAGTAGCTCCTCTCGGTCCTCCTGCACCCATGCAGCTGCTGCTCTGTGGACGTGGGATTGCTCCTCTTGGCCACAGCCCCTGACCTTGGGCATGGGGTAGCTCATCTCAGCCACCTCCCCTGACCTCAGGCATGAGGTAGCTCCTCTCGGCCGCTGCCCCTGGTCTCGGACATGGGGTGGCTCCCCTCAGCCACTACCTCTGACCTTGGGCGAGAGATAGCTCCTCATGGCCATGCTTCTGCATGGTCCGTCACAGCCTGCACCATTTGAATGCCGAGTTCCAAAGAATAGCAAGGAGAGATAAGAAAGCCTTACTCTGATCAATGCAAAGAAATGGAGAATAACAACAGAATGGGAAAGACTAGAGATCTCTTCAAGAAAATTAGAGATACCAAAGGAACATTCCATGCGAAGATTGGGTTCAATAAAGGACAGAAATGCTATGCATCTAACAGAAGCAGAAGCTGTTAAGAAGAGGTGGCAAGAATACACAGAACAACTGTACAAAAAAAGATCTCCATGACCCAGATAATTATGATGGCGTGATCAGTCACCTAGAGCCAGACATCCTGGAATGTGAGGTCAAGTGGGCCTTAGAAAGCATCACTACAAACAAAACTAGTGGAGGTGATGGAATTCCAGTTAAGCTATTTCAAATCCTAAAAGATGATGCTGTGAAAGTGCTGTACTCAATAGGTCAGCAAATTTGGAAAACTCAGCAGTGGCCACATGACTGGAAAAGATCAGTTTTCATTCCAATTCCAAAGAAAGGCAATAACAAAGAATGCTCAAACTACTGCACAATTGCACTCATCTCACACGCTAGTAAAGTAATGCTCAAAATTCTCCAAGCCAGGCTTCAGCAATACATGAGCCGTGAACTTCCAGATGTTCAAGCTGGTTTTAGAAAAGGCCGAGGAACCAGAGATCAAACTGCCAACATCTGCTGGATCATTGAAAAAGCAAGAGAGTCCCAGAAAACATATATTTCTGCTATATTGACTACGCCAAAGCCTTTGATTGTGTGTATCACAATAAACTGTGGCAAATTCTGAAAGAGATGGGACTACCAGACCACCTGACCTGTCTCTTGAGAAACCTATGTGCAAGTCAGGAAGCAACAGTTAGAACTGGACATGGAACAACAGATTGGTTCCAAATAGGAAAAGGAGTATGTCAAGGCTGTATATTGTCTCCCTGCTTATTTAACTTATATGCCGAGTACATCATGAGAAACACTGGGTTGGAAGAAGCACAAGCTGGAATCAAGACTTCCAGGAAAAACATCAGTAACCTCAGATATGCATATGATACCACCCTTATGGCAGAAAGTGAAGAGGAACTAAAAAACCTCTTGATGAAAGTGAAAGAGGAGAGTGAAAAAGTTGGCTTACAGCTCAATATTCAGAAAACTAAGATCATGGCATCTGGTCCCATCACTTCATGAGAAAGAGATTGGGAAACAGTAGAAACAGTGTCATACTTTATTTTTGGGGGCTCCAAAATCACTGCAGATGGTGATTGCAGCCATGAAATTAGAAGATGCTTACTTCTTGGAAGGGTTAAGACCAACCTAGATAGCATATTAAAAAGTGGAGACATTTCTTTGCCAACAAAGCTCCATCTGGTCAAGGCTATGGTTTATCCAGTAGTCATGTATGGATGTACGAGTTGGACTGTGAAGAAAGCTGAGCACTGAAGAATTGATGCTTTTGAACTGTGGTGTTGGAGAAGACTCTTGAGAGTCCCTTGGACTGCAAGGACATCCAACCAGTCCATCCTAAAGGAGATCAGTCCTGGGTGTTCATTGGAAAGACTGATGCTGAAACTGAAACTCCAGTACTTTGGCCACCTGATGTGAAGAGTTGACTCATTGGAAAAGACCCTGATGCTGGGAGGGCTTGGGGGCAGGAGGAGAAGAGGATGACAGAGGATGAGATGGCTGGATGTCATCACCAACTCGATGGTCATGAGTTTGTGTAAGCTCCGGGAGTTGGTGATGGACAGGGAGGCCTGGTGTGCTTTGATTCATGGGGTCCCAAAGAGTCGAATACAGCTGAGCGTCTGAACGGAACTGAACTCTTTCTGAGCATTGTAAACACATTCCTAGGTCATACCAGAAGTGCCCTTAAGAAAAAACAGGCTGCAGGAAGATTTCTGAGATTGCTGGGTGCCATGCTGCACTTACCAAGATGATGTAGCATTCCACTGTAATTGGGCGAGTGGCTACGAGTTGCTAGCTGCTTACTTGCTTCAGAAATCCCAAAGGGTGTACCAAGTGATCACTGCCAGAAGTAAGAAACCAGCAGCTAAATGCATTTCCAGGTAGTTGTTATGCTCTACTGTTTTTGGCCAACTGAGAGAGAAAGGTGAATTTTGCCACCAAGGTCCACTGTCCATGTTCACACCTAGGATGTGTCCACTCAGGATCCAAGAATTTCCCAGACAGACCTAGGCACACTGAATCTCCACTACAGAGAAAACATGATGGAACTGACCTTTGGTTGTTGCTTTTCCTTTTCCTGTGAGTTTGGTGGCCTTCCCTATGGTCACACTATCAGGAGCAATTGCTAATGAAAAAGGACTTCCAACAAGTGTTTTCAAGCAGAATGTGACTCTATGGACATGGAATACTGGAAACCTACGTTCCATTGAGGAAGGAAATGTATTTATAGACAGTGTGTTTTCAAGAATCTGTCTATTAGGAACTGTCTAGCTTCAAAGATGTGAATTCTCCATATTTGCCCAGAGGACCTCAATTCCAAAGTCAGGGCAATGTGTTTTCCTGCACTTTTTGAGCTTTGTAAATACATTTCTTGGTCATACCAGGACTGCCCATGAGGAAACAGGCTCTCTATATGAGGAACTGTCTAGATACTAAGATATGAGACCTCTAGGTTGGTACAGAGGACCTAAATTTCAGAGCAAGGGCAGTGTGTTTTTGAGCATTTTCTGAGCTTTGTAAACACATTTCTGAGTAACGCCAGGTCTGCTCATGAGAAAACAGGCTTCAGGTGTGTGTCTGAGGGTGCTGAGTACCATACTGTGCTTACCTAGATGAGGTAACTTTCCATGGCAAATCGGCACGTGACCAGGAGTTGTGAGCCATCAACTTGCTTCAGAAATCTTGAATGGTGGACTAAAGTTTGCACTGTCAGAAGTAAGAAAAAAGTAATTGGGTGGATTTTCAAGCAATTGCTAGCCACACCTCTTTATGGCTCCAGAGAGATAAATACAAATTGTGCACCCTAGGCCCTTTATTCAGGTTCACACACGGGATGTGTTCCCTCGTGATTCAAGAAATTTCCAGACAGACCTTTGCTCCCCAGAGTTCTTCTACAGAGAAAACTGGTTGGAACAGCCATTTGGATGTTGCTTTGCCTTTCCCTGTGAGTGTGGGGCCGCTACTTATGGTCACAGCCTCAAGGAGATATTGCCACTGAAAATAGACTCGCAAGCAAGCACTTTTCAAGCAGAGTGTGACTCTCAGGTCGCAGAATGTGAAGAAAGCTATCTTCCTTTGAGGAAGGAAAGACGTCCACAGAGAGTGTGTTTTCAAACCTCTATCTTGCAGGAAATTTTGAGCTTCTAAAACATGAGACCAGCAGGTCTGCTGAGAGGACCTATATTCCTGAGTCAGGGCCGTGTGTCTCCCTGTAATTTCCGAGTCTGACAAACACATTCCTAGATCATAACGGTACTGACCATGAGAAAGCTGGCAGCAGGAGTGTGTCTGAAAGGGCTGAGTGCCTTACTGTGGTCAACTGTGTGAGGTGACATTCCAGTGACAGGCTCAAAGCTCCAAGGTGTGAGCCACCCGCTTGCTTCAGAAACCCCAAAAGGTAGAGCAAAGCTAGCTCTGTCAGAGGTAAGAAAAGAGCAATTGGACGGATTTTCAAGCTGTTGCTAGGCCGAACCACTTTAGGGCCCCCTGAGAGAAAAATGTGAATTGTGCCCTGTAGGTCAGGTATCCAGGTTCAAACACAGGGTGTGTCCCAGCAGGATCCAAGAATTTTCCACAGAACTAGGCTCACTAGACCTCTCCTGCTGGGAAAATGGGATGGAACAGACATTGGAAGTTGGTTTGCCCCTCCCTATTGTCACAGACTCAAGGAGAAAGTGCCCCTGAAAGATGACCTCCAAGCAAGCACTTTTCAAGCAGTGTGTGACTCTCAGTTCACAGAATGCAGGGAAAGATATCTTCCCTCAAGGAAAGAAAGGCATCAAAAGAGAGTGTATTCTCAACCCTCTGTCTTGCAGGAACTGTTTAGCTTCCCAGATGGGAGGCCTCCAGTAGTGCTCAGAGGAACTAAATTCCAGAGTCAAGGCCATGTTTCTCCCTGCACTTTCCAAGCCTTGCAAAGCCATTCCTAGGTTATACCAGTACTGCACATGAGGAAGCAGTCTGCGAGAGTGTGTCCAAGAGGGCTAGGTTCCTCACTATACTCACTTCAGCGAGGTGGCATTCCACTCTAAAAAGGCCCACAGCTGGGAGTTGAAATTCACCCACTTGCTTCAGAAATCAAAAAGGAAGGAGCAAATCTAACTCTCTCAGAATCAAGAAAAGAGCAAGTGGATGGATTTTCAAGCTGTTGCTAGGCTACATTGCTTTAAGGTCCACAGAGAGAAACACAAATTGTGCCCCCTCATTCTGGTATCCTGGTTCACAAACAGGGTGTGTCCCCAAAGGATCCAAGAATTTTCCAGACAGACTTACGCTCACTAGAGTTCTCCTACAGAGAAAACGGGATGGAACAGACATTTAGATATTGCCTTGTCTTTCCCAGTGAGTGTGGAACCCCTCTGTTTGACTACAGCCCCAAGTGGAAATTACCATTGAAAACTCATGTCTAAGCGAGCACTTTTCAAGCACTGTGTGACTCTCAGTTTGCAGGATACTGGCAAACCTATATTTCTTCAAGGAAGGAAAGGCACCCACAGAGAGTGTGTTTTCAAACCTGTCCCTTGCAGGAACTCTTTAGCTCCTAAGACATGAACCCTCTAGTTCTGCTCAGAGAACCTAAATTCGAGAGCCTGTGCCCTGTGTCTTGGTGCATTTTCCCACCTTTCAAACACATATCTAGGTGATACTGGTACTGCCCTTGAGGAAGCAGACTGTGGGAATATGTCTCAGAGTGCTGGGTCCCTTACTGTGGTCACCTCTGTAAGGTGACACTCCAGTGTAAATAGGCCCAAAGATAGGAGTTGCGAGCCGCCCATGTGCTTCAGAAACCCCAGGGGTGGAACAAAGTTAGCTCTGTCAAAAGTAAGAAAATGGCAATTGGACGGATTTTCAAGATGTGGATAGGTTACACCACTTTAGGGCCACCCGAGAAAAATATGCAAATTTGAACCAGGGTGTCCAGATTAACGCACAGGGTGTTTCCCCACATGATCCAAGAATTTTTCAGACAGACCTAGGTTCACTGGAGCTCTCCTGCAGAGGAAACATACATCCAGAGTCTCCAGTGTGAACCCTCCAAAATCTATACCTGGTGTCACGAATCCACAGTCTCCAGGATGACCCTACCCTCAAGATCCTGTACCTGGGGTCACAAGTCCACTATTTCCATGTCGAGTCCACCTCCAAGAACTTGAACTTGTGGTCACATGTCCAGAGTCTTCAGGGTGACCCCACCTCCCTGAAGCTACTGGTGTGAAGCATCCACAGTTTTAAGGATGGACCCAATTCCCAGAACCTGTAGCTGGGGTCACACTTCCAAATTCTAAGGGTTACCCCACCTCCCACACATTGAACCTGGTTTCCCATGTCCCTGTTAGCCAAGGTTACCCTCTCCATGACCCTGTAATGGGGATCACATGTCCACAGTCTGCTGTGTGTCGTCACTTCCCAGACCCTTCACCTAGAGTCACAATCACAGTTTCCAGGTTACTCCTTTGCAGACCCTGCACCTGGAGTCACTTATCCACAGTCTCCAGGGTGACTCATTCAAAACCCCACACTGGGGCTCACATGACCACAGTCTCCAGGGTGACCCAAGCACCCAGATCCTGCACCCAGGGTCACATATCCACAGGCTCCAGGGTGTACCTCTTGCAGACCCTGCACCTGGAGTCACATATCTACAGCCTCCAGTGTGATCCCCATCCCCAGACCTGATTTGGGTGAGAAATATCCATAGTCTCCAGACTCACACCTTGGATCACATATCCACAGTCTCCAGAGTCACACCTTGGGTCACATAGCCATAGTCAGCAGGGTGAACTCACCTCCCAGAGCCTGTACATGGTGTCAAATGTGCACATTCTCCAGGGTTACCACCCTTCCAACATGCTGTACCTGGGTCAAAAGCCCACAATCTCAAGGGTGACCCCCTCTCAGACCCTGTTCCTGGGGTCACATGTCCAGAATCTCCAGAATGATCTACCTCCAAGATGAAGCACCTGATGTCACATGTCAACAGTCTCCAAGGTGACCCCGTCCTCAGAATCTGCACCTGTGGTTACATTTCTCCAGTCTGCAGGATGACCCCCAATCTCAGTATTTGTATTATGTGTCACATGTACATAGTCACCAGGGTAACCACTGCAGGCCCTTTTTCTGACATAACATTTCCACAGACTCCTGAAGAACTCCCTTCCCAGACTCTGAACCTGGTCTCCTACCTCCAGGGTCTCGAGGGTGATGCCCTTCCCTGTCCCTTCACCTGGTGTCAAACATCCACAGTCTCCATGGTAACATCCACACCAAAGTCTGATATTGGGGACACAGATCCATAGTCTTCTGGGTCGCAACCCCTCCCAGATCATGCACCTGGTCTCACATGTCCTCAGTCTCCAGGTTGACACCCCTCCCAGACACTGCAGCTGGGGTTACACATCCACAGTCTCCAAGGTGAACCCACCTCACTGACTATTGTACCTCTGGCCACATGGCCTCAGTCTCCAGGGTGACCCTATATCTCAGACACTGTACTTGAGGTTACATATCAACGGTGTCCAGGATGACACCTCTCCCCAGACCCTGTACCTGGGGTCGCATTTGCACAGTCTCCAGGGCGATGCTATATTCCCAACCCTGTACCTGGGGTCACAGGTCGCAGTCACCAGGCTTTCCCCACCCTCAAGAGCCTTTACCTGGGGTCATACGTCCACAGACTCCAGGGTGACTCCCTCCCAGACCCTTCACCTGGCATCCTATGTCCACAGTCTCCTGTGTGATATCACTTCCCAGACCCTATACCTGTGGTCACAGATCCACAGTCTCCATGGTGATCCCCTTCCCAGACCCTGTAATTTGGATCCCATGTCCTCAGTCTCCAGTGTGACACCACCTCTCATACCTTGTACTTTGGTGACTTGTCCACAGTTTCCAGGATGACCCAAACGGTGCATGTGGAGTCACATGTCCACATTCTGCAAAGTGACCCCAGTCCCTAACCCTGAACCTTAGTCACACAGCCACTGTTTCCAGAATGACCTCACTCCAGACCCTGCACATAGGGTCACACCTCCACCTTCTCCATATTGACCCCCTCCTTGAACTTCTATCAGGTTTCACACATGCACCAGCTCCACAGTGACCACCACCAGATCCTGTAGCTGTGGTCAGGGTCCGCAGTCTGCAGGGTGAGACCATTTTGTACCTTAAACCTTGGTTCACCTAGCCAGTCTCCAGGGTCATCCCTGCCAAACCTGCACCTGGGGTCACATGTCCATACTCTCCATGGTGACATCCCCCAGGCCCTGTACTCCTGCTGCTGTTGCTGATGCTGCTAAGTCATGCCAGTCGTGTCCAACTCTGCGACCCCATAGATGGCAGCCCACCAGGCTCCCCCATCCCTGAGATTCTCCAGGCAAGAACACTGGAGTGGGTTGCCATTTCCTTCTCCAAAGCATGAGAGTGAAAAGGGAAAATGAAGTCACTCAGTCATGTCTGACTCTTAGGGACCCCATAGACTGCAGCCTACCAGGCTCCTCCATCCATGGGATTTTCCAAGCAAGAGTACTGGAGTGGGTTGCCCACTCCAGTACCTAGTGTCATATATCTGCGCAGACCCTATACGTAGTGTCATATATCCACAGTTTCCCGGGTTACCCCACTTCCCATATCATGCACCTGGGATCACATGCTCAGTCTGCAAGGTGACCCCAATCCCATTCCTGTACCTTGTGTCACAAGTCCACAGCCACCAGGATGGCCCCACCCTCAAGATCCCATACCTGGGGTCACACTCCTGTCTCCAGTGTGATCTCACCTCCCAGAAACTTTACCTGGGGATAAACGTCTACTGTTTTCAGGATGGTCCCAACTCCCTGAAACGGTACCTGGAGTCACTCTTCCATAGACATTGAGGCTGTTCCATGCCCCTGGTCCACAGGGTTACACCCTCCAAGACCCTGTAATGTGGTTTACATGTCCACAGTCTCCTGTATGTCATCACTTCCCAGAACCTTCACCTGCAGGCACACAAACAGAGGTTCCAGGATGACTCCCTCATAGACCCTGCACTTGGAGCCACATATCCACAGTCTCACAGGTGACTCATCCAAATCACTGTACCAGGGCTCACATAACCACAGTCTTCCAGATGCTGGACTATTGACCCCAGCACCCAGTGTCACATGTCCACAGATTCTAGCATGGCCTCACACTCCAGACACTGTACCTTGGGACACATACCCACAGTCTCTAGGGTGAACACCCTCCTAGACACTGTACATGGTGTCACATGGGCACATTCACCAACTCCCAAACCCTGTACCTAGGGTCACACGTAGATAGTCTCAGGGTGACCCCACTTGCCAGAACTTGCACCTGGGTTCATATGTCCGCAGCGCCCAGGGTAACACCACCTGTCAAACAATTGTACTCGGTTCAAACACCCACTGGTTCTAGGGTGACACCAATTCCAAGCCCGTGAACCTAGCTAGGGTCACACATCCATGGTCTCCTGGGTGGCAACCCCTCCCAGATCATGCACCAGGTCTCACACCTCCGCAGTCTCCAGGGTGACTACACCTCACAGAATATTGTAATTCTGGTCACATTGCCCCAGTCTCCAGGGTGACCCCGTATCTCTAACCCTCTACCTGGGGTTACATGTACATGTTGGCCAGGAATACACGCCTCCCCAGACTCTGTACACGTGATTACATTGGCACAGTCGCCAGGGTGACTCCAACTTCCCCACCCTATACCTGGGGTCACATGTCCAGAGTCTCCTGGATTTACCCACATTCAAGGGCTAGTAACTGGGATCACATGTCCACAGTCTCGAGGCTTTCCCCACCCACAAGTGCCTGTACCCAGGGTCACACGTCAACTGACTCCAGGGTGACTCCCTCCCAGACCGTTCACCTGGCATCCCATGTCCCTAGACTTTTGTGTGATGTCATTTCCCAGACTCTGCACATGTACTAACAGATTCACAGGCTCCATGGTGACCCCCTTCCTGGTCTCTCTAACTTGGGTCACATGTTCTCAGTATCCGGTGTGACCCGACCTCCCATGCCCTATACCTTTGGTGACTTGGCCACAGATTCCAGGGTAACCCTCCCCTGCCAGACCCTGTGCTTATTTACACACATCCACAATCTCCAGGATGTTCGCCCTCCCATACCCTGCACCTGGAGTCACATGTCAACAGTTTCCAGCGTGAACCCCACTTTGCCCACTGCACCTGGGCTCACATATCCACATCATGCAGGGTGACACCCCTTCCAGACCATTTCCCTGCCATTAAATGCCTGCAGTCCCCAGAGTGACCCCGTACCTCCCAGACACTGTACCTGAGGTCACATATACAGAGTTTCCTGGATCACCCCCATCCTAGACCCTGTACCTGGGTTCAGATATCCTAGTGTCTTGGGGGACCCAGGTCAGACCTTGCATCTAGGGTCGAATGCCCACTATCCAGGATGACTTGCCTCCCCAATCAGTGCATCTGGGGTCATATGTCCACAATCTTCAAAGTGACCCCATCCCCTAACCCTGCACCTTACTCACACATCCACAGTCTCCAGAGTGATGTCCACTGTCTCACGGGTGACCTCTTCCCTGAACTTGTTCCAGATTTCACACGATCACCATTGCCACAGTGACCACCAGCAGATCCTGAACTTGTGGTCACAGTTCAACAGTCTGCCTGATGAGACCCATTTTGTACCCTGAACCTTGTGAACCTGCACCTGGGATCACAAGTCCATATTCTCCATGGTGTCATCCCCCAGACCCTGTACCTAGTGTCATATATACAGTCTCCTGGACTTCCCCACTTCCAATACCATGCACCTGTGATCACACATCCACAGTGTCCAGGGTGATCCCGCTCCTAAACCTGTACCTGGTGTCACAAGTCGACAGACTCCAGGATGACTCTACCGTTAAGACCCTGTACCTAGGGTCACAAGTCCACTGTTTCCAGGGTGAGACCCCTCCCAGACTCTGCACTTGGGGTCACTTGTCGAGAGTCTCCAGGGTGACCCCACCTCCCAGAAACTGTACCTAGGGTGAAACATCCACAGTCACTCAGGTTGGCCCCAATTCCCAGAACCTGTACCTGGGGTCCCACTTCCATAGTCTCGGTTACCACACGCCAAGACATTTAACATGGTGTCCCATGATCTTGGATGCCAGGGTTACCCCCTCCAAGACCCTGTAATGGGGTCACATGTTCACAGTCTCCAGAGTGTCGTCACTTCCCAGACCCTCCACCTGGAGTCACACAAACACAGGTTCCAAGGTGACTCCCTCGCAGGCCCTGCACCTGGAGTCACATATTCACAATCTCACCTTGGGGAATCCCATTCAGACCCTGGATCTACGGTCACGTATCCAGTCTCCAAGATGATTTGCCTCCCAAATGGTGCTTTTGAGGTCACATGACCACAATCTTCAAAGTAAACGCGTCCCCTAACCCTGCATCTAAGTCACACGGCAAATAGTTTCCAGAGTGACCTCAACCCAGACCCTGAAACGAGGGTCACATGTACACAGTCTTGGAGGGTGACCCCCTCCGTGAACTTGTACTAGGTTTCATACGTCCATCATCGCCACAGTGACTACCACCAGATCCTGTACCTGTGGTCATAGATCCACAGTCTACAGGGTGAAACCCTTTTCCTACCCTGAACTTTGGGTCACACGACCACAGTCTCCAGGGTGACCCCACCCAAACCTGCACCTGGGGTCACATGTCCACACTTTCCATGGGGACATACCTGAGACCCTGTACCTACTGTCATATATCCACAATCTCCTAGGTTACCAAACTTCCCATACCATACACCTGTGATCACATGTCCACAGTCTCGAAGGTGGCCCCCTGTATAACCTGTACTTGGTGTCACAAGTCCACAGCCTCCAGGTGACCCCACCCTCAAGATCCTGTATCTGGGGTCACAAGTCCACTTTTTCCATGGTGAGTCTACCTCCCAGACCCTGCATTTGGGGTCACATGTCCAGAGTCTTCAGGGTGACCCCACCTCCCAGAAACCATACCTCGGGTGAAATGTCCACCATTTTCAGGATGGCACCAACTCCCAGAACCTGTACCTGGGGTCACACTTCCATACTCTCAGGGTATCCCCACCTCCCAGACATATAACCTTGCATCCCATGACCCTGGCCACAAAGGTTCCCCCCTCCAAGACCCTGTAATAGGGGTCACATGTCCACAGTCTCCTGTTTGTCAAAACTTTGTAGACCTCACCTGGAGTCACACAAACACAGGTTCCATGGTGACTCCCTTGCAGACTCTGCACCTGGAATCACATATTCACAGCCTCCAGGGTGACCCCCTCGGAAATCCTGTACCTGAGATCACATATCTACAGTCTCCAGGGTGAATCCCATCCCCACACACTGTCTGAGCGGAATCATCCAGTCTCCCATGAGACCCCAATGTCAAGAACTCATCCCTTCTGCTAGAAGTCTACATTCTCCAGGGTGACATTATTTCCCACACCCTGCACCTTGGGTAGCATATTCACAGTCTCCAAGGTGACCTTACCTCCCAGACCCTTTACCTGGGGTTACATGTGCAAATTATCCAGGATTCCCGCCACTCCAACACCCTGCACCTGGGTCAAAAGCCCACAGTCTCAAGGGTGACCTCCTATCTGACCATGTTCCTGAGGTACATGGCCAGAATCTCCAGGATGATCTTGAAAGGTATTGCTGAACCACGCAAAGACACTGGAATTCTTGGCCTCCAGAGGAGATGAATTCAATTCAGGTCCAGAGACGAGGCTTGATTGCTTAGAGCTTTTGTGTAATAAAGTTGTATTAAAGTATAAAGGAGATAGAGAAATCTTCTGACATAGGCATCAGAAGAGGGCAGAAAGAGTAGCCCCTTGCACGTGTTAGCAATGGAATTATATGGCTCAAATGGTAAAGCATCTGTCTGCAATGCTGGAGACCCAGGTTAGATCCCTGGGTCAGGAAGATCTCCTGGAGAAGGAAATGGCCACCCACTCCAGTACATTTGCCTGGAAAACCCCATGGACAGAGGAGCCTGGTAGGCTACAGTCCATGGGGCCACAAAGAGTTGGACATGACTGAGCAACTTTACTTTACTTTTAATTAGTTATTCATATCAGTTCAGTTCCGTTCAGTCGCTCAGTCATGTCTGACTCTTTGGGACCCCATGAATCACAGCACGCCAAGCCTCCCTGTCAGTCACCAACTCCCGGAGATTTCTCGAACTCATGTACATCGAGTCGGTGATGCCATGCAGCCATCTCATCCTCTGTCATCCCCTTTTCCTCCTGTCCCCAATCCCTTACAGCATCAGGGTATTTTCCAATGAGTCAGCTCTTCGCACCAGGTGGCCAAATTATGGGAGTTTCAGCTTCAGAATCAGTCGTTCCAATGAACACCCTGGACTGATCTCCTTTAGGATGTACTAGTTGGATGCCCTTGCAGTTCAAGGAACTCTCAAGAGTCCTCTCCAACACCACAGTTCAAAAGCATAAACTCTTCGGTGCTCAACTTTCTTCACAGTCCAATTCTCACATCTGTACATGACCACTGGAAAAACCATAGCCTTGAACAGAGGGACCTTTGTTGGCAAAGTAGTGTCTCTGCTTTTTATTATGCTATCTAGGTTGGTCATAACTTTCCTTCCAAGGAGTAATTTTCTTTTAATTTCATGGCTGCAATCACCATCTGCAGTGCTTTTGGAGCCCAAAAAGATAAAATCTTACACTGCTTCCACTGTTTCCCCATCGATTTCCCATGGAGTGATGGGACCTGTTGCCATGATCTTAGTTTTCTGAATGTTGAGCTGTAAGCCAACTTTTTCACTCTCCTCTTTCACTTTCATCAAGAGGCTTTTTAGTTCTTCTTCACTTTCTGCCATAAGGGTGGTGTCATCTGCATGTCTGAGATTATTGATATTTCTCTTGGCAATCTTAATTCCAGCTTGTGCTTCTTCCAGCCCAGCATTTCTCATGATGTACTCGGCATATAAGTTAAATAAGCAGGGTGACAACGTACAGTCTTGACGTACTCCTTTTCCTATTTGGAACCAGTCTGTTGTTCCATGTCCAGTTCTAACTGTTGCTTCCTGACCTGCATACAGGTTTCTCAAGAGGCAGGTCAGGTGGTCTGGTAGTCCCATCTCTTTCAGAATTTTCCACAGTTAATTGTGATCCACACAGTCAAAGGCTTTGGTGTAGTCAATAAATCAGAAATAGATTTTTTTTTCTGGGACTCTCTTGCTTTTTCAATGATCCAGCAGATGTTGGCAGTTTGATCTCTGGTTCCTCTGCCTTTTCTAAAGCCAGCTTGAACATCTGGAAGTTCACAGTTCACGTATTGCTGAAGCCTGGCTTGGAGAATTTTGAGCATTACTTTACTAGCGTGTGAGATGAGCATAATTGTGTGGTATTTTGAGCATTCTTTGGGATTACCTTTCTTTCTATTTGGAATGAAAACTGACCTTTTCCAGTCCTGTGGCCACTGCTGAGATTTCCAAATTTGCAGGCATTATGAGTGCAGCACTTTCACAGCATCATCTTTCAGTATTTGAAATACTTCAACTGGAATTCCATCAACTCCACTAGCTTTGTTCTTACGATGCTTTCTAATTGCCACTTGACTTCACACTCCAGGATGTCTCGCTCTAGGTGAGTGATCACACCATTGTGATTATCTGGGTCATGAAGATATTTTCTACAGTACTTCTGTGTATTCTTGCCACATCTTCTTAATAGCTTATGCTTCTGCTAGGTCCATAGCATTTCTATCTTTTATCAAACCCAGTTTTGCATGAAGTGTTCCCTTGGTATCTCTAATTTTCTTGAAGAGATCTCTAGTCTATCCCATTCAGTTCTTTTCCTGATTCACACGTGATGCACACAAGGTGCACATGAGGTGCACACGTGATGCCCACGTGATGAACACGTGATGCACACGTGATGCTCATGTGATGAACATGTGGTGCACAAGTGAGGCACACGTGATGAACACGTGATTCACACGTGATGCACATGTAATGAACAGGTGATGCACACGTGATTCACACGTGATACACATGTGATGAACACGTGATGCACACATAACACACACGTGATGAATACGTGATGAACAAGTGATTCAAAGGTGACGCACACGTGGCGCACACGTGACGAACACGTGTTGCACAAGTGATGCACATGTGATGGACATATGATTCACACGTGAAGAACACGTGACTCACATGTGATGAACACATGCCTCACACATGATGAACACGTGATGCACACGTGATGAAAACATGATGCACACGTCACACAGACGTTGTGAACAAGTGAACAACACGTGAGGCACATGTGATGAACACGTGATGCACACGTGATGCACACGTGATGCACACGTGATTCACGCGTGATACACATGTGACTCACACTGATGAACACGTGATGCACACATAACCCATATGTGATGAATACGTGATGCACACATGACACACACGTGACGCACACGTGATGAACACGTGATGCACACGAGATGCACACGTGACGCACATGTGATGCACACATGATGGACACGTGATCAACACGTGAGACACACGTGATGAACACATGATTCACACATGACGCAAACTTGATGCACACGTGATGCGCACGTGACGAACACGTGACGCACGCGTGTCGCACATGTGATGCACATGTGATGCACACGTAACACATATGTGATGAATACGTGATGCAGACGTGACACACACGTGACGAACATGTGACGCACACATGACGAACATGTGATGCACACGAGACGCACATGTAACTCACACGTGATGTACACATGATGGACACGTGATGAACACGTGACACACACGTGACGAACACGTGATTCACACGTGACGCAAGCTTGATGCACACGTGATGCACACGTGATGAACACGTGACGAACACATGTCGCACACATGATGAACTCGTGACGCACACATAACGCACAAGTGATGGACACGTGATGCACCAGTGACACACACGTGATGGACACGTGATTCCCACGTGCACACACGTGACGCACACGTGATTCCCACGTGCACACACGTGATGCACACGTGACACACAAGTGACACACATGTGATGAACACGTGATTCACCCGTCATGGACACGTGACACACACCTGATGAACACGTGACTCACACGTGATGGACATGTCACACACACGTGATGCACACGTGATGCACACGTGACACACACATGATGGACACGTGATTCACACTTGATGCACACGTGATTCACACGTGATTCACTCATTTCAACTCGAGATGAGGCCCGATTCCCCTTCATTGGCTCCAGAGCATTGCGTGCAGAGCAATTCTGTGTTCCCCATCAAACATGTAAGGAGCCTTGACTTGCTTGATGGGACACCAGAGAGTACCCAAGAACACTGTAACAAGTCTAGAGTGACCGTGAGGTTAGTGCAGAAACGGGAAATAGATCCGTCTACCCCAAATCAACTCGAGATGCTGCCCCATTCCCCTGCATTGGCTCCAGAGTCATTCTGCGTTCCCCATCAAACACAAGTGGCATGACTTCATTAAGCAACTCCAGAGATTCCCCGAGAACACTGTCCCAAGTGTAGAGGAACACCAGGTGCAACACAGCAACTCGAGGAAAGCCCCATGTACCCCAAATCGTCTTGAGATTTAGAGCTGATTTCCCTGCTTCGACTCAAGAGGTATGCCAACTTTCTGCAAGCACCTCAAGAGGAGGCTTCTCTCAGCAATATGTATGTGAGTTGGACCCTGAGTTTGCTTCCTGAAGTGGAATGAACACCAAGATGACCTGACTCAAAAGAAGGCCAGATTTCCCTGCAGTGGCTTTAATGTAGGCTCGTCTTTCATCTCACAAGATGAAGGGATGTCTGAATCCCCTGTGGAGGACCTAGAGGAAACCCTATGTCCCCGCCTCATCTCGACAGGAGGCCTCACATCCCTTTGACACCTCGAGAGGCACGCGGAGTTCAATGCTTAGAAGGTGACGATGCCTGACTCCTCTTGAAATGTGATAGGGATCCCAATATCACTGTGGCAACTGGAATTGGACCCAGGGTCTCCCGCCTCACTTCAAGAAGCGTCCCTATTGCCCTGCCAAGCCTCAAAGAGATTCCTGAGGTGTCTCTCATAACTAGACAGGAGTCCTGATGTCGCTTAACAAACAGGAGTTTTGAAAGTCTATCCCCAGCTTAACTCGAGAATATGCCCCACGTTCCCACCGCAACTTGAGATAAATCATGAGACTTCCCCCTGGCCGCAAGATGAGGCCTGATTGCTCTGCATTGCGGAGCAATTCCGTGTTTCCCATCAAACACGTAAGGAATCTTGACTTGCTTGATGGCATTCCAGAGAGTCCCCAAGAACACTGTCACAAGTCTAGAGGGACCCTTGTGTCACCGCAGCAATGCGAAA